>NC_045611.1:10425000-11625000 GCF_009762305.2 Zalophus californianus
GCCTGGGTGGCTCAGATGGTTAAGCGCCCGCCTTTGGCTCAGGTCATGATCTCCAGGTCCTGGAATCCAGCCCCATGTCGGGTTCCCTGCTCGGTGGGAAATCTGCTTCTCCCTCTCCCTCTGCCTCTCGCCCTGCTTGTGCTTTGTGTCTCTCTCTCTCAAAAGAATAAATAAAATCTTAAAAAAAAAAAAAAGCAGCGGTCACAGACCAGGGACACCTGGGTGGTGCAGTCAGTTGGGCGTCCAACTCTTGGTTTTGGCTCAGGTTGTGATCTCAGGGTCGTGAGATTGAGCTCCACATCCTGCTCTGTGCTCAACACAGAGTCTGCATGAGATTCTCTATCCCTCTCCCTCTGCCTTTCCCCCCTGTCCTCTCTCTCAAATAAATAAATAAATAAATCTTAAAAAAATAGTTGTCACAGATCAGAATAATTTCTGCAGTATCCTGGATTAGATTCTGGCACAAAAAAGGGAAAAAGCTATAGAAACCTGAATGAAGTGTCATTTAGTTAATAGTATTGGACTCACACGAATTTCTTAGCATTAACAAATGTACCAGTGTTGCATAAGATGTTATCATTAGAGCAAACTAGGTAAAGCGTATATGTGAATACTTTGTACCATCTTGACACCTTTTCTTTGTAAATCCAAAATTGTTCCAAAATTTAAAATAATTAAGTAAAATAAAATTACACAGTTAAATCAAATTAAAAATTAAATAAAACAGAGAAGACACTCTTTCTGGAAGGACTCTGAGGAATTTTTAAGTTAATAAATTACGTTCAAAGGAAAACTTAAACCAATTCCCCCAAATATTCATTGTTCCGACCTAATTTTTTTTTAAAGCTTTTATTTCTTTGAGAGAGAGAGGGAGAGAAAGAGAGCATGAGCCGGGGACAGGCAGGGGGAGAGGGACAAGTAGACTCCCCTATGAGCAGGGAGCCAACTCAGGGCTCGATCCCAGGACCCCGGGATCACGGCCCGAGTGGAAGGCAGATGCTTAATCGACTGAGCCACCTGGGCACCCCCGTTCAGACCTAATTTTTACCATAAAGTTGTAAATCCTCTATAATATCAATCTATGTCTGCATCTTATATTTTTATAGTGTTTCTGGTACTTTATTTGGGGGAAGATATTTTATTTTAAAGTAATGGAATTTATCAATTTTCCTTCATATTTTGTACCTTTTCTGATTTGAAGTCCTAAATATATTCCTTTCTGTTCTTATAAAAGTTTTCCATTTTATTTTCAGAACTTTAATATGACAAGGAATGACTTTTATATTTGCAAGGGAGTCTTGATTCTGTGGGAACAAGGGACATCCTTTCTCCTGTGATTTTTGGTTCTGCAAATCATCTGGGGAAGGTTAAGGATATGTCAGGTGGAGTCTGGATCTAGCCCTTTGTTTGGGCCCAGGGGTCTTGCTTTGATAGGATGAGGAAATGTCAGGAACTGCAGAATGAGAAAGATCTGGGTCTGGCATGAGGTTTCTGAAGGAATAAGAAATAGAATATGATTGAAGAACTGAGAAGATAAAGGGAATTTGTCACTAGGGTGGGGTTTATCAACTTGGGTTTTATTTTTGTAAATTTTATTGATGCATACACTACTTACAGAAAGTAAACAAAACTGAAGTGTACAATTCAAAGGAGGTGTAACAAAACTAACTCTGTTAGGAGCCAGGTTAGGAAACCATATTAAAACCCTAGTATGTCACTTTGGTTGGAGTGAATAGAGAAGCCGATGGATTTGGGGTTTGGTATTGGTAGTTCTGGACAGGGGTCCATTCGCAATACCCACCCGTGGAGGGGACACACATGGAGTACAAGGAATGATTTCCTTCCCATATTTTGTAGCCGCAGTCCCTTTGTTTCCACACACACTCTCTCAAGTCAGGTTGAGGGCAGTCACGCCAGCAGATGAGGCAGGGCTGAATCTAGGGATGGAGGGAGATACAGGGCTGCCCACCTCTTGTCTATACCCCCCATCCTGGACAGCAAAGGACAACAGGGGTACAAGAGGAAGCTAAAGGGAACAGTAAAGGGGGCAAGGACAGCAAGGGACAGTGGGAAGAGGCCAGGGCCAGGGAATGGAAGGACGGTGAAGGAGCAGGGATCATCCAGAAAGGGAGACAGCAAGGGAGAAAGATCTGGGAACAAGGACATGGGACAAGAGCAGTGCCTGGGCTGCAGAGAAAAATCACTTAGGTAGCTACTCACTTCACATTTGCATCCCGTTCTGTACGCTACCTCGAAGCCTAGCTTCTGCTGTCTGGTGAGCCGGTACCAGAAATAGACCAGGTGGCATCTCGTGAAGCGCAACGTGCCCCTCCTCAGATAGCCTGCAGTGATGGGCGAGCACAGCCTTAGTGAGCACAGCAGGTATGGATGTCCTCTGCGAACTCAGCGCAGAGGGTCTGCGACCTCTAAGGCTGGAAGAGTCAGCCACGAAGGAGGGTCCAGCATTTTCCCAGGAAGAGTCTGTCAGATCATGGAGAGGGGGCCCGTGGTCCTTGGAGGAGCTAGCTGCAGAAGTCAGGTGGTTCTTTCAGGGGGAGGTAGCAAGGTTGAGGGGCTCTATGTGGACAGGGGTGCTCACCTGCAATAAGTAATAGTGATTGGTGGCTGTTCCTCACCCTATAACCACAGTCTGTCCAACTGATGGGTGAGTAGATCTCATGGATTCTTGGGGTGCCCTGGGGAGCCTTGAGCATCTGTGATGGGCGAGAAAGAGTGGCTACTACCTTAGGTTTTCATAGAAGCTGCTAGGCTCCAGAGACCACCCAACTCAGGAAGAGCAGATTGGACAGTCTTGCTTATTTTGATGTAAGGAGGTGAGAAGAAAGGAGGTACTGAGTTTACCTTAATGACATTCACTCTGAAACCTCGTTTTGTCCTGGTGTTGTTTGCTGGTCCTAGGATATCAGCTAATATGACTGGGAGGAGGAAGAAATGGGTCAGAGGCCCATAGGTTCACTGATTTAGGATTTCCCCATCCAAAGTCTCATGGACACATTGCTCAGATCACCAGAGCTCCCCCAGGGTGAGACCTCCTTGGTGGAGACCTCTCTGGTGTCTCCCTAGACTCACCAACGTCTGATGTGCAGTAATATGTCTGAGGGTGCTGAATTTTACAATTACAGGCACTGCAAAGTGTTGACAGGGCCAGGAGCAAAGGAAAGGCCAGCAGGAATGAAGGATCCATGGCGGGTCCTAGGGGACAGAGGGCATGAATTACAGCATGAACTTCTTCTAACCCAGCTCCCCCATCCACCACTAGTCAGAAACTGGGATGACCGTGGATGACTGTCTACCTCCCTTAATGTTTAAGGACCCGAGAAAGTTTGGGTCCAGCTCCCATGATCTTGTGGACCAGACGCATGAAGTCTATGTCCTGCATCTAAAATGCCTTACCTCTGTCAGTCCGAGCCAAAGGGTGCCACAGCTTCTGCAGCACACCTAGCACCAGGAAGGATAAATAGTCATCTGCATTGCCTTTTTGCCCTGGGGCATATCCACCAGGGAGGCACAATTTGATTACTGGGTGTACTAGTCAGTCAGAATCATTTTTTTCTCATCTTCATTTCCTTTCATCCTTCAGGCATATCGACCAGGCAGGTACAGTGTGATTACTGGGTGCACTTGTCACTTGGAATCTCTCTCTCTGTGGTTATTTAAAGAGCCACCAAATTGACCCATTCCTAGACAGTATTTTGGGCTGAGCTGTGTCCCCCTAAAATTCACATGTTGAAGTCCTAACCCCAGTCCCTCAGAATGTGACTGTATTTGCAGATAGGGTCTTTAAAGAGGGAATTAGAGTAAAATGAGGTCATTCCAGTGGACCCTACTCCGACATGATTGGTATCTTTATAAAAAGAGATTAGGACACAGACACACACATGCACATAGAAGAAAGATCATGTGAAAATAAAACCAGAAGGTGGCCATCTATAAATTAAGGAGATAACTCTCAGAATAAAACAACCCTGCTGACACCCTGATCTCGGACTTCTATGCTCCAGAACTGTGAGGAAATAAGTTTCTGCTGTTCAAGCCACTCAGTCTGTGGTACTTTGTTATGGCAGCCCTAGAAAACCAACAGACTCCTTTGTTTTATTATTCTAAAACATATTTGGGGACTTTATACAACTTAAATTTGCATTAGGATTTTGAGGAAACAAAATCACCTGCAACACCAAATCTATCAAACAAAATTTATTCAGTCATTCAGCTTCTATTCCTTTCCCACAGTTCTATTCTCTGCTACCCCCCTCCATGCTTCCAATTACTATGCTGTGTTTATCCTCCTATTGCTCTTTTAACTGGAATACCTGTAAGCCCAGATACCAGCACATCCATTGTGGCACACTATATATAGCTTTTGTCATCTTGCCATTTTTACTTTAGGGCATACTCTACAATGACACCATAGTAGAATATATTCCTTATTCTTTATTTTGTAGAATACTCTGTGTTGATAGGCCCTGGATTATCCATCATTTCTTAATTATTGGTTCTTTCTTTCAACAGTTTTCTGCTGAAATACATCTTTTCTGTATTTAAAAATGTGTCTTTATTTTTTTTCATTTTTATTTCTAAATTTGTATTTTAATCACTGGTGCTCATCACAAATGTACTACTTATTTCCCATTTCCTATTTCACCCCCCAACCTCCCTTCTGGTAACCATCAGTTTGTTCTCTAGAATTAAGAGTCTGTTTCTTGGTTTGTTTCTCTCTCTTTTTTTCTCCTTTGCTTACTTGTTTTGTTTCTTTAATTCTACATACGAGTGAAATATATGGTATTTTTCTTCCTCTGACTTACTTCGCTTAGCATTATACTCTCTACTCCATCCATGTTGTTGCAAATGGCAAGATTTCATTCTTTGTTATGGATGAAAAATGTTCCAGTGTGTGTGTGTGTGTGTGTGTGTGTGTGTGTGTGTGTGTGTGTGTGTGTGTGTGTGTGTGTGTGTGTGTGATGTCCTCTTTATCCATTCATCAATCGATGGATACTTGGGCTGCTTCTATATCTTGGTGATTGTAAATAATGCTGCTATACACAGGGGTGCATGTATCCCTTTGAATTAGTGTTTTTGTATTCCTTGGGTAAATACCCAATAGTGCAATTGCTGGTTCGTAGGGTAGCTCTATTTTCAACTTTTTGAGGAAGCTTCACACGTTCACAGTGGCTGCACCAGTTTGCATTCCCACCAACAGTGCAAGAGCGTTCCTCTTTCTCCACATCCTCGCCAACACCTGTTGTTTCTTGTGCTGTTTTTAGCCATTCTGACAGGTGTGAGGTGACATCTCATTGTAGTTTTGATTTGCATTTTCCTGATGATAAGCGATGATGAGCATCTCTCCATGTGTCTGTTGGCCATCTATATGTCTTCTTTGGAGAAATGTTTGTTCATGTCTTCTGCCCCCATTTCTTAATTGGATTATTTGATTTTGAGGTGTTAAGTTTTATAAGTTCTTTATGTATTTTGGATACTGACCCTTTATCGGATTCATCATTTGCAAATGTCTTCTCCCATTCTGTAGATTGCCTTTTAGTCTCATTGATTGTTTCCTTTGCCGTGCAGAAGCTTTTTATTTTGATGTAGTCCCAACAGTTTATTTGCTTTTGTTTCCCTTGCCTCAGGAGACCTATCTAGAAAGATGTTGCTATGGCCAGTGTCAGAGAAATCATGACCTGTGCTCTCTTCTAGGATTTTTATGATCTCATATTTAGGTTGCTAATCCATTTTGAATTTATTTTTGTGTATGGTGTAAAAATGTAGTCTAGTTTCATTCTTTTGCATGTTGCTGTCCAGTTTTTCCAATACCAATTGTGATTATACTTTTTCCCACTGTATATTTTTTCTTGCTTTGTCGAAGATTAATTGACCACTGGGTTTATTTCTGGATTTTCTATTCTGTTCCATTGATCTATGTGCCTGTTTTTATGCCAGTACCATACAGTTTTGATTACTAAGGCTTTGTAATACAACCCGATGTCCAGAATTGTGATAGCTCCAGCTTTGCTTTTCTTTTTCAAGATTGCTTTGGCAATTCCAGGTCTTTTATGGCTCCTTAAACATTTTAGGATTGTTTGTTCTAGTTTTGTGAAAAACAGTGTTGATATCAACACTGCTGATATTTCATTAGGGATTGCATTAAATACTTTGGATAATACAGACATAAAAATGTGTCTTTACAAGTGATTTCTAGAAATAGGATTGCAGAAAGGGCCCTCTGCACTTTTTTTCTGTGACTTGTCCATATTGTCCTATTTTTCCTATAGGGTTATTATTGACTCTCTACTTTTAAAAACTGTATATTAAACATATTAACTCTTCAAGGTATAATTGCAATTATTTTTCTCATATAACATTTTACTTCTCTTGAGTTAAAAAGCAGATAATCAGTTTAACAATATTTTCATTAACTGCATCTGGAATTTGAGTCATAGTTAGCAAAGTCTTCCACTACTAACAGGCATTAGAAGATTTTTACCATGGTTCTTTCCATCATTTCACTTTTTATATTGAGATCTCTACCCATTTGGGATTTTTCTTAGTATCAGTATGATGCGTGAACACAATTTTATTTTTGTCCTTATGGGTATCTAATTAACCCAATACTCCATTACAAAGATACCTTTCTCCATACCTGAGATGTCACCTTTATCATATACTAAATTTGCACATGCATTTGAGACTATATAATGATTTTCTATTCAATTTGTCTATCTGTCCATTCCTTCATCAGTACCATATTACAGAGATTTTAATACATAACTGAATATGTTCTAGATATTTTGATATTTTTATAGAGAAAAAATTTTTTTCATTTTTTGCTTTTTCCAATGCTAGAGGTTGCCCCCAGGTTTGATCTCATGGTGCCTTTCCAGCTTCCAAGCCAGCAATGGCAAGTGAAGTCTTTCTCACATCACAATGTCTGACAATGACTCTGTTGCCTTCTTTTCCCACATTTAAAGGAACTTTGGGATTACACTGGCTCCACTCTGATAAGCCAGGATAATCTATTTTTAAGTGAGCTGATTAACAAACTTAATTCCATTTGTACCATTAATTCTCCTTTGTCATTTAATATAACATTTACAGATTCCAAGTATCTGGATGTGGTTATCTTTGGAGGGGCATTATTTTGACTACCGTAGGGGTCTCTTTCTCCCTCTCTTTCTCACACACACATGCGTTTTTCCTATCCAGGTATATAGAAAATCAGAGCTCCACCACACACACCATCTTTTTATGCTTTGTGAGACTCTTCATTGGAATATCATCTCCAGGCAAATGGAACCACATTGCTGTATTCCAAGTTAATTATTTTTCAACTTTACTGCATAAAATATTCACTATTTTCTCTCCGTCTGGCTTTTTTTCCTTACAATGTCTTCTGAATAACAAATATTTTGTTTCAATTAAGTTATTTTTAAACCCTTCATGGTTTGTTGTTGTTCTAATATAGGAATTCTTTGTCCATACCAAGGTTGCAAAAATGTTTTGTTTTCCTCTAGAAGTTGTAGGCAGAAACTTTTACACTTAGGTCTAGGATCCATTTCAAGGTAATGTTTGTGTGTGGTCTGGGGACAGAATAAAAGTTAATTATTTTCCATGTAATATCAATTTTTCTGGCATAATTTCTTGAAAAGACCCATTTTCTCTACTGTATTACCCTGGCCTCTTTGTTGAAAATCAACTCACCCTATATGTGTGAGTTTGTTTCTAGATATTTTCTTCCAGTACCTATATAAGTATTCTCATGCTAATACCATATTTTGTTACTATAGCTTTATGATATACTTGAAATTTTGTAGTGTTATTCTTCCCAATGTATTCTTTCTCAAGGCCACCTTGGCTATTTGCACTGCATGTAGAGCCCACTGGATATACAGTTTAGATACTGCTTGATGGTATCTACAAAAATGCCTGCTAGGCTTTTGTTTGGAATTGATTTGAATCTAGAGATGATTTTAAGGAAAACTGATACCAATATTGAGCCTTTCAAACCAGGAGCATTTTCTCTCTACTTATTATACCATTTTAAATTTCTCTCTATAATGTTTAGTAGTGTTATGAGTCTGGCACCTATTTTGTTAAGTTTCTTATTTTTACGCTATTAAAGAAGGTATAAATTATTAATTTCAATTTGTAATTGTTCCTGTCATATGCAAATGAGTACAAGTGAATTTTGTACATTGTTCCTGTCTCTGCAAACTTGCTAAGTTCACTTATTGGTTATAGTAGCTTTTCTTTAGATTTCTTAAGAAATTTTACATACAAGGTTAAGTCATCCATGAATAAAGACTGTTTTTCTTATTCCTTTCTAATCACTGTGACTTTTATTCCTTTGAATTGCCTTATACACTGCCTAGAAGTTTTGTTACAATGAAGAATAGTAGGGATAAGAACAGAAATCTTTACCCTGTTGCTGATCTTGAGAAATCATTCAGTCTTTCACCATTAAGTATGATGTTAGTTGAGAAGTGTTGTTCTACATTCTTTTATAGGTTAACAAATGTTCTCTTCTACTGCTATGCTGCTGAGAGGTATTATCAAGAATAATTGTTGAATTTTCCTAGATATTTTTCTGCATCTACTTAACTTATATAATTAAATAGATTCTCTTTAACCATTTATTTGGTTAATGTAGTAAACTACATTCTTTGGTTTTCATAAAGCTAAATCAACTTTCAGTCACATTGCTGGATTTGGTTTGCTAGTATTTTCTTGTGGAATTTGTGTATATGTTCCTGAGGAATATTGATGTTAGAGGGTGTGTGTGTGTGTGTGTGTGTGTGTGTGTATTTGCATTTTCTTTGATTTTAGTGTTGTATTTTTTCATTGATATAATGATTTAAGAAAAGACTTCTCTTTTTTCTTAAAGATTTTGTAAATGAATGTATTATTTTTTAATTTAATTTTATTATGTTAGTCACCATACCTTACATTAGTTTTTGATGTAGTGTTCCATGACTCATTGTTTGCGTATAACACCCAGTGCTCCATGCAATACATGATACCTAATACCCTAATACCCATCACTGGGCTAACCCATTCCTCCACCCCTCTCCTCTAAAACCCTCAGTTTGTTTCTCAGAGTCCATAGTCTCTCATGGTTTGTCTCCCCTCTCTGAATCCCCCCCTTCAATTTTCCCTTCCTACTGTCTTTTTTTTTTATAGCATATAATGTATTAATTGTTTCAGAGGTACAGGTCTGTGATTCATCAGTCTTAAACAAATTTTTCCCTCCCTTCCCTATGATCCTCTGTCTTGTTTTGCAAATGCCTCATATCAGTGAGATCATATGATACATGTCTTTCTCTAATAGACTTATTTCACATAGCATAACACCCTCTAGTTCCATCCACGTCATTGTAAATGGCAAGATACCATTTTTTGATGACTGCATAATATTCCATTGTATATATATATACCACATCTTCTTTATTCATTCATCTGTTGATGCACATCTTGGCTCTTTCCACAGTTTGGCTATTGTGGACATTGCTGCTATAAACATTGGGGTGCACGTACCCCTTCCGATCACTACATTTGTATCTTTGGGGTAAATACCCAGTAGTGCAATTGCTGGGTTGTAGGGTAGCTCTATTTTCAACTTTTTGAGGAAACTCCTTATTGTTTTCCAGAGTGGCTGCACCAGCTTGCATTTCTACCAACAGTGTAGGAGGGTTCCCCATTCTCTGCATCCTTGCCAGTATCTGTTGTTTCCTGATTTGTTAATTTTAGCCATTCTGACTGGTGTTAGGTGGTATCTCATTGAGGTTTTTATTTGTATTGCCCTGATGCCAAGTGATGTTGAACACTTTTTCATGTGTCTGTTGGCCATCTGGATGTCTTCTTTGCAGAAATGTCTGTTCATGTCTTCTGCCCATTTTTTGATTGGATTAGTTGCTCTCTGGGTGTCGAGTTTGATAAGTTCTTTATAGATTTTGGATACCAGCCCTTTATCTGATATGTCATCTGCAAATAACTTCTCCCATTCTGTCAGTTGTCTTTTGGTTTTGTTGACTGTTTCTTTTGCTGTGCAGAAGCTTTTTATCTTGATGAAGTCCTAATAGTTCATTTTTGCCCTTGCTTCCCTTGCCTTTGGCGACGTTTCTAGGAAGAAGTTGCTGTGGCTGAGGTCGAAGAGGTTGCTGCCTGTGTTCTCGTCTAGGATTTTGATAGATTCCTGTCTCACATTTTGGTCTTTCATCCATTTTGAGTCTATTTTTGGGGGTGGTGTAAGAAAATGGACAAGTTTCATTCTTCTGCATGTGGCTGTCCAATTTTCCCAACACCATTTGTTGAAGAGACTGTCTTTTTTCCACTGGACATTCTTTCCTGCTTTGTCAAAGATTAGTTGACCATAGAGCTGAGGGTCCATTTCTGGGCTCCCTATTCTGTTCCATTGATCTATGTGCCTGTTTTTATGCCAGTACCACACTGTCTTGATGATTACAGCTTTGTAATAGAGCTTGAAGTCTGGAATTGTGATGCCACCAGCTTTTCTTTTCTTTTTCAACATTCCTGAGGCTATCCGGGGTCTCTTCTGGTTCCATACAAATTTTAGGATTATTTGTTCCATTTCGTTGAAAAAAGTAGATGGTATTTTGATGGGGATTGCATTAAATGTGTAGATTGCTCTAGGTAGCATGGACATTTTCACAATACTTGTTCTTCCAATCCATGAGCATGGAAAATTTTTCCATTTCTTTGTGCCTTCCTCAATTTCTTTCATGAGTATTCTATAGTTTTCTGAGTACAGATCCTTTGCCTCTTTGGTTAGATTTATTCCTCGGTATCTTATGGCTTTGAGTGCAATTGTAAATGGGATCGACTCCTTAATTTCTCTTTCTTCTGTCTTGTTGTTGGTGTATAGAAATGCCACTGATTTCTGTGGATGATTTTATATCCTGCCTCTTTAGTGAATTCCCTATATGTGTTCTAGCAGTTTTGGGGTGGAGTCCTTTGGGTTTTCCACATAAAGTATCATATCATCTGCAAAGAGAGAGAGTTTGACTACTTCTTTGCCTATTTGGATGCCTTTTATTTATTTCTGTTGTCTGATTCCTGAGGCTAGGACTTCTAGTACTATGTTGAATAGCAGAGGTGATAGTGGACATCCCTGCTGTGTTCCTGACCTTAGGGGAAAAGCTCTCAGTTTTCCCCATTGAGAATGATATTCGCTGTGGGTTTTTCATAGATGGCTTTTATGATATTGAGGTATGTACGCTCTAACCCTACACTGTGAAGAGTTTTAATCAAGAAAGGATGCTGTACTTTGTCAGATGCTTTTTCTGCATCTATTGAGAGGATCATATGGTTCTTGTTCTTTCTTTTATTAATGTATTGTATCACATTGATTGATTTGTGGATGTTGAACCAACCTTGCAGCCCAGGAAAAAATCCCACTTGGTCGTGGTGAATAATCCTTTTAATGTACTGTTGGATCCTATTGGCTAGTATTTTGGTGAAAATTTTTGCATCCATGTTCATCAAGGATATTGGTCTGTAATTCTTTTTGATGGGGTCTTTGTCTGGTTTTGGGATCAAGGTAATGGTGGCCTCATAAAATGAGTTTGGAAGTTTTCCTTCCATTTCTATTTTTTGGAACAGTTTCAGAAGAATAGGTATTAATTCTTCTTGAAATGTTTGATAGAATTCCCCTGGGAAGCCATCTGGCCCTGGGCTCTTGTTTGTTGGGAGATTTTTGATGACTGCTTCAATTTTCTTACTGATTATGGGTCTATTCAGGTTTTCTATTTCTTCCTGGTTCAGTTTTGGTAGTTTATAAGTCTCTAGGAATGCATCCATTTCTTCCAGATTTTCTAATTTGCTGGCATATAGTTGTTCATAATATGTTCTTATAATTGTTTGTATCTCTTTCGTGTTGGGTGTGATCTCTCCTCTTTCATTCATGATTTTATTTATTTTGGGCCATTTCTCTTTTCTTTTTGATAAGTCTGGCCAGGGGTTTATCAATCTTATTAATGCTTTCAAAGAAGGAGCTCCTTGTTATGTTGATCTGTTCTACTGTTCTTTTGGTTTCTATTTCATTGATTTCTGCTCTGATCTTTATGATTTCTCTTCTCCTGCTGGGTTTAGCCTTTATTTGCTGTTCTTTCTCCAGCTCCTTTAGGTGTAGGGTTAAGTTGTGTATTTGAGACCTTTCTTGTTTCTTGAGAAAGGCTTGTATTGCAATATACTTTCTTCTTAGGGCCGCCTTTGCTGCATCCCAAAGATTTTGAACAGTTGTGTTTTCATTTTCATTTGTTTCCATGAATTTTTTAAATTCTTTAATTTCCTGGTTGACCCATTCATTCTTTAGTAGGATGCTCTTTACCCTCCATGCATTTGAGTTCTTTCCGAATTTCCTCTTGTGATGAGTTCTAGTTTTAAAGCATTGTGGTCTGAAAATATGCAGGGAATCATCCCAATCTTTTGGTACCGGTTGAGACCTTTTTGTGACCTAGGATGTGATCTATTCTGGAGAATGTTCCATGGGCACTAGAGAAGAATGTGTATTCTGTGGCTTTGGGATGGAATATTCTGAATATATCTGTGAAGTCCATCTGGTCCAGTATGTCATTTGAAGCTTTTATTTCCTTGTTGATCTTTTGCTTAGATGATCTGTCCATTTCAGTGAGGGGGGTGTTGAAGTCCCCTACTATTATTGTATTGTTGTTGATGTGTTTCTTTGATTTTGTTATTAATTGGCTTATATAATTGGCTGCTCCCATGTCGGGGCATGGATATTTACAACTGTTAGATCTTCTTGTTGGACAGAGCCTTTAAGTATGCTATAGTGTCCTTCCTTATCTCTTGTAATAGTCTTTGGTTTAAAATCTAATTTGTCTGATATAAGGATTGCCACCCCATCTTTCTTTTGATATCCACTAGCATGGTAAATGGTTTTCCACCCCCTCACTTTCAATCTGGAGGTGTCTTTGCATCTAAAATGAGTCTCTTGCAGGCAGCATATCAATGGGTCTTGTTTTTTTTTTTTTATCAAATCTAATACCCTATGTCTTTTGATTGGGCATTTAGCTCATTTACATTCAGGGTAACTATTGAAAGATATGAATTTAGTGCCATTGTATTGCCTGTAAGGTGACTGTTACTGTATATTGTCTGTGTTCCTTTTTGGTCTATGTTACTTTTAGGCTCTCTCTTTGCTTAGAGGACCCCTTTCAGTATTTCTTGTAGGGCTGGTTTGGTGTTAGGAAATTCTTTTAGTTTTTGTTTGTCCTGGAAGCTTTTTATCTCTCCTTCTATTTTCAATGACAGCCTAGCTGGATATAGTATTCTTGGCTGCATATTTTTCTCGTTTAGTGCTCTGAATATATCATGCCAGTCCTTTCTGGCCTGCCAGGTCTCTGTGGATAGGTCTGCTGCCAATCTAATATTTCTACCATTGTAGGTTACAGACGTCTTGTCCCGAGCTGCTTTCAGGATTTTTTCTTTGTCTCTGAGACTTGTAAGTTTTAGTATTAGATGTCAGGTTGTTGACCTATTTTTACTGATTTTGAGGGGCGTTCTCTGTGCCTCCTGGATTTTGATGCCTGCTTCCTTCCCCACATTAGGGAAGTTCTCCACTATAATTTGCTCCAATATACCTTCTGCCCCTCTCTCTCTTTCTTCTTCTTCAGGGATCCCAATTATTCTAATACTGTTTCATCTTATGGTATCACTTCTCTCTCAAATTCTGCCCTTGTGATCTAGTAGTTGTTTCTCTCTTTTTCTCAGCTTGTTTATTCTCCATCCTTTGGTCTTCTATATCACTAATTCTCTCTTCTGCCTCATTTATCCGGCAGTTAGAGCCTCCTTTTTTTTTAAATTTTTTTATTGTTATGTTAATCACCATATATTACATCATTAGTTTTTGGTGCAGTGTTCCATGATTCATTGTTTGTTCATAACACCCAGTGCTCCATGCAGAACGTGCCCTCTTCAATACCCATCACCAGGCTGACCCGTCCCCCTACCCCCTCCCCTCTAGAACCCTCAGTTTGTTTTTCAGAGTCCATCATCTCTCATGATTCGTCTCCCCCTCTGACATACTCCCCTTTTCTTCCTCTCCTGTTATCTTCTTCTTTTTCTTTTTTCTTAAAATATGTTGCGTTATTTGTTTCAGAAGTATAGATCTGTGATTCAACAGTCTTGCACAATTCACAGCGCTCACCGTAGCACATACCCTCCCCAATGTCTATCACCCAGCCACCCCATCCCTCCCACCCCCAACCACTCCAGTAACACTCAGTTTGTTTCCTGAGATTAAGAATTCTTCATATCAGTGAGGTCATGTGATACATGTCTTTCTCTGATTGACTTATTTCACTCAGCATAACACCCTCCAGTTCCATCCACGTCGTTGCAAATGGCAAGATCTCATTCCTTTTGATGGCTGCATAATATTCCACTGTGTATATATACCACATCTTCTTTATCCATTCATCTGTCGATGGGCATCTTGTAGAGCCTCCTTTTTTGATTGCACCTCATTAATAGCCTTTTTTACTTCGACTTGGTTAGATTTTAGTTCTTTCATTTCTCCAGAAAGGGATTCTCTAGTATCTTCCATGTTTTTTTCAAGCCCAGCTAGTATCTTTATAATCGTCATTCTGAACTCTAGTTCTGACATCTTACTAATGTCCGTATTGATTAAGTCCCTGGCAGTCGGTACTGCTTGTTCTTTTTTTTTGAGGTGAGTTTTTCTGTCTTGTCATTTCGTCCAGAGGACAACAGATGAATGAGAGAACAAAATGCTAAAAGGGTAACAATGACCCCAGACAAATATATACTAAACAAATCAGAAGAGACCTGAAATCAAGTGGAAAACAAAGGGAAAGAAAAAAAAAAAAGAGTATGATCAGGCTGGTGAATAGATCAGAGCCACACACTAGATTTTGGCTGTATTTTGGTCTGTTAGAAGAAACTGCCTCCAAAATTTTAAAGAAAGAAAAACTTAAGTATGTAGAAAAATAAGGGTAAATACAATGAAGGGGTGGAATATGACTGTAAAGATAAAAATATAAAAGATTTTATAACAGGAATTGATATGATAGGAAGTTGGTTGAAAAAGAAAGAAGAAAAATTAAAAAAAAAAAACAACAAAAAAAGGGAGAGAATGTGATCAGGCAGGAGACAAGAACAAAGCCATACACTAGAGATTTAGGGTATATTTTGGTCTGTTAGAAGAAAATGTAACCTTAAAAATAAGGTTAACTACAATGAAGGGATAGTATATGAATTTAAAAATGAAAATTAAAAGATTTTTTTAAAAGATTTATTTTTATTTTGAGTGAGAATGAGAGAGAGAGAGAGAGTACATGAGGGGGGAGGGTTAGAGGGAGAAGCAGGCTCCTCGCTGAACAGGGAGCCCGATGCGGGACTCAATCCCGGGACTCCAGGATCATGACCTGAGCTGAAGGCAGTTGCTTAACCAACTGAGCCACCCAGGCACCCTAAAAAAGATTTTAACAAAAGGAATTGATAAGATGTTGGCTGAAAAGGGGAAGAACCACAAAAAAAAATAAAGAAAATTTTAAAAATTAACTTTGAAAGTAAAGAATCATGGGGGAAAAAAGCCATGAATTCTATGTGCTGTATTCCCATAGTGCTGGAGTTCTGCCGTTCTCATTGATCAGTAAACTTGGTCTTGGCTGAAAGTTCTTGCTGATCTTCTGGGGGAGGGGCCTGTTGCAGAGATTCTCAAATGTCTTTGCCAGAGGTGGAATTGCCCCGCCCTTGCCAGGGGCCGGGCTAAGTCATCTGCTCAGGTTTGCTCTTGGTAGCTTTTGTTCCCTGAAAGCCTTCTGTACAGCTTTGGAGGACGAGCATGAAAATAGCAGCCTCCCAATCTCCGCCCCGGAGGAGCTGAGAACTCGGGGCCCCGCTCCTCAGTGCGCCCCCAGAGAAAAGCAGTCAATCACTCCCGTCTCCCCAGTCTCCGGCCACACTCCGTGCTCACCGGCCTGTGACTGAGCATTTCTATCTCTGGCACCCAACCCCATTTGGAGTCTCCAAACCCAGCAGATTCCTGTAGTGTGCTCCCGCGCCGCTCCTCCTGGGGGAGGAAGGAGAATCTCCCCAGATCTGCCACTTATTGGGTCCCTGCTGGAAGAGCAGTGGCCCGACTGTGCCGTGGATCACAGTTTATGGCAACCCCGAGATGAGAGCCCACTCCTCAGCTCCGTCTTTGCAGCCAGCTTCCCCGCTCCGATACCTGGGAGCTCTGCCACACTCAGGCACCCCTGGTCTTTCTGTGACCCTGAGGGTCCTGAGACCACACTGTCCCAGCAAGGGTTCCACACCCTCCTTAGGCACTAGAGTGACGTCCCTCAGAGGAGCAGACTTCTAAAAGTTCTGATTTTGTGCTCCGTTGCTCTATCATTTGCCGGTAGCCGCTGACGGAGGCTCCCTTCCCCCACTGTCTATCTTCCCATATTTTGCCTCAGATTCACTTCTCTGCACATCTTACCTTCCAGAAAGTGGTCGCTTTTCTGTTCAGAGAGTTGCTGCTATTCCTTTCTTCGATCTGTTGAGTTTGTAGGTATTCAGAATGGTTTGATAACTATCTAGCTGAATTCCTGGGACCAGACAAAATTTAGGTCTCCTACTCCTCCGCCATCTCGCTCCTCCTCACAAATGTATTATTTTTGCCTTAAAAGTTTGCTAGGTTAACCAGGAAAGTAAAGTTTATTTGCATTGTAAGAAAAATTCAGTAAATAATTTCTTTAACCAATACAGTGGTACTGAAATTTCTATTTGTTTTTTTTTTTTAAGATTTTATTTATTTATTTGAGAGAGAGAGAGAGAGTACACATGAGCGGGGGGAGAGGCAGAGGGACAAACGGACTCCCTGTTGAGCAGGAAGCCCTATGAGGGGCTCAATCCCAGGACCCTGAGATCATGAACTGAGCCGAAGGCAGATGCTTAAATTGAGCCACCCAGGTGCCCTTATTTGTTCTTGTGTATATTTTGGAAATTTTTATCCTTCAGGGAATCTGTCCAATTCACCTAAACTTTCAAATTTATTGGCATAAAGTTCTTTATAATATTCTGTAATTTTATTTTTATATATGTAAGATCTGTAATGATGTCCTTTTATCATTCCAGATAATGGTAATCTGCACATTTTCTCATTTTTCCTTGATAATGTACCCACTGAATTGTCAATGTGATAGCCTTTTCAAAAGACAACCTTCTGGTTTAATCAATATTCTCCATTTTTCTACTGATTCCCATTCATTGTCTGAAACAGGAGAAGACACCCTATTTCTGATCTTTCCAACTTATCTTAGAAATAGTGCTTTTTGCTTGGTCAGTTTGTGTATTAGACCCGGCAGATGGGGATGCGGAGAAGGCCTTTCATAGTAAAAAAGAGAGAGCAGTAGCATTAACAGGCATTTGCCATGCACTCTATGTTAGCTGCCAGTGATATTAACATTAGTAAAGGAAGGCTGACTTTATGCTTCTTCAAGTTTGTAGCATCTTCCAGTTCTCATTATGGCAATGTAAGATTGCTCAGTATTTTTTTTTTAAGATTTATTTATTTGAGAGAGAAAAGAAAGAGGGAGAGAGAATGCGTGCAAGCAGGGGGAGCAGCAGAGGGAGAGGAAGAAAAGCAGACTCCCTGCTGAGTGCAGATCCCTGAGATCAGGACCTGAGCCTAAATAGAGAATAAGACATTTAACTCACGGAGCCACTCAGGCACCCGAAGATAGCCCTGTGTTTTAAGTATTACTCGACTCACCTAATAATCGGGTTTTTTTTTTTTTTAAAGATTTTATTTATTTATTTGAGAGAGAGAGAATGAGAGATAGAGAGCACGAGTGGGAAGAGGGTCAGAGGGAGAAGCAGACTCCCCGCTGAGCAGGGAGCCTGATGCGGGACTCGATCCCGGGACTCCAGGATCATGACCTGAGCTAAAGGCAGTCGCTTAACCAACTGAGCCACCCAGGCGCCCTAATAATCGGTCTTTGATCACCTCATAGGCATAGCAAGTGTTATCTAATGAAGTCTATCATTGCTTGTTCCCATTTACCATGTATCTTGGATCAAAAATGAACAGGGGCAGAGGCTGGGCTATACACATCAATGTGTCACTGTAGCATCTAATGTTTCACTCACTTGTTTGGGTATCAAGAACTAGTTTTAGTTTCACCATGAAATTGCTTTATGATAAGGAACTCTTTGATTCAGTTCTTTTCTAAAAAATTAAGAATGATGTGCTACATGTTTTTTGCTCCTACAGTGGAAATATTTGTTTTATAGCTACTAGATATAGAACAAAATTAAATCTCTGTTAACACTCATTAAAGCTGGTTTTGAACAGCTAAGCTAACTTTGAGTTGGGAAACTCAGAACTTGACCATTTTGCAATAGTTCACCTAGACAAGAGCAATTAGTCTTGAGGAAAGGCAAAAGTACTAATTAATACATTAAAAGGTGAATGGTTTAAGATGTTTAAAATGAATGACAAAGAAAGTTTGGTAGAATGATTGAGAGAAAACTATGAGGGAGAGATGAAGGATGTTTTGAATTTGTTTAATTTTTAATTTTACATTTGTTTCACTGACTATAAGAATAGTGTCCATACATCATTCCTTGATTCGAGTGTTACTTATGGAATGCCTAATATAAACCGGTCCCTGAGGAAACAGAAGACAAAGAGTTTTTGACTTTAAGGACTCCAAGTTAATAGAAGGTGTGTTGGTGGTGGTAGGTGGCTGGGGAATGTATCATAATAGTGTGACAAGTGCATTAGGACACATAAGAGATAGCTTATATGGTCTTGCGGGTAGGACACAGCATGGGAGGAATTTATTCTAAGCTTGAAATTCAGGGAAACATGCAAAAAATAGTAAGAGACCAGGAGTTTTAATAGTTAATCATTACATTTTGGTGAAATTAGCTCTAGAAAGGAAGATAAAATTGACCTGGCTGCTGACAAGGAACCAGTCACCCCATTGCTATTTTATGTATCTATAAGATAAAAAGAGCAAATGAAAAAAAAATTAAGGTCTTCTTTATAAAGATTTTTTTTATTATGAAAGACATAAAAAGGAAATCAAAGATATGGAAGGTAAAAAGATTTTGTAGGTCAAGATAACAGGGACACATGACCATAACAACCAAGAACACATTTAAATAAGTATTAAGAATAATACAAGGCCACAATCATCTTATTATTCCTTTGGATAAACCCCATCTGGTCACCAAAAACTCAGAAGATGTAAATTGCCTAATGGTGATAGGTGGGTGCCTCTATTTTCATAGGCCCCTGGATCCCAGATCTGTTTCCCTGTGGAAGTAATGAAGCCAGTCAGCATCATCACTCTTCAAAGAATTAGAAAACAAGAAGGAACACAAAATCATTTCCAAGTCACCCGCTGCCAGTTAAATAAGATTTGAATGGATTTTCTAATGTTTCAAAGTATTTCTTTGCAGACAGCTAAGAAATTCATAAAACCAGGCATGAGAGTTATATTGCCTGCAAGAGTAAACAGTTACGATATAGGAGTAACTGCCTACACCCAGAGAGCCCTTTAAGAGAAGACTGATAAGAGTTTCTATATCTCAGACAGAAGGAAAGGGCCCCTTTGATCATTCTCATGCAAATCCCCAATAGCTGACAGAAAGCTGCTTTAGGTTGTGCCATATTTTCTTTTTAAAATGCATATGGAACAACTGGCTTAGAAGTAACACTTTCCTTCTGAAGATATTTTTTTTCTTAAATTGGAAACAATTATGGGAGTTAGACTCTTCCTCTTTTTAAACAGAAATTTTCTTTTTAACTTTTTTTTCTCTGAAAAAATTCCTTTAGAGGTATAGGCAACAAAACAATGCAATTAGCTTCTGGATTTGTTTATCAGAATGGCTCAAAGTTCCTTCTTCTTTTTCTCCAACTTGATGTAATCAGAAAAAGAGGCACAAAACATCAGTACCAGTTGCCTCGTTTCCTATTCCTTGGATTTCAAAAGACACATCAAATGGTCTCTCGACTCAGCTGAAGGAGGTAGAAAGTTGCAGTCAGGAACCCCCCCACACACCTTTTTTGGTTTAATTTTCTGTGACCTCTTTCGTTGAGCGAAGTCCCTTCCTGGTATCCTCTACTTCTCTGGTCACTGTGATGGGTGTTGGGTTTTCAGGTGAGGTGGGGTCCCTTACCAGTTGCTTCACTCTGGTGCTCTAGTTCTTTGAAACAGTGATATAATTCTGCACAATACAGTGGTATTGTCAAATCAGACAGGGAGGAATGAGCACCTGCCTCAAGTTCCTCTCCCAACCTAGAACGCCCCACTCCCTCCCTTTCTTCCACCTACATCTTCACGGTACAGCGTTAGTGTTACCTCTTCCACTGACAGCCTATCATTCCCACTGGCAGATATCACAGAACTTCTTGGAACTTTTGGTAAACATAATCATCAGGCCCACAGAAGACACTGGGACTTAAATGTTCTGTAATTATTTTTGGATAATTTGGCTTTCATTTATTTCTTCATTAATTGAGCACATAGTTCTTGGGGCCTTCTGGGGGACAGATGGAAGATGAAGAGCACACAGTCCATGCCCTCAAGGACCTGCCAGATTCCTGGTGATGGTAGACACCAACTGTTGAGATGGTGGTCAACAACCTCTGAGGCTCAGTTGGATAATTCTCCTCAAATCCAAATTGTTCCAAACTGAACTTTGTCTCCTTTGTCCCAACTCATTTCTTCTCCTAATTAATGGCAACAGTAGTCAGTCCCAAGTGACTCAGGTCTGTCCCCTGGGGTCACACTTTCCTCTGCCTTCTCCCCCATGCTCAGACCCAACATTTAACAACCAAGTCAGCACCCCCAGAACCTCATAAGCACTTCTGGGCCTTCACCCACACTGTCCCTTCTGCCTGAATATTCTCCTTCAGCCTGGTAAAATTGGAAGGAAAGAGTCTATAAGGACTAGTGCAAAATGTACAGAAAGTTTGCATAGGGCTGATATGAGTTATGAGTTATTATTATTGCTGGTGTCCTTATTATTGTTTCAAAAGGCAGAAAACCCAATTCAAACTGCCTTAAATAATAAATGTGCTTTGTTGGCTAAGTGAAGAGAAAGGAAAGACTAGCTTCAGGTGAGACTTGGTCCAGGGCTCCAATTATCTGACCAGGATTCAATTTCTTTCTCTTCTTTGTTGAGGCTCACAAGTTACTAGCAGTTTCTTCCCTCTCATTCCAAAATGGCTTCAGCTGTTTCTTTGGCTATGTATGTTCTGCTTATGTCCAAAAGGGTCAAAGAGAGTCTATCTTTAGAAGTCTCTCCGGAAATCTCATTGACTTGGGTTGGATCGTGTGTCCACCCTTGAACCAACCACTGTAGCCAGGAGAAGGGTCATTTAGAGTGGCCTAAGTCTATAAAGATTCACTCCGGCCTTGGAAGTGAAGTCAAGACTACTCAAGCCATAGCAGGGAGTACTTCTCCAAAGAAAGTTCAGGGTGCTGAAGCTGGTGGGAGGTGGGAATGCTGAGGAAGTGATGAACAAATGTCTCTTCTAGGGCCCAAAGAATGTTTTGATGGCAAATGTAGGTTTGGACTCAATAATGGCAGCAATGGGAAACCAGTGGGACCTTCAGATAGTTGTTTATTTTCAGATTCCTCTCTCTAAACATTGAATAAAGTAAGGATGAAGGGAAAGGAGAGATTTTAGAAGTGGGTAGAATGTTAAAAAATATATGGTAGTCCTTTTTGGAAGGGATTAAGCCAGCATTGTGTCTCGGCAAATGGAGAAGTCTAGGTTAAGTAAATCCAACACCTGAATAAATGACTGTATATGATTGGTGTGATTAGCTGTTCTAGTATTCAACAAGAAATATCTGAGTATCAAAAAAAAAAGCCACCTGCTCATTGCTCTTTGCATCTTCCTTATGGAATTTAGAATAAATGGATCAGTAATTCATACAGTCTTTACACAGCAATTAAAAAGGAAGAGCTTCCCCAAGAGGAAGATGATGTCAGAAACACTATACTTACCTGCTTTATCACTGAGTTATCCTAAGGAATGGTAAATTAGTTAACTGTCTAAATGTTATACTTTCTCCTCAATTTAGTTTTATTAATGAAGTATAAATATGTTTTAAACAAATATTTGCAATCTGAGAGACATTAGAACACCAAAATATTAGAGCTAGTGGGGACTGGCCAGCGTGACCCATTTGATAGATGAGAAGGTGGGTTGGGAGAGAAATGTGGCAGGCCTGAGGCCACATAAAGAACAGGTGGCTAAGATACTGGTCTTCGGATAGCCAGTCTGGGACTTGAACCTCCCTGCAGATCCAGGCCTTTGTGTTTCTTTCCACCTCATGTAGGGCCTCAACCCCTGGAAAGTGTAAGCTGAAGAAGATGCCTGGGAGTTGCTGCTCCTTTAAATGGCTTTATTAAAGTATAATTGATACACAAACCCTGCACATATTTAACGGATAAGATTTGATAAGTTTGGACATATATGTACACCTGTGAAATCATGATTCCACCCATACGAGGTACGTTAAATAGTCAAACTTATAGAAGCCAGCGAGGTTCTTGTGCACTATCCAGGGTGGGACAACACCTTTTTTGCTCACATAAAGGCACTTGTCCTCAAAAGTTGACCACTAGATGGCAGAAAAAATCCATGTACCTAATATGGAGGCACCTGTTCCTAAAATTTTGGAGCTCTGAGTCTCTCTCAAGAGACTAGCTCATCTGCCTGGTGAGTATGGGGGAATTAGGGGTCGGTGCACCGCCATGTCAATTCTGCAAATCCATACCTCTCTCCAGAGTTTATTAGTTAATCTCATCCTTCTTTTCATTAAAATATATTAGAAGGAAATGATCTACTTTGAAAACTATTTTAGAAAAGGCTTGAATGACCATTAGGTAGTATTTCCTATCTCTTACTAGAATTTTCTGCATTACAGAAGGATTATTTGACAATCCAGAGTGATGAATTGTTAACAGCTAGAGTGGTATCTGAAATATTTTTAGGCAAGGAGGAGTTCATCAGCCTCTGGAATCAAGTTAATGGAGGCAGCCAGATACTTCTAGTAATAATATTAGAAGCTTGTATTTGTTCAGCACCTACCACGTGCCAGGCACCGTGCTAAGCACTTTATATTGGTAAATTTAATATTCACAATAATCGTGAAGCAATGCATATTAAATCTGTTTTACAGAAAAGTATACAGAGGTCGAGAGTTTAATTAATTTGCTCAAGGTCATATAATTAGAAAAATGTGACTTAAAAATGTACTTAGACTGCACAGAATTAACAATATGGTGCTTGATGTTAGCATCATTTAGGGAGTAATTTCCCTGCTAGCCCTGTGACATGTATGAAAAACATCTCATCACTGGAATACTGGAAGAAGTGGATCTGGAAAACTGTTTTAGCTGTGTTACTCTGAGTAAGGATGAGCATAAATTCTTAAGGGAGCACTGTGAAATATCTAGGCTGTTAGCAGAGTATTTTAGACTAGGGACTGTTCTGCTGGTCATGTGGCCTTCTGTGCAATGGAGTAGTTAAATGACACAACCTGGCTGCTTTGAGAGGCCAGTTCAGGTCTATCTTCCATTTTCTCCATAAGTAAAACACATCCAGCCTAATGTATTTCTTGGGTGTACAACTTGATGTTCAGGAATTTTGTGTAACAAGTCAGCACCCTTGGGACAGAGTGAGCTTTGTTGGAGATGTGGTGTCCCGTGTCTAGAGAATGACCCCTCTACTCACTCAGCCATATCCTAACATTCGCTGCAGTTGTTAGGATTCTTGGTACAGAGTAAGAGAACCCAACTTATTTAAAAAGTGGCTATAAAATCAACTGAAATATATCTCGTGGCACACAGAATGGAAAGCAGCTGGACTTCAAGAGTTTTCGAATTAGAAACTGGAAAGATCCTGAGATCTCTTTCTCTGTCCACCTCCAGTCTCCACTTTTACTTCTCTGTACATCTTCATTATTCTTATTTCTTAGCCCTGAACTTTTCTTGCTTCTTAGTAAAAATCCTGGCCATCCACAGCTCTGAAATCCCCATGTTACATGTTCTGCAACACAAGAAAATCTGACTTCCAAATTTCTCACAAAAATACACGATTGGCTCATTCTGAGGCAATACTGTGCAAGGACCTTACTTTTTCTGTCTCAGGCCATAACACGCTTTGGAAGTTTTTTGTTTTGCTTTTCCATCATGATGGGGCTGTCCTTGCTCACTTGCAGATAAGGCTGTATCAGCTCTGCTAATATAACCTGTTAATTTCAAAGGACTTTATAAGTTGGCTGTAATTCACATTCTCAGAATTGGGAAAATCTGTGTCTTTTGAGATAGAAGAGTTTTCTTTTTCCTTTTAACTTTGTTTTATTTTTTCCACTAAAATATCAGAATGCTATTTTTCCAGGTGCCATGTGGCTCTCTGACAACACACAGACTGCTTTAGTTGTTTTTAATGAACGCTATCGCCAGCTGCTCAGCTGTGGCAACTTTTCTTTTAATTTTTTTTTTCATTTGTGGGAGGTGGCAGAGAGCTCCTGTAAGATACGCACGCGGAATGTCGCAGTCTGCATCACTGATGGCTCTCTGGGTACCAGGAACTCTGTACTGCAGGGGGCGCCAGAACCCATCCTCTGTCTAACCATGTGCACAAGTAAAGCCCCAGGTAAAACTGTCAAGTGTCCACAACATACGTTTGGACCCCAGTTCCCTCCTTATGTTGCCCCTTTTCCCTTGAAAGCCCGCCCTTGTGTGATGAGATGTGGGTCTGTGGAACTTGTCCGGTTGCCTAAGAACTGATAAATAGGACCCAAAGCTGAGGGAAAAGAGGCATCACAGATCAAACAACGAGAGGCGGATCTTGGATCCTCACAGAAGCCTCCAGCTGTCTCTGCTGCCTCAGTGTCATCCCTCATCCCTTCCTGCCAAGCTTATACAAACAAAAGATTTGGAAGAGGGGCAGGGGGTGCTCTGGCTCTAGCATTTAGAGATTCTCCAAGACCATCCTACATGAAGGATGCAGGCTTCAGGAACTCAGAGAAGCAATCTTTTCCCCTGGCTGGGTGTGTCTGCTCATACAGGAGACTGGCTTGAAGAGTAGGAAAGAGAACTGACACAGGCAGCAGGAAGGAAAGAAGACAGTACAGTGGAACCCAGTAATTTTGGAGGGTCAAGACATGACAATGTCCCATGGATCAAGAAGAGTCCACTAAGAATGAATTGCTCTTGAGTAACCTTGTTGGTTTGATCTTAAAACCAATAGTTATTATGACTTTAAAAAAATTTTTTTTGTTATGTTAATCACATTACATCATTAGTTTTTGGCGCAGTGTTCCATGATTCATTGTTTGTGCATAACACCCAGTGCTCCATGCAGAACGTGCCCTCTTTAATACCCATCACCAGGCCAACCCATCCCCCCACCCTCCTCCCCTCCAAAACCCTCAGTTTGTTTTTCAGAGTCCATCGTCTCTCATGGTTCATCTCCTCCTCCGACTTACTCCCCTTCATTCTTCCCCTCCTGCTATCTTCTTCTTTTTTTTTCTTAACATATATTGCATTTATTTGTTTCAGAAGTACAGATATGTGATTCAACAGTCTTGCACAATTCACAGCGCTCACCATAGCACATACCCTCCCCAATGTCTATCACCCAGCCACCCAATCCCTCCCACCCCCCACCACTCCAGCAACCCTCAGTTTGTTTCCTGAGATTAAGAATTCCTCATATCAGTGAGGTCATATGATACATGTCTTTCTCTGATTGACTTATTATTATGACTTCTTTCTTACTGCATAAATAAAAGTCAATTTCAGGTGGACTGCAGATCTAAATATGATATAGCTAAAACAATGATGATTTCAGTACACAATTTAGGAGAATGTCCCCATGACCCTGTGGCTGTCAACAATCTCTTCAAAAGGATACACTCACATGTGCTGTGTCAATGCTACACAGTGCCAGGTGTTTTACCAAGTTATATTCTACTCCTCGCACAATCCTAGGAGGTAAGAGTAACTCTCCAATTCTGTCCAGGAAAATAAAATTCCGAATCTGAGTGGCTGTCAGCTTTGAAAACTTGACAAGCATACTATGGGAAGTCTGCTTGGAGTTCTCATCTGAGTGCTCATCTCAGCCCATGGGCTGGCTCCAGTGATATTTCTAGTTAAAATCAGGACTTTTTTCAAACAGAAGTGTTAGATATCTCAAATTAAGAGAGAACAAATCTAATATTCAATAAGTGCCTAACATGTCAGGGACTAAACTAGCTCATTTATATGCTTATTCTGTTCGATCCTTACAACAGTCCTGTGGGGCAAGTATAATTATGCCCATTTTTAGAGTTGATAGAACTGATTCAAAGAGTAAACATCCTCCCCCAGGTCACAAAGCTAGAAACCTGAGGAGCCAGGACCAGATCCAGATAGTCTCCTTCATTTATTATCCATGCAGTGAAAAGGGCATGGGTTATTTGGCTTAGAAATTTTATTTTCCTTTAAATTTCTTTATTGCTATGTTAATCACCATACATCATTAGTTTTTGATGTAGCGTTCCATGATTGTGCATAACACTCAGTGCTCCATGCAGAACGTACCCACTTTAACACCCATCACCAGGCTAACCCATCCCCTCAACCCCTCCCCTCTAGAACCCTCAGTTTGTTTTTCAGAGTCCATCATCTCTCATGGTCCATCTCCCCCTCGTTTCCCCCCCTTCACTCTTCCCCTCCTGCTATCTTCTTCTTTTTTTTTCTTAACATATATTGCATTATTTGTTTCAGAAGTACAGACCTGTGATTCAACAGGCTTGCACAATTCGCAGCACTCACCATAGCACATACCCTCCCCAATGTCTATCACCCAGCCACCCCATCCCTCCCACCCCACCCCCACTCCAGCAACCCTCAGTTTGTTTCCTGAGATTAAGAATTCCTCATATCAGTGAGGTCGTATGATACGTCTTTCTCTGATTGATTTATATCACTCAGCATAACACCCTCCAATTCCATCCACATCGTTGCAAATGGCAAGATCTCATTCCTTTTGATGGCTGCATAATACTCCATTGTGTGTGTGTGTGTGTGTGTGTGTGTGTGTGTGTGTGTGTGTGTGTACACACATATATACACATCTTCTTTATCCATTCATCTGTCGATGGACATGTTGGCTCTTTCCACACTTTGGCTATTGTGGACATTGCTGCTATAAACATTGGGGTGCACGTACCCCTTTGGATCTCTACATTTGTATCTTTGTGGTAAATACCCAGTAGTGCAATTGCTGGATCATAGGGTAGCTCTATTTTCAACTTTTTGAGGAACCTCCATACTGTTTCCCAGAGTGGTTGCACCAGCTTGCATTCCCACCAACAGTGTAGGAGGGATCCCCTTTCTCTGCCTCTCTGCCAACATCTGTTATTTCCTGACTTGTTAATTTTAGCCATTCTGATGGTGTGAGGTGGTATCTCATTGAGGTTTTCATTTGGATTTCCCTGATGCCAAGCGATGTTGAGCACTTTTTCATGTGTCTGTTGGCCATTTGGACGTCTTCTTTGCAGAAATGTCTGTTCATGTCTTCTGCCCATTTCTTGATTGGATTATTTGTTCTTTGGGTATTGAGTTTGATAAGTTCTTTATAGATTTTGGATACTAGCCCTTTATCTGATATGTCATTTGCAAATATCTTCTCCCATTCTGTCAGTTGTCTTTTGGTTTTGTTGACTGTTTCTTTTGCTGTGCAAAAGCTTTTTATCTTGATGAAATCCCAATAGTTCATTTTTGCCCTTGCTTCCCTTGCCTTTAGCGATATTTCTAGGAAGAAGCTGCTACGGCTAAGGTTGAAGAGGTTGCTGCCTGTGCTCTCCTTTAGGATTTTGATGGACTCCTGTCTCACATTTAGGTCTTTCAACCATTTAGAGTCTATTTTTGTGTGTGGTGTAAGGAAATGGTCCAGTTTCATTCTTCTGCACGTGGCTGTCTAATTTTCCCAACACCATTTGTTGAAGAGACTGTCTCTTTTCCACTGGACATCCTTTGCTGCTTTGTCAAAGATCAGTTGACCATAGAGTTGAGGGTCCATTTCTGGGCTCTCTATTCTGTTCCATTGATCTGTGTCTGTTTTTGTGCCACTACGATACTGTCTTGATGATGACAGCTTTGTAATAGAGTTCGAAATCCAGAATTGTGATGCCGCCAGCTTTGCTTTTCTTTTTCAACATTCCTCTGGCTATTCGGGGTCTCTTCTGGTTCCATACAAGTTTTAGGATTATTTGTTCCATTTCTTTGAAAAAAGTGGATGGTATTTTGATGGGGATTGCATTGGATGTGTAGATTGCTCTAGGTAGCACTGACATCTTCACAATGTTTGTTCTTCCAATCCATGAGCATGGAACGTTTTTCCATTTCTTTGTGTCTTCCTCAATTTTTTTAATGAGTACTTTATAGTTTTCTGAGTACAGATCCTTTGCCTCTTTGGTTAGATTTATTCCTAAGTATCTTGTGGTTTTGGGTGCAATTGTAAATGGGATCAACTCCTTAATTTCTCTTTCTTCTGTCTTGTTGTTGGTGTATAGGAATGCCACTGATTTCTGTGCATTGATTTTATATCCTGCCACTTGACTGAATTCCTGTATGAGTTCTAGCAGTTTTGGGGTGGAGTCTTTTGGGTTTTCCACATACAGTATCATATCATCTGCAGAGTGAGAGTTTGACTTTTTCCTTGCCGATTTGGATGCCTTTGATTTCTTTTTGTTGTCTGATTGCTGTGGCTAGGACTTCTAACAACATGTTGAATAGCAGTGGTGATAGTAGACATTCCTGCCGCGTTCCTGACCTTAGGGGGAAAGCTCTCAGTTTTTCCCCATTGAGAATGATATTTGCTGTAGGTATTTCATAAATGGCTTTTATGGTATTGGGTATGTACCCTCTATCCCTATACTCTGAAGAGTTTTGATCAAGAAAGGATGCTGTACTTTGTCAAATGCTTTCTCTGCATCTATTGAGAGGATAATATGATTCTTCTTCTTTCTTTTATTAATGTATTGTATCATGTTCATTGATTTGTGGATGTTGAACCAACCTTGCAGCCCAGGGATAAACCCCACTTGGTCATGGTGAATAATCCTTTTAATGTACTGTTGGATCCTATTGGCTAGTATTTTGGTGAGAATTTTTGCATCTGTGTTCATCAAGGATATTGGTCTGTAATTCTTTTTGATGGGGTCTTTGTCTCGTTTGTGGATCAAGGTAATGGCCTCATAAAATGAGTTTGGAAGTTTTCCTTCCATTTCCATTTTTGGAACAGTTTCAGAAGAATAGGTATTAATTCTTCTTTATATGTTTGGTAGAATTCCCCTGGGAAGCCATCTGGCCCTGCGCTTTTGTTTGTTGGGAGATTTTTGATGACTGCTTCAATTTCCTTAGTGGTTACAGGTCTGTTCAGGTTTTCTGTTTCTTCCTGGCTCAGTTTTGGTAGTTGATACATCTCTAGGAATGCATCCATTTCTTCCAGGTTATCTAATTTGCTGGCATAGAGTTGCTCATAATATATTTTTGTAATTGTTTGTATTTCTTTGGTGTTGGTTGTGATCTCTCCTCTTTCATTCATGATTTTGTTGATTTGGGTCCTTTCTGTTTTCTTTTTGATAAGTCTGGCCAGGGATTTATTAATCTTGTTAAATCTTTCAAAGAACCAGCTCCTCGTTTCACTGATCTGTTCTACTGTTCTTTTGGTTTCTATTTCATTGATTTCTGCTCTGATCTTTATGATTTCTCTTCTCCTGCTGGGTTTAGCCTTTATTTGCTGTTTTTTCTCTAGCTCCTTTAGGTGTAGGATTAGGTTGTGTATTTGAGACCTTTCTTGTTTCTTGAGAAAGGCTTATATTGCTATATACTTTCCTCTTAAGACTGCCTTTGCTGCATCCCAAAGATTTTGAACAGTTGTGTTTTCATTTTCATTCTTTTCCATGAATTTTTTAAATTCTTCTTTAATTTCCTGGTTGACCCATTCATTCTTTAGTAGGATGCTCTTTAGCCTCCATGTATTTGAGTTCTTTCCGAATTTCCTCTTGTGATTGAGTTCTAGTTTCAAAGCGTTGTGGTCTGAAAATATGCAGGGAATGATTCCAATCTTTTGGTACCAGTTGAGACCTGATTTGTGACCTAGGATATGATCTATTCTGGAGAATGTTCCATGGGCACTAGAGAAGAATGTGTATTCTGTTGCTCTGGGATGGAATGTTCTGAATATGTCTGTGAAGTCCATTTGGTCCAGTGTGTCATTTAAAGTCTTTATTTCCTTGTTGATCTTTTGCTTAGATGATCTGTCCATTTCAGTGAGGGGGGTGTTAAAGTCCCCCACTATTATTGTTGTCAATGTGTTTCTTTGCTTTTGTTATTAATTGCCTTATATAATTGGCTGCTCCCACGTTAGGGGCATAGATATTTACAATTGTTAGATCTTCTTGTTGGATAGACCCTTTAAGTAAGATATAGTGTCCTTCCTCATCTCTTATTACAGTCTTTGGTTTAAAATCTAATTTGTCTGATACAAGGATTGCCACCCCAGCTTTCTTTTGGTGTCCATTAGCATGGTAAATGGTTTTCCACCCCCTCACTTTCAATCTGGAGGTGTCTTTGCATCTAAAATGAGTCTCTTGCAGGCAGCATATCGATGGGTCTTGTTTTTAATCCAATCTGATAGCCTGTGTCTTTTGTTTGGGGCATTTAGCCCATTTACATAAGGTAACTATTGAAAGATATGAATTTAGTGCCATTGTATTGCCTGTAAGGTGACTGTTACTGTATATTGTCTGTGTCCCTTTTTGGTCTATGTTACTTTTAGGCTCTCTCTTTGCTTAGAGGACCCCTTTCAATATTTCTAATAGGGCTGGTTTGGTGTTAGCAAATTCTTTTAGTTTCTGTTTGCCCTGGAAGCTTATCATCTCTCTTATTTTCAGTGACAGCCTAGCTGGATATAGTATTCTTGGCTGCATATTTTTCTCGTTTAGTGCTCTGAATATATCATGCCAGTCCTTTCTGGCCTGCCAGGTCTCTGTGGATAGGTCTGTTGCCAATCTAATGTTTCTACCACTGTAGGTTACATCTCTCTTCTCCCGAGCTGCTTTCAGGATTTTCTCTTTGTTTCTGAGACTCGTAAGTTTTACTATTAGATGTCGGGGTGTTGACCTATTTTTATTGATTTTGAGAGGGGTTCTCTGTGCCTCCTGGATTTTGATGCCTGTTTCCTTCCCCAAATTAGGGAAGTTCTCTGCTATAATTTGCTCCAATATACCTTCTGCACATCTCTCTCCTTCTTCTTCTGGGATCCCAATTATTCTCATGTTGTTTTGTCTTATGGTATCGCTTATCTCTCGAATTCTGCCCTCGTGATCCAGTAGTTGTTTATCTTTTTCTCAGCTTCTTTATTTTCCATCCTTTGGTCTTCTATATCACTGATTCTCTCTTCTGCCTCATTTGTCCTAGCAGTTAGTGCCCCCATTTTTGATTGCACCTCATTAATAGCCTTTTTGATTTCGACTTGGTTAAATTTTAGTTCTTTCATTTCTCCAGAAAGGGTTTCTCTAATAACTTCCATGCTTTTTTAAAGCCCAGGTAGTATTTTTCAAATCATGATTCTGAACTCTAGGTCCGACATCGTACTAATGTCCGTATTGAGTAGGTCCCTGTCAGTCGGTACTACCTCTTGTTCTTTTTGTTGAGGTGATCTTCTCCGTCTTGTCATTTTGTTCAGAGAAGAATAGATGAATGAGAGAACAAAATGCTAACAGGGTAACAACGTCCCCAGAAAATAATACTCTAAACAAATCAGAAAAGACCTGAAACCAGGGGAAAAGAAAGCAAAAGAAAGAAAAAAGAAAGAGAGAAAAAAAAAAAGAGAAAGATAAAAACAAGCAAGAACAGAACAAAACAAAACAAAAAACCAGAATATGATCAAATATTATCAGGCTGGTGCATAGATGAGTGCCACACACTAGATTTTGGGTATATTTTGGTCTGTTAGAAGAAAGTGCCTCCCAAAATTTTAAATAAAGAAAAACTTATATATGTACAAAAATAAGGGTTGATACGATGAAGGGATGGATTATGACTGTAAAGATGAAAAGTATAAAAAATTTATAAAAGGAATTGATAAGAAGTTGTTTGAAAAAAGAAAGAAGAGGATTTAAAAAAAAAAAGAAAAAGGGGAGAGAATGTGATCAGGCTGACTAGAACAAAGCCATACACTAGAGATTTAGGGTGTATTTTGATGTTAGAAGAAACTGTACCTCAAAATTTTAAAGAGAGAACAATTATATATATATGCCAAAAAAAGGGTAACTACTAGGAAGGGATAGAATACGACTCTAATAATGAAAAATAAAAATTTTTTTTAAAAAAGGGATTGATAAGATGTTTGAAAAAGGGAAAAAAATTTTAAGAAAAAAGTTAAAATTAATTTTAAAAGACTAAAGAACCATGGTAAAAAAGCCACGGATTCTATGTGCAGTATTCCCTTAGTGCTGGAGTTCTGCCGTCCTCATTGATTGGTAAACTTGGGCTTGGCTGGCTGTTCTTGCTGATCTTTTGGGGGAGGGGCCTTTGCCGTGGTTCTCACATGTCTTTGCCGGAGGCGGAATTGCCCCGCCCTTGCCGGTCCGGGCTAAGGAATCTGCTCGGGTTTGCTCTCGGGACCTTTTATTCCCTGCAAGCTTTCGGTACAGCCTTAGAGGATGAAAGTGAAAACGGCGTCCTCCCAATCTCCGCCCCAGAGGAGCCGAGAACTCGGGGCCCCGCTCCTCAGTGCGCCTCCAGAGAAAAGCAGTCACTCCCGTCTCCCCGGTCTCCGGCCGCACTCCATGCTCACCTGGCCTGTGACCAAGTGTTTCTATCTCTGGCACCCGACTCAGTGTGGAGTCTCCAAACCCAGCAGATCCCTGCAGTGCACTCCTGCACCACTCCTCCCAGGGGAGGAAGGGGAGTCTCCCCGGCTCTGCCGCTTGTTGGGTCCCTGCTGGAGGAGCAGTGGCCTGACTGGGCCGCGGATCATGGTTTATGACAATCCTGACCTGAGAGCCTGCGCCTTGGCTCCGTCTCTGCAGCCGGCTTCCCCACTCCGATCCCTGGGAGCTCTGCCACACTCAGGCACCCCCGGTCTTTCTGTGACCCCGAGGGTCCTGAGACCACACTGTCCTGTGAGGGTTCTACCCCCCAGCCCCCTTAGCCACTGAGGTGATGTCTCTCAGCGGAGTAGACCTCTATAAGTTCCGATTTTGTGCTCCGCGGCTCTATCACTTGACGGAAGCGGCCGACGGAGGCCCCCTCCCCCGCCGTCTCTCCTCCCGAATATCGTCTCGGATTCACTTCTCCGCACGTCCTACCTTCCAGTAAGTGGTCGCTTCGCTGTTCAGAGAGTTGTTGCTACCCTCTTCTTCGATCTCCTGTTGAGTTCGTAGGTGTTCAGAATGGTTTGATCCCTATCCAGCTGAATTCCTGAGACCAGACGAAATCCAGGTCTCCTACTCCTCTGCCACCTTGCTCTGCCCCCTGGCTTAGAAATTTTTCAGAATATATGCTTACCCACTGTTGGCCTCCACCATGGGATAATCTTAAGTTTCCTTTACATGGAACCATAGGGTTTCCATGTTCTTCCTTTTCAATAGCCTGTCAAGTGGTTACTTTCCAATTATACTGAGAGATGTTTGGGGCTAGAGTCATTTGGCTTTTGGAAATTTTTGCTTAATGATTTTAAATGGAATGTCTAGCTACAGGACTATGGATGGTCTGTGCTTGGTATTTGAGTAATGATCCATGCTTCCTTCAAAAACTTTAAATTTTCAATTTCATCAGATTCATAGAATTGGAAAAATATATGGAAAAGTACTATGGGGCATGATAATATTTGTTTTGTTGTTTCAGGAATTTTTTTTTATTGTCCAAATTTTTTTTTCCAAAAAAAAAAAGGTTCAGAAGCAAAGAGAATATCAGTGATGAAGACCACTCATCCCACTCTTTGACTCAAACCTTTATATTTCTTGCCTTCCCCTATTCTTCTTCTAGATTATACAGAAACTTTTCTGTGAAATCTGTTTTTCACTCAGCCTTCCCTCCACCTCTGTGCCCCGCCCCCCGCAAGCGCTGAAGACTTAAGAAGTAGATGTTGCTATTGCTGGCTTGAAGATCGAGGGGGCCATGTGCAAGTTTTGAGAAGGAAATGAATTCTGTCCCTTCTCCCCTCCTTTAACCAGGAATTGCAGCACTGAGAGTGGACCTGACGGGCAGTGATTGCCACCTCTGTGGGACAGTCTCAGAGACAGTATCACAAACTAACCTCAGAGTGATGCTGGAGCAGTAGGTGAAACCAGAATGCCCAACCTCAGAGGTGACAGACCCAGCCATGACTTTACTAGAAAATAGCCATACATCACAGTAGGATAAACCCATCCATGACATTTTTAGGAAATAACCATATAACCTTATCTTGTATTTCACATTATTTTAGGTGTTTACTTAAAAGTCATGAGTTAGTGCTGCTTCTCTGAGATGGAGAATCAAAGAATAGTAAGGTATTATCTTGGATGGTGAATCGAAGAATAATAAGGTAATTAGTTGCTGAAATATTTATTTAGCATGATGGGATCTAGTCATGAGAAGTTTAGAAATTTGGGGGGTGGTGATAATCTGTAAAATTGGTAAGGTTCTTCCAACTTTAGCTTAGCTCAGGGAGAAATATGGCAGCATCACCTGGAAGGAAGACAAACAAGTCACAGAATGCCTGGCGGGGATTATAATGGTTATCCCTGGATCCAGAAACTTCAGGCAGCAGGACCTGGCAGAATATGTCACGTCTATGGTGTCTGTGCCAGATAGAGAACAATGCCTTCCTAATGCCACACAGCTTTATTCTTATGAGTGGGAACTGGAGTTAAGTTTTAAAAAGTAGTACCTAATATACCACTTGTTGGTTTAAGGTACTTATCCTTGGGGGGGGGGGGGGGGGGGCGGGGGGGTCTGTCTCTTTAACTGTTGTTTCATGTTATATAAGAACAAGGTTATGTTTGGTTAAAGTTAAGAACTTTATTATTTTTTTTTACTTAAATGAATTTTATTAAATGGTAAAAATAATAGCAAAGAAACAGGAAGATCTAACGGAATTAACTGTGGGTTGAAATCAGATACGTTTTAGGCTTTGAAACCTTGATTTGCCACTTCTTAGCTGGATGACTGTAGTCGGAGCACCTAATTATTGTGGTTTTCAGCCTTCTTTTTTTCTTAAAACTGGGATAATGATATCTAACTTTCAAGGATGTTGTGAAAAACAAATAATAAATGCAAAACCCTAGTTTAGTGCTTGAAACTTAGTATGCAACCAATAAACAATTCTGTGTAAATGAATATTACTTCAGTCTCTTGGTTACACACATCAAGGGAGTTATATTTACCTGAGTCCTTCTTCCCTGGCTGGCAGCAACCTTTCTAATCAAAACAGAACATACGGGTATAGAGCGCATGAAAAAACAATTTCTTGCTAACTTATTTTTGTAAATGCAAGGTATTTAGTTAACAGCAAATCCACTACTCATGGCTGCAACACTTACATGAAGTTTCTCCCCTTCCCATCATAAAATGCTAGAGATTTATACTGAATAACAGAATTAAGGAGAGACCATGACCATGTCTTTAAAACCTCCACATAAGAAGAAAACAGAACCCACTGGGAAGAAAAAAAGCCCCTTCCGACCCTTTAGCTCAGTGAACCAGATGAAGCCACCAGTATTCTCCCTGAGTAACAAAAATAGTTGAAGTTGCATATGCATGTCATGAGAAAACAGTTGCTTCTTGGCGGTTAAAATTTATCTTCTTTAAAGGTAATTCAAAGAGGTGTGGCTTTAGGCACGACATCAAAACGGTTTCTCAAGGGACAGCTCGAGTGAAAACTCACTGTCGTAGTGTTTACAAAGTGAAAGGCTGGGGAGAGCCAGGCCATCCCATCCCTTTAAACTCCCATTTCCCAGAGCTCAGCCCCGCCCCCAGCAAGGAGGTGAGGTCTGCAACAACTGGTGGGACTCAGCTCCATGATCAATGGAGCAAGCCAGGGAACAGCACGATGCTGGTTTCTTACAAATACAAAGCTGACGGCTGCCTTACAACCAATCCATCTCTATTCCAACCTATTCCTGGTGATACTAATATTTGTAACCAGGGATAAAGGTTCTTAAATACTTTTTACAGCATTTCACTGTTTTGCTGAATTAGGATAACAACAGAGAGGAGGGCTGTGGCTGCAAAGAATGGAAAATGACTCTGCATAGTTCAAATGCAAAGGGAAGTTATTTCAAGACTATTGGGTAGCTCATCAGATCAAAGGAAGAATTGAAAATCAATCAAGCACAGTAGCAAGGCAGATCTAAGAACCCAGCAGCAGGAGTGATCAGTGATATATGGATGATATAGCTCTACCTCCACAGAGGGATGGTGTGTCATCCCTCTTAAGACTCAAGTCCTGGGAAAGGGAGCTGAATTATCCTGAACGTCCAGTGGGGAGGGGAAGAGTATAGGGCACCACGACTGACGCAACCAAAGATGTTGATCAGTTTTGCAAAGAAAAACCAGAGCGATGTTAGTTAAAGAACACAAGTATTCTGGGCAGGCAAAGCTTGTCTCCACAAGTCACATCACTCTGGCAGGTAATGATTTTACCTGGAGTAAAGCTTTCCCAGTAAATCAGTTGCTAATGATGAGTGAAGTAGAACAGCAGCTAATCATCTGACCGACACCTCAGTCCTATTAGGGCTCAGGAACAGGAAGCACTTTGGCATAGATGATTTTACAAAAACAGGAAACAGTAAGAAAGAAGAGGAAGGAGGGAAAGGGGGAAGGAGGAAGGCCCAGTGACTGGCATCAAAGCTACCATAACCCAGTGAGGGCTGGAGGTGGGTGGGGTAAAAGATGTTGACAGCCCTTGCATCTTCCCTGTGCGCAACGTGCTTCACACAGTTCTATTGTCATGTCACATGGCACCCGGAAGAACATGCAGGTAGAGCCTATCCCCAGAAAGAAAATCTGTCTTCTAGATCAGCACTGCCTAAAAGAAATAGAAGGCCAACCACGTTAAGTAATTTTAAATTTTTTAGTCAGGCACACTAAAAGTAAAAAGTAACAGGTGAAATTACTTTTAATAATAAATTTTGATTCATTACATCCAAAATATTATCAGGTCAACATACAATCAATGCAAAATATGAATGAGTTATGTTACCTTCCCTTCACACTGAATCTTTGATATCTGGGGTATATTTTATACTGATAGCACATCTCAGTTGGGACTAGCCACCCTCCAATAGCCACATGTGGCTACCATACATGGGACAATGGAGGCTTAGAAGATTCTAGCATTCTGGCTTTGCTTTGAAACATCACAGTAATTGAACGATTATTGTACAATTCTACAATTGTATCCGGGGTGTGTAAGGATGGGGTGCTTTGGTTTTCTTTCATTTTAAGCATTCGTAAAGGCAAACACACTTTATTTCCGTTGCATGTTTCCCAAGCTAGGATGTTTTGTTTTTGTTCTGATTTCCAGCTGCAATTTTTTCCAATCCTGCTCTGAGAAGTCAATGTTCTGTGAAACTTCAACAATTGTTTCTTGGAGACAAAAAGAGAAGACTCCACACAGGAACATGAGGCCACATAAGGCTAACTAACTTGCCCAAAAGGCTGAGTGGCGGCAGAGCTGGGATGGGAGCCTTATCTGCCTCATCCAGAGGGACCCTGAGCTTCACCCTGCATCAGACTGGCTGGTGTCTGACCAGGCCAATTTCTCTAAATCCCCATTCCCTTGCTATTGACTTCGGTGTGTAGCTTACTGCTCTCTGAATCTCCAGGTGAGGATAGAGGTGGTCAAAAGAATAGGTGCCCTGCTTGAGATTAGGGGAAAGAGAAAGCTGCCTGTGTCCTCCCTCTTCAGAACCACCTTAGTCTACTCTCTACAAAGGTAGACTCCATGGTCTAATGACTTAAGTGTTTGATGATGCACTTTTGAAGCTTCATTCTCTTGGTTTCAGGGAAGCCATCGGAGGGGCACAAGAGGGCTTGGAGAATGACTCTGTTTTTTGTTTTTTTAATAAATTACTTAACATATAGTGTATTATTAGTTTCAGAGGTAGAGTTTAGTGATTCATCAGTTGCATGTAATACCTAGTGCTCATTATGTCCAGTGCCCTCCTTAATGCCCATCACCCAGTTACCCCATTCCCCCACCCACATCCCCTCCAGCAATTCTCAGTTTGTTTCCTATAGTTAAGAGTCTCTTATGGGTTTTTTTGTTTCATTTATTTATTTGACAGAGAGAGAGACAGCGAGAGAGGTTAACACAAGCAGGGAGCCCAACGCAGGGCTCAATCCCAGGACCCTGGAATCATGACCTGAGCCGAAGGCAGATGCTTAACAACTGAGCCACCCAGGCGCCCCAAGAGTGTCTAACGGTTCATCTCCCTCTCTGATTTTCTTATTTTTCCTTCCCTTCCCCTATGTTCATCTGTTTTGTTTCTTGAATTCCATATATAAATGAAATCATGTAATATTTGTCTTTCTCTGACTTATTTCACTTAGCGTAATACCCTCTAGTTTCATCCACATCGTTGCAAATGGCAAGATTTCATTCTTTTTGATGGCCAAGTAATATTCCTGTGTGTGTGTGTGTGTGTGTGTACCATATCTTCTTTATCCATTCATCTGTCAATGGACATCAGGGCTCTTTCCATATTTTGGCTATTGTGAACATTGTTGCTATAAACATTAGGGTGCATGTGCCCCTTCCGATCATTATGTTTCTATACTTTGGATAAATGCCTAGTAGTGAGATTGCTGGGTCGTAGGGTAGCTCTATTTTCAACTTTCTGAGGAACCTCCATACTGTTTTCCAGACTGGCTGCACCAGCTTGCATTCCCACCAACAGTGTAGGAGGGTTCCCCTTTCTCTGCATCCTCTCCAACATCTGTTGTTTCCTGAGTTGTTAATTTTAGCCATTCTGATTGGTGTGAGGTGGTATCTCGTTGTGATTTTCATTTGTATTTCCCTGATGCCAAGTGATGTTGAGCATGTTTTCATATGTCTGTTGGCCATTTGTATGTCTTCTTTGGAGAAATGTCTGTTCATGTCTTCTGCCAATTTCTTGACTGGATTATGAGAATGACTCTGTTCTTATAGGGCTCATTTGGCTCATTAGTAGCACTCTTCCAACTCATATGCTGATGTGGATCATCTGCAATGTTTTTAAACTGTAGCTTTTTTTTCTCATTATGACAATAGTACATGCTTAATGGAGAAAATCCGGGAAAAAACAGGTCTGAATCACAAACATAAACAAATGAAAGTAACCTGTATTCTTAGCAGTCAGGAAAGAAGGGCTCAAAATTTTGAATTTTGATATATTTCCTTCTGATATTTTTTCAAAATAAATGCATATGACATATACAGTTTGCAGTTTTAACGGGATTATACTGTACAATTTGTTTTATAACCTACTTATTTTTGCCCTTTGTCTCATTGAGTCCTGTGGGTAGACTGTGGTTTCCAGTCTTCCTCCTGGGCTGCTGAGATTGCTTTACACAAGTCCTTTCCCACTGGCCTCATGATATAGCTAAGGCTGGACCCAGTGCTCTAGGTCTCCATGGACAGAAAGCCTTCATTAGCTACTCTCTTGCTTGATTCCCGGAGGAGCCCCAGGATGGAGTATTCCAATAGGTTAATTTTTCTAAATATACAAAAACTTGCTTTGGCCTGCCAAACAGCTCCAAATACAGCTGGAAGTATGTCTAAGGGCTTCTGTGGGTTTGGAAGAAGGGTGTTTACAACTCCGGGGCTTCAGAGGGTGTGTTAGAAGAGAACACCGAGTGTAACACATGTGAGTAAGGGCGAATTCTCAGCCCAATTTGTGGTAGGCAGACATGGTTACATGAAATGTAGGATGCTGCCACCTAGCCAGCCCATGCCTGGTCCTTTCCACCCCCAATGCCCACGCCAGCAGTCCCAAGGGAGGCTTAGCTTTCCCCTCTAAGAACCATTAGATGGGCCTTGAGAGGAAGAGTTGGTTGTCCAGGTGGTATGTGTGGGGGCAAGGGGCAGTGACGGTGATGCATGTCCGCCCCTATAAGTTGATGTTCCCGTTCACCAGGTACATTTGGCTAGACCAAAAATTCCCCTTCTGCTGAGGGAGAGACCTTTTGTTTCCTTCTCCTAAGAATCAGGAAGCAACTGATTATCTTTTCACACTAACAAGCACCAGGAAGCAGTAAACATTTCTTTTACTAGTTTTCTTATGGATACATTTGTTGACCTACTCCCCAAATTCATCATAACGTGTGCTGACAACAGCAAGAGAGAAGCAAGGGGAGAGAGATTTTTCCAACTGCTAACACATGAATAATGGCATCTCTATTTTTCCTTTACTTAAAAAATAAAATGTACTGTCTACAAATACTGAAGATGACAGGAGTGTATGCATAGATAATTATATGAATTTAGCTATCCACTTGTCTAGGGAAATCAGCTGTTTCAAAGAAGATTAAAAAACCATGCTTTTCTCAGAGTACTTTTCTCCCGTTGATCACCTTCTGATTGTTGACAGCGAGATTTGCCAATTTCTTTTTCCCAGAAACTTTGTGCTCACGTCAGGATTCTCTCCAGCAGTGTTCCTGCAAAGGTATTGATTGTTCTTTCCCTCAGTAAAAGAACATCCAAGCCCACCATCAGCGAGGCCACTATAGCTCTAGAATGACCAAACATTCTGCCATTTACACACTATGTGGTTCTGAGCAAGTCACACCAACTTCATGAGCCAGACTCCTCACCTGCAAGATGGGGATGAAGCTCTCTACCTCACCGGGGTGTGGTTGTGTACAAAATGAGTCCTGATTGTGAGTGCAGAGAAAAGCAACAGTATTACTGTTGTCCTCTCCCCCAGAGCAGAAGGATAATAACAGTCCCTAGCCAGTTATGAGCATGCGATATGTGCCAGGCATCTAAACTGCTTGTTCTTGTTTAATCCTTGGAACGTCAGAACAATGTGATGAGGTGAGCATTACAAAGTCACTCTGTAGCTGAGAAAAATGAGAGATTTAGGGATTCTTTTCATTACAAATGAAAGAGCCAGAATGTGAGGTCTGATGAATGGATCATCTCCAGTACTGTACCAGAGTTCTTCCTTCTAGGGAAGTCTTGTTTTCTGATACATCCTAAACAAGCGTGTGTGTGTGTGTATTTTACCACTTGGAGTAAAAGATGAGTAAACATTAGGCACAGAAATACTCCTCTTTCCCCATAAGGAGACACTGCTGTGCTGTTTCCCTCATCTCTGCACTACAGAGCAGGTGGAAACCAAGCACTGTCCTAGGTTCCTTTGTCATGGCGGAAGGCTCCCTTCCAGAACAGAAGCCAGAGGGCTGGGCACCTGAGCATCCTCTGCCCTTCAGAGGCATCTGACCACTCAGTCCCTTGCTATACAAACTCAGAAGCTCACTGGAGAGGTGGTATCACCCCCTGCAAGCGGCATCTGGCCCCGTGCCCACTCAGAGAGTGGTGAGGTAGCCCTGGGAGATGGTCCTTCTCCACCTTATCAACACATACTGCCTGACAGCTGCCGCTGCTTCTGAAAACAGCCTATTTATTTTCATTACTTTACTAACACATGGTTCTCTCTCTGCCACAACAATGCTCTGTGAACCTTTTCTTTGAATCCCTGAATTCGTTCTTGGGCTAGGTTCTGTGCTAGAAGCTGGGGACTCAGTGGTGTCCCAAAACGGCTGCACGAGGAGTGTCATACTCTGATCAGGAGAAAAGACATTACACAACACATCCCAAATTAGTATTTGTCGGAGGTCTCTGTGCAGGTAAGAGAAGTACAGAACACTATGCAGACACAAGACCAGGGCCACACAGATCCTCAGAGCCTCACTTTCCTTATCTTTAAAACTGGTACTACAATTTCTTGTCCTGCCGATAATACCAGATTGTTCTGAGAGTCAAATTATAAAATAAAGTGCTTTGCAACTTTTAAATGTCATATAAAGACATTTTTTTTTTTTTTAAGAGAGAGGGAGGGCACACAGGAAGGTGGGTTGGGGGAGGAGCAGAGGAGGAGGGAGAGGGAAGGGAAAGAATTGAGCCAACTCACGGCTGAGCACAGAGCCTGATGCGGGGCTGGATCTCAGGACCCTGAGATCATGACCTGAGCCAAAACCAAGAGTCGGACACTTAACCGACTGAGCCACCCAGGTGCCCCTTATAAATGTTCTTTTTATGCTTTTTAATGGGAATAATTATTAGGATAGCTAAATTATGAAAAAGCATATTACCCTAATTGATTATAAAATAAATCACATTTAAAATTTTTTCTACCTTCTCTACACACAGACTAAATAATTCCACTCCCACTTTCTAATCATTTGTATAGATGTGGATAAAGCTGTTCCTGGACAAAACTGGTAGGTTGGGGGAGTGAGGGGTCATATGCAGTGAGGGCCAGAGGTGACAGGAGATTGCTCAAGAGAACATTCCTTGGATGTCTACTATCTGTGCGCATCTTGCAACTGCTTTACCAGATGGGTGTTCTTTTCCCTGTTTTCTGATAAGGAAGCAGTTTTTAAGGTTTTCATTGACCTTGTCAAGGCCACTCAGCAGGTAGGTAGCACAGCCATCAGCATCTGGAGCCCTGCTCTCCAGCCAGGCCCAGAAACCTCCCAGGAATAGAAGCTTTGCTGCCTTTTTGCCCCCTGGAGGTGCTTATGGAGCTCACATTTTCTTGGTTTTAAAAGTAATCCGACTGACACTCACTGAAGATGTTTTTGACTTAGTTGTGAGTTCCCCATCCCAGTGCAGAGCTCCTTGAAAACGGAAACTCCTTTTTGTGATTGGTTTTTAATACTATGAAGCTTCTGGAAGGTATGCAATACAAAATTTTAAACTGAACTAAATGACCCCTCTCGATGTCATTTCCATTATAAAAAATGACTCCGAAACAGCACTGGCTCCCTTTGGCAGTACTTCAGAGGAGAAAAAGTCTAGAGAAGCAATTAATGGTATGCATTCTGGAGTCTACGGGGGCACCCTAAATCTGGCTCCCTACTCCACTGATTCGTAATTCTTGCTGAGGCTGGAGCTCTTTTCTGAAAGGCACTTCTCCAAGTTCTACATCTGGCCTTGCTCTGATTCTTGGTGAGCACAATGAAGCCCAAGCTCTGTAGCCTGCCAGGATACAGGGAAGTACTTCCCATTTGCTTTCTTTCCTCAGAAAAACCATTCAGTGCAGGGAATTAAAAAATGTAGCAGACACATGCATTTTTTTTTTTTTTTTTTTGGTAGCAGCAAAGTCTGGGATATGTGCCCTTCTATAGCAATTAGGCTTCTCATTCGTTCACTTCAATCTCCAGAAATATCTTACACCTTGACATGATTTCTGATGTGACATTTTCCTACATAGATGCAAGGTAAGATACTGATTCTCACTTTGCATTTGAGAGGAAGTTGTTATGGTAGCATTTGCAGCTTGGAAGATACAGGAAAATAAGTCATCTTTGCATGATTTATTCCCAAAGCCCATTATAACAAAAAGCCCCTGATAATTCAAGTTCATATTAAATTTCTGCCATTCAGAGAAAGAACAATTTGGGCAAATAAGTGCTCATTAAAATTTATTTAGAGGGAATATTTTCCATTAGGGTGTTTCATTATTTAAGAAGAAAATAGAAGCCTATGTAGTAATGCATAATGCTCACACCAACATGGCATTTTAGATAAATTACATTTGGATAAAGATGAACGTGTTTCGGTTTGGAAGGCTGATTGATTCTAGCAGCTACTGTAGTTGCATAATTATAAGCCAGGTTGAAAGAAGTTACTAAAAAACAAGGATGAGCCCAAAGAAATCCACCAACACGCCAATACAAAATTATTCCATGCTGGTCTAATTTTTGTCCCCTTTGAACTGAGGTTTTGGGCCTTCATACAGGTGGAGTGGGCCCATGTGCATTACTGAGTCTAGGGTGGTTAAAGGGACAGAAAGGTAGTTTAAGGAGTGAATAGGGAATACTGGGCACCCTCAAGAATATAGACCCTAACTCGGGACGTTGCATTTCATTATTTTTAAGGCAAAGGAAGGATGACGTGGGCCATATTTGGGGCATGACAAACCAAGGAGCAGCCGTGAAGTTAAGGTAATCACACATCTCTGCAAGAGCTGCATTTTCCACTAGTAACTGTGGCTTGGTAACTTCCTTTCACACAGCCTCACAGCAAGTTCTCAGGACGCCCACTTGCTGTATCAAGGCCCTCTGCCCAGACACCTTGGAAGCTTTAGCTTTTTCTCTAAATAGGTTCTGATACCAATTCCTGTGTGTGTGTGTGTGTGTGGATTCCCACACCAGCAAGCAGTTCTCTGGACACCAGCAGGGGGTCCTACAATTCAACTGAATTCTGACACCATCTACCAGGAGACAGCATCATATTTCACAGGTTAGGGGCTCAGTCCTACAAGACTGCCCCCCTTAAGGCCCCTTTAGCACCAGTTGCTAGCTCAGGCTATTATCTGTATTTCTGACTGACTGGCTATAAATTGGAGGTTCCCAAAAGCCCCTCCAGTTTGATTACTTCGCTAGAGTGACTCACAGAACTCTAGAGAAACATTTTCCAGATTACCAGTTTATTATAAACAGATGTGACTCAGGAAGAGCCAGACAGAAGAGATACAGAGGGCAAGATGGGGAGAGAGGGCGCGGAGCCTCTGTGCCTTCCCCAGGGGTGTTCCTCTCCTAGCGCCTCCACGTGGTCACCACCCTGGAAGCTCTCTGAACTCAGGGCTGCTGGTTTTTGGTGGAGGCTTCATTACATAGGCACGACAGACTAAATCACTGGCACTGGTGACTGACTCAACCCCTAGCCCCTCTCCCCACCTTGGAGGCTAGGGGGACCAGCTGTTGAAAGTTTCAACCCTCAAATCATGCGGCTCTCCTGGCAACCAGCCCCCATCCTTAGGTTACCTAAGGGTTTTCCAAAAGTCACCTCAGTAACATAATAATAGACACCTCTGTCACCCTTTACACAAGAAATTCCAAGGGTTTTTGTAGCTTTGAGGCAGGACAAGCTTGAGGACCAAATACAGATTTCTCAGTGGCTATCACAGTATCATACTCTCCATCTCCCAGCAAGGTTTCCTCAGGGAGCTCTCGTTCCACCTCCACCTCTTCCGGCCTGGAGCATCCTTTGCACACAATGACCGTGCTTACTCATCTTCTGTGGTTCCCGCTACTGTGCACACAGTGACCGTGCTTACTCATCTTCTGAGGGTTTACAAACCCTCACTTCACATCTACCTTGCTTACCAATTCCAACTTGTGCTCCCTTCTCCCTTCTCACCCCAAATGGCTGCAAGCTGCTGAGCCATAAGAAAGAGTGACCACAGCATGGGTGGAGGGAAGACATGATCAACCTATGGTTTTGGGACCTGGACCAAGGGAGTCCATTAACTGCTTTAAGCCTCAATTTCATCATTTAAGAAATGGGCATAAAATATACCTTTCAGGGAAATTCTGGAAATGAAATAATGTGTAGGAAAAGGCAAGCAAATTGCTATCAATTCAACAAATATTAATTAAGTCATGTTTTATGTGCTGTGTAGGACACAGTGTTTCCTGGTCCTTGTTTTCATTATGCTCATTGTCTGCTATCTGGAATGTGGTTGGCAGTCAATTAATAGTAACTGAGAGTGACGCTACCAAAAAACAAATATTTTCTTTATTCTACATATTAAATTAAATGCTTAACTTTTTCTTAACTCTGCATATGATCAACATTTATTTAATATTCTAAGCAGGTTGCCTGCAATAGTTTAGAACTTTTGAATGCCAAGGGTCAAATCAGATTCTTATCTCATACAAAGAAGCATTTGGTGAAAGCTTCTGATGGATTTCAACCTTATGTCACTTAGCATATATTAGGAGCAAGTCTCACACATTCCATTCATCAAGTGATGTCCAACATGATTAAGATATGAAATATGTACTTACCTAACTGAAATAGATAGTTGCTAGGAAGTTAAAAATCAGTATCATTCTTCTTCATGTTATTTGCCAAATTAAGTAATTGCCGGATAACTTAAACTTCAACAGTAACTGCCAAGACTTGTAAGACCTACAAGGTAAAATGAATTTTAGTTCTAGACAGACCACCAGTACTTTCCTTTTTTTTGGTCCTACATTTTTTTTTAACATCATTTATCATGTTTACCTAAGTGGCTCTGATTCCTCAGGGAAATAAAATTGATAGTTAGCTTCAGAGATGCACTTTTCATAAGTATCAAAATAAAGCAGAAAAGAGGAAATCAAGATATTTAATTTTTCCCAAGATATTTCTGGAAAACCTGGAGCTCTAATTCCCATGTTCTTAGTTGATTATTCCTCATATTTATATGTTACCATCCTGGTGAGGGCCCAATTTTGCATTCTCATGGTCTTTCACTGGAGTCAGACTTGGGGGTGGGGAATAATAATGGGGATAATCCAGGACCTGTCCTGCAGTGAAGATTAGTGACATGTAATGGAGCCAAGAAATGCTTGGGCTTTAGAGCATCTTCAGACCCCTATATCTTCAGGTACCAATCTTCTAACCAATACATGTTTAGTTTTGATTTTAAAGCCTTAACTTCAGAACTCAGATTGAGTTTTATTCTCACATGAGATGCTCATTAAAGTCAAGTGTTATTTATTTTATTCTTATGCAATTGTTACTTTCGATTCAACTGCAGAACTTCACTTTCATCCTTGTTCACGTTCAACTTAGTTCACCTCATTGTGAACAAAGACATACCAGGGGATTAACACAAAGGATGAGTGTATGTTTTTGTTTATAATAAACTTTTATTTCCCTTCAATCCTGAGATTTTCTATGACTGTATCTTCTTTTTATGGCTGCATGGCTGGAAAAGAAAATACAGATTTGGCCATTGTTCCACCCAGAACCACAGAGAAAGCATAACCTGTATAACTTAGCAATGGTGAAGTTAAACAATGTTGGTTCCCTATCACCAATCATGTATGCTTCAAGTTCACTTACATAATAGAAAATTTAACTATAGTTTATAGGGACCAGATACAGAATATTATCATTTCCTCAAAAAAATTACTATTTTTAAAACACATGATCAACCAGGGCATTCAGCTGAGATTCCATAAAGTCAATGTCATTTGGGTAAAGATATATGTATTACAACAAGATTGTAGCAGATCCAACCTATCAAAACATAAAAGTGGGCTTCACCAGGAACAAAATGATCTGTTGGTATTTTAACTGCACCTAGGACAAAAGCCAACACTCTTTAGAGGAAGATAACATAATACGGTGTCTCATTCACAATGCCCATCACGCAAAAAAGTTACCATACATGATAAGAAGTGTCCAATTATAAATAAAGTAGTCAACAGAAACAGACCTAGAGATGATCCAGAGTTGTCAGGTAAGGACTTTAAAAAACTGGGTACTATGTAAAAATAGAAGATAAGATGAATGTAAAATTGAATATTTCAATGGAAAATTATAATCTATAAAAAGAATAAAATCAATATCCTAGAAATAACAAAATACAGTATTTGAAGTAAGGAACTCATCCAATGGGTTTAATGGCAGAATGAACACAAAAGAAGAATTAATAAATCTGAATAAATATCAAAGCATAGGTCAATGTACAAAGAACAAAGAACTACAACAACAACAACAAAAAACCCCAGTAGTGAAGATAAAGGAAATGTGGGACACTGTCAACAAGTCTAATGTATGTATCATTGGAAAACCAGAGATGAGAAAAGATGTACAAAAATTGTATTTCAAGAAATAAGAGCCAAGACTTCCAAATCTGATGACAGGACATTACTCTATTGATTAAGAACCTCGATTAACACCAAGCCAAATAGCTACAGAGAACACCACATTCAGGTACATTATATTTAAACTGCCAAACACCAAAGATAAAGAGAAAATCTTAACAGTAGTTGAGCTATGTGTGTATTTTGTTGTTGCTATGGTTACGTTTTGTTCCATAGGGAAGGAGGATGTGGGTGGGGATTTAGGCCTTTTGTACCACCCCATCCTCCATCTTTCTTGTAAGTACCCAGTGATGTCCGTAAAGAATAACCTGTGAATTGATACAAACTCCCTTTGCCTCTGAAAACCTCAGCTTGCCTATGCCTGGTCTTTAGCAAGTTATAAAATTTTTAGCTGAAATTTGACCCACTTGTTTGGCTTATATGGGTTGGCTTGGTGAAGAAATTAGAATGATCTCCTTATTCAAGGTATAGTGTTTATATCAAGTTTTCTCGGACTGTGGGAAGCTCAACCTATGATGGGGAAAGGCATATTTGGCCAACCTTGTCCATGGTGTTGGTCCTGCTGGTCTAAACTCATTGTTGGCACTCAGCCCCAAAGCTGGACAATTATTACATTTGGATTATCCCTTTTTTGGGGAGCAAAGAGCTGTGGGTCCAAGCTGTTGATCCATTCCTAAAACTATGTATTTATTTTATCAAATCTTATACTCTTTAAAACTCAGTGTGATAATCTATTAAATTCCCTATGGAACTTCATAATCTGTGGATACATGTGGAGCAGAAGGAATCTTTCTAGACCCTTAACAGATACATATGCTTTTAATATGAATTGGCCAAAACCACAACTCACACTGGCTAAAGCATGACAACTGGTCTTCCTGGAGGAAGTGCATTTGTAAGATTTGAGGTCCAAACTTTAAGAATAGTTAATTTAAAAAGATCATAAGGGTGGAACGTACTTATTATGGGGGAGGAGGGATCCCTTTTACCATAATACCAGAACTTGTTGGTTGCTTATTCAAAAGCCATTACCCCCAATTTTCTTTTTTAAAGACCCTAGGTTTTTCTCTGGTACCTTCCTTTCTTGTTATGGTGAGCGTCTTCATTAAGCCTATCATGGTATTAATTCCCCTTGTCAGGGACCGCTTTAGGAATGGATATGGGAAAAATTACGACAGGGAGGTGTATGTGTATGGAGGAGAAGAGTGCTGGGTGGTTTGCTAAGACTGTGTGTGTGTAGATGTTGTGAAAGTAGAGCTTCTTCTCTCACTGGATTTTGTTGTTTTTTTATGACACCCGGGATGGTGGCAGCCAATCTATGTCCTAGCAGAGTAGCAAGAGAGAAAGAACAGAGTTCCTTGATGGTAAGACACTGAAATACGAATTAAGCAGTCACATTAACAGTCCAAGCAATTATAAATAAATCAAGAAATGACAGTATCTATAACTTGAAAGTATGTACCAACACTCTAATTTTAATAAATATCTTGTTTCCTTTAATAATAAAATGAAAGCATGTCCCCAGTGAAAGAGAAATGTACTACAAAAGTTTATCAACTTCAACATGGGCCTTTCTCTGGACCACAATCTCCCTCTCCTGGGCCCAGTCTTTCTTTACCTCCTCCGAAGTAACCACTGGCCCCTGTTGGATATCCTTCTCATTGTTTTACTTTGCATTTGAGTACTAGCATAGGCTTCCAATACACACATAGTTTTATTTTACAAAATGGAATCACAGCATATGCATGTATCTTCATAGTGATTTTTCACTCAATGTCTTTAGGTTATATTTCCGATTTACCACATACACTGTATATTTATGTACATAAAAAAAGCAATTCAGTAAGATTCCTAGACCAGGACTTGCTGCATCAGTGGCTATGCCTATTTAAATTTTGGCTGATATTACCAGATTGCTATCTAAATCAGCTTTAGCAGGTTATGCTCTTATCAAAAGTGTGTGAGAGAAAGCAATTTTATGTTTTCTGGAAAACTTTCTGGAGAGCAGAAGACAAACCAATAAGTTGTTTTCTGATAGGTATCAGACTTTACATTTTTTACACCCAATTCCACTTTTAGAAATTAATCTTATAGAAGTAATTACACAGGTAGTCAAAAATATATCATAAGGATGGCAGCTACAGCAATATTTATAATCTTGAATTGGAGACCACTAAGTATCTGGCAAAAGGCAATTTGTTAAATGAATTATCATATGAAAGACTGTGTGCTTAAAAGAGACATTTAATATGTCACATAACCACCCAGCTCAGGGAATATATGTTCAAAGAACATAAACCCTAAAATCTAATGCTCTTAGTTCCAGCTGTCTTTGGGCAATTCCATTAACATTTACCCCACAGGTAAGGGGTTAAGATCTAGCAAATGAGGGAAGAGAAATACAGGATTTCAAACATATATTCTCAAATGTTTTCTTGTAATTTTTTTTTAAAGACAAAAACCTCACAAACTATTTGACCTCAGGACTTAAAAGATGAGCATCAAAATCAGCCAGTAACAATTAGGAAGAAAAATGAACTCAGATGAAAGATGAAAATTTTAAGCAGAAGTGAAAGCAGAAACATTTGATAGTATACATGACACTAGAACAGACGCTCTCAATTCTACCCAATATTCATTCCTGTCCTCTCACACAGTAATAGAACTTTGACTTTTTTTTTTTTTTCCCCCTGATGGGGAGCTACTCAGGCTGCATTCCTAGTGCTTCCTTGCATCTTGTTGTGGCTCTATGACTAAGTTCTGGCAGATGTATACACAAAAGTATGGTCAGAAACTTCTGGGAAGGCTAAGAAAGGGGGCTGAATCATTGGCAAACTGATTCTTTCATTTTGTTCTCCTTCTACCTGCCGCTGGCCAGAAACCTGAACCTGATCATTAGAGCTCCAACAGTTACTGTGAATAATAAGGTTCATAAGGATGGAAGCCAGGGGTTGGGAATTGGAGCATGAAGATAACTCTGGGTCCCTGATGATACCAGGGTGCTGACACACCAGTCCTGAGCTGCACACCTTTGGACCTCTTTTACGTGAGAGGGAAATGAAGTGTTCTCTTAAGATACTGCTCCTTGACTTTCTGTAATATGCTACATGTTCTATGTTATATGATACAAAATACCCATTTCATTCTTTAAAAAGACTACAATAAAAAGGGAAATCCCTGGCAAACCTAATAAACAGACATAGAAAATGAATATACAATGTTAGTAATGAAATATAATCTTCAAACACAGAAAAGCTTAAAGATTTATATTAAAGCAACTGGTACAAACTTACCATAATAAATCTGGGAAATCTGAGAGACACAGGTAACTTGTTATCAAAACATAAAATACCTCATTTGACCCAACAAGAGAGAAAATTTGAACAGTCCAATAACCACAGCCAAATTTGGTGGCAGGTTCAGATGGTTTTACTGAGTTTAATTTAAATCCACACATCACGCAATTCCTATGTTATTTTGAATAATTCTAGACCACAGAGAAAGATTAAAGTTCCTGAATTCATGGAATAAAGTGTTGTAAAGATAGCACACAAGAGAAAACAAGATGAATTCCAATTATAAATATAGTAGCAAGTCTTTCAAATAAATTATTAGAAGTCTGAATCCAGCTATTCATTTATAAAATTATGATATAAACAAATGGGATTAATCTCAGTAATGCAAGGACTTCAAAAATAGGAACTTTATCAACATATTTCATTACAACAACAAACTAAAGGATAACAACAGATGTTGAAAGCTATTCAATAAATTCTAGAGCTATGGTGAATAACTACAAGGAGGGTAGCATTAGAACGAAGCCACTTAAACAAATGCTATTTACTGAAGATAGCAAACACTATTTTAAAAGGTGTAATATTAAAGGCATTTACTATTAAAAACTGGAATCAGTACTAATCACTTCTCATATTTACTCATTTAATCTTCTCGTTGGCCCTTTGAGGAAAATTATTAATACCCCCATTTTAAAGACAGAAAGCGAGGCAGAAAGCGGTTAAGGTAACTTACTCAAACTAGCTAGCTGTGAGCCAGGATCTGTACTCAGGCAATCTGGTTCCGGAATTTTTTTCCACATTCAGGCGGGTTTATTTGGTCTCCCGAACACTCAGGCCCGCATCCCCAAGAGGCCGGCCACGACTGCTCCGCCTGCAGCTTCACTCACATGGGAGTGGAGTCGGCGCCACCCGCAGCAGCTGCGGGTCTGCGAGCTTCTACCCATTTCCGGGGTGCACACGTCCTTCCTTATCAGCTTCCGCCCGCACTCAAGGACGACCCAGTGCCCAAGGGGCTAGAGCACCGCATTCTGCACGACGTCGCTCAAGCAAGCCCAGGCCATGGCGCATGCGCAGGGCTCACTGAAAGCGGTGAGCCTCACGTGGTGCATGGAGGCGCCAAGCGGCATGAAGCGCACGCGCGTCATGTCTGACATGCGCGGTGGCTTTTCCCACCTGGGGTCGGTCCAAGTTCTGTTTGACAGTTGTGGTCTTAGGGGTCAGTGACAGGATTCTGAAGCTGGGAAGTGCTTTGTCCTTGTCGTTGCTTGCGGGTTGAGCATCGTCTGGGCCACTCCTCGAGACCAGCTTAGGCATGAAGGGGTTGCGGGAGGGCTCACGAGGGCTGCCTCTGATCCAGGAAGGCGGCACCTGTTCCTGTGCCAAGGGTCACGGCAGCTCTTACTGCTCCTCAGACCCGGCACCCTGCTGCTTTCGTGGGCCTCCAGCTGCCGGCGATCTCCTGCTGGTGCAAAATGTGCTCCAGGATGGCCTCGCGCTTGTGCAGAAAGCCACCTGCGGTGACGACGGGGTGGTGGCAAGGCCGAAGAATTGCAGCCACAGTCGAAGTTCTGGATGGCATTCCGGCTCTATTAGAAGTTCTGGGTCCCGTAGCCTGAGGCCGCCGTGTCCCTCCCATGGTAAGTGTAAACGGCACCTGCAGTGTGGTGCTCGGCTGTGCATCGTCATCCTCACAAAGGACTCCGCGTTTCTTCCTGGCTTTTTCACCTGTGCCCCTACAATGGCAAGACACCAGGAAATTTTGTCTCATATTAATTTAGTCAGTTCTCTTAAGTTTGGCGTTTTCATACTCTATCTTTTCCCATCCTTTTACTGTTAACCTGTCTATTCTTTATAGTGAAAGTTGGTATTTTGTGGATGACAGATAGTTCTTGCTTTTTATCCTATTTGACCATCTCTGCCTTTTACTTGCAGTGCTTAGAGAATTTACCATTAATACTAGTATTGATAAGGTTGGGTTTAAATTTCCCATCTTGCTACGTGTTTTGTTGGTTCCATCTATTCTTGGATCCTTCTCCCCTCTTTTCCTGTCTTCTTTTGGGTTAATACAGGTGTTTTTTTTTTTTCTGCTTTTGTTTTGTGTTTTTTTGTTTGTTTGTTTTTTAGAGAGTGAGCACTGGGGGTGGGGGAAAGAAGGGGAGAGAGAGAGAGAGAATCTTAAGCAGGCTTCACCTAGCACTGAGCCTGAGGGGCTCTATCTCACCAGCCCGAGATCATGACCTGAGCCAAAATCAAGAGTTGGATGCTTAACTGACTGAACCACCCAGGCACCCCTATACAGTAATTTTTTTAAATGCCAGCATTCTGATAAGCTATATCCAGTTGAATCCAGATGAACATGTATCCAGATGAACAAACTCTGGTCATTATAAAAGAGTTGTTGTTCCAGATGTGCAGACTGTTTGCCTGGATAGAATGAATTGCAAGAATTTCTTGAAGATAATAGTGAAGTTTTATTAGATAATAGTGAAGACTTTATTAGATAAAGTCTTATCTTTTTTGCATGGAGCCCTCCAGGAGCAAATAGTTGCATTTTGTTAATTCAGGTCATCATCTCTGTTCTCAGCCCAAATAGCTCAGTTTAACATACCCACAGGGTAGGAGAATGGATAAAGTAAAACATTGTTACACACTTGAATATTATACAGCAGTGAAAATTGAGTAGCATTGTGAATTAACATGTAAGTGATGAATCTCAGCTGAAAAAAGCAAGTTGTTAAAATGAGTACTTACAGTAAGAAATCACTGATGTAAATTCAAGAACATCTAAGTGGTAAAATTACAAATAAAAACAGAAGAATGGTGAAAACAAAGTTCAGAATAGTTCCACACCCCTTCTTTCACAAGATGAAATAAAAATGGGATCAGGAAGTGTCGCAGTGAAAGCTTAAATAGTCCTGCCATTTGTTAAGGTAAGTAGCCTAGTCATGGTTCTTTGATTTATGCTTTTTAAAACTGTGTACATGATATATTTTTTATTTAAAAACTATTAATTTAAAAGGGCAAAAGGCTAAACTTGAATAGTACTCAAAACATACTTTATCACCTTCTTCCCTTTTCCAATCAAGCTTAACTGGCATTCAGCCACCAGTAAATCAGGGCATTTTCAAATTGCTTCCACACTCCAGCCTACAGTTTTGTCTCTGCAAAATAAGGAGAAGCTGTTTTTATGACCAGTAAAGTTCCTTACAGAACTAAAATGCTTTGATTTTATAACTATATTTGAACCTGTCAAGAAAACCCCCAAAACCAAAAAACAAAAGTGGAGTCAAAGTCTATCATTATTCTTTTTTTTAATTTAAACTAAAATATGATTTTTACTGTGAATTGTGCAAGACTGTTGAATCACAGATCTGTACTTATGAAACAAATAACGCAACATATTTTAAGAAAAAAGAAAAAGAAGAAGATAACAGGAGAGGAAGAAAAGGGGAGTATGTCAGAGGGGGAGACGAACCATGAGAGATGATGGACTCTGAAAAACAAACTGAGGGTTCTAGAGGGGAGGGGGGGAGGGGGATGGGTTAGCCTGGTGATGGGTATTGAGGAGGGCACGTTCTGCATGGAGCACTGGGTGTTATGAACAAACAATGAATCATGGAACACTGCACCAAAAACTAATGATGTAATATATGGTGATTAACATAACAATTAAAAAATTAAATAAAAAAATTAAAAAAAATATGATTTTTATTTTTGATTACTATGCTTAGATTATTTGAAAAATTAAACATTATGTATTACATTCTTGGGAAATGAATATCACAACTTTTGTTTTGATCTTTTTTTTCCTCTTTTTTTGGAGCAGCAGCTAATGCAATATGAACAAGAAATGAACTATTTACAGTGAACATTGGAGAAAAGAGACTTGATTGTTAAGTTAAAAAAAAACCCATGGAACTCTACTACATAAACTATGAAAATGATAAAAAGAATTTAATAAAGTAGTGAACAAAATATATAAAGTGTTAAGCGCTAAGAAGAAAAACAAGTAACAGATGTGTTAGAGGTTGTCTAGGAAGAGGACAGTTTAAAGATGATCAGAGAAGGTGTGTCTGCAGAGGTATTTTAGCAAGACCTTGAATGATTAGATCTGTCTTGACCAGAGATGGAGGATGAGTGTCAAATCCAAGCTCTAAGGTACCCCTCCCGGCCAGTGGCTCATGGGTTCAGAGATGTTAGATTTAAAGGACCTTCAGGACACATAACTGTTTTTGGGGGAAGGTTGGAAAATATTGGCTTTCAGCTTTCAGCTGTTCTGATTCTGGTGGGCTGGTCCATGGTGAGCCAGACCGGGAGATAGGAATGGTCTTTGCAAATCTGATTTACCTTTGCTTTGGGGGTAGAACAAACCCCTCTACTTAAGCCTGCCGGTTTGGGTTTGGGATCTGTTGGAAACATTCTTTTCCTGCAAGCAAGATGAAAAATTCCAACAGCCCAGTGACCCCCAGGGGCAAACCTTTTGTCCAGCAAAGTAGGTTTTTTGACTTAATTCAATGAGGGAGCGTGTGTGAGGTGGAGCCCTGAAGTATCTCTTGGTAATAAACAGCAGGGAGCGTTTTAATTTTTTTTTTTTTATGAGATTTGTGCTGGTGTTATATGATTTTCAGGAAGGGCTAGAGAAGCAGGATCATCTCTGACCTGTTGGCTACCACAGTGGGTGGAAGTTGCAGAGCTGGGCTGGGGACATCTTTTGTGAAAAATCAGTAGCCCTCAAAGAAGAGGGTCATTATGATATCCTACTACAGCGGCAGCATGACCTTTGGAGAAATATTCTTTAATGTTAACTTTGCAGTTGGCTTTATTGTGTCTGTTATCACAATCTGGTTAATGGCAGGCCTGATATTTAATACCTCAGAGAAAAAGTGTAAAATGTTCCTGACATTTTTAGGAAATCAGGGCTGTGATCAATAGCATTTTTAGCCCCATTGTGCTTGAAGTCAGCAGAATAAACCCACAGAATAGCCACAGGTGGGCTTTAAGTTAGATTGACTATCTCCCATCCAAGTCAGACTGACCCTAGTTAGGAATAGAGTCTGAATTGGAATGGTTTATTTTGCTGAACTGCAAATTGAATCTAAATACTGTTTTATTGAACTAAAGTATTTTTCCCCAAAAGTGTTACCCAAGGAAAAGCAACCTAACAAACTACTTCAAATGAAAATTTAACAAATCTTTTAAAAATTTTTAATTTTTTGTTATTGTGTGAACACATAACATTAAATTTACCATCTTAACCATTTTTAAGTGTGTAGTTTAGTAGTTATGTATATTTGCATATACTTACATATTCACCACAAATCTCTATAACTTTTTCATTTTTCAACATTGAAACTCTATGTCCACTGGACACGACCTCCCCTTTCCTCTTGCCTCAGCCCTTGGTAACCACCTTTCTGTTTTCTGTTTCTATGATTTTGACTATTTTAGGTATTTCATGTGAGCAGAATTGTACAGTATTTGTCCTTTTGCACTTGTCTTCACTTGGCATAAATATTCTCAAGGTTAATCCATGTTGAAGCCCGATAGGATTTCCTTCTTTTTAAAGATTGAATAGTATTCAAGTGTATGTAAAAATCACATGTTCTTTATGTTTATCTCTCAATGTATATTTGGGTTGCTTCCACCTCTTGGTGACTGTGAATAATGCTGTCATGAACATGGATGTGCAAATATCTCTTGAAGATCCTGCTTTGAGTTCATTTGGGTATATTCCCAGGAGTGAAATTGCTGGGTCATATGGTCATTCTAGTTTTAATTTTCTGAGGCACCTCCATATTGTTTTCCATAATGGTGCACCATTTTACATTCCCATGGACAGTGCAGACAGAGTTCCAACTTCTCCACATCCTTGCCAATACTTCTTTACGGTTCTTTTGATAATGACACTCCTGATGAATGTAAGGTGACACCTCATTGTGATTTTGATTTACATTCCCTAACTATTAGTGATATTGAGCATCTTTTCCCATGCTTATTGGTCCCTTGTGTATCTTTGGAGAAAGATCTATTCAAGTTCTTTGCCCATTGTTTAATCAGGTTATTAACTTCTGTTATTGTTGAGTTGTACAAGTTTCTTCCACATTCAGGATATTAACCCCTATCAAATATATGACTTGCAATTAATTTCTCTCATACTGTAGGTTAACTTTTCACTCTGTATATTATCATTTTTTACGTAAAGAAGTTTCTGAATTTGGTGTAGTCCCATTTGTCTAGTTTTTACTTTGTTGCTTGTGCTTTTGGTGTCATATCCAAGAAGCCATTGCCAAATTCAGTGTCCTGAAGCTCTTTCCTTATGTTTTATTTTAGGAATTTAATAGTTTTAGGTCTTACATATAGGTCTTTAATCCATTTTGAATTAATTTTTGTCTATTATGTTATTGGTGACACAAATTATTTCTATATTGCACATCTATTAGCATAGATTTGTAATTACTTTTATGCTTTTAAAAATATTTTATACACATTGATAAGGGATTTACTCAGCTACCTTACAATACCACAGGCTTCTGTATTTGTTTGTATGTTTATCTGTATAAGACCCTGATGAGAGAGTGGAAGGAGAGTGTTGTGAATTACCTGCTGGGTTTTGATGTGGTTGGCTTCATGCTCACCTATGGTTGATTAGTATCTGCATTTCTCACCAAGGTATTTTGTTGCTTTGTTGTTGTTAAATCCATGTTTCTGGGGGAAGGAGGGTGTAGGTCCAATCTACTTTTTAAAATCAGAACCTGCAGATACTCTCTACTCGATTTAGTTGAAGATCTTTAGCACAGAGTTTGTAGAAAATCTGTGGTTGGAAATGTCTGGAAGAGACTTGAAAGCATACCAAAATACACCCAAATTTATTAAGCAGAAGCAGAGCGCTTGGTTCCTCCCTTCCTCCTTCTCTTCAAAAATATAATGGAAAATATGTTCAGATTTCATGCCAGGTGCTGGGTGGAGAAAGAGGAATGGCACTATTCATGTCCATATTTCACAGAATTATAAACTAAAGTTCAAAAGATTTAAAGAAATTAACCAAGAAATACATCTGGTAATTGACCAAGCTAGGATTTCGATTCATGCCTGTCTGAACCCAATTCCTTCAAGAAAACCATTGTTGGAGAGAAACCAACACTTTTAGACAACTATTTAGGTGTTTCCTGGGTCTTTTCCCCTCACACAATCCTCTTTCCTCTTTAAAGTTTGCTTTTTCCCCCCTTTCTTTCCTCTGTACCTCTGATGGCCCATTCTCCTTTATCACCTACCTTCACTTAGAGGCCCAACATGAATATGTATGAAGGAATGATACAAGAAATAGTTATCCTTAGCTTTCTCTGGATTCAGAGGGAAAACAGACTTCTGTTAAGAACCAGGCATTGACTGAGCTGATATATAATTTTCAGGAGAGTAGCCTACTTATTTTCTTGGTTCTGGACTTCTTTTCTTCTATTTATAAAATGAGGGTTAGTGAGCCTCACCTCCCAATGAGAACGTCTATCCTTGAGATTGATAAAAACCCAGTGGAGACATCACAGACATTTCAAAGATCTGCATCATTGAGCATCCCTGCAGTTTTCACTTAGAAGGCTACTGGGAATGTTGCTATCGCTGTAGAAAACAATCTTTGAACGTCCACTCAAGAGTACAGGTGACTAGCCTAGGAGACTAGTGGGGATTGGGTAGTTATTATTGGAAGAAATACTACCTATCATTTTCCTCTCCTAATAAGATGTTTGAGCAGATAGATGAAATGAGAACTGGGTTCAGAGTGCTGCTTTTGAAGGCCTTCAGCCAACAAAAGGATAATCTTACATTTGCATCTAAACTGGAAGAAAACAGTAAGACGGTAATGTGGCAGGAAGTTTTTTTTTTCCTTTGTTTGCTTATTTTTGTTTTTTTGTGGGTTTTTTTTTGGTTCTGAGGTAAAATCTAATGAGGGAATAAAATTCAGGGGAGAGAAAAAATATTTGATTGCTATTTCTCTGGTGTTCTTGCTCTTCCTTCCTTTCTAGCCTGTCAGTGGCTCCTCATGGAGAGAGCACTTAATGAACTATGGCAACAGATGCCTGCTTTGTTATGCAGTTCTTCAGTTTATAAAGATAGAGCAGACATGAAGAATGAGTCATATTTTTCTTTAACCAATCCAGAATTGAGAGCACTAATCACTGCTTTGAAGAAAAGGTGATCTTCTCTGGGCAGGGATGATATTCTCTGGGCAGTTGAAGAAGATTTGCTGTCAGAGGGGTTTGGTTGGCTTCAGTGGGAGGGCAGCATGCAGAAAGGGAATGTCCTTGGGCATTGTTGGGAATAGTAGCCGAGGAACAGGAAGACAAATGTAACGACTAGTCTGATGTTGGAATCCTGGATGGGGAAGGCAGCGGAAGTCAGAAATTTAAGAGGGAAATGTAGGAAATGTAGGAATGAAAGAGCCATAGTGGACAATGATAAGCTCCACATGTCCCTGGCAGTTTATACAGTGGTGCACATGCAGAAGGCTGCATAAGCTGGTGAGAGGCCCTAGCATTTTACGTGCATCTGGCTGAACCTGATGGCTTGCACAAGGGCAGAGGTGATATGATAAAGTTCAGCCAACTTAAAAATTTACTTGAATTATTAATACATTTCTCAACCCACACGCAGATTCATTGGCAAAGAGTAGAAGCCTTACTGGCTCAAAGTATTTGAGCACAACCCATAATGAATCATTGGCTGACCCCTACGCTGTGCTGACCCAGGGGTGACATTGGGAAGCCAGACTTAAAAACTAAAAACAATATTTTAAAAAAGTGAGCAGAGACTTCAGTGTCCACACACTGCAAGTCAGACACACTCTGTAGTGTTAATCCTAGCATATCACTAAATAAAGATGAAAAATAAACAAGAAAAGAAATCCATATCGGGGGCATTATAATCCAGATTTGTTATAAAATATTATCTGAAAGGTACAGTTCTCAACAAAATTTATGACACATACAAATAAATAGGAAAGTGTGACCCATCCACAAGAAGAAAAAAAAGAATAGAATCTCTTTCTGAGGGATCCCAGATTTTGGACTTAGAAGACAGACTTCAAAGTAGCTGTTATAAATAAGCTCATAGAACTAACAGAAAGCATGTCTGAATCTGTAAAAGAAGGTATGAGGACACTGATTCATCAATAAATCATCCAAATGAAAAGATAGAAAAAAAGAACCAAATGGAATACAACCAAATACAACCAAATACAACAAAAAAGAACCAAATGGAAATTCTGGAATTGAAAAAGACAGTAAATAAAATGAAAAATTCATTAAAGGTGCTAAGCAGCAGACATGAGATGGCAGAAGAAAGAATAAGAAAACATGATGATAAGTCAATCGAATTTATCTAATCTGAATAAAGGAAAGAAAAAAATAAAAATGAACAAATCCTCAGAGACCTGTGAGGTACCCCTGGCAACCAGTATATGTGTAATGAGAATTCCAGAAGAAGAAGAAAGCTAGAAATGAGTCAAAAACATATTTGAATAAATAATGGATATCTTCCCACATTTGATGAAAAAAATTAAATTTACACGTTCTTGGTAAACATCTGCAGTGTCTTAAAATCTTAATTAGAGTTACAATATGGTCCAGTTATTCACCTCCCAGGAATCTACCATAGAGAAGATGTATGTCCACGTGAAGAGTTTTATACATTATTCATAAAAGCCTCTGATGGCTCTGGTGGGGTAACCCTGAGTAATGCAGGGCAAAGGTGTTCCCTCCCAGCTCCCCACTCAGACCCAGCTACTGGGAGGGGGGACCCTCAGGGTCACCAGTGCTGATTTCACATTCAGTTTTTTGTAGTGCTAACTTCCTCATCTTGACTTCTAGAACAGATATTTGTACATCAGTGTTCGCAGCAACATGCTTCACAAAAGGTGAAAACATTACTGAAATGTCTACCAGCAGACGGATTGATAAACAAAATGTGGTGTATACATATGATGAAATACTGTTCAAGTCTTAAAAGGGAACAGGTTTTTTAAAAGATTTTATTTATTTATTTGACAGAGAGAGACACAGCGAGAGAGGGAGAAGCAGGCTCCCCACTGAGCAGGGAGCCCAATGCCGGGCTTGATCCCAGGACCCTGGGATCATGACCTGAGCCAAGGCAGTTGCTTAATGACTAAACCACCCGGATGCCCCAAAGGGAACAGAGTTTTGACACATACTATACATAGATGAACCTTGAGAACATGCTAAGTGAAATAAGCCGGACACGAAAGGACAAATATTGTATGATTCCACTTAAACGAGGTACTTAGAGTTGTCAGACTCAGAAACAGAAAGTAGAATGCTGGATGCCAGAGGCTGGAGGGAGGGGAAATGTGGGGTTATTGTTTAATGGTTACACAGTTTCAGTTTGGGAACATGAAAAAGTTTGGAGATGGAAGGTAATGATGTTTGCGCAACAATGTGAAGGTACTTAATGCTGCTGCAGTGTACGCTTAAAAATGGTTAAAATGGTAAATTTTATGTACATTTTGCCACAATAAAAAAAACCTAAAAAATAAAAAGAAGGGAGTCCATTCCCCTGCCATAACAAATTGTACCATAAATCAAAATCCCCCACAAAAATAAGAAAGTAATCAGAAGGAGATACTTGGTTTTATTAGTATTGTGGACAAATGTGGGGCATAGTCTAGTCCTGTTTTTAGGGATAAAAAGTAGGCAAATGGATAAAAAAGTAGCCAGATGATTTTGAGGGATCTGGAAATGTTTTTTGGGCACCAAACATTGTACGGTTGCAGCAAAATTATGTGTATACTGTAAATACTGAAATACGTAACTATATCTTTCCAATGCTTTCTTTCCCTTTCTCACCAACATGGTTTGTCACAAGTCCAGTGGCCACTGTGGGTCTGCATGAAGTTAGCCATTGTCAAGGAGCATTTAGAGTGACAGATACTGAGTGCTTTCCTTGATCCATTCCATTTACAACTCAGGAAAAGCCAGGGAACCAATAAGAGTATTTGTTGAAATAAGTTAGTTTGGAGTTGAGTTTTATAGTTTTGTCCCAGACACTCCTCGTTTTTCTCTCACGTGTTAAAGGAATCAGATGTGTATGGTGGAAAGAACATGAATTTAGAATCCATAAAGTCGTCTCTGTATTCGTGTTGTAGCCTAGAACTTCTCAAGATCAGTTTCTTGGTTTGTAACTTGGGGGAAATGCCACTGACCTTTCAGAGTTTCTTTGAGGAGTAAATGAGATAAGGAAAGTGCCAAAATGAAGAGTCTGACACATGGCAAATATTGAGTAAATGCTAGTTTGTCTCTCTTCCTCTCCCTTCCCCTCTTCACAGCTGATCAAGATGTCAGAGGTGTGGGTATTAGTTTGGAAGGCGTAGTGTGGAGGGGTGGGTGAAAATGAGGAATAATGAATACCAGCTGTCAGAAATGGAATCCCAGCTCAGCAATCTGCCGGCTGTGTAACCTCAGGCATGTTTCTCTAATCTCTCATTTTTCTCAGGAATATAATGCAGCATATAAAATTATAAATGTACTCTACATTTTTTATGGAAACAGTGTGAAATAGAATTTATCAGAATTTCTGTGTTTGTAAGGCACTCTTACAGTAGCAGTAGTGCAAACAGAAGGTACATCTATAAGTGAAGTTGCATGTTTTATGAGTATAGACTATCAAAACTAAAAGAAAAATTCAGTCAACCACGCTAGAGGAAAGACTAAATTAACATTCTATTCTTTCTAGAGAAAATGAGATTATAAAATTGTTGCCATGTAAGAAAGAGGTCAGAGTATATAGGTTACAAAAAAAAAGGCAGAAAAATATTTTCTGGATGCATACTAGGTATCTAGTTAATAAAAGTGTTACGTGTCCGGATTTTGTAATAACGGTGGTATTTTTCAGATTTTTATAGATAATTTCTTGGTGATTTCTCATTCTAAACAAGCACACGCATTTTAACGTAATTCTCTATTTGTCATTTTATATTCTTTTTCTTAAATTGGATACTACATTTGGTCCCTGAGGTTGCCTCTTACCAGATCCTCATTCAAGCAAGTTGATGGGGGGCGGGGGAGGGGAGCCCAGACTAGAAGAAGTGGTTTGGGGCCATGGGAGGCAAGAATTCCACCTAAGGAATGGTGTCTTCTTTCTATAACTATCCCCCAAACCCCGAGTGTTTAAAATAAATAGAAGAAAAAATAGTTCCATAACTACTCTTTGAAGTTTTATTATTATTTTCACATTTTGAGACTTTTTTTATGCCAGGTGCTGTGACCACTTCCCATGCATTATCTCACTTAATACCCGCAGCTCTGTGGGGTACATACATACTGTTATTGTCTCAACATAATAAGTGAAGAAAATGAGGTTTGGAAAGATAAGCCCTTGCGCACACTCTGCAGGCTAGAGACCACATTATCAGGTGTTTGGGAAAGCATAACAGGAACAGAGGTTATGACAAGTCAGGAGGGTGGTGGGCATTCCCATCTGTTTGAAGGCACACGCCGGCACATTATTCGGTGAGTACCTGCATGCTATTTTTCTACTTGAACTTCTGCTGTGGGTTGATGAATGTGGAGACATGGCAGCCTCTGCTGAGACTTGGTGAGCCTAAATTTTTCTAGTTGCTGAATAGGGAGAGTGGCACTTTTGCAAGCTTCCATTTATTGCCACTGAAGAGGGCTTGTTGGGGGAAGGGGTTTTTAATTGTTTGTGATTTTATTTTTTTTTAAGATTTTTTTAATTTATTTATTTGGCAGAGAGATAGAGAGAACAAGTAGGCAGAGAGGCAGGCAGAGGGAGAGGGAGAAGCAGGATCCCCGCCGAGCAGGGAGCCTGATGCGGGGCTCGATCCCAGGACCCTGGGATTATGACCTGAGCCAAAGGCAGCCGCTTAACCAACTGAGCCACCCAGGCGCCCCAGTTGTTTGTGATTTTAATATGAAAAAGTGCCTTCCAAAACTAGCATGTTTTCATCATGATTAAAATGATCTTTCTACCTTATATCATTTTTTAAAAACTCTAAATGCGAAGGCTTGACTCCCTTGACATTTCTATTTAATTAAAATGATTTACAAACTAAATAAACAAATAAGTGAATTAATCATACTAACTGCAATAATATTACCATTTTGTGACCCAGATTGAGGTCAGTATATGTAAATGATGCAAAATTAAGAGAAGAAGGGGGTCTCACTTTTTCTTTGGACAGGGAAAAATGATGTCACAGGTCAGGTACTTCATTTTCCAGATTATTTTTTAGATTATTTAATCTTTGCATAATTTGTTTATATAAATGGAAACACATTTTATGACACAGAGCCAATAGGAACTTTTGTATAAGCTAAATGGTTTATATTAAAAATGAAGGTATGTATGTGCGAAAAAAATGGATTTGATTGTATAAATAGTTTGGGAGATATCAAGACACAACTTACAGATTGATAATTTTCAGTTTCAGAAGTGGCATTTAATCATCTTAAACTCTTCACAGTTCCTGTTTCAGAACTCTTATTATGGGGACACCTGGGTGGCTCAGTTGGTTGATATTTGCCTTCGGCTCAGGTCATGATCCTAGGGTCCTGGGATCGAGTCCTGCATCCGGCTCCTTGCTCAGTAGGGAGCCTTCCTCTCCCTCTGCCTGCCTCTCTCTCTCTCTCTCTGATAAATAAATTAAATAAATAAATAAATAAATAAATAAATCTTTAAAAAACGAACTTATTATGGAAAATTTCAAAAATTACACCAACTAGGGAAATAGTATTTTAAAAAATTTGCACATAATCACTATCTGTATTCAGCAAAGATCAACCTTGTATTCATCTTTTTAAAAAAATTTATTCCCCTGTCCATGTAGTTTTACTAAAGTATTTTAAAAAGATTTCCATATATCATGTCATGTGATCCATTAAAAATGGAGTGGATAACATGGAAGGCAAAGGTAATGCACGGTCCCTGAGATGACAGCGTTCGAAATCTGGTTTAGGAGGTACTACTGTGTACCACAGACCATGAAACCAGTATATGGTGCATATTGGCTTACAGTCAATTTCCTAAAGCCTTGGCCTGTGCTTTTTATAGAAAGTAACAGAATAAAAACAATCATTGTGGATTGGAGCATTTGAAGAAGATGAATGGAGAAGTGTGCGTGTGGGGAGAGTGCACCAGTCCTGCACAGATGGGAGAGATTTCAGAAGAGAACAGTGGATACACCTCAGATTTTGAAAAAGATAATAGCGTGGTGAAATGGTACTTAAGGAAACAATATATATAGGACGAAGCTGAGCATAGATGTGATGATGGGGAACTTTGGGCACTCTTGCAGTAGTGTGGGCGTGAGTTTATGGAAGATGAGAATAGCAACAGTGGGATTGAAGAGAAGGGGGAAGGTTTTCAGACATCATCAGTAAATATACATTTTTTTTCTTGACTGGAAAATAAAATCATTCAAAACATTCTAATAGTGATGAATTTGGACAATATAGACAAGTATGAAAAAGGAAAGAAAAATTAACCATGTTTTCATTGCCCAAAGATGATGATTATTAACATTTGTCTTTGATTCTGTTTTTAAATTAATAAGCCTTATTTTTCAGAGCGGTTTTAGGTTCAAGGAAAAATTTAGCAGAAAATATAGAGAGTTGCCATTTATATAACCCCTGTCCCCTGACCCTGCAACCACCCCAGCTATCAACACCTTGTACCGGAGTGAGCCTGCATTAACATAGAATTATCACCCAAGATCCATAGTTTACATTAGGCTTTGCTCTTGGTGTTACATATTCTGTGGGCTTGGACAAATGTATAATGACATGTATCTACCATGGTAGTATCATATGGAATAGTTTCACTGCCATGGAGACCTTCTGTGCACCACTTATTCACCTCTCCCTCCTGATAAAGTCGTATTATTGGAATCATACCATATGTATCCTTTTCAGATTGTCTTCTTTCACTTAATAATACGCATTTATTTCCTCCATGTCTTTTTATGGCTTGATAGCTCATTTTTTTTAACACTGAATAATATGCCATTGTTTGGATGTACCACAATTTATTTTCTCATTCACCTAACTGAAAATTATCTTGGTTGCTTCCAGGTTTTGGCATTAGTGAATAAACCTGCTGTAAACATCTGTGTGCAGACTTTCGTGTGGACAAGTTTTCAGCTCCTCTGGGTAAATACCAAGGAGTATGATTGCTGGATTGTAGGGTAAAAGTATGTTTAGTTTTTTAGGAAACTGTCAAACTGTCTTCCCAAGTGTCTGTACCATTTTGCATTCCTGCTAGCAGTGGATGAGGGTTCTTTTTCTTCACATCCTCACAAACATTTGGTTTTGTGTTCTGGATTTTGTCCGTCCTAATAGATCTGTAGTGGTATTTTGTTTTCATTTCAGTTTCTCTGATGATGAATGATGTGCGGAGGATCATCTCTTCATATGCTTCTTTGTCATCTGCCTGTCTTCTCTGGTGAGGTGTCTGTTCAAAGTCTTCTGCCCATCCCCCCAGCTTTATTGAGCTATGGTTGACAGATAGAAATTGTATATATTTAAGGTATACAGTGTGATCATTTGATATATGTATACATTATAAAGTGATCATCACAATGAAGCTCATTAACAAATCCATCACCTTGTTTAGTTACTGGTTTTTTGTGCATGTGTTGAGAACACTTAAGATCTGTGCTTTTAGCAAATTTCAGATATACCGTACATCTTTATTAACTATAGTCACCATGCTGTACGTTACATTTCCAGAACTTATTCATCTTATAATTGAAAGTTTGTATCCTTTAACCAACATCCTCCCACTTCCCCCACCCCACCAGACCCTGACAACCACCGTTCTGCTCTCTGTTTCTATGAGTTCATTCTATAGAGAGCAGGGATTATAGCTGCGTAGGCAGCTAACATAGCCCATGGTAGATAAGAGATCATCCTTTTGGACATTTAGATAAAAGTAAGAACTATCCATTATGTATCTTCCACTTCCATATTTCTTCAGGAGAATGCCTGTCAAATGGTACCTGCTCTTTAGCTATAGGTTGAATATATAAATGAATGAACAAATGCTTGGTCTTTGATAACTTGTAATTTGGACTGAAAATTAACTCAATCCACTGATAGAAATAGAAAATCAGGAAGCATAGTGTGAGTACCCTGAAATTTTGTGCCCAGAGAAAATTTTCAATTATAACTGAAGAGAATCTGAAGTATCATATTAACTAAATTTTCTAGCTTTTACGTACGTGTGAAAGCTTCAGAAGTATCAAAGATTTAGTTTCCCTTAGCAGTGCTTGAGCCTCAGACACAGACACAAATGGACTCCTTACTGTCTTCCCACTTAACCATTAACACTAAGCAAGGACATGTTTCAATCTCGTTTCCCAGAAATGCTGTTGTAGCAGGACAAAAGCGTCAAGAATAAAAAAGTTTAATCAGGGAGTGCTTTGCAATATTCTTATTGGTGCTGTGTTCTAGAACAAAGCTTTCCCATAATGGTTCTTGGTGCATGCAGACTTGGGTAATTCTCTCCATATGTGAATCTGAGCTTGATATATATAAGTAGTTGATTTTGCATGACATATCCAGGCAATGTACGATGGATTTTTTCTGTTACATAAAGTTTGGGATCTTAATGGGTAACAATTTGAAATTCTTCGAGAACTATAGGGGAATAGATGTTCACTATCAGTATAAATGTCAATGTAAAACCCTCATAATCCCATAATCACGATACTTGCTGGTACCATTTTATTAGATTTCCTTACTAGATCTAACTTAATGTCATTTAAAAGTATAAAATAAATGCATGTTCATTGTAAGAAATAAAAGTGGTACAGAAGGTAGATATCAGTTGCTTCCTCAAACCCCAAGGCTTGTTCTTCAGAATTAACTGGTGCTACTGGTTTATAGCCTATTTTTTCCAGATATTTTAGCATACTTAGTTTTAAAGCTTAGAAGGCATTTGCCACTGCACATCATCTTGTTCCATGAGAAGAAGAAGAGTGGGATTTTACTTAACACAGAGAGACTGTACTGAGGGTCATAATAGATGATGCATTTGACTTGAACATGAAAATCTTCCAGCTCAGCCAAAGAACCACTTTTGCCATTCACTTAAGTTCTTGGTGCCATTTATCCCTTTACAGAGAGAGATGATAATACCTTTGAAATGTATAATTCCATTATTTTATGAAAATTTATTTATAGCACAGCTACAGTATGTTCGGTACAGTGGTGGGTACTCAGAGGAATATGGAAAAGGTACTGAGCAGAGTTTGTGGGTTCAATGCAAAGGAAAGAATGGAAATTTGGCGACTGGTTGTTCTAGTGACCTATTTTTATATAACAGATGCACCTAGTACTTAGTGGCAATGCCCCCAGTACTTACGTCACAAATATGTAATTTCAGCAGGACTCTTTTCTCTGCTCCATGCAGCATTATTGGAGAGGCTTGGTGGATGGAGGATATACTTAGAAGATTGCTCATACGCATGATTGGGAATGTGGTTCTGACTGTTGGCTGCGAGCTGTGCTGGAGATAGGGGCCTGTGACCTTGCTTCTTCCCTGCATGGCCTTCCCCACAAACTTAGCTGTAGCATTGTGGCTGGTTTCCATGAGTGAGCATTTCAAGAGATAGAATAGCTGCCAGCTTCTGACTTCTTGGAAGTCAGCCTGGAAACTGGACGGTGTCACCCCACCTCACTCTGTTAGTCAAACTGGCATAGAACCAGATTCAAGTCCAGGAGACTTAGACCCATTTCTCAATGGGAGGTGTGTTAAAGGGATCTGAGGTTGTGTTGTGCCGTGTGTATGTGTGTTAATGTGGCACTCTCATCCTTCCTATGGTAAGATCACTCATCTTTCTGTGGGAATTTCTTCACCCCTACCCCCATTCCAAAGAATGCTGGTGGAGCTTCCACTCTGTTTTCTGTCCATTGACCACCAAGTGGGTATAAGATTTCAGTCTGGCCAATAGTAATGCTATATGCATATGGCCAAAATGATTGATTGGGCCTGGAGTGAGCACATGGCTCCAGTAGGTCTATCATATTCTTTCACTGGGACTATTAAAACAGAACCAATACAGAGCATTCCTCCCCAGTTCTTCTGTTGTTGGTGGCAATGGTGAAAGCCTGTGGCTATGCCTTCACTCTGCCATGTAAAAAGAGCTTGTCTGCAACAGGTTTGAATTTCTTTCTTTTTAAATTTAAATTCAATTAGCCAGCATATAGTACATCATTAGTTTTTGATATTGTGTTCAATGATTCATTAGTTGTATATAACACCCAGTCCTCATCACATCATGTGCCCTCTTAATGCCCATCACCCAGTTACCTCATCCCCCACCCTCCCCCCTTTCCACAACCCTCAGTTGTTTCTTGGAGTCCAGAGTCTGTCCAGGTTTGTCTCCCTCTCTGATTTCATCCCATTCAGTTTTCCTTCCCTTCCCTTATGATCTTCTGTGCTATTTCTTACATTCCACATATGAGTGAAACCATATGATAATTGTCTTTCTCTGATTGAGTTATTTCACTTAGCATAGTGCCCTCCAGTTCCATCCATGTCGATATAAATGGTAGGTATTCATCCTTTCTGATGGTTGAGTAATATTCCGTTGTATATATGAACCACATCTTCTTTATCCATTCATCTGTCGATGGACATCTCGGCTCCTTCCACGGTTGTGCTATTGTGGACATTTCTGCTATGAACATTGGGGTGTACATGCCCCTTCTTTTCACTACATCTGTATCTTTGGGGTAAATACCCAGTAGTGCAATCGCTGGGTCATAAGGTAGCTCTATTTTTAACATCTTGAGGAATCTCCATACTGTTTTCCAGAGTGGCTGTACCAGCTTGCATTCCCACTGACAGTGTAAGAGGGTTCCTCTTTCTACACATCCTCACCAACATTTGTTGTTCCCTGTCTTGTTAATTTTAGCCATTCTAACTGGTGTAAAGTGGTATCTCAATGTGGTTTTGATTTGTGTTTTCCTGATGGCTAGTGATGTTGAACATTTTTTCATGTGTCTGTTGGCCATTTGGATGTCTTCTTTGGAGAAGTGTCTGTTCATGTCTTCTGCCCACTTCTTGACTGGATTGTTTGTTTTTTGGGTGTTGAGTTTGATAAGTTCTTTATAGATCTTGGAATCCAGCCCTTTATCTGATATGTCATTTGCAAATATCTTCTCCCATTCTGTGGGTTGCCTTTTAATTTTGTTGACTGTTTCCTTTGCTCTGCAGAAGCTTTTAATCTTGATAAAGTCCCAATAGTTCATTTTTGCTTTTGTTTCCCTTGCCTTTAGAGACATGTCTTTCAGGAATTTGCTGTGGCTGAGGTTGAAGAGGTTACTGCCTGTGTTCTTCTCTAGGATTTTGATGGAGTCCTATCTCACATTTAGGTCTTTTCATCCATTTTGAGTTTATCTTTGTGTATGGTATAAGAGAATGGTCCAGTTTCATTCTTCTGCATGTGGCTGTCCAATTTTCCCAGCACCTTTTATTGAAGAGACTTTTTTTCCATTGAATATTCTTTCCTGCTTTGTCAAAGATTAGTTGATCATAGAGTTGAGGGTCCATTTCTGGGCTTTCTATTCTGTTCCATTAATCTGTGTGTCTGTTTTTGTGCAAATACCATGCTGTCTTGATGATCACAGCTTTGTAATAGAGCTTGAAGTCAGGCATTGTGATATCCCCAACTTTGGTTATCTTTTTCAACATTCCCTTGGCTATTTGGGGTCGTTTCTGGTTCCATACAAATTTTAATATTATTTGTTCTAGTTCTGTGAAAAATGTCAATGGTATTTTGATGGGGATTGCCTTGAATGTGTAGATTGCTCTGGGCAGCATAGACATTTTAACAAAGTTTATTCTTCCAATCCATGAGCATGGAATGGTTTTGGTTTAAATTTCATATGCCATATACATACTTGATATATTAGATAGCTTCCCTGGGTGTCAGTTTCCTGCCTTGGTAATAGTATCTACCTTGCAAGGACTAAATGGGACATGGTAGGCACTCACTAAATGGATTATAATTATCATAGTATTATTGATTAATATAGGTATAAATGGATGAAAATCTTGAAGTTTTATAAAACAAGTTACCAGATGTTTGAAGTTGTATAGATCTTATCTTTTGGAGGGCATGAAAAGTGGATCAAAGGAAGAGTTGTTAATTATGTAGTTAGCAAAAGTGAGCACACATGAAATATATATTGGTTTGCATCCAGGGATCCACATTATAAGGAATCTCAAGTTATTAGAATAATTAGCTATTACAGATGTATGATACTGAATTATCCATTTGTTTCTCTTATCTAAAGTATGGTGAATTAAATAAATTTTATGTGCACATGTGACAATAGTGGTAGTATTTACTTCCTGTAGGTAGCATCTCAGCTGATGATCTAGAAGACACGAACTGTTGCAAGGATGAAGGAGGGAGTGTAATGTCAATATAAGGGAACAATACTCATTTCAGAAATGATATTCTCATGAAAATTTAAATGTAAACATTTCATTAAAAAGTGGGAATGTACCTACAATTGCAGATATATCCACAATTAAATTATGACTTATTTTTCTTATTTTTGCACTTTATAAATAAAACCTTACAGTTTCACCAGTGATTGAATACATATCTCATCTGTGATAAACTCTGTTTTCAGTTTTGAAACCATATGTGGCTCAATTTTGTATTCATATCTTCTCCCAAATGGTCTGAGTATACGTTCTTTCAAATAAAGTGTGTATCATGTGATGTTGTCCCTAGACTAAATATTGCTGCTTTCCGATGGTTATCGTATATACTACTCAGCATAAAGCATGGGATGATGGTTAATGCAATTGTTTTCAACGGGTTATTCACTTACTGAAAAGCATAGACACATATGCCAACAATAGTAAATGAGATATGCCTTCAGGAGGAACCAAAAGTAAAAGCTGAGAGAAAGGGAAAACATATGGTACATACGCCCTGGAAAAACTGTGGAGCAGCGAAAAGTGTCAAGGCCCATTGAATGTGTTCATTATGCTTTGTATTGTTGAGTTCTCATGCAGGAAAGCTCGATCTCTAGATGTTGGAGAGGTTGCAGTGTTCTAGATGGGAAGATGGAGGGAAATACCTGCAGAGATGCATCTGATCGCTGTGCTATTCTAACTCACAGGAATAGCCTTTTCTGTCACACACAGGTATGCAATGCCATGATGTGTCTTTGAACCTGAGGCAGTTTGGAAGTCCACTGGAGAGAAATCACTCTGTGGTCCACGATAATCTGGCTACCCTGGCTCATAGTTTTTAACTTTTATTACTATTTTTATTTTGTTGCTGTTCTCAGTGTTCCCATTAAGTAAAGACTTACTGCCCACAGCATTTCGTATACCAGAAAGCGAAGTTATTAAGGTCTTTTTCTCTCTGTCTGAAGGAATAGGGGAAAAAAAATCAACAAAAATAATGACTCCAGATAACTGGAGGAAATGACACTGCATATGTTCAAGTTTCAGGTGCTTCTGACTTACGTCTCAGGGTGCTGAGATGAAAAAGTTTGGGCAGGATAACAATACTAATAAGTGGGTTCGTAGCCCATTGAGAGTTAATTAGTATGTGCCAGGAAGGGGAAAGTGGGCAGGGGAGTACTACAGGCTCTCTGTCTGTCCTTGGTCTGTTCTTCCTCAACATCTGAATGAGGACATAAGTGACACTTTTATGATTTTTTTAGGTGAAAATGATCTTGACAAGCTTGAATAATCCATAGGTTGCTTATAAGAATATAATAGAAACACATATAATAATATTCCCCACTTAGATCTTTATATTAACTGTACTACATGGACAAAGAAAAAAAACGCAGTATGTATAGTAGGCTCCCATTTTGTGGAAAAAGAAATCAAAAGAGCTACATATTTATATAAACACACCTGTGTGCGTATCTCTCTGGGACTATTTCTGGAAGGAGATGCAAATATGGTAACAGTGGTTGCTATACAGAGGGCCTGAGGGGCTGGGGACCTGGACAGCAAGTAATACTTACCTTGTCCCACATACATTTTTCTGTTGCTTGATTTTTCTTTTTAACGATTTAAGTTTTTTTAAATGTCCATGTGTTAGTTTTTCTGAAAATATACTTAATCAGAAGGAGCAAGTGAGGATGCATAAGATTAAGGAAAATGTGGATTAACGGGAGCCGAATTGGAAAACCCTGAGGGATTATGGGAATTGTAAATTGCAATTTGAATCAGAGTGCTTGGGTGTGGCTAGTTGACAACAAAGTGAATCCATTAGATTTCAGTTGTTTGTCTTCCTTACTGGACCATGATGGTCTCTTAGAACGCAGAATATACATTCTAGGAGATACCAAGGGATACACGAAGGACTGAGGTTAAAGTGCCCGTTGGATTTATGTTTGGAAAGTTGTGTCTGGTCAGAAGGACCTGGCACCCGATTCAGTTTACCTGGTTAAGGGAGCAGGTATAATAGTATTATAATACTATAATAGTATCCAGGTATTATGCTTAAATTAGTTTGTTTTTTTTTTTGCAGGCCTAAATGGCTCTTCCATTTACTGGGTGGACTGCCCAGTGTTATTCTGTAGGCTTCTAATTTTCCTCCCAAACCAGAAGGTTACCATGCTAGATTCTTAGACTTGAGCCAAGAGCAAAAATAAAACCAAACACATCCAAAATGATGAATTAATTTTTTATTTGTAGGAAAGTTTATTGTCAGTAAAGATTTCTCAACATTAGCCTAAATTAGGAAAGGTGGTGGTAAAATCAACTTTCTTGACATCTTAGGATATTTGCAATAGTGTAATAGATGAAAGTATATGATTACCAAAGATGTTTTTCATTTTGAGATGATATGCAATGCTTATTTTTAGGTGGAAAATATATTGTAATTCACTTTGCTATAATACAACTGTCCTTAGCAGAATTTCCCCTTCATATTTGCTATTCTTATTGACATATACACTTGTTTCTGCCTGATGTTCAATAGTATCAATAGTCACTTTGAAAAAAGGTAGCAATACAACAGTGCCTGCTGATGTAAAAACAGTTAAATCTACTGATTTTATTTAATCATAAGGATATAATGTGGTTAGAACATTTGATGGTATGTTCTAGGTTAACCACGTAACTTGATTTCCTATGTTGATTCATACTCTGAGTCATTAATTGCATTAGAGTATATTGGAATGGTATTCGATATCCTTTAAGGCAGTGAGAAATACCCTACTTCCATCAGAAACTGTATTTAAAAAAGTAGTTTTAAGTAATAGAATATAAATATATGGAGTGTGTAGGTACATATTCAGTATAAATATGTGGAATAAAAAATTGTAACTGGAAGACTTCTGACCATATTGGCCTCTGTGTGCTCTTCCCCGCTCCCTGTAGCCTTTGTTATTTATTTATAAGTATGGGAGGAAAAACAATCTGGATGCTGGGGAGGTTGAAGCCAGCCTGGTATTCAACAAACAGGCATAGATAATCTTCCCTAGTTACCTTCGAGCTTTCTCCCAGGGCTGAAGCTGAACCAACAGTACTCCCAAGCAAATCTGTTTTAACCAGTATTTAAAGAGACTCCTAAAAGAAACAAGAAATCTTCCTCACAGGTGCAGATCATTTTTGGTTAATCTCTACCTTCCACGGAGTGGGAGTTTTAGAATAGTTTCTGTTGCTCATGGCAGCGCTGGAGGAGGTAGCGGGTGCAGGGGGAGGATGTCGTAGACACCTGCTGCCGTGGGACTCTGCCTCGTTTCCACACCTGCCAAAACAGCTGGCTCCCTGCTTGGGGACAAAGACACAAAGAGCCCATTTGAAGGAGTTACCTCTTTTGATTTGAGCCGGTAGGAAATTTAGTATATTGGAGGAAAAAACTCCAAAAAAGATTATAAGCACAACTGTAATGTGTATAGATGGAATGTAGCTAGACAGAGCATAACAATAGTGATCTTTGGATGGTGGCATAATGATTATTTTAACATTCTCTCTATTTTCCTAACATTTTCACATTTTCTATAGTATACGCCAGCACCTTTTATAATCAGAAAAAAAGTTATTTAAACATTTTTTGCTTTATCCAAGCATCTCATATCTAAAAGGATCATAGGATAACAACTTAATAAGACATTTCAGGATTGAAGTCTTTTGTGGTCATGATTTATTTCCTTGAATCTTTTGTTTCTGAAATAGAAGAAACTAAAAGCATCTTCCAAAGCATTTCCTCCTGGCAACTAGTCTTAACCCCAACTTACGCATCCCTCTTGCCAGATTATTCCCAGTTAAGTAGTGCTGTTGCTGGATGGCTCCAAGGTGAGACAGTTTTCAGAGTTCTGTGGGGAGAGACTGGGGGTCACTTGGAGCCACAGTCCTGACAGAAGAAACTGAAACTTTGCTGGAGAAAAGAGCAGGTAATAAATAATTCAACCTATAAAAATGGACTCAACTGCGCCTAAGAGTCATTGGTTACTTTGATCTATTCCTCAGCTGCTTAATTTACTTATGGGGCAGTTCTGGCTCTGTGGGTCTTGAAACTGGAAAATAGACTTCTTTTTTTTTTTAAGATTTTATTTATTTATTTGACAGAGGGAGACACAGCGAGAGAGGGAACACAAGCAGGGGGAGTGGGAGAGGGAGAAGCAGGCTTCCCGCGGAGCAGGGAGCCCAATGTGGGGCTCGATCCCAGGACCCTGGGATCATCACCTGAGCCAAAGGCAGACGCTTAATGACTGAGCCACCCAGGCGCCCCTGGGAAATAGACTTCTTGATAGTAAATCCTTTTGAAAGATTAGGTGGAAAGTCGATTGCTACATTCACAGTGAAGAGGTTCAGATTTCTGGGAAAATGCATAAGAAGCTGGCATTTCTGGTCGTCGCTCTAGAGGAGACTAGGCATTCTGAGGTGGGGGGGCAGTGACCTACCTTTCCTTGTGTGCCCTTTGAAGCTGTTTGCACTTACAAATCTGCACTTGTGCTGCATTTTCAATTAAGCAACAGTAATAATTGTGCATGGCTCAAACTTTTATTTTCTGACTTTTCCTGACATGATTTTCTGCATTCTACCAGGGATGACATCACTAAAAGTATGTGAAATTTGTTTTTTCAGGAAAGGCAAGAACATAAGCTTCTTCTTAATATACACATTTATGAAATATAATTGGTTAGACTTGGCTCTCAACTTTTTCCCCCCTCTCATGCAAAGGCTCTTTAGTGTAGTACGGTCCTGAGGAACAATGTTTTTATTTTGTGACATTACTTATATCTTTCTGTACTTTCGGAAGGGGAAGGGACCTCATCCTGTTTTCTCTCAGAGTGATTTGGTGTCACCATTTTCACTCTCATTTATTTGGGTATCACCTGGAAGTCACACAGGCAACTCATTCTCCACTTCTTAAAAACATTTATTTCTGCCTCTGCACCCAAGTCAGAAGGCTGGGAGTCACTCCTGATCATCTCTCCATGTCACTGTGTATCCCCCTGCCCTTCACAGCCATGCAGTCACCCGCCAAGTCCTGAGGCAGCTAAGTCTTTGAAATCCTCATGCACCTGTCCATCTTCCAGACCGTGGACTATTTAGCTCTTTTTTTCAGCTCATTCTTGCATCAGTGCAAAATATTAAGCATAAATATCCCTGCTTCTCGTCTGGTCCCCATCTCATCCATCCCTCAATTGGCTGCCAAGTGGTTTCTCTAAAATGCGTATGTGATCCTATTGCTTTTGAAATTTAAAATCCTTTAATGACACAATTTTCTTTCTGTAATATTATTCGCATGGTGATTCCTGACCTACTCTGGATGGAAACTTCCAGCCTCGTTTCATAGTACGCTTTTACACTATAGCCATGCCTGATCTCTTGATAACTTTCTCAGTGGGTCATGGTCTCTCTCTTCCATGCTCTTACACATCCTATTTCCTTGGTCAGAAATGCCTTATCTTTCTTAGTGCCTTCCACTTCTTCACGAAATGGTTCCAGCCTCATCTTCCCCAGTCCTACCCATACTTTCCTCTTATCTGCTCCCATTACTTAACTATGCATATTTTTGTCTCTTGCTCTTCCTCTGTAATTTTAATTTTTGGCTTATTCTTCATACTAGATTATAAATTCCAATTTATAATTTGGAAGGGGTAAGTGTCTTTGGAGGGAACAGTTTGGGGGAGGCAAGAGTTTTTAATGGGAATGGTAAGGAATATATACTTATTTTGCCCACTTCTTTATCTTCCTATAAGAAACAGTCTGACTCCATTTTTGATGTTTGACTACCGACAGCTTTTAATCTCCATCACTCTTCTTCCCCTTTTGCCCCACATTTGGGAAGGGTGATAAGAAAGCCCAGGTTCTTCCTCCTTTGGCGTCAGCATGAAATTCAAACAATCGAATCTCTGGCCCATAGGCAGAAACCCTCACACCATCCCATAACCAGCCCCCAAACCCAAGCCATTCCTTTTTCTCTGTGCTCTCAAGGCATTCTTAGCCATGTTTGGGAGCCCACCCAGCTCTCCACAGAGCATTCATTTTGTGAGCAACAACTGTCCATACCATGTTGGTGAGTGTGTGGCATCATCAGTCTTGGTATCTGAACCAAAATTTGGTTGGTTGAGAGCATCCATCTGCTTTTTTTTTTTTTAAGATTTTATTTATTTATTTATTTGAGAGAGCGAGAATGAGAGAGAGCGAGCACATGAGAGGGGGTAGGGTCAGAGGGAGAAGCAGGCTCCTCGCAGAGCAGGGAGCCCGATGCGGGACTCGATCCAGGGACTCCAGGATCATGACCTGAGCCGAAGGCAGTCGCTCAACCAACTGAGCTACCCAGGCGCCCAGCATCCATCTGCTTCTAAGGGGTGAATACAAGTTCCCCAATACACACATGAGTCTCTAGACCTAATTAATATGATATTTTATGCACATAATACTCATATAATATTTGTTAAGTAGATGACACATTCAGAAGCACCCCAGTATGTAAGCTCCTCCATTCAGACAGGAAGTTTGGTTTAGCTTTTTATCTGGAACATGAGAGGAGGTGAGGGAATGGGAATGAACATATGCATTTACCAACCACAAAGGGAATTTATAAATATGAACTATTATTTATCACATCATAGGTACTTGCTTCTCCTAGAGTGTGTTATGGATGCCTGAAATGGCTGTTTGTCCATTTCACAGAATACAAATCTGTTTGGGGGTATTCCTTTTGTCACAAAATGTTCTTTGACCAGTGGGATGTTTTCTGTAAGCTGATTTTAATAAGAGCACAGCACTGCCCCGTGGCTTGTTTCCTGCAGCTGCCAACTTCCACGAATAAGTCCAGTGAGCAAGATTTCAGTCTTATAATATCACTCCTAAAACTAAGCTTGGTCAAGTCACGTCAGTCTATTTAGGTCCTGGGCCCTGTGAAAGCGTTGGAGGGCTCATGATAAATCCAAGACCTCTTGCTTGAATGATGGTATCATTGTAGTCTGTCTTCCTCCTCTGGGCTTTTCAAGGTCATGGTGTCCTAGCCCTTGAAAGGACTCAAGAAAGTGATGAATTCTGCATTTCAGACCATATAAAAATCATGTTAGTGACTAAAAGAACAAGAAGCCTCTTACTAAGTAAGTAATCCCAATTCAAGCACTTGGAAAATAGCTATAATGAAAATCACACCAGGAGAAAGACATCAGACGTCTGTTAGCAAAACAAAGCATAATGAAACCCTTTACTTTACTCTATTACAAGGACCCAAATCACAGGCTACTGAAGAGATTTTATAAAACACCACTTCTTTCTTCCTTCCTTTCTTTTTAAAAAAAATGTCTAACACATTGATGTAACTACACAAAGGAAATGTCAAAAATAGAAAATGTGTCCTATAATTCAGTTCTTTTCAATATGCATCATTACTGTTTGAGCCTTGTTCCAATGATTATATATTTTTCAGTAGATATAAATCTTTTATGTTCTATTTCATTTTAATGGATCATATATTTTTTTCCTTTGGAAGCATAGTGTTCAAAATGATCATTTAAAAATAACTGCATGACAATACATGTTATTAATGAATTACCTTTTCCAAAACTATATCCCTTTGGTTGGGCATTTAAAAGTTTTTCAATGTTTTCTACTGTAATTACACATAACAATGTTTTTTTCAAGTGCAGAATCCATTTATATGTTGAATCTTTTATAGAAACACTTGAGCATCTCTTAATTGGGTCTCTGTGTTGGTCTTTTTATAAATAGGAATAGGAAACTGCTAACAGAGTTCATAAACAGTGGTATTACTATGGTTAGAATTCTTTTAGACCAAATGGCAAAGCTGGATTTAGTTGTATGATATTTCTTTCAATAAGCATCTCAGAACTGTTATATGCTCTTTAGTGCTTGAGCGCATTGATAATAAACAATATAGCAAACTAGGTCATTACTCCCTAATACTGAAGACCTCATTTTTCAAGATAAAGACGTACTTGGGAAAGAAATATTGTTTGCTTCCACAGTTCACAAATATTGTACCTAAGGGGGAAAACACATTATGATGGCTTTACTCGACCAAAATATTATCATAAAAACAAAGAAAATATTAATTTATTGGAGCAAGAATTAATATTTAAAACAAAGACAGGTTTGGTCTTTTTCCTTGGAAAGTTGACATTTTAATGGAGGTGATGGACAAGTAAAGAGGCAATTAAAATGTAGTGAGCTGCTAGGCCAATCCTAATGAGACCTGCCTTTTCTGTGATCAAGAGTAATCTTTTAAATTATTATGATCATGGGAGGGAGGCTGTTAGGAAATGTGACAGACTCTGAAATGAGCAAAAATGATAAATGGCTGTCCTTTCTGGTACACTTTTCCAGGTTATCTGTGTCTTTCACTGGCTTTGAGCTATTTTAGAACTCTGTAAATTGTAGAAAACTGGTAGTAATGCAAGTGATTATTGTCTATAAAAATGTAAATAAATTTTGTTTGTTGCCATACATTTGATTGTTGCCTTGTGGCTATTCACCACTTTTATATCTATTTGTAAATTCATTTCAGCATTCCTGATGGCCCGTCTGTGTGTGTCTTCTCAGAATTTGAACAAATTTTAACTTTTTACTGGTTCCTTCATTAATTAATGAGTTAAAATCTCAAGTGTTCATTTAATATTTGTATGGCTGTCATGATTTTAACTTTTTTTTCCCCCCAAAGACCTGTCTTTTAACACTAGGGTACAATAGCTGCTTAGTAATTCTTTTATACAACCTTCAGTAAAGGCCACACTTGGCATTTCACAGGTTTTCTAACAAGACTGAATTTCAGTGACATAATTTTGCAATTATCCAGCCTAATTCAAGTCCACGAAGATTTATTGATCGCTCGCTCCGTGCATGCAGATTGGAGATCAATAAGATCCACTTGGGTCCCATATAGTCCGCATGGGTGCAATTACAACTCCAAGCCTGACTCTGCCGTGTGTTATGCTATGTGTGATAATAGAATCCTATGCAAAATGCCTTGGGAGACTGGAGAGGAAGCAATGAATTCCAATGAGATAGAATGTGCTGTGCTTTACCTAGAAGGCAGAATTTTATTTGACTTGAGTCTTACAGGATAAGTAAGGTTTTTACCAAAGCAAAGCAAAGGACATATTTTCTAGAAAGTCATTGGGATAGGCAAGGGCATCTTGTCTGGAGAATAATCTCTCAGGTTGGTGGGTGTAGCTGGCATGGGGACACTGGGGGGGGGGGTAAATGGGGAGATGTGAAATTTGGGACAAGACCAGTTTCGAAAGGCTTGAGTGTCAAGCTTTGGAATCAGGACTTGATTCTAGAGCAGTTGAGACCTGTCACAGGTTTTTAGGCAGAGAGTGATGCCATCAGATATTAACAGAGGGAGATTGGTTGGAATTATGGTATCTTGAAACATTCTAGCTGCTAAACTGCTAGAAGAGATTTGTGATACAACCAGTGTAGATGGGTTATTTTCAGCTTGGAAGGGTGCCCTGGACAACATGTCCTGCTATCGTTTTTCCTCATTTTAGTCTTTCACATATATTCCTGGCAGTCTCCCCCATCATGATAATCTTCTCAAAATTATTCTTGATCACACACACACAAAGGCTGACCTCACTCACTGTCAGACTTCTCATCCTGTCAGAGAGTGTTAGAGGGATCACAGGAATTTTGGGAATCCAACTAAAGAGAAAGTGATTTTGAGATATATTTGGTTATGGGTTAATATCTTATACCATTTGCAGTCACTTCCATGCAGAGATAAGTTATTGCTAGTCATACTGGTATAGGAAAGTCTTCCAGGAATATTCTTATCATCCCACTGTGCTGACCCACCTTGCATAGGACATGAAAGCCCAGGACCAGGACATCTCTGGTCATGTGACCACATCCTGTGGCTCTGGGCACTATAAGTGGTGAGAGAAGAAAGGCTTGTGAGATGCCAGTATCTGAAAAATTATTATTGAAGGTGTGCCAGATAAATAATAAAATGTTTTTGTGAGTATTTTCTGCTTTTTGGGATATTTGTGATTTTTTTATTCTGGTATTATTTTATGTTAATAATTTTCTGTTGTTTTTCTTAAAGAGAGATCCCCCAATTACATAAGCTTCATGTTCTATAAAACCTGGATCTACCTTTGGGTGTGTGACAATAGATTTATTATAATCAAGTTATATATTAGAATAAAAATAATAAAAATGCAACAAAAAGGTTTGGAGGTGATCTCCTCATCACCCATTGTCTTCTGACTCCTACCCCCACCATTGCACTAAAGATCTTGCCAACTTTACCAATCACCTAATTACTGTAATCTGGTGGGTAATTTTCTCATTTAATTTAATTTTCTTCTTTTTTTTAAGATAGGTGGGGGGAGGGGAAGGGGGAGAGAGAAAGAGAGGATCTGAAGCAGGCTCCACACCCAGTGCGGAGCCTGATGATGCGGGGCTTGAGATCTCATGACCTTGAGATCATGACCTGAGCTGAAATCAAGAGTTGGATGCTTAACTGACTGAGCCATCTAGGCGCCCCTCATTTAATTTTAAAGCAATTCCAGAAAACAATCTGAAAATATATGTAAAGAATGCAGGAAATAGAGATACCGTTAAAAATGTAAATTTTTGTTCATCCCACCCCGCTCTCAATTCTAAAGTCCTCCCTACATCTAGTCACTTTTAGTAGTTTGGAGGTTCTTCCGTAGCTCTTTTTTAATGTATCTGTATCTGTGTGTTTCCACGTGTTTAAATGTGTGCCTTATTTCTATGTAGACAACTAACTCAAAGAATTTTATTGAAGTATAGTTGATATACAATGTTATATTAGGTTCTAGACTAATTTTTTTTACATTTTTTATTATGTTATTTAGTTATATTTTTATTATGTTAGTTACCATACAGCGCATCATTAGTTTTATCAACAACTGTATGCCAGTACATATTTTTTAAAGATTTATTTATTTGAGAGAACGAGAATGAGAGAGAGAGAGTACATGAGAGGGGGAAGGGTCAGAGGGAGAAGCAGTCTCCTCGCCGAGCAGGGAGCCCGATGTGGGACTCGATCCTGGGACTCCGGGATCATGACCTGAGCCGAAGGTAGTCGCTTTAACCAACTGAGCCACCCAGGCGCCCAGCCAGTACATTTTTAATATTCTGCAACTTGCTGTCTTTTTATTTAAAAATATCAGAGATTTTCCATATAGGTACAAACATACACTTCCTTCCTTTTAATATTATTAATACTGCATAGGATGGGGATACCGTGTAGTTATTAACCTTTGTTTTATTAAGAGACACTTAGGTATTCGCTAATTATTTGCTAGTGCCAATAATGTTGCATGTGAGCACCTTGAATATATAACATTACGTGCATTCCTATAGGACAAACTGCTCTTGAGATTAGAAAATAAAGGGTAATAATGGGTGGGAAGAATAAAGAGAAATGAGAAGTTGAGAAGACAAGAGTTAACTGGGGATTCGTCAAAACCGAGAGGAAATTTATAGTGAAATACAGGCTCTGTTTTCAAATAGGTTTGGAGGATAATGAGGAGGGATTTAGGAATGCAGTGGGATTTGTTCTGAATATTCTTTACCAGTTTGTCTCATGGACTCAAAAGACGGTTTTCAAACAAGATCTGTGTGGGATATTATGTACCAGGACTTGGAGGCTATGCTGACAATTCATGGGAGGTTTTACATAGTAAAAATTGGAATAATGGGGAAGACAGCAGAAATCGGGAGCAGTTATAATGGGGAAGACAGCCTTGGGGACAGTGGCACTTGGCAGAATATGACTTTCCTGGGAGGGAGCACATGCAGCTGGAGCCCTCCCCCGGACTGTAGAGCATTGGCTTAGGGTGACATCACTGGAACCAGAGAAGGCAAAACATCAGATGCTGCTGGGTAGCTGGGAGGAGTTGTAAGCCACTTCTAGTGGCTTTTTAAAAATAATTGCAAAGGAATGACTGAGGAAGGAAGAGCCACAACAACACACGTTACCTGAATCAGTGAGGTTTAAGGGAAAGGATGAGCAGCAACATCTTAAGTGCCCACAAAGTGATAGTTCTCAAACCTTGATTGTACATTAGGATGGCCTAGACAGTTTTGTTTTGTTTTTTTTTAAATCCTGACTCTGGGGCGCCTGGGTGGATCAGTCATTAAGCGTCTGCCTTCGACTCAGGTCATGATCCCAGGGTCTTGGGATCGAGCCCCACATCAGGCTCCCTCCTCCACAGGAAGCCTGCTTCTCCCTCTGCCTCTCCCCCTGCTTGTGTTCCCTCTCTCGCTGTCTCTCTCTCTGTCAAAAATAAATTAAAAAAAAATCCTGGTTCTCTGGCCTCTGCCCAGCCCGATTAAATCATAATCTCTGAGACTGGATTCTGGCATCAGTATTTTTGAAGCTTCCTAGGTGATTCTAATGTGTCTTAAAGACTAATGGAATTAAAAATCACTAACAATAAGTATTCATCAGTCACAAGGAATTACAGAAAATGGACTTGACCAGTAAGGCTCAGATCTGGAATATGCCCTCAAGTTATGTAGCATTTAGGAAACATGCTTTCCCTATTTTATCCCCTTACAACTTGTCCATTCTCTGATCTTAGAGGCTTTTACTTACTATTAGCAAATAAGTGTATTTGTGGGTACTAAATCTACGCTACATATTTACGGATTTCAACTCATGGCAGATGGAATAACTAGCTCCTATGAGCAGATACTTGTCAGATGTGCTTTTCCTTGGGTTTATTTTTTTGGACTTGACATTTCCTTGCAGTGTCATGGAGATGAAAGCATTAGCGGTTCACACAGGGTGTCCTTGTCTCTCGGTGTAATTTATCATCCGAGGTGGGGAACTGCCTTGTATTCACCTGCAATTATTTCTTGTAATTAGAGCTGCCCTCACATGTAATAATGCTCTCCCCATGAGATCCCAGAGAATACATTTAAGGGTAAGGATCATTTAATTCTTCTCCCGTGAACTGATCCCTCACCCAGGTGTTTCAATTTGTATTGAGTAAGTGCCATGTGGGGTCAGTCCCTAGGTGAGTTTATGTTGTTCTGTCATTTTGCCATGAAATATTTCTATAAAATTTTCCCCTTAGTTTAAGAAACATAGACCCAGATGCAGTTAAAGAATAAGAAAATACAGGGGTTGTCTTAGGTTGAGTTCTTTGGGAAGCAGACTCAGATAGTTTAGTAAGCAGAATGCTTAATAACGAGAGACCTTGGGACCAATGCTTATTGAAGGGAGGGACAATTAGGAGTTAAGGAATTTGAGCTGCAGTCCAGGCCCAACATCACTCTTGCCTGAGCCCGGGGGTGGAGGTGGTGCTTTGGGGCTCAAATGACCATTCAGAATTGTCCCAAGTTGGGTCTGGAGGGCCAGGACTTTAAACTTCTGCATCTTTATAGGCCACCCCAGGAAGGGACAGGACCTTGGGTGAGGCAGCTCTGCAGCTGAGGCTGACAGCACCCCAAGCAGCTGGGGCAAGGAGCCTTCCCTTGCAGGGTGATCTGGGCAGCACATCTCAGGGTCCCTCACAAGGGTGAAAGAAATCTGTTCCTGCATTTACAAAGCCCATGGCCTGGTGAGCTAGAAAAGGAAATTATTATATCTTCAAATATATTTCGTGGGTCAGTGCTATGACTGAGGAGTAGACAGGCTGCTAAGGATGCATGATGTATGAGTATGCACACACAGGAAAGAAGCCAGAGGGAGGTGAGAGTGTCAAGTCATGCTATACTCTTCAGCGGGCAAAGTTACCATAATCAAGTCATGAAGTCAGTTGCTGACTCTGAGGGATTGGGAGCAGTTATAATGGGGAAGACAGCAGAAACTCCATACTGTGTCTGATAACTATTTGGTGTTCATCAAAAATACAGTGGTTGGTTAACTTTATTTAAAAAAATTTTTTAGATTTATTTATTTATTTGACAGAGAGAGACACAGCGAGAGAGGGAACACAGCAGGGGGAGTGGGAGAGGGAGAGGCAGGCTTCCCGCTGATCAGGGAGCCCGATGTGGAGCTCCATCCCAGGACCCTGAGATCATGACCTGAGCTGAAGGCAGACGCTTAAAGACTGAGCCACCCAGGCTCCCCATGATTGGTTAACTTTAAACAGAACAAGATAAAAGCCAAATACTTCTTTTAAGTGAACATGTGTCTTGCTGGATGGGCGGAGGCAAACTTGGCATGATTTTTCTTTTCTTTCACTAACAACAGCATCTTCTGCAATACACAATCTGTGATTAGGCAAAAAGTAACAAATACCCAAGCCCCACAAAACTCCCCTTCCTTACCTTCAACATCATTGATCTGAGCACAACTGCCATGGAGAATTTGCAGCCCACTGGCTATGTCTGTCGATATAAAAGCCTGAGTCATTTTCCTACTGACACATGTTCCATTTTTCCCCTTCCTTTGGCAAGGAGGAGGGGTAGATGAGAAAACTGACCATGGAGCAGCTGCTGATTTATACTTCTTTTCTGGACCAGGGAATTCATATTGATTAGTTGGATGAATGAGCCTGTCCCTTTGTTTCAAATGATTAGAGTGAGTGTCTGCCCTTGGAATATATCACAGCTCCACTGTGACATGAGGAATAAGATCCACTGTGTTTTTTGTAAATCTCAATGCCTTTCCCATACTTATGAAATATACCTGTCAATGATACTTAACCTGGTTATGGAGAAACAGGTCTTTAGAGAGTTCTGAAGAATGTATGTGCCTAGCAGGGACATCAAAATATGTCAGACGCTTTCTTCAGGTTCTTTCATGTTGCTTCATGTATTTACACTGAATTTGTCATCAAAGTGGTTGATGACATATTTGTTACTCATCTGAATTCAGTTTTCCTGTTATTATTCTGCTGTGGGATTTCACAATTGATCAGTGCTTCTACAAATAACTTTTGGCTGAGTTTCTTTTCTGCAAGACTCACTTGCTTATGGGGACGGGGGAACTGCTACCATAGGGCACTTCTGTATTTTCATGGGACATTTGTCTTTAACATTTATAATTAACATGTTTACAAATACGTATTGAACATTTTATGTTTTCCAGGAATTGTCTAGGTGAGGAGACTGTTGATGTGAGGATATGCTTTTTATATTGGTCTCTGCTGGCTCCACGTTGATTTTTGAGGGAAAAGATAGACTTTTTAACCAAATGTGCTTCATTCCTAAATTGTTAGAAATGGATTTATTTTGTGGAGCTCAAGTTTGTTTCCTTGAGTTCTTCCCTTGGCTCATCCTGGTTTTTCTCTCTATGGGACCTCAACGCAATAGTCATCCTTCTCAGCCTGGCAATCCTTCAGATATTGAAGACAGTTCTAAGGTTTTCCGTTCATTTTCTCTTCTCCTAATAGACTGTATCTAGTTTCTTCAACCATTCAAAAATTAATCCGGTAATTAATAGTTTCTGATGCTTAAATCTACCTATTCATATCCCTCCATGTGGTCAAGGTCCAGAAGAAGTGCCTGGAGCCCGCCCTGCTCCACCAGCTGGAAGTTCTCTCTCCCTTGTCTGTGTTCCAGTGGATTATGTGCTTCAGTTGTAGCATTGATCTGTGCTACCCAGGCGATTTATGAGTTTCTTAGCTCCCCTTCCGGCAGTGCTCTGTGCCTCTTGGTTTCCAAGTGACCCAGAGACAGTTCTAATCAATTGGGCATCCCTATCGCAGTAAATTCATACACGGGCAGGATGAGAGAATGAGGGATGTGGTGAAGGGTGAGCAAAGAGTAGTTGATAAGAAAAGTTTCGAAAGGGACTGCTGTCATCTTTTTTTTTTTTTTTTTTTTTTTTGCAAATGCTCTCTGGGAGTCAGTGTGTCTCATACAGAACTGGCCCTGAGTGAAAAATACGTACTCCAGACGTGATAACTTCTGGTTGCAGTTCAACTTCAAGTAATACTCTTCGCCATACTCAAGACTTGAGCTTTAAGTTATGTTCTTGGCAACTCTTCTGGATGTATATGGAATATCACTAAATCTCCACAACCGCTCCCAACTCAGACATAAATAATCATGTCGATGCTTCATAATCATAGCTATCGAATGCCTTTTTAATAAACTCAATTCAGAGAGCACCCTGTGCCATAACCCGCCTTTCTCCCAGCCAGTGAGTAGATACTGGATCATTCCACCATCACTGCAAGTACAGAGGACCATTTATAAAGATTTTACTCCTCTTACTCTTAATTTTTGGCATGCAGCTGTATCTTAGCCTTGCTTTTCTATGTTTATAGTGTCTAACTTTTGATTCAGGGCAAGGTTCATGCTATGAAGCATGCATTTTGGTTTTCAAATATGTGGCATATTCTTTTAAAATAACCATGAAGTTGTAAATCTGTAGATCTCTTCAGATGCCATCTGATGAATTTCTCAAAAGGGGCGATTGCCAGGCTCCTCGTCCTCTGCTGTTCTTGGCAGCTTCATGCTATAACGTCCCTGCTAGATCATTCTCCATTCCCTTATCTGCTGTATCATATTCAGTCAATAGCTGGCAACTGTGATTAGTGGGAAGCCAAAACTAGTGCTGAGTATCCATTGGGTAAAATAAAACATAAACAGGATTGAGAGCAGGTGAAGCAGTGAGCAAAGCACAGATGAGGGTGACTTGCTGCGCACTAAAAAAGATACAAGGACAGTTGAGAATTTAGGGAGCTATCTCTTTTCTCTGGCAGTGTCCCTGTAGAACTTCTGAAAAAAGGAGGTTGTGCCCAGAGCATGTCCCACGCACAGTGCCTGGAAGTCCCCAGTGGGCTTCCTACATGTCCAGATTCTCTAAGGTTGTTCCTGCCCCAGTTGTAACAAATGACTCTCAGACTTTTTGCAGACTTAGTACTCTCTACCCCCAGTCTGTCTGGGTTCTTAAAACCAGGAGACTCCTGTAGCCTGCCCTAGCAGATGACAGTAATTCTTATCTACCTCTTTCTTCAGATAGCTCCTAGATGGTACCAGCTAATTGATGGCGTTGCCAGACTGGCCATTACCCTCTGCTGTGGTTTATTTGGCTTTAATGTTTTTCCAGGTCATGAAGGGGCTCTGATACGGTCTCGGCAGTGTGGGTCTAGTGCGGTTCCAGGTATCCTGGTTGATGGCAGGGACAAGTTCTGGAGTTGGAGCCACCTGGCGTTTCCTTACCTTTCTGAGGCTACAGTGTATGTTGGCCCACTCAGAAGTGAGCTGTCTCAGGCATGTGGTGTGTGTGCCTGAGTATTTTGAAGAGAAGCCACAAGGAGCTCTGGTTTTGCACCACCATATGATATGAATTGGTGAAATAAATCCAAACAGAAATTAAACTCTAAGGGTAGGGATAGCCTATGAAGTGCCAGACCTATCCTAAAAGCATCTGGAGGAGTATGAGTCATGATCCTTGGCTATCACTGTGCTTATAACCTACACAGGGAGATAAGCCATGAGTGAGAAAAGCAATAGCAATATATTAGAACAGTGCAACAAGAAGGTACTAAGCAGGGAGAGATATGTTGAAGAGTTATGAGCCATCTTTACCAGTCTGATTTAACCCTGATTTATGAAAAACTGGTTATGTGTAGGAGTGAACTTTTGCAATCTGGCTGATGAATGACTGAGCTTTGTGATGTTGTAAATGTGACCTTTCAAAGAATCGGATCATTAATTGATTGCTTTAATATGAAACACATTTCATATGGAAACAGATGCTAAAAAATGGTGGTTGGGCCTCCAAAAGCCAATTTAACTCAAAATAGAACTGAACTAGAGAGATGTTGGTTTCCATTCTATGTTCAAGGATGAAGGATTCCATATTCCAGGCCATCTAGCTGCAGTCTCTTCTAGGCACACACATCTCTGCTTCATTAGCATCCAGCTTTGGGGTTTACTTTCTTACTTCCCAACCCTGAAACAGTACACTTTTTTTCCCTCTTCCCTCCTACACCTAGGCCACGAGAGGGTGTCTTCCTTCCCCTGCCTTTTTCCAATATGTGGGCAATGCCAGTGGAATCCCCCTCCACCCACTGCCCCAGCCTCTCAAACACACATTCTTTGTTTCTGGAGGGAGTGATTAAATGATCACTGGTGGAAACACTGGAAGAGGTTCTTTTGGTTATAAAAGAGTTGGGGAGTGTATTTCAGAGAGAAGGTTGTGGGGAGTGATAGGGAGGGTTGGGGTTAGCTTAATGGTAAGACAGGATTGGTTGGATTGAGAGCAAGCTGAAAAGTAAGGCTGCACATATTGATCACATGTCTCAATGACAAATAGTTATAAGCTGTGGCTGCCTATGTTTTACTATCCAGATGTCTCCAAAAAGTTGGAAAATTCTTGTTGATCTATACGTTTCTCCCATTCTTTTAAATGTCTTAAAGCAGTCACTATGTTATTTTCTCTCCCAGTGGTGTGGGTTGATTGGGTTCAACTGGGCAGTTCTGTAGTTCAGCCTTGGGATTTCCTATGTTGTTGTGGTCACATGGCAGCTGAGGCTGGATTCACTGCAGGGTTGACTGAGATGCTAGGACAACTAGGTTTCTCCCCACTTCATATAGTGTGTCAGCTTTTCATCTCCCTGGAACATCTGTATCAAGTTTCTTCATGTGATGTCCCAGCAGAACGTCTTGACTTCTTACATGACTTCTTATATGACTTGGGCTTCCCAAGAGTACCAGGGAAAGCTGTAAGAACTTTTTAAGGCTTTGGGTAGCTTCTGTTGCTGTAGCTTCAAGTTCACGGAAGCTCGCAGCTCACCTGAGCTTTTCTTTCTCAAGTGTCTAATCTGTAAAATCCATTGAGTGAAATATTCATTTCAGATCTTGCGTTGTTCATCTCTAAAATTCTCACTTGGTTCTTGTTTATATCCCATATTTCTTTTTTCATTATTTTTATGTTTTTCTTTAAATCCTCAATCCTATTAAAGATAATTTAAAAAGGTGTTTTAATGCCCTCTGTCATTTTGGTCATTTCTCATGTGTTTCTATTGATTCCCCCATGTGGATCACATTTTCCTGCTATTTTCTTGTCTAGTAATTTTTGTTGGCTATAGGACAATGAGAGATTTTACATTTTTTATTGCTTTTTTTCCCCTTAAAAACTTGGATTTTGTTAGGGGTGGGCAGTTAAGCTACTAAAAGATAAATTTTGATCTCCTTGAGAATTGCTTTTAATCTCTTTCATCATGAATCTAAAGTAGGATTACCAACTGTCCCGAGGTGTCTGGGAGTGAGGGATTTTCAGAGATGTAGGACTTTAAGTGCTAAAGATGGGAAAATTGTGGGCAAACCAGAGCATGTTGGTTATCCTCAGACTTTAGAATAGACTTTAGCAGACTTCTGAAAAATTTGTAGAAAGTAAAATTTTTGAGACCAGGTAGACTGAAAAATGCCTGTATTCTACCTTTAAAATTAACTCAAAGCAAGTTGGGCATAAAAATAAGTTGGAATTTATTTTATCTGATAATTTTAAAGGCATTGTTTTATTGCTTTTAACTTCCAGTGTTGTTATTAACAAGCTGGAATCTATTCGAATCCTTGAAACTTTGTATGTGACCAGTGTTATTTTGGGGGAAGGGTGAATCTTTGGTTTTGTTTTTCCTATCTGAGAACATGTAGATTCTTCTTCTTTTTTTTTTTCTTTTCTCCCTGTGTTCTGAAATTTTGCAATGAATATGCCTTGGTCTGAGCCTTTGTTCTCAAGTAATGCACTCTTAATCTGACAGCACGTGTCCTTCAGTTCTAGGACATTCTCTTGTGTTTATATATGAACAAGTACCTTTTCTCTGGTTTCTCTCTCTCTCTCTCTCTTTCTGGCACTCCTGTTTACATGTTAGGCATCCTGGATGCCGCCTCTAATTTTCTGTTTTTCTCAAGATTTCCCTACTGTTCTCATTTCTGGAAGATGGTCTCAACTCAGTTTCAAACTTTTCTATTGAGTTTTCCACTCCTCAGTAGAAAACTCAACTTTTCTATCACATTTTTAATTTGTGTAAGTTTTTTTGTGGCGGGGAGGCTTCTACATGTGAATGTTTCCTTTTTCCTCCCATCCTTATTTCCTGGCTATATTGTTTTCTCTGGGCGCTCTCAGGAGAATGATAGTTTTGATTCTAAGTCACCCTCTTCCTGTATAAGCCTCTCATTCTTCTCAGAGAATGTAAAGTGTCAGGCTTTCTGTGAATATGTGGTGAGAATCTGGGCATCTGTCTCTTCCTTCAACAGAGTTTCAAATCATATTCCTACCTTCAGCCCCATACTTTCATGCTTCTGTCCCGGCAGTTTGGGGAGTCGGGTTATAAATGCTCTTCATATCCATTTTCCCCAAAGCTGAGCTTTCTCACATCGGCTGTTTCTCAGCTTCCACAATATGGTTGTTCTTTTTTCCTTTGTTCTTATGTTTCAATGTCTAAAAATATCTTTACTCTCATTTTAATGGAATTTTGGAAGGGATCCAAGTCTTTCTTTGTGCTCAATCTATAATTTTTATCCTGCTTGTTTCAGTTTAACATTATATAATCTACATTTTTTTTCTATGAACCAAAATATTTACAACAGTGTTTAGTAGATGCATCTTAGATATTTTATTTAAACATCCTCTAGGCTTACTCTGGATGAAAAAAATGATTTCCAGGGGTTTTTTAAATTTTTCAAAATTTCCATAGAAATCTGAAAATAGTAATCATTATTTTTAATTTCTCAGAATTCAAATATATAACAATCTAAAATTATGAATCAGTATTTAATTGGAAATGGAGAATATTATTATTGAGAAACAATATAATTGTAGTAGTCATAAAATGAAATTAATGCCAAATTAAATACCAGAGTAAATTTTTAATGCTAACAGTTATTCTTGGATTGCAAGTATTGGTGCATTTTGTAAATTTTGTTTCCTGCTAAGAGCCTAAGCTCATTGCATGTTTTCTTGCATTAAGTTCTTGGATAAGGGTAAGTGATTTTAATTGTGCAAATTAAACTAATCAGCCATCAGGAAGTATAAGAAAAGCTTATATGTATTTTCTGATTTGTACTTTCCCACTGTGGACACTGCCAGTAACATATTCATTTGGAGAGAACCATAGCAATGTTATTTCTTAGTGATGAAAATCAAAGAGGCTGGAGACAGAGTTGAAAGCTAGAGCAGGATGCATTTTTAGATGGCCAGACTGCTGAGTAAAATAGCTTATTGCTTTTTAAATTGCCTTATATTTTTTCCAAATTCTTAAACAGGCTCTAGAGAACAATTCGTCCTATGTCTTTCAAAAGTAGCTACTCTAAGAAATGCTGATTTAGTTTTTTAGTAGAAGTTGCACAGTTGGGGAAGATGGTGTAAGATTTTGGTCTTATTTTTGGTGTGTGCTGGGCCTCTGGTTAAATGTAATGCCAAGAAACACTGAACAGGTGTAGGAAAAACAATTCAGAGTTTATCATTCTTTTCTTGTATCTCTCTGGGTGCAATTCATTTGATTCTTTTCTGGATGCTTCTCCACATTTTTAGTGTTGTCATTTATTCTTTTTGTTTTATTTGAGTCAGTTTCTCAATCCAGTCCAGTCTAGTCCAGTCCAATCCAGTTAAGTAAACATCCATGGTGTCAACCTCACCTCCACTTTCCTTCCCAAAGAAAATCACATGGGAGCTCATGCACATATGGACCCCAAATACTCGAACTTACTTTAATTTGTGCTTCTTTTCTCCTCTTTTGTTAGGCCAAGGGACTTCACCACCTGTTTACCCATAGGACACCCATCCCTCCCCTTGTGCTATGAGGTGTCCTTGTTCATACATACAGCCTCTCCCCCTCAACTGGACCCTTCCCACTGGTTTCTAAACGTGCCTGGATTTTAAAACAAAAATGGAACATTCCTCCTCAACTCTATTCTTTTCTAGAGTTTTGCCCCATTTTAATCCACTCATCTCGAATGAGTAGCTTGAATTCGGGGTTTTCATTTCCTCTGGAACCACTGAGTCCTCAAGCCGGTCCCACATGTCTTCCATGCTCATCACACCACCAGAGCACTTCTGCTGAGGCTCACAGTGACGTCAGCGTGGTGGAGTACAGTGGACGTTCGCGGTTCCATCCTTACCTGACTTTGCCACAGTTTTTGACACTAATGTACACTCTCTCCCTAAAACACTGTCTTACCTTGCTTTCCTCCTGACGTTTTGTCTTTTTTCCATATCAGCTCTACACACTCACCCTCCTGCATGGGCCTCCAAATACTCCTCATGGCTCTTTCTTTGGCCTCTTATTTGCACACTTCGTTGGTCTCCTTTATGCCTCTGGCTTTAATTATAAACGCTTAAATCTATACCTGAAACCTAAGCCTTCTGTGCAATTCAGAGCTACGTATCCAGTTGCCCACTCATCTTCCAGGGAGTGTAAAGCCATCTGCCCACAGTGGAACTCTCAGTCTTTACTGATTAAGTGAAGTGTGTTCTTTCCAGTGCTCTCTTTCTCTGTAAAAGACCTGTCCTTCCACCCAGTTGCACAGATTAGGGTCCTGGGAGTCATTTTCAACACGACCTTCTCCTGTACTTTCATATCCAATCTCTGAGTGCTCTAAATTTTAATCTAAGGTATCTCCCAACTGTATGCACATCATCTCTCCTGTCACCCCACCCCTGCAGAAGCAGACACCATCTCTTTGGCCTTCTGCCTTCTGCCTGTTTGCCCAGATCATCCCCAAGCATTTCTCATCTGGTCTCCATTCTGGAGTCAGAGTAATCTTTTTTAAAACACAATCTTAGTATCTTAAAATGGTTCAAAAGTTTCCCACTGTTCTTTGAATAAAGGTGAACTCCTTACCTTTGCCTGAAAGCTCTGCGTAATCTGGTCCCATTCTATACCAGGCACCACTTTGCTTTCTGCTGCAGTCACACTGGCTTTTTAAATTTCTTAATTTAAAGCCTCGTGATCAGTTCACAGGTTATTTGCACATGATGTTTCCTCTCCCTATAAGCCTCATCACTCTTCTTGCGTGGTTTAATCTCTCTTTTCCTTGAGAATACAAGATCTGTCGGTATTTCTTGAGGAGCATCTTGCCTTAATCTCTTTCATTTGGTAAAATTTCCCATTTTATGGCCCCACGTGCTGGTGATGCTGTGGTGTACCACCAAGATCACTCCTTCACTGACAGAAGATTCATTACTCCCACCTGCTGGGAGTATTGGCCGCTGATGGCTCCTGTCTTTGTTTCTCTTCACACCCTGTCTCAACCAAATGGTGCTGCACCACTCAAGAGCATACCCTGTCGCTGGAGACAGCCCACATCCAGTGACGGGTCAGTGGAGGATGGGAAGTTACAATCTTGGAGTCCTTCCCTCGGTTCGGGACATCTTCAAATGATCATCCTAGCTCTGGTACTACTCATCACAGAGGCTAAGGCTTCTGCTCTGACTGCCTAGCTGTTCAATGTCTCCCTCTTCTCAGTCCTGCTTTTCACGCTCCCTCACACATGTTGTTCCAAGAGCATTCTCCAAAGAACCTCTTACGTACACATCTCTACCTCAGTGTCCATGAAACCCAACCTCAGACCCCATGTGCTGCCCTTCCCACTGTTTATCATGGTTGTAAGCTTGTACCTGTCGCTGAATCTTGGCTCTTCTCCTTAACAGTTCTGCGACTTTGCACAAGTAAATTTTGTTGCTTGTGCCTTAGTTTCCTTACCTATTTCATTGTGAGTATTAAACTGCTTAGGACAGTGTCTTAGTTAGTTTGGGCTTTGCCAAACTTACCAAATTACTATAGACCGGGTGGATTCAAGAAAGGGAGGGGCAGGGGCAAGGGAGGGGGAGGGAGAGGGATCCCCTCTTTTTTAAGGGCATTAATCCCGTCATGAGGGCCTACCCTCATGACCTGATCTAACCATCATTACCTCCCAATGGCCTCACCTCCAAGTATCACGTTGCGGGTTAGGGTTGCAATATGTGAATTTGGAAGGAGATGTGAACATTCAGTCCCTAGCAGACAATGTCTGGTAAATGACAGATTCTCAATGATAGCTATAATTATTATTGTGCTATTATTATTATTATTATTATTATTATGCCAAAGGAGTAGTGCTACTTTTATCTAGAGACAGTCTAAAATATAAATGCCTTTAGGAGGTGACACCCTAACCTTAAGTTTCACTAGAGTGTTACTGCCATTACACTGACCCATGAGAGATAATACACAAATGAAGGATTCTTTATTTCAGTAAGTGTGAGAAGAGTTCACAGATTTCACTTTTGGAGCCTCAGGGCATAAAGACTAAGCACTTGAAAAAAATAACATGCTTCACTTTTTAAATCCAGTGGTCCCAAAATCCCCACTGTGGAGACATTTCCTCAATGAACACCAATCCAGCCTCTGTGGATCTATTAGGAGTGCTTCAGCAGGGGTGATTTTGTGAAGAGTAAGACAGGTTTAAGGTGATTGCAGGATAGGGAGAGGCAAAGGGGCTGATGACCCACATGTAGTGACTATACAACCAACCCCCAGAAAGCCTGTATCCAAGAGAAGATGGAAGCCCAAAGCAAGGAAAATTACTAATGAATATTTGGTCTTCTAAAGTCAAAATTGCCTGGAATTTCTTTTTTTCAATGTAAGTAAAAGTATCCAACAGAGGGGCTTATTACATCTTCTGGCTATGGGCAGTGTATGGCAATTTCTGGCGTGTTACCACAGTTTTCTGATAGCAGTGACTGATGAGGTTCTCACGAGAACCCCACGCCCACTTGTCAGAGCTTTCTATTAAACAGTTCCTTTTAGTCAACTCTGCTGACATGAATACACACATACACACAGAGAACTTCCCTTTGGAAGGGAAAAGGAAAAGCACATTTCTTTTTTGCTAAGATGAAATATATGAATAGGAATTTTTGTGTAAGTGTGGGTAATTGAGATGAAGGAAAATGGAGGAAAAGGAGAGAGGCCAAGAAGTACAGCTGACCCTTGAACAGCAGTGAGTTTGAACTTGTCCACTTGCACGTAGATTTCTTATAGCAGAGTACTGTAAATGTAGTTTTTGTTCCTTATGACTTTCTTAATAACATTTTCTTTTATCCAGCTTACTTTACTGTAAGAATACAGTATATAATACAAATACAAAATATGTGTTTTTTTAAAAAAGATTTTATTTGCTTATTTATTTAGAGAGAGCCTGCGCACCTGAGTGCCGGGAGTGGGAGGAGGGGCAGAAGGAGAAGTAGAGAGGGAATCCCAAGCAGACTCCATGATGAGCGTGGAGCCTGAGGCAGGGCTTGACTGGAGGCTCGATCTCACAACCCTGAGATCATGACCTGAGCCATAATCAAGAGTCAGACGCTTAACCGACTGAGCCACCCAGGTGCCCTACAAAATACGTGATAATCAACCGTCTATGTTATCAGTGAGGCTTGTACTTAAGGTTTTGGGGAATCAAAACTTCTGTGTCTGTTTTCAACTGTGAAGTGGCAGGGTCGGTGCCCTAACCTCCGTGTATTCAAGAGTCAGCTGTACTAAAATATGACAAGTGGATGCGTGAACTACTAAATAACCTCAGTTTTCCCAAAATGTTTGAGAGCGGACAGTAAAAAGCTTTATATATATGTTCTTATGTTACATTATATATAATAATGGTCCTTTTCTGTCCGTTCAAAATTCATACGTTGAAACCCTAATTCCGATCTGTATTAGGAGATAGGACCTTTGGAAGGTCATTAGGTTGTGAAGGTAGAGCCTGCATGAGTGGTATTTGTGCTGTATAAGAAGAGGGCTAGTTCTGTTTCCACCATGTGAGGATACAATGGGAAGACGACCATCTGCAAAGCAGAATTCAGGCCCGCACCAGACAGTGGGGCCACTGGTACCTTGATCTTGGACTTTCCTCTCTCCAGAACTGTGAGGAATAAATGTTGTTTAAGCCACCCTGTCCGTGATAATTTGTTACATTAACCTGAACTAATATAAAATATATAATATGTATATTTTCAGGAAGAGCAGTTAAACCTATTCCATCCATCCATCCATCCATCCTTCCATCTACCATTCATTCATTGTTCAGGTCAATAGGGATTGAGATCAAAAGCAAATAAAAATAAACTTTGTTTATATACCGTTTTCAGTTGTGAAAGACTGAATTTCCGGATATCCTCTGTTAAGTGCTGGGTAACTGAGAATCAATAGCTGGTGTGAAACATGCTAACTACAGATAATTCTCAAAAAAGGGAAGATCTAGGAATATTCTTTAGAAAATATTTGTCCTGGACTAATTTACTACATACCTGCCTCCTGACTCCAGAAGGTAGCTTAAAGCTTTTTGTGATAGAATGGCAGTGGCAATGATGTTTTGGGAAATGCCAGGCACTGGTAAATGGTAATCCAAGTATGGAATCATTGCAGAACTTGGTATGTTAGATAGGCAGGGATTTAAGACGGAAAAAAATAGGGTAAAAGACATACCATCCTGGAAAATACTTCAAGTTCTCCTGATCATCACCAACATATTTCTGACAGCACCAGAAACAATTGACCTTTCCAATACTCATTGTCACTTCCAGGTGCTAGTATAATTGAATGTGAGGAACCTGTAAGTTTCTTTCCATATTGAAGTAGTTAGCAGTTTCTTGAGAACTCAGCTAAGCATCTGTCCTCATTGCTATCATGTATTGATTTCTCTATTTCAAAGATCAGTTCAAGTGTGGACTATCTTGTTAAGGATATATGTATTTATATATTTATAGATAAATATATATATTATCTCTCTCTCTCTCTCTCTCTCTCTATATATATATATATATATATATATATATGTATATATTTATAAAACTCCAGATAATTTTCTTTATGTTGGATTAAACACTAGCTGAAATAAGGTCTGGGAAAACTTTCCATTTTGAGAATATATTCTTGTCTTTTATATCTTGTTAATTGTGAACAAAAGCACAGTAGAATAAACATGGTAAAGCAAAGGGAAATAAACCATAAAGGATTAAAGGAGAAGAAAATGAGGCAAGATACAGGACAGTTTCAAAAGCAATGTTATTTTTTATTATTTGGTGCAGAAAACTGTGAAGCACATAAAACAATCTAGAGGAAGTGGGAAAGATTTCTTCTCATTACTGGCCTTGAGGCGATTTTTTAAGCTGCCATAAACTGACAAACAGACATGATGGATATCATTATAAAATACATTGAGTTGGAAAAAGGAGCACAAAATGAAATGGTCCACATCAAAAGGAAAAAAAAAAGTCCTATAGAGTTCTTCGTAGAGTGAGTAGCGCCAAGACTGTTAAAGGCTGATATCGCTAAATTATCCCAACCTTGCATTGCTTTTTTCCAGAGGACCATATGATCTTTTTACTTATACATTGCGATTCCAAAATTCATGTCAAGGCCTATCAAGTAAAATTAGAGCTAGGAGCCCTAGTACTGTACTTTAATAAACAGCTATTACAATGCATCTACTTCAGATTTAAATAATGAATTTCAAGGACAAAAGACATTAATGCAGATTTCCCCATGGTTCAAACTCATGGAGGTTGGGGTGTGTGTGCATTAACTCTTTCAGCCCCCCCTCCCAGACTATGATGTTGGCACCCATACCAAATTGTTCCAGAAGAGTAAACAGCAAATCCTCTAACACATCTATCCACCCCTTCAAGTCTGAGGAGGACTTGCAGTGGCCCCCCGAGAGCTTATCCTGCAGGAAGCCCTCTTGGGTCCCACTCCAGGGCCATGTGGTCATAGCAAAACTGTGATGTGATGCAGACAAAATCTTCGGGTCCTGGAACCCTGAGCCCTGCCCTAGGCAACACTGTGGGACACACATCCCTTGTGTTAGAGGTGCTCAGGTTTTCTGGTCTTTAACATGGCTAAAGTACAGGCTGCTTCACCTGCTTATTGCAGAAGTGAAATAGATTAAGTTATATATCAGGGACATAATTACTTATTATCCTGTCTGTGCTTGTTGCTTGTCATTGTGTTTTGTCCTGTTATATGTTGGTGGATTCAATTTGATAACTTTCTGAGGGTTTTTGAGTCTGCGCTCCTGAGAGAATTGGTCTATGGTTTTCTTTCTCCGTACTGGTCTTGTAGGTTACTGTCACGTTGATGCCCACGTGAGAAAATGAGTTTGGAAGTGTCTCCTGCTCTTTTGCTTTTTAGAAGAGGTGGTGTAGAATTCATATGATTTCCTCTTTAAATATTTGGTAAATTTGCCAGTGAAACCATCTGGGTTTTACTTGATTTAAATGTGAATTCAATTAAAAATTTTTTGTTACTGACATTGAAATTTTCATTTATTATTATTATTTTAATATCCAAAATTGTTGATAATGTTTATTCCTGATATTGATAATTTATACCTTCCCTCTCTCTGTCAGCTTTCATGCAAGAGCTTTATCAATTTTACTGATCCATTTAAAGAACCAGCTTTTCATTTTGTTTTATCTGTTGTTCTCAATTTTGATTCTGCTCTCATCTTTAATATTTCCATTTTTCTATTTGATTTGGTTCTATTTTGTTCTCCTTTTTCTAATTTCTTGGATTATTGATTTGATGCATTTTTTTCTAATATAAACATTTAATGCTAAAAATTTCTCTCTAGGGACTGCTTTAACTGCATCCCACAAATTTAAGTATCCTATATTTTCATCTTCATTCAGTGTGAAATGTTTTCTAGTATCTCTGGATATTGACCCTTTCACAAATGGATTACTTATATATGTGTTCTTTAATTTCTAAATATTTGTAAATTCTTCTATTATATTTCTCTTAATTCCTAGGCTCATTTATGGTCAGAGAAAATGCTTTGTATGATTTCAGTTCTTTTGGGTTTGTCAGGATGTGTGTTTATGACCCAGGATATGTTCTGTCTTGGTGAATGTTCTGCATATACGTGAAAAGAAGGCTTATTCTGTTTTTGGCGCCCTGTAAACGTAAATTAGACCCACTTGGTTGATGGCATTCAGTTCTTCTAAATCCTTGTGATCTTTTGCAAACATTTTTTTTTTTCTAAGTCTCAGAGCTCTTTATAGGGAAACATTTCCAGAGACAGTTTCTAGGTACTGCTGGAACTCAGGGTCCTGATGAGGTGGAAAGCCAGGCACACACGCAACCATGAGGGCCTCCACTGGAGGAGAGATAGCACAGGCCCTGGGGGGGCCCCAAGGGCAGCTGCCTCAGGTGGCCACCCCCAGCTGTGTGAGTTAGACCCCAGCCCCACTGCCCAGAACTGGCCTGAGTTCTGCACCCCTGTCATGACAGTTATGAAGGCAGATAGTGTGAGAGGGCCCTTGGCTGGCCGGCAGCCTCCCTGAGGTTACTTAGATCTGCAGTGCCCCTGCTGGCTGTGCCCCAAATCAGCCTGCCCCTTCCTTCTCACCTTCCTGGCCTACCTCATCCCCTCCACCTTCCTTCTCCCTAACCTCTGGCCTTCAGCATCTTCCCCACTTGCCTTGACCCAGCCCTGTTGGGATCCATCCTGACCACACCCTACCACCAGGTCCCCACTCTTTTCCCCATCCCTGGGGTTGGAACCTGGCTCTTTGAGAGAGCCCACTGGTGAATTCTGGGGCCTGAACTGGCGAACTCTGATGGCATGAGGAAGGGGGCTCCAAAAACTGTCTGCTCCCCTACCAAGGGCATGAAACAAACCCCCAAGACCACTATAAATATAGCAGACATTCACTGAACACTTGCCATCTTCTAGGAACACAGCAAAATCCTTTATGTAGATTATTCCATTTAATTCTCATAAGAATTTTAAGAGGTGGACCCTAGAAACTGAGACTCAGAAGGAAAATATTTGGTGAATGTCAGGTCCAGGTGGATTCTGATCCAGGTCTCTGACTTCAGAGCCCACCCGCTCTACTTTTTACTGTTCATGTGTCTGCCCACCACCAAGACTGCCTGTGTGTGCAAGTGTCTGCCCAGTACCCACTGCTTTGGAGAAGCATCCCCATACCCTCTAGGACTGGCCCTGTGATCCAAACCTGGCGGCTATTACCCACCCCCCCCAGTAAACTGGACTGCAGATTAGGTTTTCAAGCCCAGGACCCTTCCCCTCTCCTGGTAATTGCGTCTGGATTGATTTTGGGCGCTGCCCAGGCCCTCACTGAAATTGGCCTGGACAGAGATGACTCTACCCCCAGTCTTCAAGGGCGCATCAGTCATGTGATTCAGGCCTGGCCACTCAAGCACCAAAACGTCCTGGCCAGAGAGATTGGTTTCTGAAGGACGTATGACCCAAACCTGGCCTGTAGAGCTAATCCCAGGATTTTGCCTGAACCACTGATTTTCCACGCTGCGGTTGCTCACTGGGTACGTGTCTGGCAGGATCTACCAGGAGTGCTGCCTGAGGAGATCATGCCTGAGAAGGAAGCTGACACAGGAGAGCAGAGGCCAGTCCTGATGGCGTTATTTGCACTGTGCCAAAGACAGGTCCACCCTGGACTTGTCAGGGACCAGGAGCCAATCAATTACTTCTTTGTTGTTCTTGTCTTAAGCAACTGAGTTGGGTTGCTTCCTTTGAAACCGAGATCTAGTGAAGCCTCCCAACCATTGTTTATGACTTCATGCTATTTTTATTATTTTCTTCTTAGTTTTGAAATTCTCTTCTTTTGGATGCTTAACTTTTTTTTTTAAAGATTTTATTTATTTATTTGACAGAGTGAGAGAGACAGCGAGAGAGGGAATTACAAGCAGTGGGGTGGGAGAGGGAGAAACAGGCTTCCTGCTGAGCAGGGAGCCAGATGTGGGGCTCCATCCCAGGACCCTGGGATCATGACCTGAGCTGAAGGCAGACGCTTAACGACTGAGCCACCCAGGGGCCCCTGGATGCTTAACTTTTTAAAAACCATTTTATTTTATTTATTTTTTTCATCATAAGTGTATTCTTTTATCTCTTTCCCCTATTTCCCCATCCACCTCCCCTCCTCTGTTAACCATCAGTTTGTTCTCTAGAGTTAAGAGTCTGTTTTCTTGGTTTGTCTCTTTCTTTGTTTCCCCCCTTTGCTCATTTGTTTTGTTTCTTAAATTCCACATATGAGTGAGATCATATGGTATTTGTCTTTCTCTGACTGACTTATTTCACTTAACATTGTACTCTATAGCTCCATCCATATTGTTACAAATGGCAAGATTTCATTCTTTTTTATGGTTGAATAAAATACCACATCTTCTTTATCCATTCATCTGTGGGACACATGGGCTGCTTCCATATCTATCCTATTGTAAATAATGCTGCAATAAACATATCCCTTTGAATTAGTGTTTTTGTATTTTTTGGATAAATACCCAGTAGTGCAATTCCTGAATCATAGGGTATTTCTATATTTAATTTTTTGAGGAACCTCTGTGCTGTTTTCCACAGCAGCGGCACCAATTCTCATTCCCACCAACAGTGCACGAGGGTTCCTTTTTCTCTATATCCTTACCAACACTTGTTTTTTAACACTTTTTTTTTGGCAGGGGGGGTGGGAATCAGAGTGGATTCAGGGTTACCCAGATAACAATGTGCTTTTGAAGTAGGTCCGGTGCACTACTGGGGTCTACCCTTGGGGCGTGTCTGTTGTGGGAGATTGTCCAGTAGGCGTGGGCTAGGAGAACAGATGGAGAATAGCTGATATAAACTGGTGACAACACGAGACAGAGTGAGGGACATACAACCTGCTGTGAGACCATGGGGAAAGGAATGATTCATTCTGGCATGAACTATATGCACAGAGGGAAAGCAAGAGAAATATAGCATCATCGGAATCAACAACTAACCTTAAGCCATAAATAATGCATACTGATGCATTCTCTTTGTGGTGGTGTCTGCAGTGCCCCTTTGAAGTCTGTGATGTCACCATGGACAGTTGGTGCCTGCAGCTTGGGGCATAAACTGGTGCTTTTTCTTTTCTTTTCTTTTCTTTTTTTGGTGAACTCATTTCTCTGGGTGCCCAGTGACCTAATTTCTGTACTTCTTGGCATTTAGCCAATTTTCTATTCTCCGAAGTTTGAGTCAAAGTATTTATTTTTTTGTAGTCAGGCATGAGCGTATGTGGCAACAATAGCTCACTTCCTCCTGTTTATGAAACTGCAGTAAGAAAGCAATACCCCCACAGCCTGCTGGAGAGATTGATGAGGGCGCTGGGAGCTGGCAGTTGCATGGGGAGCTGAGAGTCCTTAATCTTCCAGCAGAGCCACAAACTCCTTGGGTCTGCATCTAGTGCACCGAATGTTCTAGCAGCAGCCCTGTTAACCTCTCAGGAGAGGCATTTGAATAAATGCTTTTGAACTCAGGTAGTATATTTTATCTGTAAGGATAGAAGTACATAGTTCACCCTGACATCCTGCGTATTTCAAATTACTATTGATAAGTGCTAAGCTGACATTTTTTGGAGGATAATTTTCTAGTAGTTCAAAATAACATTTTTAGATGCTCTTTGTAATAGATGTGAAGTTGGTCCAGGTAGTATCCTTCTTTTCGAAATATATGGAAACAGTGGCCCCAAAGGAAAATGCCTTTAAGGAGATGAGCTTATAGTCACTTCACACGATGTATAACATTCTTTTATATCAGAACAGTATGTTTGCATTTCTAAGCCCACTTAATAACTGCTAATGTATTTTATTTGGGGGGAATGAGCAGGGTGACCATGATTGTGCTCCTTTTACAGAGACAGAAATTGAGGACACAGAGGGTGCCTATGATAGGAGAGCCAGACTGATCATATATCTTGTAATTCCTCTTTCAGCCAGGAAACAGAAGGTAGTGGAATGGGTAATTGAGCCAAACACACACACTCCCTCTTTAGCACAGATGAGATAAGCTTCCGTAAAGGCGAATCCTGCTGGAAAACATTTCCAGGAAGCCTTGTGGCCAGAGGAAATCTGTCCATGAAGCTCCAAAGGCTATTATAAAAGGAGATGCAATCGTGTGACCTCACTGAAATAATAGCAGGACTGACCCAAAAGGTGTAGAGGGAAGGTTGAGGCTTATCTACTCAGAGCAGAGAAAATCCTACCAGTTGTTTTGAGAGCAGGCTCTGGGTGACAGGCTCATCCTGGGTGGGGCAAGATGCCTTATAGTTATTTTTTGGTGTTTCTTTTCAGTATGCCTACCATTAGAAGAAATTTAATATTATTTTGTAATAACTGGGAAGTTTTATTAGTCTCAAAAATAATTTTATGTAGATTTGAAAAGTAACTCAAACTCATTACAAAAAACTTAGAAAATAAATGAAACAAGAAAAACTGTTATATTTACTGCTCTTTCCCCTGCACTTAGCCTTATGTGCCTGGACCATAAAGTCACTTTAATGAATACTTATTGACTGAAGGAAATGAACTCATGAACCCAACCAGAGATTCACATTTGGTATTCAGTGTAAAATGAAAATACCTTTAATGTGTTTTTAGTTTAATTAATAATACATATACACCTTGCTCTCTGTGTGTATATATGCATTAACTATATATATATAGCTATATTACATAAAGTATATGTTTTTCATATATATGTATAAACACACATATCAAATGTACATTCACAAAAGATAACTAGATTTATTCCATACTGTTGGTGACTGTTGAGCACTTTCTACCCTTTTACTCACAATATTAACCTGGGGAGGTGGGATTGGAGGCTCAGGAAGTTTAAATAAATGGGCCAAGGATGTACTGGTGACAGGTGACTGACCCAGGTTTTAAATCCAGCTTTATTTACATAAAGGTTTGAGCTCTGAATTACTGTCCCAAATATTCTGACATGGTGTTAATAGTAAAATTTTGCAGCCATTTTATCTTATTGTTGATTTTTTCTGTCAGACGTTTTCTAACAGCTTGATAATTTTTCATTGTGTGAATGGAACAAATCTCATTTAAATATGCTACCATTTGGGACTATTTTGTTTTTGTTTGTTTTTTTCTTCTTCAGGCAAGCCTTAGGTTTTACTCCTAAGGCCCTTCAACTAATTAAATTTGGCCCACTCAGGTTATCTAGAATAATCTCCTTTACTCACAATCAGCAGCTTATGGACCTTAAGTACATCTACAAAAATACCCTCACCCAGATTCACATTTGGTTGAATAACTGGAGACTGTAGCCTAGCCAAGTGGACCCTACAGAAAAGACCATCACACCCACCAACACCTTAGTCCTAGCCTGTTTTGTTTATTGTTCTGAGAGTAGTTTCCAGTACGTTGTACACATTCACTGAATGTTTGTGGGATGTGTGAATGAGTAAATGACTCTTGAGGTGATGCTCTTAACTGTAGGCTAACTTTATTCCTTTTATTCTTCTGTTTAAGAAGCTGTAATAGTTCTATTTAATCTAACATTTCTAATACAGCTTTTAAAATCTAGCATTCTACTTGGTGATCATAATTCCTGGTCTTCTGGCGTTGGGAACCCTCAGGTTCCTACAGATACTGTGCTGGTTTTGCTTTTTGTATTTATACACAATTACCCACTAAACCATGGTGCCCCAGCCCAGATCTCTGGAATGGATTTCTGCCTCTTCCTTTGCAAGAACATGGTTCAAAATTCTTCTAAACAGTAATCTTTCTTAAGGCTTCTTTAATCGGCAGTATGTTATTTATTTTGTATGTCATTGTTCTGGGTTCTTTAATATAAAACTTGGTATTTTGAACCTCTTAAGGACTTATTTTTTTCCTCTTTTTGTGTTCTGAATTGATGAAACATATTGAGAATAATATCAATGTTTCTTGCACATGGTATGCTGTTCTTTAGGTCATAAATTCTCACTAAATGCTTCTCCATAGACTTGGCTCAAGTCCCTGACTTTCCAGTATCTTAGCTCTGTGACTTTGAGCTACGTGACTTGGGTTGCTCTAAAACACGGTTACAGAAGAAAAAACTAAATCTTGTATGCCATTTTAGCTCTCATCTGTCCGTAAGTTTGGGTCTTCTGTTTATTTTTTGAGAGTAAATAAGTAGTAGTCGCACAAACATAGTCTGCATCATTTGTATCCTATAGAGTCACTATTCTTATAATTGATCATCCAAACATTTTGGACGGCACTTTTGAGAGTAAATTTAAAATTTTAAATAGTTAAATTTCTCCAAATTTTTTTCTTAATTTCTTTTGCTGATAGTTAATTATCTAAATTTTGAATTATTGGTATCTTTTTTTTTATAATTCAACCTTGTGTTTATTTTCTTCCACTTGACACTCTATAATGAACATTTTCCATGTCATTAATTACTTTTCAAAAACATTACTTTCAAAGGCTGCATAATACAACATCATTTAATGAACCACATAATTTATTGAACTAGTCTATTATTGAACTTTGAAATGTTTTCTAATATTTTTCTATTAGAAGCAACACTGAGTGTTTAAATCTTCTCCTAGTTCTCTGCTTTCCTTAGGATAAATTCCCAGAAAAAAAATGAAAAGGACAAAGAGTATAAATATTTTAAGGCTTTCTATGCATGTTGCCAAATTATTTTCTGTAGTATATACTTCCAATACCATCACCAGCATTCAGAATTACCTAGAATTTAAGACTTATGTCAGAAATGAATGTATGTCAGCATAATAATTGGTAAGAGTAGTGAGGAGGAAAGATAAAATCCATGATAGATTTTAAAAATCATCACACAGTGCATTAAATTCTATAAGGGAAGAGACTGAGAAACACTAATCATTTTTTTTTAGGTGGCTGACTTTTGAATCAGTTTTTTTTAATTTTTATTAATCATTTTCTAACCACTGCTCACTTTCTAAGAGACCTTCATCAGAGGAAAAACATACTTTCTCATTGGCAGGTTTCTTTTTTTTTAATTTTTTATTGTTATGTTAATCACCATATATTACATCATTTGTTTTTGATGTAGTGTTCCATGATTCATTGTTTGTTCATAACACCCAGTGCTCCATGCAGAAAGTGCCCTCTTTAATACCCATCACCAGGCTAACCCATCCCCCTACCCTCCTCCCCTCTAGAACCCTCAGTTTGTTTTTCAGAGTCCATCATCTCTCCTTGTTCGTCTCCCCCTCTGACTTACTCCCCTTCATTCTTCCTCTCCTGCTATCTTCTTCTTTTTCTTTTTTCTTAAAATATGTTGCGTTATTTGTTTCAGAAGTAGAGATCTGTGATTCAACAGTCTTGCACAATTCACAGCGCTCACCGTAGCACATACCCTCCCCAATGTCTATCACCCAGCCACCCCATCCCTCCCACCCCCAACCAATCCAGTAACCCTCAGTTTGTTCCTGAGATTAACAATTCCTCATATCAGTGAGGTAATATGATACACGTCTTTCTCTGATTGACTTATTTCACTCAGCATAACACCCTCCAGTTCCATCCACGTCATTGCAAATGGCAAGATCTCATTCCTTTTGATGGCTGCATAATATTCCATCGTGTATATATACCACCTCTTCTTTATCCATTCATCTGTCGATGGACATCTTGGCTCTTTCCACAGTTTGGCTATTGTGGACATTGCTGCTAGAAACATTGGGGTGCACGTACCCCTTTGGGTCCCTACATTTGTATCTTTGGGGTAAATACCCAGTAGTGCAATTGCTGGATCGAATGGTAGCTCTAATTTTAACTGTTTGGGGAACCTCCATACTGTTTTCCAGAGTGGTTGCACCAGCTTGCATTCCCACCAACAGTGTAGGAGGGTTCCCCTTTCTCCACATCCCCGCCAACATCTGTCGTTCCCTGACTTGTTAATTTTAGCCATTCTGACGGGTGTGAGGTGGTATCTCATTGAGGTTTTGATTTGGATTTCCCCATTTGTTGAAGAGACTGTCTTTTTGCCATTGGACATTCTTTCCTGCTTTGTCCAAGATGAGTTGACCCTAGAGTTGAGGGTCCATTTCTGGGCTCTCGATTCTGTTCCATTGATCTATGTGTCTGTTTTTGTGCCAGTACCATACTGTCTTGATGATGACAGCTTTGTAATAGAGCTGGAAGTCCGGAATTGTGATGCCGCCAGCTTTGCTTTTCTTTTTCAATATTCCTCTGGCTATTCGGGGTCTCTTCTGGTTCCATACAAATTTTAGGATTATTTGTTCCATTTCTTTGAAAAAAGTGGATGGTATTTTGATGGGGATTGCATTGAATGTGTAGATTGCTCTAGGTAGCATTGACATCTTCACAATGTTTGTTCTCCCAATCCATGAGCATGGAACGTTTTTCCATTTCTTTGTGTCTTCTTCAATTTCTTTCCTGAGTATTTTATAGTTTTCTGAGTACAGATCCTTTGCCTCTTTGGTTAGATTTATTCCTAGGTATCTTATGGTTTTGGGTGCAATTGTGAATGGGATCGACTCCTTGATTTGTCTCTCTTCTGTCTTGTTGTTGGTGTATAGGAATGCCACTGATTTCTGTGCATTGATTTTATAGCCTGCCACTTGACTGAATTCCTGTATGAGTTCTAGCAGTTTTGGAGTGGAGTCTTTTGGGTTTTCCACATACAGTATCATATCATCTGCAAAGAGTGAGAGTTTGACTTCCTCTTTGCTGATTTGGATGCCTTTGATTTCTTTTTGTTGTCTGATTGCTGTGGCTAGGACTTCTAATACTATGTTGAATAGCAGTGGTGAGAGTGGACATCCCTGCCGCGTTCCTGACCTTAGGGGAAAAGCTCTCAGCTTTTCCCCATTGAGAATGATATTCGCTGTAGTTTTTCATAGATGGCTTTTATGATATTGAGGTATGTACCCTCTATCCCTGTACTCTGAAGAGTTTTGATCAAGAAAGGATGCTGTACTTTGTCAAATGCTTTTTCTGCATCTATTGAGAAGATCATATGATTCTTGTTCTTTCTTTTGTTAATGTATTGTATCACGTTGATTGATTTGCGGATGTTGAACCAGCCTTGCAGCCCAGGGAAAAATCCCACTTGGTCGTGGTGAATAATCCTTTTAATGTACTGTTGGATCCTATTGGCTAGTATTTTGGTGAGAATTTTTGCATCCATGTTCATCAAGGATATTGGTCTGTAATTCTCCTTTTTGATGGGGTCTTTGTCTGGTTTTGGGATCAAGGTAATGGTGGCCTCATAAAATGAATTTGGAAGTTTTCCTTCCATTTCTATTTTTTGGAACAGTTTCAGGAGAATAGGTATTAATTCTTCTTTAAATGTCTGATAGAATTCCCCTGGGAAGCCATCTGGCCCCGGGCTTTTGTTTCTTGGGAGATTTTTGATGACTGCTTCAATTTCCTTAGTGGTTATAGGTCTGTTCAGGTTTTCTATTTCTTCCTGGTTCAGTTTTGGTAGTTGATACATCTCTAGGAATGCATCCATTTCTTCCAGGTTATCTAATTTGCTGGCATAGAGTTGCTCATAATATGTTCTTATAATTGTTTGTATTTCTTTGGTGTTGGTTGTGATCTCTCCTCTTTCATTCATGATTTTGTTGATTTGGGTCATTTCTCTTTTCTTTCTGATAAGTCTGGCCAGGGGTTTATCAGTCTTGTTAATTCTTTCAAAGAACCAGCTCCTAGTTTCGTTGATCTGTTCTACTGTTCTTTTGGTTTCTATTTCATTGATTTCTGCTCTGATCTTTATTTCTCTTCTCCTGCTGGGTTTAGGCTTTATTTGCTGTTCTTTCTCCAGCTCCTTTAGGTGTAGGGTTAGGTTGTGTATTTGAGACCTTTCTTGTTTCTTCAGAAAGGCTTGTATTGCTATATACTTTCCTCTCAGGACTGCCTTTGCTGTATCCCAAAGATTTTGGACAGTTGTGTTTTCATTTTCAGTGGTTTCCATGAATTTTTTTAATTCTTCTTTAATTTCCTGGTTGACCCATTCATTCTTTAGTAGGATGCTCTTTAGCCTCCGCGTATTTGAGTTCTTTCCGATTTTCCTCTTGTGATTGAGTTCTAGTTTCAAAGCATTGTGGTCTGAAAATATGCAGGGAATGATCCCAATCTTTTGGTACCGGTTGAGACCTGATTTGTGACCTAGGATGTGATCAATTCTGGAGAATGTTCCATGGGCACTAGAGAAGAATGTGTATTCCATTGCTTTGGGATGGAATGTTCTGAATATGTCTGTGAAGTCCATTTGGTCCAGTGTTTCATTTAAAGTCTTTATTTCCTTGTTGATCTTTTGCTTAGATGATCTGTCCATTTCAGTGAGGGGGGTGTTAAAGTCCCCCACTATTATTGTATTGTTGTCAATGTGTTTCTTTGATTTTGTTATTAATTGCCTTATATAATTGGCTGCTCCCATGTTCGGGGCATAGATATTTACAATTGTTAGATCTTCTTGTTGGATAGACCCTTTAAGTAGGATATAGTGTCCTTCCTCATCTCTTATTACAGTCTTTGTTTTAAAATCTAGTTTGTCTGATATAAGGATTGCCACCCTGGCTTTCTTTTGGTGTCCATTAGCATGGTAAATGGTTTTCCACCCCCTCACTTTTAATCTGGGGGTGTCTTTGGGTCTAAAATAAGTCTCTTGCAGACAGCAATCCAATCTGATAGCCTGTGTCTTTTGATTGGGGCATTTAGCCCATTTACATTCAGGGTAACTATTGAAAGGTATGAATTTAGTGCCATTGTATTGCCTGTAAGGTGACTGTTACTGTATGTTGTCTGTGTTCCTTTCTGATCTTTGCTGCTTTTAGGCTCTCTCTTTGCTTAGAGGACCCCTTTCAATATTTCTTGGAGGGCTGGTTTCGTGTTTGCAAATTCCTTTAGTTTTTGTTTGTTCTGGAAGCTTTTTATCTCTCCTTCTATTTTCAATGACAGCCTAGCTGCATGTAGTATTCTTGGCTGCATATTTTTCTCGTTTAGTGCTCTGAAGATATCTTGCCAGTCCTTTCTGGCCTGCCAGGTCTCTGTGGATAAGTCTGTTGCCAATCTAATATTTTTACCATTGTAGGTTACATATCTCTTCTCCCGAGCTGCTTTCAGGATTTTCTCTTTGTCTCTGAGACTCGTAAGTTTTACTATTAGATGTCGGGGTGTTGACCTATTATTATTGATTTTGAGAGGGGTTCTCTGTGCCTCTTGGATTTTGATGCCTGTTTCCTTCCTCACATTAGGGAAGTTCTCTGCTATTATTTGCTCCAGTATACCTTCTGCCCCTCTCTCTCTTTCTTCTTCTTCTGGGATCCCAATTATTCTAATGTTGTTTCGTCTTATCGTATCACTTATCTCTCGAATTCTGCCCTCGTGATCCTGTAGTTGTTTTTCTCTCTTTCTCAGCCTCTTTATTTTCCATCCTTTGGTCTTCTATATCACTGATTCTCTCTTCTGCCTCATTTATCCTAGCAGTTAGTGCCCCCATTTTTGATTGCACCTCATCAATAGCCTTTTTGATTTCGACTTGTTTAGATTTTAGTTCTTTTATTTCTCCAGAAAGGGTTTCTCTAATAACTTCCACGCTTTTTTCAAGCCCAGCTAGTATCTTTAAAGTCATGATTCTGAACTCTAGGTCCGACATTGTACTAATGTCCGTATTGAGTAGGTCCCTGGCTGACGGTACTACCTCTTGTTCTTTTGGTATCTTATTTGTATCTAAATTTAGTAAGTTAATAGTTAACCTTACATATTTATTAACTGATAAACTTGAGTCATTATATATTACTGGATCTATAGTATAGTTTTTTTCCAAAACTATTTCCTCAAATAAAACAATTTCTGTGAAACTAAAAATAATATATTTATGTACATTAAACAGAAGATCACTTTTCTTTTAAAGATTTATTTATTTGAGAGAGAGAGAGAGATTCCGTGCTGAGGGTGGAGCCTAATGCAGGGCTTGATCCCAAGACCCTGAGATCACGACCGGAGCTGAAACCAAGAGTCAGAGACTTAACCCACTGTGCCATCCAGGCGCTCCCCCCCAAAAAAACTCTTTGTATTTGTTATCCGGACATTAAAAAAGGGCATATAGGAGAGTGTTTCTTGCTTCATATTCATGTATTTAAATGTATTTCTTAGCTCCATCTTTAATAATGTGTATCTGGTATTTTCTGATTTCTTGTTTCTAAAAATTATTTTAATTTTTTAAAATAAAAGTGCCGCTTTCTTCTTCAAAATCACATTTGATGGTTAATAAATATGAAAGTATTTGCATATTCAAGTGACTCTTTTCCATAAATCATAATATTTTTAAATCTGAGAAAAAATAAGTTCCCGGTCATCAGGTAAAGTCAGGGCAAATTCTGCTAAATGGAGAATAGCCTCAAGTCTCTCTCTCTCTTTTTTTTGTTAAATATTTTATTTTTTTATTTTACAGAGAGAGACACAGCAAGAGAGGGAACACAAGCAGGGGGAGTGGGAGAGGGAGAAGCAGGCTTCCCACCAAGCAGGGAGCCCGATGTGGGGCTCAATCCCAGGACCCTGGGATCATGATCTGAGCCGAAGGCAGACGCTTAGCAACTGAGCCACCCAGGCGCCCTGTAGCCTCAAGTCTCTTTGTTTCACACTGAGACATATAAATAATCTAGCCGAAATATTTGTCATAGGCACTGGCTTTTTGCCCACCAAAGTACTTTTCTTTGTCAATTGTGTATATAAGCAAAACTTTGACAAGTTGTTTCTATTAGTGATTATTTTTGAACTTTTCATCCAATTTATTTTTAAAAGATTTATTTATTTATCTGAGGCAGAGAGAGAGAGAGAGTGTGCACAAGCAGGGGGGAATGGCAGGCAGAGGGAGAAGCAGGTTCCCCGCCGAGCAAGGAGCCCAATGTGGGACTTGATCCCGATACCCTGGGATCATGACCTGAGCCGAAGGTAGATGCTTAATCAACTAAGCCACCCAGGCATTGGGATGAACCCAGTTTCATCTACTCTAGATGTTTCAACTAATTGTAGGTTTTCTCAGTACAGTTCCAAGATAGGATATTTTTCCAATTATTAATGGGAACTAGGGTTACTGTAAAATACTGTTATAGAAGTATAAAACTAAATTTTATATGCTGGTTTATCTCTCGTCTGTCAGTTTGGGTCTTTCCAAATATTATCATTCTGTTTGCAAACTTTATATCAATAATTGCAAGTTCCTAAAAGTCTCCAAGACTTTCAAAGCTATAGTTTATTAGGCTTTTCGTTTGATTTGAGATACCTGCAGAATTTAAGTGTAATGATGAAATGACTGATATGATGTGTGATAAATGCCAAATTTAAATACATTTCTAATCTACAGATTTCTTAATTTATTAACAGCACGGCTTTTACCAGCATTCTGTGTCCCACCAAAATTTCTATTAAGAGATATCGCTACAAAATCAAATAATACTTTCCTCAAAATAAAACTTAATTGAATTTTTAATAGCATCTACAATAACAACGGATATTTTACATTTCACCAAATAAACTTCTCAGAGCTTAAATTTAATTCCAGTAAGTGGTTGGAAAAAACAGAACGTTTATTGAAATATATTGACAGATAATCTTGTATTTAAACTATGTGATGGTCTTGATATAAAATGGCATTTCACTTGAGTTGTTTTTGTTGTTATTTTACAAATGGAGCTAACATATTAACAGCAGCTGTTTTACTTTTTATGTGTACAGAAAATATTTGGGATCAAACTAAGCAAAATTAATTTAGGAGAACAGTCACTTGATCTAAATGAAAAGTTGAGCGCTTTCTGCAGATATATGAGTATCAGTGACTTTGGGTTTGTCTTCTTAAAATAACAACCAATTTTGAAATAGATGCTAATGCTTCTTTAGTAAATCGGAGTCTTCTGGTTTTCCTGTGGTTGGTGAGATCTAAACACTGTATACACTTGACCTCAAATTTTACGATTTTTAAAAAATTTAATAGGCAGTTTTGAGCTCATTGGGGTCTAAGGTTTGAAAAGAAAATAAAAAAGTATTAAAATACATAAATGAAATAGAGTCACACACACGATAAATGACAAAATCTCTGTAGCAAGAGCTTCAGACTATTAGGTCTTTGCACACTTACTTCAGGTACCTAACTTATTAACCATCTAGCCTGTAATTTCCCACGCTCTCCACTGCCCCCTGTCTGCCTAGCAGATTTGCGCTTCCCCACAAGCTGCGAAGCAAACCACCGCACAGCCCTGGGTGGTACACTAAGTGACCAGCAGGAGCCTGGTATCCCACTTTCCTCCCATCACTGCCCAAGACCTGATGGGTTCACTGTCACTAGCTTCTCCTGTCACAGAGCACTTAATTTTATCAGCTAGTGCCCTGCTTGCTGTCCTTGGGAGGGAGGTGTTAATTACCTTGTGTTTGTAAACTGCTTGGAAAACAGAGAGGTTATAGCCAATTACAGTGCAGATTCAACCATGTGCTTCAGTTAGCTCTCTGTTTTCCTGCACCTTTTGACTCAGATATTTCATTTGCAGGCTCTGGCAGAAGCTAAAAGGACACAGCACAGTGCTGTCAAATCCAGCTTAGCTTATGTGAGTGTAAGTATTAAAATAATACCTTATTAAAATATGAAAAATCCAGGACAAATGCCAGACCAGACAGGATGAGACAATATGCTGGGCCAGCAGGGATAAACCAGGACACATGGCTACTCTAGTTAGGAGGATGAAACAATACATAAGAAAATTCCATATTGAGCTGTAATATAAAGTCATTGTCTATAAGTGATGGTGGCTATTATTTTGGCTTAACTAGAGGCTCAAATTTGGAGAATCATTTATTTCTCAAGTCCAGATGTAATCTTTTTTTTCCCAGTAAAGGGCCAAGTAATTAAAATATTTTATACCTTTCATTTATGTATTTATTTATTCCACATAAGCATCAAGTATTTTCTTTGCAAAAGCACAAGGTTGTATACAGAGATAAGTAAACAAAAAATGGCTATCCTCAAGACTACTGTTTTTTGTTTTTTTTAACATTTTGAGGGGTCTGATGTCTGGATCTAGATGAAATGAAAATTCTCTTCAGGAAAAATATGCCTATACACGTGTTTCCACAATAACTGCAAGATGTCTTTGATTCCAGACCCAGGCTGTGGATCTCTTTCTCTAGGATCTAAATTTGTATGAGTGTATGAAGATGAAGAACCCATGTCTGCAAGGTGGAATGTGAAAATAAATGTTATTAGGGTTCCCCAAGAGAAACAGAACCAGTTATATAGAGACATATATAAGAGGAGACTTAAGATGGGACTTGGAGAAGTCCCACGACTTGCCCTCTGCCAGCTGAGAACTAAGACAGCTGGGGGTGTAGTTCAGTCTGAGTCTGAAGCCTGAGAACTGGGGAAGCCGGTGCTGGGAGTCCCGGAGCTCAAAGGCCTGAGACCCAGCAACTCTGATGTCTGAGAGCAGGAGAACGTGGACGTCCCAGCTTAAGAAGAGAGAAAACTTGCCCTTTCCCTCACCTCCTTGTTCCATTGCTCCCGTCCATGGATTCCCTGCTGCCCACGCACACTGATGATGGTAGATCTCTTCACTCAGTCTAGCGAGTCCAGAAACACCCTCACAGACATAGCCAGAAACAGTGTGTTACCAGCTATCTGGGCATCTCTTAGCCTAAGCATGTTGACACATAGAATTAACCATCACAGTAAGTAGCACAAAAAGTGAAGTAGCCAGAAAGTTCTTTCATTCTTTTGTCTTCGTGGAGGATAGGCCGCTGTAAAAATTGAAGCCAGAGCCTTTGAGATCCACATAAGAGGAACAAAGAACGTTACCTTGGTCACTTGGGTAAAGTGGTGTCTGTTGGTGTTCTCGGCTCTAGAGTTATTCTTTTTCCCCTTCCCACAATCTGTGTGTTAGAAGCAGTTCACTAAGTCTAGCCCCCAGTCAGAGGGACCATGGTCAAGGCGTACCTCCTCGGGGAGGAGCCCCAAAGATTTTGTAGATTTAGGTTAAAACCACTCCAGTAATTAATGAATGTTTTGTCGGTGGTCCTTGGAGGCCATGCATGCACTCTCGTTTCTCCTACAAGTTCTACCCACTGATTTTAGCATTCTTCCTGGATTTTTGCCTGTGGCAGCTATTACTCTGGTGTTCTAATGATGGCTTTCCATTTCCTTCATTCTCTAACCGAAGTCCATCGGCCCAGTGCATAACAGAGCCAATCACTGAGACATCAGAGTTGCAGGAACAAAAGTTTATTGAGAGGCAGGCAAATGAGGAGACGGGAGGACATGCCTCAAATCCACCTCCCCGAAGGGGGAGAAAACAAGTGTTTCAGAATCATAGGAGTTGAGATTACATACATATTGATGAAAAGGCCAGGAGAACTCATGTCTATTCATGAAGAAAGATGGAGCACGTGCATTGAGCAAACATGTATGTAGCATACCTTTCATGTTCATGTTGGGGCGGAGATGTAACATCAGAACGAGGCAAAATTCAGCCCCTTGTGTCGGGACATTATCTTAGGAAAAGGAGAAGGGGCCATGGGCATGCTCTGAGAGCCTGTATGAATTGGATGGGGTCTTGGTCTCCTTATCTTGGGCAAGGAATGCAGGCTTTGCTTGTTCCTAGGCTAGAACCATATGGATTCACCTTGAATCCAGGCTCCTGCAGAGACAACTAGTGGGTTTGTTAGTGGGGTCAGGAAAGACACAATAGCTGATTAGGGAAGGGACAGTTCTCTGAAAAATAAGCTTTAAACTCTATGCTGGGTTCAACCTCACTAACTCTATGGAACATGGTTTCAGTTCCTTCTGCATTTATTAACTGACATTCTGTGAGGTAGAAGTGTCTTTTTTCTCTCATTTATGTATTCAGTCATTTATTAATATCAGTACAGACTCATGGATATTCATTTTATTATTAGGGTTATAGTCCAATAACATCAATATTTATTTTACTGCTAAAGCCAAAGCCAAAGCCATTCTGGCTTTGGTGATTGTGGGCTCTTTCCGCATCTCCTATTCCATGTGATAGGCCCCCATCGTCTTACAGCACTCACCATAGCACATACCCTCCCAATGTCTATCACCCAGCCACCCCATCCCTCCCACCCCCCACCACTCCAGCAACCCTCAGTTTGTTTCCTGAGATTAAGAATTCCTCATATCAGTGAGGTCATATGATACATATCTTTCTCTGATTGACTTATTTCACTCAGCATAACGCCCTCCAGTTCCATCTACGTCGTGCAAATGGCAAGATCTCATTCCTTTTGATGGCTGCATAATATTCCATTGTGTATATATACCACATCTTCTTTATCCATTCATCTGTCGATGGACATCTTAGCTCTTTCCACAGTTTGGCTATTGTGGACATTGCTGCTATAAACATTGGGATGCACGTACCCCTTTGGATCCCTACATTTGTATCTTTGTGGTAAATACCCAGTAGTGCAATTGCTGGATCGTATGGTAGTTCTATTTTCAACTGTTTGAGGAACCTCCATACTGTTTTCCAGAGTGGCTGCACCAGCTTGCATTCCCACCAACAGTGTAGGAGGGTTCCCCTTTCTCCACATCCCCGCCAACATCTGTTGTGTCCTGACTTGTTAATTTTAGCCATTCTGACTGCTGTGAGGTGGTATCTCATTGAGGTTTTGATTTGGATTTCCCTGATGCCGAGCGATGTTGAGCACTTTTTCATGTGTCTGTTGGCCATTTGGATGTCTTCTTTGGAAAAATGTCTGCTCATGTCTTCTGCCCATTTCATGATTGGATTATTTGTTCTTTGGGTGTTGAGTTTGATAAGTTCTTTATAGATTTTGGATACTAGCCCTTTATCGGGTATGTCATTTGCAAATATTTTCTCCCATTCTGTCGGTTGTCTTTTGGTTTTGTGGACTGTTTCTTTTGCTGTGCAAAAGCTTTTTATCTTGATGAAATCCCAATAGTTCATTTTTGCCCTTGCTTCCCTTGCCTTTGGCGATGTTTCTAGGAAGAAGTTGCTGCGGTTGAGGTTGAAGAGGTTGCTGCCTGTGTTCTCCTTTAGGATTTTGATGGACTCCTGTCTCACGTTTAGGTCTTTCAACCATTTGGAGTCTATTTTTGTGTGCGGTGTAAGGAAATGGTCCAGTTTCATTCTTCTGCATGTGGCTGCCCAATTTTCCCAACACCATTTGTTGAAGAGACTGTCTTTTTGCCATTGGACGTTCTTTCCTGCTTTGTCCAAGATGAGTTGACCCTAGAGTTGAGGGTCCATTTCTGGGCTCTCGATTCTGTTCCATTGATCTATGTGTCTGTTTTTGTGCCAGTACCATACTGTCTTGATGATGACAGCTTTGTAATAGAGCTGGAAGTCCGGAATTGTGATGCCGCCAGCTTTGCTTTTCTTTTTCAATATTCCTCTGGCTATTCGGGGTCTCTTCTGGTTCCATACAAATTTTAGGATTATTTGTTCCATTTCTTTGAAAAAAGTGGATGGTATTTTGATGGGGATTGCATTGAATGTGTAGATTGCTCTAGGTAGCATTGACATCTTCACAATGTTTGTTCTCCCAATCCATGAGCATGGAACGTTTTTCCATTTCTTTGTGTCTTCTTCAATTTCTTTCCTGAGTATTTTATAGTTTTCTGAGTACAGATCCTTTGCCTCTTTGGTTAGATTTATTCCTAGGTATCTTATGGTTTTGGGTGCAATTGTGAATGGGATCGACTCCTTGATTTGTCTCTCTTCTGTCTTGTTGGTGTATAGGAATGCCACTGATTTCTGTGCATTGATTTTATAGCCCGCCACTTGACTGAATTCCTGTATGAGTTCTAGCAGTTTTGGAGTGGAGTCTTTTGGGTTTTCCACATACAGTATCATATCATCTGCAAAGAGTGAGAGTTTGACTTCCTCTTTGCTGATTTGGATGCCTTTGATTTCTTTTTGTTGTCTGATTGCTGTGGCTAGGACTTCTAATACTATGTTGAATAGCAGTGGTGAGAGTGGACATCCCTGCCGCATTCCTGACCTTAGGGGAAAAGCTCTCAGCTTTTCCCCATTGAGAATGATATTCGCTGTAGGTTTTTCATAGATGGCTTTTATGATACTGAGGTAGGTACCCTCTATCCCTATACTCTGAAGAGTTTTGATCAAGAAAGGATGCTGGACTTTGTCAAATGCATTTTCTGCATCTGTTGAGAGGATCATATGATTCTTGTTCTTTCTTTTGTTAATGTATTGTATCACATTGATTGGTTTGCGGATGTTGAACCAGCCTTCCAGCCCAGGGAAAAATCCCACTTGGTCATGGTGAATAATCCTTTTAATGTACTGTTGGATCCTATTGGCTAGTATTTTGGTGAGAATTTTTGCATCCATGTTCATCAAGGATATTGGTCTGTAATTCTCCTTTTTGATGGGGTCTTTGTCTGGTTTTGGGATCGAGGTAATGGTGGCCTCATAAAATGAGTTTGGAAGTTTTCCTTCCATTTCTATTTTTTGGAACAGTTTCAGGAGAATAGGTATTACTTCCTCTTTAAATGTTTGGTAGAATTCCCCTGGGAAGTCATCTGGCCCCGGGCTTTTGTTTCTTGGGAGATTTTTGATGACTGCTTCAATTTCCTTAGTGGTTATAGGTCTGTTCAGGTTTTCTATTTCTTCCTGGTTCAGTTTTGGTAGTTGATACATTTCTAGGAATGCATCCATTTCTTCCAGGTTATCTAATTTGCTGGCATAGAGTTGCTCATAATATGTTTTTATAATTGTTTGTATTTCTTTGGTGTTGGTTGTGATCTCTCCTCTTTCATTCATGATTTTGTTGATTTGGGTCGTTTCTCTTTTCTTTCTGATAAGTCTGGCCAGGGGTTTATCAGTCTTGTTAATTCTTTCAAAAAACCAGCTCCTAGTTTCGTTGATCTGTTCTACTGTTCTTTTGGTTTCTATTTCATTGATTTCTGCCCTGATCTTTATGATTTCTCTTCTGCTGGGTTTAGGCTTTATTTGCTGTTTTTTCTCCAGCTCCTTTAGGTGTAGGGTTAGGTTGTGTATTTGAGACCTTTCTTGTTTCTTCAGAAAGGCTTGTATTGCTATATACTTTCCTCTTAGGGCTGCCTTTGCTGCATCCCAAAGGTTTTGAACAGTTGTGTTTTCATTTTCAGTGGTTTCCATGAATTTTTTAAATTCTTCTTTAATTTTCTGGTTGACCCATTCATTATAGTAGGATGCTCTTTAGCCTCCATGTATTTGAGTTCTTTCTGACTTTCCTCTTGTGATTGAGTTCTAGTTTCAAAGCACTGTGGTCTGAAAATATGCAGGGAATCATCCCAGTCTTTTGGTACCGGTTGAGACCTGATTTGTGACCTAGGATGTGATCAATTCTGGAGAATGTTCCATGGGCACTAGGAAGAATGTGTATTCCGTTGCTTTGGGATGGAATGTTCTGAATATGTCTGTGAAGTCCATTTGGTCCAGTGTGTCATTTAAAGTCTTTATTTCCTTGTTGATCTTTTGCTTAGATGATCTGTCCATTTCAGTGAGGGGGGTGTTAAAGTCCCCCACTATTATTGTATTGTTGTCAATGTGTTTCTTTGATTTTGTTATTAATTGCCTTATATAATTGGCTGCTCCCACGTTAGGGGCATAGATATTTACAATTGTTAGATCTTCTTCTTGGATAGACCCTTTAAGTAGGATATAGTGTCCTTCCTCATCTCTTATTACAGTCTTTGTTTTAAAATCTAATTTGTCTGATATAAGGATTGCCACCCCAGCTTTATTTTGGTGTCCATTAGCATGGTAAATGGTTTTCCACCCCCTCACTTTCAATCTGGGGATGTCTTTGGGTCTAAAATGAGTCTCTGGCAGACAGCATATTGATGGGTCTTGTTTTTTAATCCAATCTGATAGCCTGTGTCTTTTGATTGGGGCATTTAGCCCATTTACATTCAGAGTAACTATTGAAAGATATGAATTTAGTGCCATTGTATTGCCTGTAAGGTGACTGTTACTGTATGTTGTCTGTGTTCCTTTCTAATCTATGCTGCTTTTAGGCTCTCTCTTTGCTTAGAGGACCCCTTTCAATATTTCTTGGAGGGCTGGTTTCGTGTTTGCAAATTCCTTTAGTTTTTGTTTGTTCTGGAAGCTTTTTATCTCTCCTTCTATTTTCAATGACAGCCTAGCTGGATATAGTATTCTTGGCTGCATATTTTTCTCGTTTAGTGCTCTGAAGATATCATGCCCACCCTTTCTGGCCTGCTCTCTGTGGATAGGTCTGTTGCCAATCTAATGTTTCTACCATTGTAGGTTACATATCTCTTCTCCCGAGCTGCTTTCAGGATTTTCTCTTTGTCTCTGAGACTTGTAAGTTTTACTATTAGATGTCGGGGTGTTGACCTATTTTTATTGATTTTGAGAGGGGTTCTCTGTGCCTCCTGGATTTTGATGCCTGTTTCCTTCCTCACATTAGGGAAGTTCTCCGCTATAATTTGCTCCAATATACCTTCTGCCCCTCTCTCTCTTTCTTCTTCTTCTGGGATCCCAATTATTCTAATGTTGTTTCGTCTTATCGTATCGCTTATCTCTCGAATTCTGCCCTCGTGATCCTGTAGTTGTTGCTCTCTCTCTTTCTCAGCCTCTTTATTTTCCATCCTTTGGTCTTCTATATCACTGATTCTCTCTTCTGCCTCACTTATCCTAGCAGTTAGTGCCCCCCTTTTTGATTGCACGTCATTAATAGCTTTTTTGATTTCGACTTGGTTAGATTTTAGTTCTTTTATTTCTCCAGAAAGGGTTTCTCTAATAACTTCCACGCTTTTTTCAAGCCCAGCTAGTATCTTTAAAGTCATGATTCTGAACTCTAGGTCCGACATCGTACTAATATCCGTATTGAGTAGGTCCCTGGCAGACGGTACTACCTCTTGTTATTTTTGCTGAGGTGATTTTTTGCATCTTGTCATTTTGTCCAGAGGAGACTTCCAGTAAGTGATCGCTTCTCTGTTCAGAGAGTTGTCGCTACTCTCTTCTTCAGTCTCCTGTTGAGTTCGTAGGTGTTGAGAATGGTTTGATCCCTATTCAGCTGAATTCCTGAGACCGGACGAAATCCAGGTCTCCTACTCCTCCACCATCTTGCTCCGCCCCCTAAGAAGCTTATTATTATAATCATACTACAGATGTTAGAAAATAAGGCACAAAACACATTTAGTTGAAGTCATTTTGTGATGCATTAAGTTAATAGAAAGGTTTGCATGAGCTTTTTCTGTTCCTAGTTAAGTTCAGTTTTTACTGGAATTCACTTTTTTTGGGGGGGCTAGAAAGACTGGGTTATCCCCCACTGTATACACACATAGCAGAAAAACACACATGTATAGAAGTTAATCCTTCATATAGCCAGTGAGTCACAAATTGTACCATACTGTTACTAAAACTCCCTACTTTCAGTTGAAATGTGGAAAGATTCAACTTTTTTTTAATATATAGAAGCAAAAGTATTCCCGTAATTGGTACAGACTGGGTGTACTTGGAGTGGAACTATATTTCCTTCCCAATTATATACTTTATTGAAGAATGCAGCATTCACTTTAAACCTTGCTATCTTTTTTTTTAACTTTGTTTTTATTTATTTATTTTTTTTTTTAGATTTTATTTATTTGTTTGACAGAGAGAGCACAAGTAGACAGAGTGGCAGGCAGAGGGAGAGGGAGAAGCAGGACCTCCCAAGCAGGGAGCCCAATGCGGGACTCGATCCCAGGATCCCGGGATCATGACCTGAGCTGAGGGCAGACGCTTAACCGACTGAGCCACCCAGGTGCCCAAACCTTGGTCTTTGTGGAGAGAAGTAAAAAACAAAACAAAAACCAGCAAAAATACAACCAACCCAAATCCCTGCAATCTAAAATGGAAGCCATCGAACTCCCTTCCCTATCTCCAGAAGACTTTTCTAATTCTTCTCGGTAGGTCCACCTAAATAGAAATATCAGTGATATTCAGTTGTTTCATCTTTAAAATAAAATAATTTACTTCTTAGACTAGATTTCCTCCACCCAGCTTGTATGTAGGCAATTTCCTTTACAAAGTGATCGCAGGGAAGAAGGGTAAAAGACAGGGGACTGTAAAACAAGGAAGGAGGGTGGACCAGTAAAAGGTCTCTTTCTGAGCTGACCACTTTATGGAGAGCCCGTTAGATAATGATTTTAATAACCAAAGGAGAAAATTACATGGACAGAAGCAGAACGGGGGAAAGTACAGGGACAGGCTACAACAAAATTCATTGAAGCAATAAAGGAGATAAAAGTTAAGCAAAATGGTATTTAGACATGCTGGATAAACGAAATGGGGCCACTTCTGATAATTAAGACTAACATCTCTAACATTTAGGTCCTTTTTATCCCTTTTTCTTTTTTGCAGTCACATCTCTTCTGTTTTTGAGTCTCAACTCACCTAGTGCCTCAGATAGAAAAGAAATAGATAATGCAAATATTTTAGATATTTTACATTTTGGGGTCAGTGTAGGTTTTATAGGTTTTTGTTTCCATTTGTATTAAAGAGTTATAATTAAAACATGTGGAAATATAAATTTTGAAACAAAATTAACAGCACTAAGCTGCAATATTATCAGGTGGCTTCAAAATCTCCCATTTGAGTGTCAAGCTGTATCACCTGAATGAAAAATTTAGAAGCTTAAGTCATTTATGGTGGTCTAATGTAAATTATAAGAAGAGAAATTATAGTCCACAGTCTTTGCTGGGTGTTGGACCTTAACAGCATGCATAATTCATAGAAAAGTACTGTAAAAGAATATGGAGTAACCTTCAAAAATAAATCAAGGAAAACCAGTTACTAATCTACAGAGTAGTTTACCTGGAGGAAGGTAATGTGAAGGAAAACAGTCCATCACTTCACATAGCTTAATGCCATCCCTGATGAAAGTTACCCAGGGCTACATATTACACATGGAATAGAAAATATTTACGCCCAAATATCTGCCACTCGGAAAGAAATCAGCCAAACAACGATAAATGAATTTAGCAAAGCAGGTATTAAATTAAGCAGATAAATTTCACTTTGATTGTGAAGTTCAGCCAGAGGGAAAAGAGTTGGGAGAAGAAGCCATAGCTGGGAGCATCCAAGTTTGTTGTAAGGGGACACACACATAATCAGGCATTAGGACTGAAATTACCCCCACTGTGCATCACTGTTCATCAGTGAGCGGCTAAAAGGCAGTCTAATTTTCTTGATAAACAGTAAATCTCCTGATGGTAACGGAAAGCAATGCTCAAAAAACTCACCTGTATATGGAAGACTTTGGTTTAGATATATTTCCAATTTCATGTTAAGTTCTGATGAAGTTTATAGACTTTGTGAACATGTTTACTTCATTACTTATAAAGTGTAGTCTAACACCCTCTACCCTACACTTACCTAATACCCTATACTTTACATAAATTTTCTTGATTTTTGCAAATATAAAATGGCTGCTAATGTAAGTTTTCAAATTTTGAATCCTCTTATTTACAAATGAGTTTCTATCAAAGTTGATAAATAAGGCAGATTCCAGAAGATAGGATGATTTGGGGGCGCCTGGCTGGCTCAGTCACTAGAGCATGTGACTCTTGATCTCAGGGTTGTGAGTTCAAGCCCCATGTTAGGCATAGAGATTACCTAAAAAAAAAAAAACAAACAAACAAGATAGGATGATTTGAGGATCAGATATGAAGTTTAGACTATATCCCAAAGAAATTACCTCCTATAAGGTACTGTTAAGCACAACACTTGGCTTGGCTTTGATTTGTATGAGAACACACTCATGGCCTGCTTTTGCTTACCTTTGACACCTGGACAAAAGGAAGGACTAGAGAGAGGAAATTCATAACTGTGCCCATCAGAATTCTCTTTGGCCATAAGGGAGAAAGTTAATTGGCGAGCACATGTACTTATCTGCTATTACATTCTCTATTGCTTCCAACCTATTTAGGATTCCACGATCAGTGGAGTGATTAGGGGAAGGGGGACTCTGCATTCCCTGATCTGTTCCTCACCTAAGCTACCGTGGACTTGTGTTGTAATAACCTGTTTTAGTTTACAACAAAGCAGACTTCAAATTCAAGTGTTTACTTGGGAGGTAATTGCAGGAAACAATTGATAGGGGTTTGAGAAGTGAGACAGGGAAAGGAAAGAAGTCAATAAAGGTTGTGTTTATGGACAGATTTGCCACCCGGCTATGGAGGCTGAATCATGGTAAACCCCGAGAATCCGTGTCAGACCTCAGAATTATCCAACCGAGGGACAATGAAGATGGGAACTTTATCTGCCAACTTCATTCCTCCCTTGCTTTTCCAGCACTTTTATTTAGTCCTTCATGCAGGGGCTGAGAGCAATAGGACACCCTCAGCATGTACCACAGTATCAAGTGCCATGGGTTGATGAGCTGGGCACAGACTAAATTTACTATAAGTGCCTATTTCTGTGTTGGAGGTTTCCTTGATAATTATTTATACATCGTTTCCAGGTTGAGTTGAACAACGAAGTTGTAGGGGAGGGCAATCCAGGCAACTCTGTCCAGTAATATAGTACAGTGAAATGGGCAGTGTTTGTCCCAAGGGTAGGATTTGGGGACAAAGCTTGGATTTTAAGAATAGTTTCATTCATTGGTCCTCAAGGCTGGATTTATCTCCAACTTATCTAAACTTCCACGAATTTGCAGCGATTTGAATTCCATGGGGAGAAGTAGACTGCAGTAAAAGGCTTCATGGATTTCAAGAGGATGCTCATTGTAGAAATTAGAGGTGGCGATATCTGCAAAGTGATTTGTTCATTTTAATTGCATTGATTCCACTCTTGTCAAGGGGGTAGACTTCCAGAAAATAAACTTCTTGAAAAGAATTTAAGGGAGTGTGGATGAAGATGGTTTCATGCACTTTATGAGTCAGGCTCTCTCTGGATACCCATCAATGAGAGGTGAAGACAATAAAAGGAAAAATTTGCCCCATCTGGTTCTACATAAAACTCCCCAAGAGCTTTGACAAAAAGTCTTCTCTGTGAAGAGAGGCCAGATCTCTGGGGAGGCATTTGTTTTTCAGGCTTGTTGAAATGCTTTTCTTTTTCAGGGATGTTATTTCAGTAGAGCCAGATGAGATGCGCTTGCTATTTTTACAAGTTTTTAAAGGCTTAAGCAGGGCAAATATGTCTCTTCAAGCTGCCTTGTGCAATAAGCCTGATGCTAAGGCAGCTTTATGTCCCATAAAGAGTAACATTAGCCTCATGGAGCTACCGGTGATTTTTGATAATCTTGAGGATGATTCCTTAGTATCAGATTAGTGTAGGAAAGGCTTGTATTATTTTCCAATGTTTAAAAGCTACCAATGTAAAATAAATTATGTTTTGACCAAAATGTTTTTGCTCTGTTTGGCCAAATTGAGCCAAGACAATCTATATTTTTACTGGGTACAGGAATTTAGGCTTTGGAGGAGAAATTTTTTTATTATTATTATTCAATATATGGCTCTCTCTCTCTCACATTTCTGTATCTGGCTCTGACCATTAATGTTATCATTGGGGTTTTGTGTCTCCTTTACATGATACTCCCCACCTGCAAGACCTGCTACCATTTAAAACAAAGTATACTAAAGATGGGGTTTATTTCTTCATTCAAAATTCACATTTCTAGTAGCAGTGTTTTACTTGACTCACAAACTTGTATTCTTAGATTTTAAAAATATTTCTTTGTCCTAGAGTATTGAGTAAAATCTCTACATCTTACTTATTTATTCTAAGATCAAAATCCTTGTATGATTCCTGTTTTCCAGTCATAAATCTAGTTGCTTCCCAATGAACAGCGACAGCCCTATTTCTGGCTTTCTTGCTGTCCTAGCTTCTCCCATCTTCAGTCTGTCCTACTTGTAGAAGCAAGATTTATCAACAAATTAAGTTTTGATTATATAAAGCACTTTTGGGGGGGTAATTTTGAAATGGCTTCCAGTTATTTCTTGAAGTTAAGGTCCCTGAATGCGGTTCTCCATAAACTGTTCACAGCCCACTTCCTTCATTGTCCTAAGTTTTCTCCTGTCTTCTGTGTCATTCTCTTCTATTCACATAACAAATCAAGACACGTACTTGTGCCTCTATCTTTGGGCATGTTGGAGATAGTATTTGCAAATCGATAACCCTGTATTTGCCACCTCTGCCACACACACAAGCATGCCCACACACACACTTTCTGTTTTCTTCTGAAAGCTGCTCAAGATTTGACCCTGGGCAGCACCAAGTCTCAGAGTGCCTGGATTATAATGTCACTCATTTATTGTGCAGCTTGGGAAAGCCCTGACCTCTGTGAGCCTCACTCTCATTGCCAATAGGATGAAGGAGATGAAAGAGGTATTTTCTAAGGTGGATTCAATATTGAACCTTTTAAAATTTGCAATACAATAGGAAATCTTTTTTGATTAACTGTACCTGGCTATTATCACTAGTCACACCATTTCAGAGATTGTTTAGCACCTAGCTGTTTCTGTGCAGTTAATGTATGTCTTTGTCAGTTACTGCCACTAATAAATTACGAGCTTGGAGTTTGCCTAGTACAGTCATTCAGGAAATGTGCAAATCATTAGCACACGTAAGAGCTCTCCCTCACAATTTGGTTGTGTTTCTAATAGAGTTCTGTGTGCTGAGAAATACAAGTATCAATGATTGTTTTTTTTCAGTAATGCTGATTGGGAAAGTATGAACTTGCATTTTTTAAATGTGCTGTTTTTTCTTTTCTTTTCTTTTCTTTTTTTACCCTTGTAACAACAAATACCAAATTTAAATTTCAACATTACCTCTGAATTGGAGCTCTTTGCCAACTTCCCTTAAGTTTATGCCCCCCAATGAGCTGAATGACAACGCGTTGGGAGCCAAGAGCTTCATTTCTCTGCCATATTTTACTTTTAAAAACTCCACGTCATATAGCAGTGCCCAATGTGATCATTAAATAAAACTGTAATTAAGGTGACATCGGCAGTTTGGGTAATTAGAGTCTTGCTGTAACTGTAGGAGTAAAAATAACATTCCCCAGCGCTGAGATGGGGCAGCTGTGGGCTCCTGCTGATAATGTACCTTGGCAATTTAACATGACTAATTGTGAGAGCACTTCTTCACAGGGGATTGTGTTAATCTCCCAAAGTTCTTCTATCTCTGTAGTTTCTAGAGGCCATATAGTTTTGTTTGTCCAAGTGCTGCTATTTCTCCCTTGCTTTGTAACCGTCCCCCACTCCAGTTTCCTGGTCTCAGTGGAGTCTGCTGGGACTCACTCTTGTAGCTGTCTTGATAGGCTGCTAATTCTGACTTTCCAAATGAGAAAAGACTTAGGAACAGGCAGACAGCAGCATACAGGGTGGATGCTGGGTGGGGCCTGAGAGCATCTTGTCAACTCTTCCCTTCTCAGTGGAGTATTCTGAGTGTTAGAGTTTTTAAGTGTGCTATCCAAAGTCGTTGAATGACAAGGGTTGTGATGTCCCCAGATCTGGCCACATATCAAAGTCATCAGAAAAGAGCTTTTCTTCCATTGTTTTGAACCTGTCTAAGGACTGTTCTCTTCAGCTCTAGGCCCTCTTCCTCATTTCCACATGCATAGTCCCTACTCATTCTTCAAGATCATACTCATTCTGAACAGCCTTGAGAAAGACCAGTCTTGGCAGATGGTATTTCCATTATCCCAGGAGGCCAAGCAGAAACATGGTGGTCCTCTTGATTTCCATCCTTGATTCCTTCCTCGTTCCCTGAATCTTTCATCTTTGATCTCTTGAGTTACCCTCTCCTCCACTCTTACTGCCACTGCCATGGATGAAACAACTTAAACATTTCTCTCTCTTGGCCTGACTCTTGCCTTGTCCTTTCTAGCCCATTCTCTAGGCTCATACAAGGTCATTCTAACACACCCATCTGAACTCATGTCCCTCCCCTGGCCTATACTGCATTTTTGCTCCACTTTACTTTGAGGATAGAATTTTATTCCATTTCAGGACATGCAGGATTTTCTATGATGGAGCCCTTATCTACTTTTCCAGTCTGACCTCTCAGCATTCCACATCCTTACTGCTGAGTTCTCAGTAATATTAAACCATTTACACTTCAGAGTTAGCACTTGAACAATCCTGAGTGTAAGTGCCTTAATGTAGGCATCCTACGGCACCTTACTTTCTTCACCTTGGTCCTGGCCCTGCATGATTGTAGTCAAACCTCTGTTCACAATGATTGACTGCTAGTCCAGGCACACAGCCAAGCATAACTATAAGATATCGTTTGGACTTGATGAAAGTATGGAAGAGAAAAGTCTTAAAGTAAAAGTAACGATCTGAAGAAATAAACAGTTAATATCACTGCATGAAAGAGAATGGATTATGTATTTGGTGGCAGAAAAATATGCTACAATGTCCATAGAAAGCATCTCTTTGGGAGTTAGGGAAGGGGGGTAATAACAATGGTTGGAATCACTGTGTAAGACACTCTTATGAAATGGTGGATCAGAATAAAGATGAGAACATGGCCTTTCACAAAACAGCACCAACTAAGGCAGAGGAAGGTGAATATAACATGGGGTAGGGACAAGAGGTCATGCAGATGTATGATACATATATGCACACAGGAAGTCAGCAGAATCTTTGGGAAGAATATACTGCACCATTTTTGAGTTTTTTTTTTTTAAGATTATTTATTTATTTTGAGAGAGAGAGAATGAGTGGGGCAGGGAGGAGCAGAGGGAGACGGAGAAGCAAGCTCCCCACTTAGCAGGGAGCCTGACAAAGAGCTCGATCCCAGGGCCCCAGGATCATGACCTAAGCCCAAAGCAGACGCTTCACCAACTAAGCCACCGGGTGCCCCATTTTTGAGTCTTATAAAACTGAGATTTAGTTATTTCTGCTAAATTACCTGTTTGTTAATAACACAATCATTTTCTTAGATTTGCTCCTTGGAGTCCACTTATTTTTCTTGTTCTTCTTTCCCCTCTATGTTCGGTCAACTGCTGGTGTTATATAGAATCATTCTCCTCAAAGCTCACCCATCTGTACTCTCTAGTGGGCTTTCAGTTATTTATTCCAAGCATCTTTTTTAATTTTAGTGGGAAATGGTATTTAGATTTAAAAATCTGGAGACTGAGGGCTCCCCACTTCTGAGCTGGGTAATTATTTCCAGGACTTTTCAATGGAGGTAGCTAGGTATGTTTTTGTTTTTAATTTTCCAGAGAAAATGTATTACATGCTCATACTGATATTTCTGATTCAAATTTAGAATTATATGTATATATATGTATATACATACACATATATATATTTATTATGTTCAGTTAGCCAACATATAGTACATCATTAGTTTTTGATACAGTGTTCAATGATTCATTAGTTGCATATAACACCCAGTGCTCATCACAACACGTCCCCTTCTTAATACCCATCAAGTTTTCATTCTTGGATTTAATATTTATATATCTTTTACAATGAAATCTTGATTAAAATAATTCCTCATTTCTTTTATTCTACTTTGTGTATGTGTGTCTGTACGTGTTTGTGTGTATCTATCTATCTATCTATCTATATATATATAGACTAAGAGTATCAATATTATTGTAAGCAGTATTACTCAACACAGTTTAAGATTTCTCTGTTTTGAGGATGTCTCCCACTAGTCAAATTGCTTTGTTTTAAATTCACTTGAATTAAATACTTCCTGGGTTGTTAAGCAATTGCAGTAGTAGTTAGGTTTATCTGTTTCACTTTGCTTTTGACTTTTATGAATTAAGTTACTTGGAAACAGTTTGATCCTGTTCAGTTTTTCTATTAAGCTTTATTCTGTGAAACCAAAGCAAATTTAGTATAGAGGTAATTTTGCCTCACTACTGATGTCAGACCCCAAAATTAAACCTTGGTGCAAATGAGTTATATATTTGCAAATGACATACATTGCTAGACTCTCCTCTATATGGGTGTTGTACCATTTTTCCTTCCTAGCAACAATGTATGGAAAGTGTCTGCTTTTTTTCAATCTTGTCAAGCAAGTAAATGGTCCACCTGTTTGCAATAAAATAGGTGATGAATATGTTGGTTTACAAACTGGTCCCGGTACATGGAGGGCAAGGAGAGACCTTCAGATTGGCAGGTGACAGACAGGTTTAATAAGCAAGGGAATCAATCTACTTACAAGGCTTTTCTTGGGCAGCTGCAAGAAGAGCAGATCTCCACATCTGCCTTTTGGGATCTTAAAAGTTTATATAGAGACCCTAACTGGGTTCAGTCTTGTATGCCATCCAGATTTTCTCAACAACATCTTACTCTCTCAAGACTGTCTCCTTGGAACAGTTTCCACTGTGGGACCAGTGGGTGAAATACACATTCCAAGGATAGTGGAAGGGATCAAAGACCCTCCAGTTGCCTGGGTCCAGCTCTTGGGTCAACTAGTGGCTATGTCCTCTTGATTACTTCCTCCAACAAAATGATATCTCTGGGTATTTCTAATCTTTATTTCTCTTGGAAGAAATAAGTAAGGTTGAATATCTTTATTTTTAAGTGAAGAGCAATTTACATTCATTTTTCTGTGAACTCCCTGTGCATGGCTCTTGCCCATTTTTGTCTTTGGGTCTTCTTCATTTTTAGGTGCTCTTCATATAGTAAGGATATAAATTGCAAATATTGTCCTAGTTTATAATTTATCTTTTTATTTGCTCTGGTATTTTCACCACATATTTTTTTTTACATGGTCAAATTTACTGATCATATATTATTTCTAGATTTTGAGACATAGTTTAGAAAAGCTTTCCCTAATACTAGTTTATAGAAATTTATCCATGCTTTCTTCTAATATCTCATTTTAACTTTTCCCACACTACTAAGCAATTATCTAAATACCATTTTTAAAAAGTAAATCATTTTTTCTCCACTGCTTTGACGTGAAGGCTTATCATAGACTCAGTTTCCATATTGGTTATCAACTTCTGCAATATGCTTTTTTAAAAGATTTATTTATTTGAGAGAGAGAGAGAGAGCAAGCATGGAGGGAGGGGCAGAGGGAAAGGGAGAGAGAGAATCCCAAGCAGACTCCACACTGGGCACAGAGCCCACAGTGGGGCTCTGTCTCATGACCCTGAGCCAAAACCAAAAGTCAGTGCTCAATCAACTCTGCCACCCAGGCACCCCGTCCTATTTTTTTTTTCTTTTGCAACATAAAAGTGGAACTAAAAACTTTTAAAAGTAGCATTAAAACCGTTTTAGTAATCCATAAGCATTAATCTAGTCATAATTAATTTAGTTTAAACAGGAATTGGTTATATTGATAAAGTCTGATTTCTTAGTTCATGTAATATGACTAAAGAACTTCAGGAAGATTAAAGTGATAATCAGGTGAATAAATAATATTCAAATCCTCTGTTTTGAAATGATGTTTATCACTACCATGGTTGTGAAATGATGTGGTATTATTAAATATGGCTTTGGGGAAATTTGGTTCTTCAAATAGCACAGATAAATTAGATTTTTATAATTCTAATTTATGTATAATTTATGTATGTAAGACAAGCAAGCAAGCAAACAAATGTATCTTCAGCCTGAAATAAAATTTTTAAAGATTCTAAAATATAAACTGTGCTTTTTTGAAATTTAGCTTGCCACTAAAAATCTTTCTTTTTTTTAGGGAAAACTCATTATTGGATCCACTTTGCTAATCTTTGCTAGATAACTTAAAGCTGCGGACTTGTGTAAGATACCCATTTGGAAAGAAAGTTCTCACATCTCTTGCTCCTTGGCTGCCAGCCCCTATAGGCTTATAATCTGCTTTCCTTGTGATTGCAGCTTTAGTTTTCTTTTGACCCTCCTTAGGTAATATAATCACTAAAGGTAAGAGTTCTGTATTTGCATATTAAAACCCAAAATGAGATTACATTTTCACATGTCAACTTGTATTTTTAAAAAGTACCCAGTTTTGGTGCTTGTGTGTTTAAGTCTGGGAAAACAGGCATTTTTAATTTGATTGGGAGCAAAAATGTCTAGAACATTGCTAGGAACATTTGCTTATTTGTGGGATGACTTCTATTTACCACTGCTATTTGTCTAACCTCACCCACCTTTATAGTTTTGGATCAAGTGCCGTCTCCTCCAGGAAACTTTCTCTGATCACAACTAACTCCACATCCAAAGCATTCTTATTTATCTCTATCAGAGCAATCACCTTGCTCTCTAGAAATGCTCTCTTTTTGTGTGTTTGGCCCCAATTTGGCTGTGCATTCCTTGAAGGCACAGGTGATACTTTAAGTATGATTTTGTTTCTCATGCTCCATTTACAGTGCCTCGCACAGAGGAGGCACACAAGTTGTTTTCTCCTTGCTTTTTTTTTTTTTTTTTGGCCCATAATGAAGTATCAAAACAGCATGTCATTGACAGGTAGTCATTTCATTACTATGGTAAGTCATTTGGCACCTACTACAATAGAGCATTTTTAATAAATAATTATTTCATTTCTATGTTCTTGTTTGCCTTGTTTCACCTAAGGCAGATACTTTATGGCATTTTCTATCCATTGTCACCATGCGAAGTGCTCAAGATCTATTTGGTGCTCAAGATCTAGTTGGTGTATAATCAACTTGAGTGATACCCTAATCAGAATATGCTATTGCTGAGATCTGTTATCCAGGTAAAACAATTAATGTACCATGAATATTTCAGAATAGTCACAGACAACACAAATTGCATGGTGAATAATTATCCAGTGAAGGCATAATGAATCTTTGTGTGATTGAAAACCTGACAGAACATTGAAGGGCAAAGCAAGGAATGCCCAGGAAGAAAGACATAAGCTGAAAAAAATGAGTAAACTAACTTAAAAGATTTATTTATTTATTATTTTAGAGAGTATGTAGGGGAGAGGAGCCGAGAGAGAGAGGAAGAGAGAGAATCCCAAGCAGACTCCCTGTTGAGTATGGAGCCTGACGCGGGGCTTGATCTCAAGACCCTGAGATCATGACCTGAGCCGAAAGCAAGAGTCGGACATTTAACTGACTAGCCACCCAGGTGCCCCATGAGTCAACTAATTTAAAACATTCCTAACCTGCAATAACAAGGCAAGAAGCAAATAATAATAATGATAATCATAATAACAATAATAATACATCACTGAAGATGAGGAAATACAGCAGTTGGCAGCAGTGACTGCCTTCTCAAAATACACAGAGGTCCTAAAACTTGCTTTGTCACCGTTAGCTAGAGTTATCTCATTTTGTCAGTGGTGCTTCTCTAAAAAGATTTTTGAAACATGTGTTGACATTATTTTGCTTCCTGGTACATTTTCAGTACTCACTGTGCGTTTTCTGAATGAAATGTTTCCAGCAAGGTTGTATGCCTTGTGGTATGTATCCCTGTATGAAATCGTTCAAGACTCCTTTGTCTGAGCCCCACTGTACTAATTGGTAAAGTGAAAAAGAGAGTGTTTGTCCTGCTGACAGTAGTGACAGTAGAGAGCTGTCCCAGGGAGCTCGAGGGCTGACACAGGAGAAAACAGTTGGTATCACACACTGAATCTTAGACCTGAGCACAGTGACGTGACTGTTCCTCACAGGCGTTTTATCCCATGGCTCACAGTAGCAAAATCTGTTATCTTCCTCTTGTTTAATTTTTTGGTTTGTTTTCAATGTGAAACATATTGAAAAGTCCAAAGGAGCAAAATTGGGAATTCTGTCCCTCTCCACTTCCAGGTCCAACCTCAGAAGAAACTACTGTTAGCAATCTACCATGTCTACTTCGGGACTTTTTCTACAGCGTGTGTGTGTGTGTGTGTGTGTGTGTGTGTGTGTGTGTGTTAACAAAAGTAAAATCATTGGGTGCTGGTTCACACTGGGTACCTATTTAAGATACTACACGTCACGCTTGGACCAAGCCATAAAATCCTAGGGTTCATGGAGTTAGTCTTCCTCATAATTTGGCCTGTGTTCACCCTTTATATTCTGTCTCTGGAATTGCTGACTCAAGAAGGAATTAAAGGGAATGGGTGAGAATCTTAGTATAAGATTCAGTGTAAGTTCAAAGCAGAAAATTTTACAGTTCTCCAAAATGTATTTTTTGGAGGTACATATTAACTATTGCAGATTTAATTCATTAGCCATATATAGTTTTCGATCTGAGGTTTGGATTAAAAAAGAAAAACAGCTGAAGTCAACCATAGCATTCATAATAGATAAAAAAATAAAACAGTAAACCTGACTATTGCATTCTTGTTAAAGAGTCAGACTTCTATGAAAGTTGGATTTCCTACCTATGTGAAATTTGTACCTTATGATGTTTTATTATTATTATTTTTTAATGGAGTTGCAAAGTTATTTGCTTGGAGCCATTCTTGTCTGCCTTTCGTTTTTGGCAAATGTGCAACACATTTCCCTGTGGAGGCCATTTATTTCCAGGTGTTTTCCTATCAAACATTCAAGTAACAAGAACAGCTGGTCACAACTCCAGAGAGACATGAGGAAGAGCAACCTCTGGAAATGAAAGGAGTTTATAAGCAGAACTAGCTGGAATGGCAATTTTAATTTCATAGGAGAACATTTGTATTTGGTAGGCACTTTTTATATTTCTCTACGATTTCACAATTTTAAATATAGATCTAAGGGCGACCTGAGGCCTTATTTTGCAAACTTACATGAACACTCTTATTCAGAATGTGAGGAAGGACAATGACATCTAGACCCAAATTCTTCATTTCTCCAAAATGCAAAAACAGCTCATGGTAATTGAAAAAAAATCAATTCTGTTCCATGAGCACTACTGCTGCGTTTTACATACAAGCAACTGAAACTGTGGCTCTTTGCCTTAAGGTGACTAAAATATAAAGAGTTTCCTGGACCAATGTGAAGTATATATATTTTTTACTCCCTCAAATTCCCTGTATGAGAGGATTAAACATTAAGATACTGCCATTCTTCTAAATAGAACATTTTAATGTGTTTAAAAGATAGGGAAATATAGAGTCACAAGACTGAGGGTTTAACATGAGGAACTGCAGCTTTATGTTTTCACTCAGTTGTGTTAGTTTAGGGTGGTATTAGCACTCATTCTTTGTAAAGTCTTTTAAAAAGATTTATTTTATTTATTTGTTAAAGACTTTATTTGAGAGAGAGAATGAGAGTGCGTGCGTGCACACTAGCAGGGAAGGGCAGAGGGAGAAGCAGACTCTCCGCTGAGCAGGGAGCCAGACGTGGGACTTGATCCCATGACCATGGCCTCATGACCTGAATTGAAGGCAGACGCTTAGCTGATTGAGCCACCCAGGCGCCCCAGAGATTTATTTATGTGAGAAAGAGAGAGAGAGAACAAGCACAAGTGGGAGGGGCAGAGGGAGGGAGAATGTCAAGCAGACTCCCCGCTGAGCATGGAGCCCAGCACGGCTCTATCTCATGATCTGAGATCACAACCTGAGCTGAAACCAAGAGTCAGAGGATAACTGACTATACCACCCAGGCACCCCATTCTTTGTAAAGCTTTTTTTTTTAATTTTATATATTTATTTATTTGAAACAGGGAGAGAGAGCATGCAATCAGGGGGAGAAGAATTGGGGGAGGGACAAGCAGACTCTGCACTGAGCAGGGAGCCTGATGCAGGCCCAATCCCACAACTCTGAGATCATGACCTGAGCCGAAACCAAGAGTTGGATGCTTAACCGACTGAGCCACCTGGACGCCCCATTCTTTGTAAAGTTTTATACCCTGATTTATTTTGCGTCGGTTAGTAGGATCATAGGAAATTATTAGGGTCTTGGGCTGTCCTCGGATTCGAAAGCCTACAAGATGTCTAGACCTATTAGTTATAATAAAATAGCTTAGTCTTTTTAGGATTGTAGTCCTTTGTAGTATAACACATCAGTTAGAGATGACAAGAGGGTTTTGCAGGCATCAAAGGGAGCAGGTCCAGGGGAGGGTGCCCAGGTGTGAGGTACTCACAGGTAAGCCTTATGAAAGCTTGGGTATACTCCACCTGGAAACAAGAGAGGTGGGGGACTGGGAAGGAGTCAGATGTCTTCACAGGTTAGAGGAGAAGTCATCTGGAAGAGAGCATAGTTTTAACCCATATGGACATAAAGGGCCAAAGAACAATGGTTAGAAATTACACAGATGCAAATTCGTACCCACACAGGGCAGCATCATCTAAGAAAGCATTATCATTGTCCAGAAATGAACGAGCTTCCTTGGAAGAAGGCAGGGGTGCTTTCCCTGTGCATCTCGTGCTTTGGTCCTAAAGAGAGTCAATGGTGATTCAGTGAGTCCTGGCTTTACCCCTGTGACCACTGGCGAGTTATTAAAAGCAAAAGCGATGGTTTCCCATGGACAGAAGAGAGGTGAAACTCAAAAAGAAACGTCTGATTTTCTTCTTTCTGAAAATGCTTTGTAGGATCAGAATGTTCCTACATGCCAGGAGATACAGGAATTCAAATTAGCTTAGGAAAAAAAAAAACCAAAGAAAGAAAAGACACGCTGAAGTCCCACAGTGCATAACACATGGCATCAAACTGAAATTGATGTTGCTAATCAATGTCAAAATATCTTGGAGTACTATTGACAGGAGGTATGGGGATGCAAGTTAATCCAAGAAGCTTAATGAAAAATGCAGAACTGAGAGAATTGATGGAGAAAATACAGAAAGCGGACCTGGAGGATATTTTAAAACATAAGTTGAGCAATGTTTGACTTTTATGTCTAGACTCTAAAATATATTTTTTAGCAAGTGTGAAGCAGAGAAATCAATAACACATAGACTCTGCTTATCCGTGTTTGTTTTACTTTGTGGAGAAGGAGCCCTGTAAGCCACTGACAGATGGACCCGGCGTGGGCATTATTGTGCCTGTACTAATTTTTGAGTCTGCATTGTTAACACAACAAGCTGGTGTCAGAAAAGTTCCTTTGTGGTGTGAAAAATCTCTGTTTTGTCACACAAAGGTGTTTTGAGACATTGCCAAGGGAATCCTCACCCATGTTTCGATCTGCTGATACCCAGCTTTGGTACAATACGGTATCAGCAGATTTATGGCCCCATCGCGTCCATGAACCTGCTATAAAGAGATTCTGGCAGAGATCATTGTTTTGTTTTTTTGTTTTTTTAAGATGGCGATGCCCAAATTAAAAAGAGAAGCCTCTTTTGACCTTGTACTGTCTGAAATAGACCCGAGAATGTATTCTCACGGTCCCTGGATGCCTGTCTTCTCATGGGGGACCACCAGCCCCAGACAACCCAAGGCTCCTACGCACTGAAGGGTTATGAATTTGCATGATCTCCTGGCAGTTATGCAGATATCAAAGGCTTTTATTTCACCCCGTGCTTTCATTCTTTCTAACTTTTTTGGTTTTGGCTGTATTTTCAAATTTACAGAGAAGTTGCACTCATTATACGAAGTCTCTTACACCCTTTACCTAGATTCACAGATTGTTGACTGTTGATTTTGCTCCATTTGTGGTGTCTGTCTGTCTGGGCCCGTTTCTCACTCTCTGTCTCTGTGGAAGGGAAGCGGTAGTCTATTGCTGTGTAACGTATTACCCAAATTACAGTGACTTAAAGCCACACAAAGTTCTTGTCTCACAGCTATGCAGAGCAGAAGACTGGTATGGTCCCACAAAGTTGAAATCAGCATCAGCAGGGCTGCCTTCCTTCCTGGGGTCTCTGCGGAAGAATTCACTTCCAAGGTCATTCAGCCTTTGGTAGAAATCAGTCCTGTGCACCTGTAGGACCGAGGTCCCATTCCTCACTCAGTGGCTGGAGGCTGTGGGCCTCTCTCCCAGCTCCTTAAGATCATCACATTATTGCCTATGTGGTCTCCCTGTCTTTAAGCCAGTGATGGTATATCCAGCCCTTCTCACATTGTCCGTCTCTATGACATGTCCTTCTCCTACCAGCTGGGAAAGCTGTTTGCCCCAAGGACCCATATGATCACCCCCAAGTCATCTCCCTAATATAAGGCCCATTGTGCCATCTAGCACAACACCGTCACTGTGCTGTGTTTGATGAGAGTGAAGATGGGAGAAGTGTCTCTTCAGATTCACAGGATCCAGGGATCAAGCTGTGGCTTCTTAGGGGCCATTCTTAGAGTTTCCCTGGCTGCAGGAAGGGATGAAGAAAATGAGGCTTTGTGTCTTGGGTCTTGAGAACACAGCTCTCTGTTTGCAGGTTGACGTGGATCTGCAGTGAGGGCGTGTTTGGAGGTGGGTGGTTGAGGGTTCAGTGATGACCAGAACAGTTGGCTGAGAATTTAGAAGAGCCAGGAGCTTTACATTATCTTATCTGTTTAGAACAATAATCCCTTGAAGTAGGTTTCATTCTGACTTAAAACAAACAAACAAACAAAAAACAAAAAACAAAACTGAGAAAACCAAAGCATAGAGAGACCCATGGAAAGACTTACCAAATGTCTCCCAGTGGGCAGGTAGCAAGCCCAGGTACCAAGCCAGCTCTGTCTGACTCTGGGGCCCAGCATCCTTCTGCTCAGATGCCAGCCTCTTGCAGCTCAGGCTGCAAGTAATTATATGCTCCAGGCTTTTCCTGACCCTCTCCCTGGAAATTTTCTCAAAACTTGTCTGTTTGGTGTCAGATTTCTTTGAAGATTTACTTCTGTCCAAGGGATATATTTGCTAACAAGATTTCCCCAAGAAGTGAATGCCTATGAGCTGGGCCTTCAGGTCTCTTAATGCAAAGAATAGGATATTATTGCTTTCCTGGAGCGGCCAAGTGGTGGGAAATAGGACCTTAAACAGGTCCAAATCCCCCTGGGTGGAAATTCTCATTTGAGTAACACTTGTCTATATAGTATTTAGTGGGTTTAGTCGATTTCAATGTTATTGCTTCTTTAAACAGGAGAAATATCCATATACAACATACTGTCTTAGCTTCCTGTTTTAAGAGCCAGGTTTCCAAGAGCCTCTACCTTTTGCTCTTTCTGAAAGATTCAGTGTAGACCTTGTGGTTTCTATTTAAGGAAAATGGGCATGCATTGGAGTCAAGATGTCGACAATAGGTCGAAAGAAAAAAATTCTGTCAAGAATAGCTTCTAATTGGTTTCTCAGGCAGGGACCTTTTCCAGAGGTAAATACGTATTTGTTCTTTGGAAGCCCACAAAAGAGATGGTTTTCTCCAGTGTACTTGCCAGTTCCCAACAGCAAGAAGAATTAGAGTGGGGTAATTCAGTTCTGTAGAGATGATGTAGCAATTGTTGCTACAACATGTTCTGAATCCTTAGGGTAACTATGGAACTTAACTATTGGGGGAAGAAAGCTTTTGGGGAATGTGAACAAACCTAGTGTATCTTGTACTTAGTTTTAGAAGAGACTCTGTGTATCATGGATGCTAGCACATGGTTTTGTTGGGGGACAGTGTAAAACCTTAGTGAGTAGATATTTTGTTTACTTGATTGTGAGAAAGAATGCTACAAGAACAGCGTAATTTATATGTACCTAGGGGATAAGGGTAAATTTGGGTGGATAGATATAAATAGATGACAGATGATAGATAAAGTCCATATACATGTGAGTTATATGTGTATATACTCTTCCATACATCACCTTATACATGTATATATAGAATTCTTCATGTGTGTGTATATACCATAATATATATGGTATTTTTGCCCAAAATCTTTTATGCAGGAATGACTTTTGAGTACATATGCTGAAATCTATTTAGAAAGCCATCAGTGCAAGCCAAGGAATCACAGTCTTTTTTTTTTTTTTTTTTTAAGATTTTATTTATTTGACAGAGACCAGCGAGAGAGGAGAGGGAGAGGGAGAAGCAGGCTTCCCGATGAGCAGGGAGCCCGATGAGGGGCTCGATCCCAGGACCCTGGGACCATGACCTGAGCCGAAGGCAGATGCTTAACCAACTAAGCCACCCAGGCGCCCCAAGGAATCATAGTCTTAAGAGAACCCTAAATTTTACGATGTTCACATTGTTCAGTTATAACCAACACTTTTCCCCAGTTTTAAAAACAAAATGGGATGCCCTTGTGAGATCCACTTTTATTTACCTTTCTTTAGAAGTATTTCTTAAAATTTGACATTTTAATCTGTGTGGTCAAGATAGCCCATGGATACCTAATGTCCCTGAATGATTTGTTTTGGTAAAAACTGCCAAATTTGATTGTATTTTTGTTTAACTCGGTTTAATTATATATATTTGAGCAGTCTCAAACTTGTCCTCATGTTTTCTGCTTTGGGTTTTATAAAGTCATTTATTTAAAAAAATTTCCTGTGTAAGCCTAAAACTTACATGATACTGTATGTTAATTATACTGGAATCTAAAATAAAATAAAATAAAATAAGGGCACCTGGGTGGCTCGGTTGGTTAAGCATCTGCCTTTGGCTTAGGTCATGGCTCAGGGTCCTGGGATAGAGCACCATGTTGGGCTCTTTGCTCTTTGGGGAGTCTACTTGTCCCTCTCCTGGGTCATGATTGCTCACTCTCTCCCTCTCTCAAATAAATAAAAATCTTTAAAAACATGAAATAAAATAACAAATTTTAAAAAATGAATAAACAGAAAGCAGAATCAGACCTTTAAAAAGAAGAATACACTTATCGTAATGAGCACTGAGTAATGAATTGTTGAACCACTATATTGCACACCTGAAACTAATAAAACACTGTATGTTAACTACACTGGAATTAAAAATATAAATAAATAAAAATTAAAAAATGAAATAAACAATTCCTCCTGTAACGGAAGGCCAATAGAGCTATCCATTAAAGAAATGTTCTGGAGCAAAAAGGTGGGTGTGGGGAACATGTGGTGCCATGGTTAAGAGCATAGGCTTGAAAGACAGATGGATCAGATCTAAACTCTCTTCATGCTTTAGAAACTATAGGAATTTGGACAAGTTGCATTTCTCATTTTCCTCAAATATAAAATGGAGGCAGTAATAAAACCTACTTCCCTGGATTTGGGCAGAATTAAGTGAAATAGCCCATGTAAGTATGTAGCAATGTCTCTAGTATTTGGTGTGGGTTGTTAACAACTAGGATGATGAAAAAATAATCTTTAACTGGTTTAAAGAGTCTAGGAGATTTACTGACTCACATATCTGAAGTATTCAGAAGTAAATGGAAGTCAGGTATGGTTTGATCAGGGCTGTCTTCATTCTTCTGTGATCTACTTGGTTTTGACATCTTCTGTGTACCAAGGAGGTCAGACTTTGTTTCCATGCTGAGTTCTTTTCTGGTCATAGGATAGCTATCATAAGGAATTGAGGTCTCATACTTGCACATACACCTCCAAGAGAAGGGAGGTAGAGCTTCACTTTTACAATCACTGAATAGAATTTTGAATGGACAATTCCTGTGCAAGTTCTGTAGCCAAGGGAATATCATATGCTGATTACTTTATGCCTGGGTTGGTGACCACCTCTGAACTACTGTTGTCAGACTTAACGGGATTTCCCTGAATGGTTTAAACATATCATGACTTTATTCTCCCCATAGGGCTGTGATCACACCCATCCAAACGATAAGGCTGTGAAATAGCGAAAGAGGGGCGGAGTCTCTTTTGGAAGGCAACCGTAATGTTTTCTACCATATTTCATAAAATTAGTTACAGTTATTAATATTTGATAATTATAGACAATAGTAATGACAATAAGTGGTGTTTTATTTGCTCACAGGACAGATTACTAGTATGTTTATATGCTAATACATGCATGCACAAGTACGGTAGGCCATGCTCGTTCCTGTATGCCAGAGGGCAATAAAGCACAATCTTTGCTGATTTTTCCTATTTGACTTCTGGATTATCTTGTGTATTTTAGGTTTCTGTATTTACATAACATAGCCTGATCAATGGGGATAGTTAAGTGGATTTTAGCTGGAATACTCTTCTGTGTTGGAGGCAATTGCCTCTTTCACTCCACGTGTTCTAATGTTGTTTTCTTTAAGGTGTAAAAATCTGCACAGTTGTTGTGCTGACTGTTTGCCTGTCTGTACTCAGAATCTTTTCCAGATCTTCTCTGATCTGCTCAGTGGGCAGGGGTTCCACTCCTGTAATTTACCTTGCCTGGGCTCCCTTCCCCACTGGCCACCAGTGAAGGCCAGCCACTAGACAAAGCCAGGTATTTCGCCCTCTTTCTCTATACTTCCTGTGGACTCATCAGCTACTGCTTGCTGTTACATGGAGATTCTGGCCTTGGTTTTTCTACCTAGACCTGCCATAGGGAGCACCCCAGCTGTTATTGCTCTCATCCCCAGCTGGCCTCTCTCTGTTCCCTGTTTACCCTTTCAGATCAAACAGTGCTATGTTACCGGTGCCTCATATTATTAACTTCAGTCTGTTGAATCACGGGGGATGCATTCTGTGTTCCTACCTTGCCCCCGACTGATACAAATCATTGAACCTCAAACATCCTCAAATTCTAATCTCACTAATGACGTTTTTCCAGGAATAAGTCCTGTTGTCTATAATGCTAATGTGATTTATTTTTTCTAAAAATACAGATTTCTTGGTTAAAAAAAATGACAGGGGCTTCCTTTGAAACCTATAATATCTATGCTGATTTAATTTCTTAACTTCAGAAAGGCTCGTGTTGAGATATATTAAAACTGATGATAAGCCCATTATTTGAAAAACACTGTATTTCAACTCATATTGGTCAAATTCAATTATTGGGTCATATTTGAAAGAAAACTGCAGACATCTGTTTCATTAAAAGCTAGCCATTGAGGTGGGAAACCATATTCTTCTAATCAAAGCAAGGATAGTTTATTGAAACACACTCATATTGAACGAAAAGCACTTTGGTAAACCACACAAAATACAAAACTTGACAGCCATCTGGAGCATTTGGAGAATCGATCCTTTTGATAGCCGGATTGTTTTTCAGATGACTGAGATTTTGCCCATTCGTCTTAGTGATGAATTGTTGGTCACACGGAAGAGAAATTCATTGGGACCAGGTTAGGCCAAAGTAAGTAAATAAGTGAAATGATTGGAAAGATAGTGGGGGACTCAAAGGCAGAAAGTGCTCCTGGATCTCTGGACGGGGGTGGGACTTGGAATCTGGAAGTGGTTAAGGTCCCGCACGCACGTGTCCTGCAGCCTGGCTTCTCCTGAGGGCTTGCCACCCGCCCTTGCCCCGGAAGGCCTGTCCCAGGAGGAGAGATGGCGACTTGCCCAGCCAGGGCCACACACCCACAGTGCAAACACACACATCCAGGGAGTGTGCTCTTATGCTCCATTTCTTTCTCAGCAGGCATGGAGGGAGCAGCCAATCTGCCAGGCTGTCCACCACACCGCGTGTACACCCAGGCTTGTCTTAAGAAAATATTAGCCTTTTCTAATGATGTAAAATATTTCTATAGTATAAACTTATAAAAAGAATATTTTGAATATAATTGAGTCATTTCTCAATGACATGTAGTGATGTTCACCGAATGGCAATGTCTGTCCTGATAACAGATGACTTTATTTTTATTTATTTATTTTTTAAAGATTTTATTTATTTATTTATTCATGAGAGACGGGGAGAGAGAGAGAGAAGCAGAGGGAGAAGCAGGCTTCCAAGGAGCAGGGAGCCCGATGCGGGACTCGATCCCAGGACCCTGGGATCATGACCGGAGCCGAAGGCAGACGCCCAACCATCTGAGCCACCCAGGCGCCCAACAGATGACTTTAGATTACTATGTATGAGTGTGTGTGTGTGTGTGTGTGTGTGTGTGTGTGTGTTAGATATTGTATTTACATGTTATAATTTTTGATTCCTTCTTTCTTGCCAGATGTCACTTGTCATTGTTGATTGGTATTTGTTACTGCTGGATTTGTTTGGTCTTAGAAACCGAGTAACCTTTATTGTAATTGCATATAAAATAGAGTTGATTAAAGTTAGTGAGAAGGCCTTTCTCTCCACTGAAAAAACTCATGGACCTAAGGGTGCGCACTTTTGTCATCTTATACTGCTGACCATGGGTGAGAAGGGAAATCATTTGGTTAAATAAATATGCGTTATGTTTGCGGAGTCACTTCATGGAGGCCCCCAAATCGTTGCATTTTAACATTGATTTCTTTAATGATGCTGCCATGCTCTCTATTTAACCAAACACATTATGTCTACAGTGGGCAGGATTATGGCTCCCAAAGGTGCCCAAGTCCTAGTCCCTCATATACGTTACTTTACTTGGCAAAGAACTCTACAAAAGTGACTCAGGTGACAGCTCTTGAGACATTTTCAAGGGCGGGCACAGTTGAATCACGTGAGTCCTTGAAGGCAGAGTTTCTCCATCAAGGGTTGGTCAGGAAGATATGATGGAAGACAGGGAGGAGGGGTGAGATATGAGAGTGCAAAGCTGCTGTTGGCTGGGGACGGAGGACGGGGGCCCCGAGGCAGGGAGTGCAGGTGGCCTCTAGAACCTGAGAATAGGGGCAGCCAGCCAGGAAATGGGCACCCCAGCCCTACAACTGCAAGGGATTGAATTCTGACAACAGTCTGTGTGATCAGGAAGACTGATTCTCCCCTAGAGCTTCCAGAAGGGAACACAGCTCTGATGACTCATTGATTTCAGCTCTGTGAGACCCACACCAGATTTCTGAACTACAGAATTGCAAAAAAATAAATTTGTGTCCTCTCAAGTCACTACATTTGTGGCAATTCTTTAAGGCAGCAAAAGAAAACTAATACGATGGTCAACAGTCTTTGTTTTCTCCCGGTAAATTGGAAATGATTTCTTAAAATCATGAAGTCCTCTTACTCCAAACAGCATTTGATAGATTGTGTTTTCCAAAAATAGATGCCCCAGGATTTCCCATCTCACATGCTCTTCCAGAACTTGGCCATACTTCCACAAGAAAGGGAAATCTCTATTGCACTGAACCTGGATGGAACTTTGTGGCTGCCTCCATGAATGTGATTTGGTGGAAGTGATTCTGCATGACTTTCAAGACTAGCTTAGGAAAGTCCATGATGTCTCCAATAGTTTTTTCTTGTGACACTCAACTCTGGAATCTTTTGGCCATCATTTTAGGAGTCTGGCTACCCTGAGGCTGCCAAGTGGAAACACCATGTGGAATGACTACATAAAGATAGACAGGGATGCCCACCAAGCCCCAGATAACCCTGTCTTCAGCTCTTTAGATTTTCCCAGTCCAGGCACCAGACATGTGAGTGAAGAGGCCTACAGTATGACCTTAGTCATTTGCTTATGGCCATGAAAGGACCCTGAGCAACAACCTTCTAGATGAGTCCAGTAAATACCAGATTCCTGAGCAACATAAATTATTATTATTATTATTATTTTAATCCATTCTTTTGGGGTGGCTTATTATGTAATAATAACTGGAAAATATATTTTGGGCTATGAATTTAAATTTAAATTTATACAGAGTTGTGTGATTTTAGGCCTAGATGAAAGAAAATCCATATACCCATCATTTAGTCCATAATTACTCTGTATTTAAGACAACACTTTACTTGCCAATACTCACCAGTTTTGTTCTCAGTTATCTTATATGGTTTACTCCTCATTTTCTTGAAATCATAGAAGACATTTCCTGAATCTTCTCCTGTACTCTCCTGGGCCCAACCACATGTGGTCCCTGAAGTCTGCATGCCCCTAGAGCTGGGCATGTTTGCAGTTTTTATAGAGAGTCACAGTTTTATTTTATGCCTCATCTCATTAATGGAAGACCGTTCATGCTTTATTTTTTGCTCAATGCCTGGGAGACTTGGAATTGGCTTTCCAAATCCATTACGAGGTTCTTGAAGTGAATTAGATGAATCTGTTTTCAATTTATATTGATTAAGGAGAAACAATGGAACAATATTTAAAACTTAACCCAAACTAAAACTTGCTTTCTTATTTCTTTATGTACCTCATAGTACATAGCTTAGAATATATTTTCGCAGTTTTGGGAAATCTCTTGCAGGTGCATAGTACTCAGTCATTAATAACAATTGAAAACTCACACTTCTGCTGTGTTATCTGAGAGTATAGTGTATGATATAGTGAGAACATTAATAATCCTTTATTTTAATTGCAGTTTATTTTGATTTTGAGAATGCTGCTGTATCCTTCTTTTTTCAATCCATAATCTTTTAAATCATACGTGAGAAGATGGGGGATTTAGGATATTTTACTATCAGTGTGAAACAGAATAATAAAAATTACACAGCCAGAAGGGATTCGAGGGAACATCCAATCCTAACGTTTTTAGATGTGGTGTCATTAATCCAAAGAAACTAAATTAGCTGGTGGCAGAGCCAGAATTAGACAACTCATGTATCCGAGTGTGGCAGGGATGTCTTCCTGCAAGGCAGGTAAGAATTCTGGGTACAGCAGTGGCGCTGCTGTGTTATTCGGCTGCAGAACCCAACAAGCAAAATTCTCTTCAAGATAATTTGTTTAGGGGCGCCTGGGTGGCCCAGTCATTAAGCGTCTGCCTTCGGCTCAGGTCATGATCCCGGGGTCCCCACATCGGGCTCCCTGCTCCCTGGGAGGCCTGCTTCTCCCTCTCCCGCTCCCCCTGCTTGTGTTCCCTCTCTCACTGTGTCTCTGTCAAATAAATAAATAAAATCTTTAAAAAAAAAAGATAATTTGTTTATTGGGTTCTCAAGAGAAGCCATGACTTAATTAACTGTCTAGAAAAAACTGAACTGTTAAAATGAATCTCTGTTATTCCTATTGCTAGTGTGGCTGGGTTCTATTTTTGGAATACTATTTTTTTTTCCGCCTTTGGGTTCCCTATTGCTTTTGTTTGGTCTTTTCCATCTTCACCCCCCACCCCCACGCTTGCCATTTGGTCAGGAGTCAGGCTGCTGCTGGCTCAGTGTCTCACAGAAGGGATGAAGAGCAAAAAGCAGGGGAAATACGAGCCTTTTCTGGTCGTTTTACTTTGCGAAGTCCAGGCTCTCCTTTGCTGTATGTTAAAGGGTTTCAAATTTAGGATCCATTATGACCGCACCCTCCCAAATCTCTTGTCTCCTTTGAGCAAACAATATGTTCTTTTATCAGGAAGATGTTTGCTTTCAGAAAAAGCGTCCATCTCAGACCCTATTTGCTTTTGCAAAATTAAAAAAATATATATATATGCATATATCCATAGAGGCAGGCGTGTTCCTCTTAGGGATTGATTAACGTTAAGAGATTGTATGTCTCTGTGTTAACTGCCGTTTTACAGTGGATTCCAATTTGGGAGTTGCTTTTCACCTCTGACCATACTTGAGTGTATATTCTCTATTTCATGTTTCATATTAATGAGTGTTTTTTATTCTTGATTGGTTGTGCTCCTGGATTGTTGTAGTCATTTTGGGGCTGCTGTAACAAGTTACCATAGATTATACATTTATTTCTCGCAGTTCTTGAGGCTGGGGAGTCCAAGATCAAGGTGCCAGCAAATCTGGTGACTTGTGAAGGCCCACTTCCTGGTTGATCTTCTTGTATCCTAACATGATGGAGTGCAGAGAGAGAGGAAGCAAGCTCTCCCCTGTCTCTTCTTAACTAATCCCATTATGAGAACCATAATGACCTAATTACCTCCCAAAAGCCCCATCTTCAAATGCTATCACATTGGAGGTTAGAGTTGCGGTATATGAATTTTGGAGAGGGTGTGGGGGGGGGGACACAAATGTTCAGTCCATAGCAAGTATCTTTTTTTTTAAGATTTATTTATTTATTTGAGTGGGGGAGATGGGAAGAGGTGGAGGATCCCCAAGCAGACTCCCTGCTGAGCATTGAGCCCCCAGGCTTGAACTCATGACCCTGAGATCATGACCTGAGCCGAAATCAAGAGTTAGACGCTTAACTGACTGAGTCAACCAGTGCCCTGCAAGTATCCTTTTTTTTAAATGCTTTTAGTACTTTGAGCTAATTTTAGTACTTTGAACTATTTCAATACTTATTTTAAAGTTTTTGTCTGACATTCTATAAAATGGATATTACAAGTAGTGAATTCCTCTTCAGAGCTCTGGTCGTGTTGGTTGTCTTTCTTTGCGTTAAATTTCTTCATGTGGTTTTAGAATCTGGGTTTGGAAGCATATTTTGTATACAAATTTCTCAAACTGGTTTGGGTCTTTTTTCTCTCCCTTGTGTCCTGTCTTTTTGCCACTCACCTGTCCAGCTGGGGGTGCATTCAATTCCACCAGGCCCTTTCAGGCCCCATTTCTTTCTCTCTTTCTTTCTTTCTTTCTTTCTTTCTTTCTTTCTTCTTTCTTTCTTCTTTCTTTCTTTCCTTTCTTTCTTTCTTTCTTTCTTTCTTTCTTTCTTTCTTTCTTTCTTTCTTTCTTTCTTTCTTTCTTTCTTTTCTTTTTCTTTCTTTCTTTCTTTCTTTCTTTCTTTCTTTCTTTCTTTCTTTCTTTCTTTCTTTCTTTCTTTCTTTCTTTCTTTCTTCTTTCTTCCTTTCTTTCTTTCTTCCTTTCTTTCTTTCTTTCTTTCTTTCTTTCTTTCTTTCTTTCTCTCTCTCTCTCTCTCTCTCTCTTTCTTTCTTTCTTAAATTCTTTCTTTCTTAAATTCTTTCTTTCTTAAATTCTTTCTTTCTTTCTTTTTCTTTCTTTCTTTTAATGAAAACATAATGTATTATTTGTTTCAGGGGTACAGGTCTGTGATTCATCAGTCTTACACAATTTACAGCGCTCACCATAGCACATACCCTCCCCAGTATCCATCACCCAGCCACCCCATCCCTTCTACCCCCCTCCACTCCAGCAACGCTTAGTTTGTTTCCTGAGATTAAGAGTCTCTTATGGTTTGTCTCCCTCTCTGGTTTCATCTTGTTTCATTTTTCCCTTCCCTCCCCTATGATCCTCTGTCTTGTTTCTCAAATTCCTCATATCGGTGAGATCATAAGATAATTATCTTTCTCTGATTGACTTATTTCACTTAGCATAATACCCTCCAGTTCCATCCACGTCATTGCAAATGGCAAGATTTCATTTTTTTGATGGCTGCATAATATTCCATTGTGTGTGTGTGTGTGTGTGTGTGTGTGTGTATGTACATACATATATCATATATATACCACATCTTCATTATCTATTCATTTGATTCATTGTTTGTGTATAACACCCAGTGCTCGATGCAGAAGGTGACCTCTTTAATACCCATCACCAGGCTAACCCATGCTCCAACCCCCCTCTCCTCCAACCCTCAGTTTGTTTTTCAGAGTCCATTGTCTCTCATGCTTGGTCTCCCCCTCCGATTTCCCCCCCTTCATTCCTTCCCTCCTGCTGTCTTCTTTTTTTTTTTCTTAACATATATTGCATTATTTGTTTCAGAGGTACAGATCTGTGATTCAACAGTCTTGCAAAATTCACAGCGCTCAACATAGCACATACCCTCCCCAATATCTATCACCCAGCCACTCCATCCCTCCAACCCCCCTCCCTTAACAACCCTCAGTTTGTTTCCTGAGATTAAGAATTCCTCATATCAGTGAGGTCATATGATACATGTCTTTCTCTGATTGACTTATTTCGCTTAGCATAACACCCTCCAGTTCCATCCACGTCGTTGCAAATGGCAAGATCTCATTCCTTTTGATGGCTACATAATATTCCATTGTATATATATACCACTTCTTCTTTATCCATTCATCTGTCGATGGACATCTTGGCTCATTCCACAGTTTGGCTAGTGTGGACATTGCTGCTATAAACATCGGGGTGCATGTATCCCTTCGGATCCCTACATTTGTATCTTTGGGGTAAATACCCAGTAGTGCAATTGCTGAGTCGTAAGGTAGCTCTATTTTCAACTTTTTGAGGAACCTCCATACTGTTTTCCAGAGGGGTTGCACCAGCTTGCATTCCCACCAACAGTGTAGGAGGGATCCCCTTTCTCTGCATCCTCGCCAACATCTGTCGCGTCCTGACTTGTTAATTTTAGCCATTCTGACCGGTGTGAGGTGATATCTCATTGAGGTTTTGATTTGTATTTCCCTCATGCTGAGTGATATTGAGCACTTTTTCATGTGTCTGTTGGCCATTTGGGTGTCTTCTTTGCAGAAATGTCTGTTCATGTCTTCTGCTCCAGCCCCATTTCTAAATCCAGTAATTTTAATGGCCATGTGGAGTTATGGCTTCAGGAACTGTTGGAGTCATGGGCAGTTCATCCTCAGAGCCAGGCAGTGGCTTTGCTCCCATGACGTCCCTCCTCCTTGGCATTACCACTTATGGGGAGCCCCGGTCCCAGCTGGTGTTCAGCCTTCTTTCCCGTGTGCTGGGTTATTTGTATTGTATTGGTGCCATGACAAATTCACACAGACATAGTGGCTTAAACAAGACAAATTTATTATTTTACAGTTCTGGAGGTCACGAGTCAACATGGGTCTCACTGGGCTAAAATCAGGGTGTTGACAAGGCTGCCTTTCTTTCTGGAGGATCCAGGGGAGAAGCTATTCTTTTGCTTTTCCAGCATCTAGAGACTTTCCTCATTCCTTGTTTGTGACCCCTCCCACAATCAAAGTCAACAGTGGCCAGGCAGGACTTTCTCAAGTTCCATCACTCTGACACCTATGCTTCTGTCTGTCTGTTCCACATTTAAGGACCCTTATGATTATATTGGGTCCACCCAGATAGTTCAGAATAATCTCTGTATTTTAAGGGCATTTGATTAGCAACCTTAATTCTATCTGCATCTTTAATTCCCCTTTGCCATGTAATGTAACATATCCATTGGATCCAGGAATTAGGATGTGGACATCTTTGGGAGGCCATTATTCTGCCTATCACACTGGGGTACAGGGATGACCTTGGGATTCATTCACCAGCTCTGGTCTCCAGCTGTGTGCCTGGATCCAGTGACCCCTCTCATAATGAACAGTGCTGGCCCCATTGACTCATCTAGCTGCTTTCCTAGAGACCAGCAAGCTGAGATCTTCAAGACTCTAGCAATTTAGGATACTTGTTTTATTTCTTATTCAGAGAGCTATTCATTTTGTATTTTGGGTCATGCATGTCTTTGTGATTTTCTATTTTCATATTTGATCTTTCTTAAGAGTCTGGAGCAGTGAGGGTTATGAAGTATGAATCTGCTTTGTCATCTTGACATGGAAGTCCTCTAAATTCTAGTAGCCGCTGAGCCTGGAGCACTCAGCTGCATCCTTAGAAAAATTTAAAATACTTGGCAAATTGTCAAATAGGAGCAGTGAATGTTGTATTAGTTTCCTAGGGCTCCCATAACAAAGTAACACAAACTAGGTGTCTTAAAACAAGAGAAATGTATTATCCCACAGTTCTGAATGCCAGAGGTCTAAACTAAAGGTGTTGGCAGGGCCACGCTCCCTCTGAAGGCCCTAGGGGAGAATCCTTCCTCGCCTCTTCCAGCTTCGGATGGCTCCAGGCATTCCTTGATTTGAAGCGGCAACCCTCCCATCTCTGCTTCTTCCATCTGTGTGCCTCCTCTGTATCCCTGATTCCAAGTCCCCCTCTCCTGTCTCTTACAGAGACACCAGTCATTGGATTTAGGACCCATCCTAATCCAGTGTGATTTTATCTTAATTTGATTATATCCGCAGAGACCCTATTTCCAAATAAGGTGACATCCCCAGATAGCAGAGGTTAGGAATTGAAAATAAATTTCGAGGGAACATAATTCAACCAATCATAGATGTATTTTTTTTTTTAAATACTTCATGAGTATTTGTTTTGTTTGCCCATTTAAAGTTGACATTCATGGGGCACCTGGGTGGCTCACTCGGTTAAGCTACCGACTCTTGATTTCAGCTCGGGTCTTGATCTCAGGTCGTGAATTTGGGCCCCGAGTTGGGCTCCACGTTGGGTATGGAGCCTACTTTAAAAAAACAAATAAGTAAATAAAAATAAAGTTGACTATAGGGATTGAGTCAGCGGTCCTTTCCTGTCTCCCTCTCCCCTGCCCAGTGTTTGCTAGCGAGTCACTGTTCAATAAACACTGTTGACTGGCTATTTGCCACAACACTCTAACTTTTCCAAGATCTGCCAAAACTAGAGGGGAAGTGGAGTTAGCAGTATTTTCCAAAGCACCTGTGTTTATAGATTCACACTGCAGTAAAATACTGTCTCAAAGGGAGCCTTTGTGGAATGCAGTGTGAAATAAAGGAAAAAAACACAGAACAAGAAGATATTGTGAGATGAGATCAAGTTGGCTCTGCATTTGTGGGGGGGGGGGCAGGAAAGACATTTCTGAGCATGTTATTAAAGGTGAAAGCCAAAAAGAAACATCTCAATAGATTTGACTGCCTTTTGATACTTCATTGTGTCAAAGATTATTATCAAAGTAAAAAGTAAAGGACAAGGAAGGAAACAAAAGCAGTCAGGAGAACGGACATCTGCTCGACTCTGAGCGATGCAATGATAAAATAAATGGGAACCTTCCCAGTAGAGAACTATCAGTATTGCTATAGCGTGAAGGATGCTCATTTTCAGTTTAATAAGACATGATGCTTCAATCTGATTTGGAAAAGCTAAACTAATAATGCTTTTTTGTGTGTGTGATTGTAATTTTATCTTATCTTTTAAAACCATGACTGTTTGAAAATCAAGACTGTATTTCTAAAAATAATATGTGTGTGTGTATGTGTGTGTGTGTATAAAACCACGTTGCATTGAGTTTTTATTAAGGTAAGATAAAACCATAAATAAATATTCTTATGGGAGTGGAGAGATTAAATCATGTTTAAAAAGTTATTTAAGCTGACTTGATATAAATACATTTCACCATGTGGATAGAGCTTCTTTTCTTTAAAACACAACTGCAAATTACTAATTATTTTTTAACTCAGTTTACGAGGTGTTTAATTTTGGCTTTATGTGCACAGAAACTCACAAATCCCTATAGAAATTTCGCAGCTTCTCAGCCTCCCTTCTCTACCCATCCCTCATGCTTTTTTCTTCTTTGCTCCAAAGCCTCAGCCATTTGCTTCTCAAGGTGCTGCTGCTGCATTTGTAAAGCAGGGGTGCTTGGTGCTTGCTCTGTGGTCTCCCCCAGACAGAGCAGGTGTCAGGATTTTCTGCTTACCATCCTGTTCCATCCTTTTTACAAATTAGGGCTCAGCTGCAGTATCCATGAGGGGGAGAGGAGTCTAACAAAACCTGGGCATCCCTCATGCTGTCTGAGATGTTCATCTCCTCCTCCCCCTGATCCCCTGCGCCCATTCCAGAAGCATCTCCTTTCATCCTCAAGTGGCTTCAGTTCCTTGATGTTGGTCAAACAGGCCAGGTCCCAGATGTGAGCACAGGACCTCCATCTCTGGGCCAGACCTCTGTACTCCACAGGGCTATGAGGACATCCTGGGGAGGACCAGCCTCTGTCTTACTCATGAGCAGTTTCCCAGATACCAGAGGTGGGGTGGGGAGAGGGGAATCACAGAGGTCATGAAGCCACTAGTTGTATACAAGTTTTATACATCCTAAAACTCTATGGCACACAGAAATAGTATCAAAATGTTACTATTACTTAATATCCACTGGTTAATGGCTACTTTGTTTTTACCCCTAATGTGTCATTTTTATCAAAGGAAAGAATCCAGAATCTTGGGTTTCAAACAGAAATCAGGACAGATTGTGGGGTACCCACTGGTCCAAAAATGGGAGAGGTCATTTGCATTTTGAAGCAGGGGCCAGGGAATACTTCCAGAGATGCTCTCTTTCCAACTATACCCTGCAACTTTCCAAATGATCCCTGCACAGTTTGTAGTGTATTTCTGATGTGTCTGTGTGAAAGAAATGACTGGTGGGTGCAGTGAACACAGAGGTACCCTTGTTTTAACACCCAGCGATTTGGGTTCCATAAGTCTGGAGTTCAATCAGGAATTTGTATTTTTTCAATCAGGAATTTGTATTTTTTTTTTTTTTTAAAGAATGCGTCCTGTGAACCATCTCATGAGCAAGGTGTGGTTTTCACTTTCCAGATAAGGAACCTGAGACTTAGGGAGATTTATTTACTTGCCCAACGTCACCTAAACGTCAAGAGTTAGAACCAAGATTTCCCTCCAGTTCTGATGCCAAGACTTGTGTTGTTAACATCTCCATGAAACTACCACAGTGCACACATACAAGTTCCCTGTTGTTAGTTCAGAAGGCAAATATGGTATAGTAAAGGATGGTTCTTGCTGAGCCTTGAGCCTGTGCGCACACACTTGATCCTGGCATGACCCTGAGTGTGGAAGGTATGAGAGACTGAAGCGGCCAGTGCTCGGGCACCAGCAGGAGGAAGGAGAGCCACTGCCTCTCTGGAAAGCTGAGCAGAATGAGCAGAAAGAAGAGGTTGATGGTGAACATGGAACTATCAGTAGTCTGGACTCAATTATACTATTTGGATGCAATTTAACAAATTTGACAGGCCAACACAGTTCCTAAAAATCAGAAATAGCACTGTGGTTCAACGATTGGTCCACACATGCTCCACGGTAACCCACCCACCCTGAGCTGCCAAGCCCTGGATTTGTTTCCTTCGACTCTTCTCTATGAAATGTGTGAGGTTGATCTTGGCAGTCCAACCCTGCCAAGGAGATAGTCTACGCAAGGCCTGGTCTGCCTTGTAACACCTATATAAGAAGATACTCCTCGTGTTTTATTTATTTATTTTTTAAAAGATTTTATTTATTTATTGAGAGAGAGAGCACAAGCAGAGGGAGAGGAAGAAGCATGCTCCCCACTGAGCAGGGAGCCCAATGCAGGGCTCGATCCCAGGACCCTAAGATCATGATCTGAGCCAAAGGTAGATGCTTAACTGACTGAGCCACCCAGGCACCCAGTCCTCGTGTTTTAAAGTAATTGGAGCACATTTTAAAACGTGGCTGTGTTAATTTGTCTGATGAATCACTGAATCTCTGGGAGATAGGATGGAGCCTGAAGTTTTCTGGCTAGAACTACTCTATGCTCCTGATATCCCCTCAGTTGTATGAATCATGACCCAGCTGACAATGTAAGACCATCTAGCCCAGTGGAAATAAGGATGTTTTGAGGTTCATGAAAATTTTAGTGAAACTAGTTCAGCTTTTGAAGCCTCAACATGTGGCACTGATTCAAGAAATTATTTCTGACTGGTATTAAATACTGCTCTGGCTGAGTAACTCAAATACATGTAGATTATTATTTTACCTTTTCTTGGTAGGGAAAGTTGGAAGTAACAAGGAACCTTCCAGGGCATAAAAAAAATGGCAAAAGCCAGAGACGATTTGTTCTGGGAAAAGGCACTGAGCTGAAAAATGGGAGCTTGTTTTTGAAGGTAGTGAGCAGGAACATGAAGAAGACTGTACATGAAGGGAGTTTGAGATACGTGTTGAAATATAGAGCTCATGATGGTGGATGGCCTGGATGGCGAATGGACACAAGGGCCTGGTAGAGATGGGGGCCCCGGGTGAAGAAGCGTGTTCCCCACATTGACAAATGGCCCTTGTCTTCCGAATGAGCATGTTGTGTTGTCCTCATTCTATGAAACCCACAGAAACACAGTTGTTCAAGATGGACAACAATGACAAAATAATACAGTAATCCTTCTCTGGTCTCTCTCTGTGAGAGCCTTTGGGGACAGATAAACCAGGCCTGCTCCATCTGACACCATGCGAGCTGTCCCAGAGGAACCAGAGACCGTGGGCTCCTGTCAGGGGCTTCCTTGTGACCTGTGGTGGTTTTATGAGCTCACCTCCTTTCTTCTCAAAGGCAGTGTCTGTTGCCCTGTGATTAGTCTGAGGGCACAGAAGAGAATTCGAGTATTTCTTTAGAGCTTTAAACCTTTATCTTTCAACTTTATTTGGGATTGAAGCTAAAGGAAAAAAAATTAGATTTTTTAAAATACCCTAAATATCAATAATTGTGCTCTGCAGCTGCTCCACCAAAAAAAAAAAAAAAAAAGTATTAGAGGAAATTCACAGCTTAATTGAAATAGGAACTTCAATTAGAATACTTGGTATTTGGAAAAAACTGAGTTGATGTATTGATATGAAGGGCAGGATTTAATATGCACCTTTAATTAATGGATGGAGATGATCCATAGGCATGATTAATGAGTGCAATGAGAGATAAGGGAGGTGTGGTGGTTTGAAAGTGATGATGCTAGATCACATATAAAAATGGAAAGGCAGTGAAACATGAGAGTGAGCTTTAATTCGGAATCAAAATGCTGGGGGCACCTGAGTGGCTCGGTCAGTTAAGCATCGTACTCTTTTGATTTCGCTTTAGGTCATGATCTTAGGGTCATGAGATCCAAGCCCCAGGATGGGCTCTCCTTGCTGGTCGTGGAACCTGCTTAAGATTCTGTCTCTCCTTCTCCCTCTGCCCTTACCCCCCCACCCCTCCCTTGCATGTTCTCTCTCAAGAAAAAGAAATGCCTATGTTTATGTCCAACTTTTGCCGTGGCTGGCTACTGAAGTTAATGAATTTGAGCCTCAGTGGTTTTTAACCCATCCAAAGAGAATAATAACCCTAGTCTTGCTAATATCAGGCTAGGTCCAGGGACATAATGCTGAGGAAAAGTACACACAATCCTTGCCATCAGGGAGTTTACAGTGTAATGGGGAGATGGGGAGAAATACAATAACCAAATAATTTAATGAATGCCTATAAAATTATAGCTAACAGTTGTATAATCACAATCCACATTTGGAATTCTGAAAATCGAGAAATTAAATACTATTTTACTTTATTTTATTTTTTTAAAGATTTTATTTATTTATTTGACAGAGAGAGACACAGCGAGAGAGGGAACACAAGCAGGGGGAGTGGGAGAGGGAGAAGCAGGCTTCCCGCGGAGCAGGGAGCCTGATGTGGGGCTCGATCCCAGGACCCTGGGATCATGACCTGAGCCGAAGGCAGACGCTCAATAACTCAGACACCCAGGCGCCCCTTAAATACTATTTTAAACCTGTGTTTGGAAATCAGCATTATTTCTTTAGAGGTGTGCTTTATTTAGAGGACCTCTAAAGAATATACTTAAAATTGATATGAGAAATGGTTTAAAACCGTAGCAACAGTCTTGCCTTCACTTCTGGATTTTTCCTCCCTGCTTCAAGTTAGTATGTCAAATCAGTGGGTAGGTAAAAATTTGTATTGAAGATACTCAGAGCCCAGAGTCCAGACAGCCTGTCTTGTGCTCAGCTAGCAACCATCAGTCTACCATTTCCTATTGTGTGAGTTTTAAAGTAAAAAGGCACAGTGGTGGACCAGAAGGGCAGGTGGGATTGTCCCGTGAGCCTGGCATTTGAGGACTGCCCCTTTGATGACTGTTACCAGGCACAGCGGAGCTGGCCAGCCTCCCTTTGTGGTTGGTGCTGAATGTTCTCGAGATAATACCTCAGGGCCAGGGCAGGAGTCAAGACGAAGGCAAGTGTTGCTATTGAGGTCTTTTTTCAAATGAGCAAAATGTTTAACAGAGGAGTTGAAAACACGCAGAACAAAGGACCATAAATGAAAGGTCTGTTTATGTTTTGGTGATTTACTTGGCCTGGTTTCCCCTCCCGTTAATGCTGCTTTAGTGCTTTGGAGATCATACGTCAGGTGGATTATCAGGCATAGTTTCACCTCTATTCTATAACTCATCACTTTCCTCATTACTGGAGGACTCTTTCCCTTTCATCCTCATCACCAAGATACCAAAATGTGTTTGATTTAGTGACTTTATTATGATAGTCTGTCAACAGTTCTTTGCCCTCAAGCCTATGATTAGCTGGCACCATGTCATGGGGGCACGCCATAGCACATGGGAGGGTCCAGCCACATGCATTTCCCTGTGACTTTCCCTCGCTAGGCAGGACATTGCCATCGATCAAAAATTGGCTAAATGTATTCATATTATTGCTGGCAAATAATTACCCTTCCACACTTTGTAAGAGTCTCACACCATTTCTTGCAAACACAAAGAGATAACTAGTTTGGCCACATTACCAACTTTCAGAGCATGGAAATAAACATTTTTTGAAATGTGATTGCAAGAAATAAAATTCTAAGGAGCACCCTTATCTGAAAGGGACCAACTACAAAATCATGGCAAGCCACATTTGTAGCGAAAAAATTCAGTATATCGCTGAAGAAAGTTTGTAAGAATTCTAAGACATGCCAAGGACTATCTTCTCACAGTTTTTCCTGCTTTTCTTTAAAAATATTCTCCATAGTTTATTTCAGGGACTGTTTTTCAGCAGGCCATGTAACGTACAAGGTCATACATTTTACCTGTATTTGTTTAAAGTGTCTGTGTTGCAAAAATAGGCAGTGACAGCAGGATGTTCTGGTTTTAATGTAACTGGTTCACCTTTCAAAGTCTTTATACCCTTTCTTTAAAGAGGTAAGAGAATGTCTCAGCAGTTTGTAGGAAATCGCACTGCTCAGTTCATCAGAGAGTGCTGGGTTTTTTTCAGCAAGGACCAGGATGTCACAGTCATTCTTGGTCTTCTCTTTCCTCACCTTTGGCACCTAATAGATCAGAAGCTTCCCAGGGAAATTGAGCCTCCTGGGAATCGGTGCATGGAGATCTCCAGAAAGTTTCTATGGGAAACTTTGGAATCACACCGTTTGAATATATTCAAGGTGAAGCTTCTCCTTCTTTTCCCCTGGATATAGAAAAGGAAGAGAAAGAATATCTGCCTTTGTTTCTGCTTCATGACTTTCTGTACAATGACTAAAGTTCTAGTGTTTATTAGTGCTTATTATTATGAAAACGTCTGCCCCACAACTAAGCCCACAGATAAAATGTGGCCCTTTTGAAAAGATACAACAATAAAACTTACAAAAGAAAGCCCAGGAAAATATTTTCGTGACCTTGGGATAGGCAAAAATCTTTTATAATAGAGCACAAAAAGCACTAGCTTTAAAGGAAAAAGTTGATCAACTGAACTACATTAAGAATTTCCATTCATCAGAAAACATCCCTGAGAAAGTAAAAAAGGCAAGCTACAGAGTAGGAGAAGACATCTGCAATATAATTTTCAAACTCTATGAAGAATTCCTACAAAGCAGCAGTAAAAAGGAGAAGGCTTTAAAAATGTGCAAGAAACTCTAAGTGAGCACTTCATAAAATAGGCTATTCCAATGGCCAATAAACACATGAAAATGTGTTGAATATTTTCTATTCACTGAGGAGACGACAAATAAATGGATAGATAGATAACATGAATCTAAAATCAAAAACATGACAAATAACAGGTGTTGGCAGGGTGTGGGGGAAAAACGAATCCTCATGCACTGTTGGTGGGGATGCAAACTGGGGCAGCCACTCTGGAAAACAGTATGGAGGGTCCTCAAAAACTTAAAAATAGAGTTACTGTATGATCCAGTAATTCCACTACTAGGTATTTACCCAAAGAATATGAAAACATTAATTTGAAAAGATATATGCACCCCTATGTTTATTGTAACATTATTTCTAATAGCCACATTATGGAAGCAACCCAAGTATCCACTGACTGATGAATGGATAAAGAAGATGTGATGTATATATAAATATATACAAGCAATGGAATATTACTCAGCCATAAAAAGAATGAAATCTTGCCATTTGCAGCAACATGGGTGGAGGTAAAGGTTATAATATTAGGTGAAAAAAGTCAATCAGAGAAAGACAAATACCATATGATTTCACTCATATGTGGAATTTAAGAAAGAAAACAAATGAACAAAGAAAAAAAAGCAGAGACAAACAAACAAACAAACAAAAACCAAATAAACCAAGAAACAGACTCAACTCTAGAGAACACACTGGTGGCTACCAGAGGCGAGGTGGGTGGGCGGATGGGGGACGCAGGTGAAGGGGATTAAGAGCATTACCGCGCTGAGCACGGGGTGACGTAGAGAACTGTGGAATCCTCTGTTATATACCTGAGGCTAGTGTAACACTGAATGATAATTATACTGGAATTTTAAAAAATTACCAGAGGAGAAAAATAACATGATAGCATTGTATGCTCACCCGAATGGCTAAAATGAAAAAGACTGAAAAATTTCAGATGTTAGTGAGGAAATGGAGCGACTAGACTTCTCATACACCTGTCAGCTGAGGCTGGTACAATCTCTCTGGAAAACTGGCAATATCGATTAAAGAGAAATATTTGCGTAATGGCCTAGCACTTCCATCCCAGAAGTAGATGCATATCTTCAAAAGACACGAAGAATATTTGTAGAAATACTATCTGTGATAGCCCCAAACTGAAAACAACTTGAACGTCTATCCATAGCATAACAGAAAAGTGGCGGAGTATTTCTTCAATGGGATACTCCACAAAAGTGAAAAAGAACAGACTACTTCTACAACACAACATGACCTTTCATATACATTGTGGTGAGTGAGAGAAGTTAGATAAAAAAAGGAGTACATAAACCATGCGGTTCTATTTACAGGCAGTCCAAAATCAGGCAAACCTAATCTGTTATGTGAGAGTTCAGAATAGTGAATACTTTTGGTAAAGTAGTAACTAGAAGGGTCTAAGGGGAGTTGAGGTTATGATAACCTGTTGTTGAGTCTAAGAAGTTAAGAGGGGAGAAAAAAAATCTCAAAGACAAAAATCATGACAGGTTTTTTTGTTTTTAGAGAAAGAGAGAGCACACACGAAGCTGAGGGTGGGGTGGGGGTGAGGGCAGAGGGAGAGGAGACAGAGAATCTCAAACAGGCTCTGCATTCAGCATGGAGCCTGATGCAGAGCTCGATCTCATAACCCTGAGATCATGACCTGAACTGAAACCAAGAGCTGGACACTTGGTTTGAGCCACCCAGATGCCCCAATCATGCCAGTTCTTGAAACCTGTGTAGACATAGTAGAGGAAAAAAATGTCAACTAACATATGTATGCTTTTGAAAAGCTAATTAAGTGAAGACTTTTTTTTTATGTGAACAGAGGGTAGGTTTGGATATAAAAGAAACATTTCTTAATAGATTTACCTTCATTTTCCCTGGAATCTATTGAAGTGGTGACCCATGATCAACATCTAAGCTTAAAGCAAGGTATTCTGAATCTCTAGATTCTATACTTTGGTCTCTCTTCTTGTTCCTGACTGTTGTTAGCCCATTAGGTTTTTTGATTCCCCAAACTTAGATTTGTCAGAATTTCTTCTAATGCTTCAGGCCATTTTTATGTTCTGTACCAAGAGCCATTTTAATGCCAGCATACCATGGGACAGATCTCTGGATCTGTTTCTAGGCAGAGTGGTGAGGATGTAGGGATTGATTGTCTATGGTGGGGCAGAGGGAAGAGACTGGTAATATGACTCCTGGATTTCTGGGTTGGCCATTCGGATTAGGTGGAGGTGTATACCCCAAGGGAGATTGGAGAAGAAGAGAGAAGCCTTCTGAGCTCCAGAGTGGGATTAGATGTACTAGGTGCCCATGTCCAAGGGAGTTGAACATAGGGTTTGCAATCTCTAAGTCAAGCCATAGAAGAGCAACTGTAAGCACTGAAAGGTCCAGAATTTCAAGTTTTAGAAGCTACATTTTTACAGGTACCCTGCCAAGGGCCATCCCAGTAATATTTTTATTGATTTATTGTTGCTATTAAATGTTAGGCCTTCATTTGTATTCCATGGAGATGCAGAATATTTTGATCACAATATCACACAAGCATCATGTATTTCTGGTCACAACTGTATCTTATGGTATGGTCTCATTCAAATTTTGCTTTTGGAAGAGCTGTTCTTAGATGTTCCTTCTCTATGCTGTAGATCAGCAATTCATACAAAAATCATTACCAAACTGTTTTGTTTTATAATTCTATAGCCCTAGAATACTTTTGTATTCAGGACAAAACAATAGCAATTATAATGAAAAAAAGAAAATCTTGGTCCGCAATCAGAAGGATTGTTAATTTTCTTCCTAAGTGACCCTTTGATTTGAAACAGCAATTGAAAACTCAAGTCTTGGGGGAAAAAATGCACCAAATGGCTTTGGGTCTTTAAAAAGAAAACTATTTTGAAAAGAACAAACTATGATTGATTGCGCATTGATATAAACATGCACATGGGGCTATTTCTGCAGTCCAGAGATGGAAAAGTTCCTGTAGGAATCACAGAAAAATAGATGCTTTTAAACAGAGCCTAAGGCAGTAGAAGCAAGAGGATTGACGATTGGGGAAACAGCCTGATTGCATTATTTGAATGTTATTAGAGTGTGTGTCTGGGATGCCCTTTTGAGTAGTTTATTTTAAAGAAGTGTAGCTTGTGGAATGTGAAATAAAATCAGCAGGAGCCAGTAGTGTGGCTCTGGCTTGGACCTCACAGAGCACAGTGTGGGCTCAGGATGCACGCGCGCCCTCCGGGAGTCCTGAACGGAAGTTAGAAGTCAGTGAGACAGACCTGAGTGGAGAGAGAGATTCGAGCGCCACTCTGTCACTGAAGAGCTGGAGAACTGGGGCACGTTACTTCACCTCTCTGGGTCTTAGTTCCATCAGCTTAAAAGTAAGAGGAGTTGACACCCTGCGGTCTCTATGGCAGCTTCCAATTCCGACATGACATCCTGGGACTAGATGTGGGCTGATACTTACCTGTGAGGAAAGGCTTCACCAAACAAGGTGTTGAAACAAAATTGTGGGAAGGTAGGACATTGAGTAAAACAAAACAAAACAAAACAAAACAAAAAACAAAAATCTCTGAGTGCTCTTAAACCACAGTCAGAGCCATCTGCAAATGCTGTGCATTGTTTTTTTCACCAACAGATAGTTGTTGCACTGTCCACATGCCCAGACCCATGCCAGATCCTGGAGCTGGCAGGGGAAGGCTGTATGGGGCTTCTGCACAGGTGATCAGGTGGCTACACTGTGGACGTATTACGAGATGGTAAGTCCAAGGTGCTGTCGGAGTTTGGGAGGCCTACCTGGGCTAAGGGTAAGAGTGGGTATGATAGTGTGTCGAAAGGGGATGTCTGTGTGAAGGCCTGGGGAGGAAGGATACCATGGCGAGCTGGAGTTTAGGAGAAAGGGAAACACAGGCAGATCTCCTAAGACCTGGGTGTTTGTCCCTGGGCTAGGGGGTGGGAGGTGTGGGGGGCAGGGGCCTTAGCCCCATGCCTGCATCCTGCTCCTGGACCCTGGGGCTCTTGGCACGTGTCTAGCTTCATTCTTGTTCTTTCCTGTGGGAAAGTGGGCGTCCCCTTCCTCCCTAGAGGGGTTCAGTTGAGGGTGGGCAGCTGGTACCAGTCAGGGAGTAGGGGTGGAGTCCAGCCACCTTGTATGCCTTCTGTGGCCTTGAACAGAAGCCTCCTAGTGTGCAGCCCTCTGGGGATCCCAGCCTCAGTTCGGCCTGAAGTGAGGACCATACCTGGGGCCCAGGATAGGGGACAGGTGGATAGAGAGTATTCCAGGAGCCGGGAGCCCTCTATCTTGTTTTATTTTTAAAAGGAACATGTGGAAAAGTGACTGAAATACGTGTAAAAGAGAATGTACTAAGGGGGGAGCCGAAAAGGTAATTGGAGCTGTTTTGGGTTCAGTTGTGCCCCCCCTCAATCCAGATGTTGAAGTCCTAGCCACCAGTACCTCAGTATGTGATCTTGTTTGGAAATAGGGTCATTGAGGATATGACTACTTAAGATGTGATACTGGAATAAGGTGGGCACCCACTCCCATATGATTGGTGTCCTTATAAAAGGGGAAGTTGGACACAGACACATACACCCAGGGAGAATGTTGTATGAGGTTAGGGTGATGCTTCCACAAGACAAGAAATGCCAAGGATTGCTGGTAAACCAAAGAGCTGGCGGAGAGGCATGGAACAGCTTCTTCTTCCCAGCCCTGAGGAGGAACCCAGTCCACTGACACCTTGATCTTTGGCTTCCAACCTCCAGACCTGAGCCAATACATTTCTGTTGTTTAAGCCACCCAGTTAGTGGTACTTTGTATGGTGGCCCTAGCAAACTAATATTGGGACAGTTAAAATAATTCAGAGGTTTACTGTTTTATGGGGTTATTTCTTGTCAAATTGCTTAAATTTACAATAAAAATAAAAATATATGCCTCTGATGAGGGTAATGAGGGCTAGGCACTGGCTGCCTAGCATGAATAAGAATATAAAATGGAGGTATCAACTTAAATCCTGGTTTGGGACTATTACCTGTATTGATAGGATTGACCTGCCCACAAAGGTTGAATGTGAAATAAATGTCAGTGTGTTTTTTTGAGCTTGAAAATAGTGATATCAGGGCTATTTCTTTTGCACAATTTAGAGTTATTATTAAATAGAGATAGAAATACCTGTTTATCCCTAGAGGAAACTACATAGAAGTATTGAAGAAATGTTAATACCGACAAGTGACTTTGTTGATATTTTGTCAAGTATTTGGGAATTAGACATAATGATCTTAAAATCAGCAGAATGGAAATTAAGTTTCTGAATTTATTTCGGACTCATTAATGACCTAAGAGCACCCACTAAATTAATATGTTATATTCAGTTTCTCCAGATGCAAGCTAGAGATTAAAAATTACCTGTTTTTTTTTCTTCTTTGATTTTGTCAAGAAGATTAAGGATGACATTGCTTTCGAAATACAAAATGATAATTATTTTGTGTAGACAGCACAATTCAGAAACAACATACAGATGTACGCTGGTACATGCCCAAAGGAGCAAAATGTATCTGTGTAACTATGTGATAAATATGATTGTTCATATACCTAGGGAAGTGAACATAATTAATGCACTAGATTTCATTATATTATAAAATAAGCCCCAGTGTATTTGCTGTGTATTTAAGATGATACGTATGATAATGACTTGTTTCAAACAAGTTGGAATAGTTTACCCTTGAAATCACGAATGTAGAGGTAAATTCCCTTATAAATATTTTCTAATCAAATTCATGAAGGCATAATTTACTTATACAAAAAAAATACACCAAAAATGTACAATATGTGGAGTTTTGACGAATGATATACCTATATAACCACCACCATAATCAAGATATTGGACATTTCTGTCACCCCCCAAAATTCTTTTTCTCCCCTTACAACCTCCAGCCCCAGGCAGTCCTTGATCTGCTTTCCGTGACTACAGACTACTTTTGATTGTTTTAGAATTTCATTTAAATGATGTTTTGGGGATTCATCCATTTTGTGGTACATATTAGGAGTTCATTTTACTGCTAAGCAGTATTAGCGGTATTCCCTTGTATGGATATGCCACATTTATCAATTCACCTGTTGATAGATATTTGGGTTGTTTTCACTTGTTTCACTTTTATATATAAATGATAGGAACATTATTATAGGATCATTTTAATGGACATTTGTGTTCCTTTCTCTTGAATAAATACCTAGGTGTGGAATTTCTTCAGTATACTATTTTAAAACCTATTTTCCTACCTGGTTAAATTCAAATAAATCTGAAAATTGTCAATGACATGCTACCTGGCAGTATATTAACATATATTTATTTGTATATTTACTTGTGCCAACTTCATTCCAAAAACATTCTCATTCAGACTACCAGTGTTTTGTAAAAATCCAGAATTTAAATAAGTAATACAATTTGAACCAAAGGAAAGAAGAGTAGAAGGATATTTTGTGCATTTGTGTACTTTGAGAAAATATGTAACTCTTATTGGATTCAAAAAAGGGGGGGCAGGGAGGGGTGAGGACTCAAAATAAGATAAAAGTGCTGCTTTAGATTCTCTAATTTTTATTCCTGGATTTTTAATATTTGGGTATATTTTCTGAAGTGTGGCCTTTCCCCATAGGTTGCATTTTAAAATCTCTTCTTATGGAATGAATCACTGGTCTACCCACACTTTGGTTTCATTGTGCTTTTTTTCCCCACATTCTCACCAACACTTGGATTGTCAGCTTTTCAGTTTCAGCCATTTTTAAAAGCTGTTAATAATATCTCATTGTGGTTTTAATTTACATTTCCCTCATTAATGACTAATGAAGCTGTCCATCTTTTTATGTGCTTATTGACCATTCTTACATCTCCTTTGCTAAAGTATTCTGTTTTGTGACAATTTTATTTTTTGTCTCTTTAAAATTCACTTGAGAGTTCTTTATATGTTCTGGACATAGTTAACTTTGCTAGCTAGATGTATTGGAAATATTTCTGTCCATTCTATGTCTTGTCTTTTTATTTTCTGTACAATGTCTTATGAAGAGTAAAGGTTTTTTTAATTTTGTTAAAATCCAATTGGTCACTTTTTTTTTCTTTTTTGTCTTTTTTGTGTATTTACTTTTGCTCTGTCCTAAGAAATCTTTGCCTATTTTAAGGTCACAAAGATCTCCTATATTTACTTCTTTAAATGTTACAGTGTTTGCTTTTGTAAGGTTAACCTTAAAAATAAAACTGCTAGTTGTTTATCAGCAAATATGGGTTTATTCTGGAATAAAAGAAAATCGCAATCCAGAACAAGTAAGCTGTAGCAAAACCATAGGTAAATCCACAGCACAAAGAAGAGGATCCCTCTTTTATAGAGGAAGGGGAGGGGGAATTGGGAAGGCCATTGGAGTAAACTGGGAGTTTGAAGCATGGTAGCTTTTCATTGGCTGAGTTGTGACTGTCTCTAATTGCCTGGGCTGTTGCCAGGGGAGTAAGAAAACCCTTCTTCCTCCTGCTGGGGTAGCAAAGGAGTATCTATGGGCAAGGTCTGTCTCTTCCTGTTGAATTTGCAATCGCTGATAAGTGGTAAGGCAGGAGCGCTCCCCCTGCCAAACTCCCAACTCCATTTTAGTGAGGTTTTCCTTTATTATTATTCACAACACTTCATTCTATGATTCATTCTGAGTTAATTTTTGTCAATTTGATTTGGTACCACTTTTCTGTTTTAGAGAGAGAAAACGCAATCGGGGGTTGAAGGGATGGGAGGGAGGGGTCGAGGGAGAGAGAATCTCCAACAGACTCCCCGCTGAGTGTGGAGCCCAGCATGGGCTCCATCTCACCACCCTGAGATCATGATCTGAGCTGAAATCAAAAGTAGGTCACTTAACCAACTGAGCCATCCCGTTACCACTTTCTTAAAATAGACTTTTCTATCACAGTTGAATGAAATCTAACCTGTATAGTATAGTTTTATTAGTGTTTTATTATTGTTAAAACTATCTTGTGGACAGTAATTTTCATTAAAACAAGACTGTATTGAAAATTCTTATGTAGAAACTCCCTAAGAACATCCAGAAAAGCGGTCTTTCAGCTTCATCTTGAATATCTTCAGTGACGTAAGACTCACCCCTGTTAGAAAGCCCATTCCATTTTGTAAGAGTCTCACAGTCAGAAGAACACCCGTTAGATTCTTAAGGAGCCTTGTGAATCCTGAGAGTCTCAGACTTGACACGCAGAAGGAAAAGAAAGCACATTTCTTGACAATAACTTCCATTCAACCTTCTACATTAGATGATGCAAATCACATTGTTTTAATAGGGCTTTTGGCTCTGATTGGCTATTCTCAGCCAGGACCTGACATCCACCACAGAGGCCAAACACCACTGGGAGGAGAAGGTACACAGCATAAGTCTTACAGTTGACCTCAAATGAAGCTGCAGAGAGAGCAGTGTGCAGGGGGAGACTAACCCTGCACTTGACACTGGTACTAAACTTCTTGTCTTTTCTCTTAAAATCACCCCCAGTTTCATCTTCGCTATACCACATGTTATTTCCCTGTTGCTCAAATACTACTGGTCTGTACTCAGTTGAAAGGAACAGGAAGACTCCAGGCCAAGAAATGATAATATGAAAACAGGTGACTCTCTTACTGCATCCCCCTCAAGTCACGGCTCTGTCCAGGAGGGGCCTGGGCTGGCCATTAGTGTCTTGGAATATGATTTGCCATAATTAACCAACTTGGCTAAAAACATGCAACACATGTTAAATGTATTTTCAGCTGCAATGAAAAATACATTTTTTATTTTTTATTTATTTTTTTTTAAAGATTTTATTTATTTGAGAGAGAGAATGAGAGATAGAGAGCACGAGAGGGAAGGGGGTCAGAGGGAGAAGCAGACTCCCTGCAGAGCAGGAAGCCCGATGTGGGACTCGATCCCGGGACTCCAGGATCATGACCTGAGCCAAAGGCAGTCGCTTAACCAACTGAGCCACCCAGGCGCCCCGAAAAATACATTTTTAAGAATCAAATTTTATTAAACATACAGAAAAGATTCCAGTTAGCTAAAAATAAAATATACATGTGTTTCACAGGGGTGAAGATGGGGTGAGGGTGGTATATGTGTTGGATGCATGTGTTTACTTTTTAATTTTTTTCTGTCATTTTACTTTTGGGACAGTGTGGGCCTAAGAATAAAGAATATCTACACGTCAGTGGGAGTGTTCTTCTTTCAGTGGTTACAAAGATCCAGAAATGCAGCAGGAGGTCAGTAGGAACGTGATGTCATGTAATAGATTTCCATATATAGGTGACTAGTTATTTTAATCATCAGATGATTTGGCTTTTCCCTAATATACAGCTGGTTTCCAGAGTCACAGTGCTTTTCTTTGATGAAGGTCTCAGGAGGTTTAGTGCAACCACTCTTTGCCATTCAGCAGATCTGCTGGGATATATATGTTGATGCACAGACAGGATTTATGAAGAAACAGTTCATTTACTTCATTTGACCATGTGGTAGGCAAAACAATGCCCCCCCCCCCCCCCAGAATACCATGTACTTATCCCTGGAACCTGTGAATATGTTACAAGGCAAAAAGGACTTGGAAGATTTGAAAGATTAAGGATCTTGAGGAGATTATCATAGATTCCCCAAAGTAATCACAAGGGTCCTTCGAATCTTTCCTAGCTGTGATCACAAGAATATGTGACCACAAGAAAAAGACACCAAGATATGTAACATTGCTGGCTTTGAAAATGAAGAAGGAGGTTTCTAGAAGCTGGAAAAGGCAAGGGAATAGTTCTCTAGAACCTCTAGAAAGGAAATGCATCCCTGCCAGTATGTTGATTTTAGTCAGTGAGGCCTGTGTTGGCCTTGTGTCCTATGGAACTTGAAGATAGTACATTGCTGTTGCTTTAATTTGTTATTGCAGCATTAGAAGACTAATTCAGTCTGTGTCCCTCAGGTGTGGAGAATGGAACCGCAAAACCACAATTAATTATTGTTAGAGTCCAAGGTGATACCTGTGTCTGTGTATATATGTATGTTTATATATAACATAATTTCTAATTGTTAAAATTAAAAATTTCTGCTGAGTTGCTGTCTCAGTAGAGGGAACTCATAGAGTAAATAATATATATAAGGAGTAAAATCGGAGTAATTCCCTTGTCTTTGAATAGCAGCTAATGAAAAAAGTGGCATTTCTGAATATTTATCACTATCTTGTTAGTTATACACTACATCCACCTGTTTATTATAAGTGCCTTTGAAAGATTAAAACTTTTTGAATGCTATTGATTATGATTCAGGAAATATAGATTTTCTTCTTTCCTTTTTAGAAATGACAATAAAATAGGCAACTGCTATAATGTGTGTTTCATTAAGATAAATGAGATTACTGATGTAATGCTAAAGCAACAAATCTCAAACTTTTGTTCTTAGGACATTATGGTTTTAAAAGTTTTCAAGAAACCCCAAAGAGTCTTTGTTAATGTGGGTTACATACAGTGTTGTTTATCATACTAGAAATTTAAGCTGATAAATATTTAAAATACATATTCAATAATTCATTTAAAATAACAAAATGAACCCATTATTCGTAACACAAATTATATATTTTACAAATAATACATTTCAAAACTTAAAAAAAATAATGAGAAGGAAGGCATTGTTTTAAATGTTTGCAGGTTTTTAAAATGACTGCCTCAGTAGAAAATTGCTTGACTTCCAAGGCTGCTTCTGCATTCAATCTGTATCTGAAGAAAATCCAACTTTGGACAGATATGTAATTGAAAGGGATGGAGTATTTTAATAGCCTTTTCAGATGATTGTGGACATTCTTCTTTTTTTTTATTAACATATAATGTATTATTTGTTTCAGGGGTATAGGTCTGTGACTCAACAGTCTTACACAATTCAGAGCGCTCACCATAGCACATACCCTCCCCAATGTCCATCACCCAGCCACCCATCCCTCCCACGCCCCTCCCCTCCAGCAACCCTCAGTTTGTTTCCTGAGATTAAGAGTCTCTTATGGTTTGTCTCCCTCTGGTTTCATCTTGTTTCATTTTTCCCTCCCTTCTCCTATGATCCTATGTCTTGTTTCTCAAATTCCACGTATCAGTGAGGTCATATGATACTTATCTTTCTCTGATTGACTTATTTTGCTTAGCATAATACCCTCCAGTTCAATCCACGTCGTTGCAAATGGCAAGATTTCATTTTTTTGATGGCTGCATAACATTCCATTGTGTTTATATACCACATCTTCTTTATCCATTCATCTGTTGATGGACATCTAGGCTCTTTCCATAGTTTGGCTATTGTGGACATTGCTGCTATAAACATTGGGGTGCATGTGCCCCATTAGTGACATTCTTAAGTGAAGCCTGATTTCCTTTATTTTACTTCAAGCGTGTGGCATTGAAAAATATAATGACGGCTTTTGCTCTTTGGTGCTACTGCCTTGATTGGTGCTCTAACGCCCACAGTTTTACTCTCACTGATTTTGTCCTCTCTGTGCAAATATTCACATAGTGAAAAGTCAGTGAGCTTCCTTACTATGAAAATAATTTTGACCTTTGGGCACCATGGTAGGATCACGGGGACCCCGCAGACTACAGTTTGAGAAGCACTATGTTATGGAGAAGGATGACTCTCTGTATTCACAAACACCCCTCCTCACTGTGGATGAGGGCAGTCTACTCAGTGCTGGGGACGTAGTAAGCAAGCATTACACACCCACATGTTTACGTGTTCTAGAGATTAATGCATGCCTGGTGTCAGACCACAGGAGGAGGTCAGGACTTCAGCAAAGGCGGGAGCACATGCTCCACGCAAGGGGAGACATCCAGCCCTCCATCCTAGCTGATGTTGCATACAGAAACACAGTCCCAGTGTGGTCACATCTGTTTCTCAAGAGACATCGCGGATTTGTCATTTATGTAAAACTTTCTGATTTTTAAAACGTGCCTGCTGATTAAGTATTTGGATTGAAAAATGATACCCAAGTACAAACAAAACCCCTCTTCCCTTTGAATTTGGCCTGCAGCCAACCTCTGGAGGACACACACAGTGACTACTTGTCTGTGAGGGGGACAGATGAAGAGGGACCAGATTTAAGAGTCAGCAGTTCATAACCGCCCCCACTGTGTAGGTTGTGATAATATTTGCTGGGATCAGGCTCCTTGAATCTTCAACTGTCACAGATACAGGAGAATGGTGAGCACATAGACCAGGGTTGGGAAAAATCCATGTTCTTTTTGTCATCGGCTCCTGTTTTAGATGTTCCAGATAGAGTACAGGTAATAAAGCCAGAAGAATTTAGTATCAACAGATACTCATTTCTGGGATTCACCGGATGTACTTAACCTAAAATGTTTATCTTACAAATGATCTGTGATATTTCCATTGTGTTCCAATGCATATTATAGGCCAGTTGGGTAACAGGTGATAGAACTGGCAGGGTAGTTGTGAAAACTAGGCATTTAAAAAAAAAGGGGGGGTATTGTGATACAAATAGGCTGATCACATTACAGACTTTTTTGTGAAATTCACATTCAGCGATAAATAGTTTTTATGGTCACATCACCACAGAAGGTGCTGTGGGCATAAAAAGTCGACCAAGATACAGACTTTCTCTGCTCAGTATTTACTGTGTGATGAATGATAGAGATACAGAGAGAGTTGTGCAAAGTGCTAGACCTTATTTGCCCATAGCTTTAGAGTGCTTGCTCTTGGCTATGTGTTGTTCTGGGCATCAGGGAAGGAGAAAAGTACAAAGAACAAATGTCCCAGACCTCAAAGAGCTGACATGCTAGTATTCTCTAAAGTAAACAGTAGCAGGAAAACAGAGAACATGGTGAAATTGACCCCTCTGAAGGATCAGAGATTTTAAACAGAGGGTGGCTGGCGTATGAGCCCAAATCCAGGACATAAAGAACATTTATAGGTGGAAATGAGGAGATGTATGGGAGATAGGGGCCTTCTGAATGTCAGAACGACACAAAGTGTGAAAATGTAGGGTGCCTTTGGGGTATTGTGAGGGGACATTGTGGCTGAAGAATTAACCACATTAGCTTCTGAAACTGCTTCACAATGTCATTTTTTTATGGAAAAAAATAGGGCTGTAGATTGAATGTTACCGAGTTTGCAATCTCAATTTCCAAATTCTAATTTATACAAACTATGACAATATAATTATATTTGTTAAGGCGTTCAGCCCAATGTGGGAATATACCAGCAACTTAGTAACTGTCAACTGATAACGAAGTAAGAAAAAAACAGTCTTGCTAAGGTTTTGGTTTGATAATAAAGAAAATATCGGTAATTGAGAACATCAAAGATTTCTATTTCTTGTTCATATTGTATTTTAGCTGCAGCGTCTTGCTGCTTAGCTGTCTTTGCTCAAAATGTCTTTATCCCTCTAGGATCCAGGCTGTTTGGGACATGTTGTAGGAAAAAATACCAATGGACAAAGGAGCAAACACTGTCAGGTCTTCTAATTGGATATGGTGTGAATGACATCCGTTATATCCCATTGGCTAATACAGATCACATGACCAAGTCTGCCATTTATGGGGCAAAGAAATCTATTCCTCCCACTAAAAGGCATTATTGTAAGTCACATGGCAGTGGTCTCAGATGTAGGCTAGTAGCTAATTGGGACCAGTAATTCTATTGCAATTCTCCTGTTTTGCTTTACTGTAGCTTGAGTTCTAAGGCATATATAATAAAGAGTGGATGGATTGTTTTATTGAAGTATAGTTTAGAAGCAAAATCTGAAAATTTTGCACAAGTCAACGATAAAACCAAAAGAAGTTTGTTGTCATGGTACTGGGCCCAATTCCAGAGGCAATTGTCTTGAAGATTTATACAATTGGCTAGTTATACAGGCTGTAATTCATTCATGAATTCAGAAGGTGAAAAGCCTATGAAAGCTCCAGTTTGAGGATGTTCCTTTCACTTGGTAAGATTCTCCTAATAGAGATGTGAATGTCTTTAATACATTTTTATAGACTCGACTGAGAAGAATTTCTTATACCTGTTTGAGAGCTCAAAATATGCACCTTTTCTGAGCAAGAAGCCCACAAGGCCATTCTCTATTCTAAGCCTGAACAGAAATTGCTTTGGAACATTTAAAAATCTACTACTGAAATTTATCTAGCAGGGCTAAGCACCATATTCACTTTTCAGGGGCTCTCAGGCTTCTGTAGTCCAAGCGGTGAGGACAAATTCTCAGTCCCATTTTGTTTTTCAAGGATGCAGGAGCATCTGGATAGAGCTCCTGTTGTTATCTATGACTCTTCTTTTTAATTAGATGAAGCATTGACTGATATATGGGCAACATTTCAAAGGCTTGTGATTAACCGCTCCTACCAGTGCATGTCTTTTTTGATACTGAATTTTGAAATTCAGTCGTCAATGTAAAGCAGTGAGTACCCATCTGGTCTTAAATTAGGTGTTGTTCTTCCTGAAAATATCACTGACAGCATTTGACTAGAAGAAAGTTTGGGGGAAACCCAGTCGCTCAAGAAGCAGATCTCTGTATTTATTTTTAAAGCTTTTCTATAGAAATGAAGACTGCTCACATCTGCTTTGTAGCACAACAACATCCTTTTGTAATGCTTAGCTTCCATAAACTGTGTAAGAAACTGTTATGGTCCCTCTGGTAATGTTTGATTCTTTTGACGAAGTATAATACAAATAATTAAATAGCGGTGTTTGATGCCCCCTCCCACTTCTATCAAGTAGGGATTTGCAAGTTGGTGTAATATTTCTATATCGTACAGTATATTTTAATTAAAGTCAGAATGCTGTGTAAGATTGAGCAAATTGTGTTCCATTTGAAGAATTAAAGAATTACTCAGGCTTGCCAGCTTAATCTAAAATTCTAATTCTAAACTCTGCTATGAATGCCAGATGCACTGGGTTCTTATTGTCCATCAAATACCACCTGGAAGTATTTATCACAGCAGAAGGAGGAAGCTTCTCATATCTTTTTGGAGGGAGGCTTTTATTAAAATTGGCTTCTTTTGATATTGTCCCCATTTACAATAAATGGAGTCCGTGAAAGGCCCTTAACTCTAATCAGAAATGCAGAACTGATTACAGTGTTTTCATGACCACATAAAAGATAAAACCCTCAAAAGATTTTGCTTGAGTTGATAAATCAACTTTTTACACACCAAAGAGCAACTCAAAAGCAAGTAGAAATTTGGTGAAACAGCCTCATTTGTCAACCAACTGACTCAAAAGAAAATAGTTCAGAAATATTTTCTTCTTCTGGAAGAATACCAGTTGATTTGGGCCATGAGGTACTTTACATGTTCAGGAAAAGAAGAGTACATTAGAGTTTTCCAGCTGACACTCCTGCTTTTCATGGTTTTATCTTGTATATTTCAATAGTGGTCTAAAACTGGTATCCGTAAAACAAAAAACAAAAAACAAACAACAACAACAACAACCTGGTAGCCATGTTTGTATGAGTTAAAAAAAAAAAGGTGATGACTAAAATGATGTTTTGAACCTGGAAGAAAGTTTGATAATTTCCATCTTGCCCTGAGAGTGGAGGTCACCTAATTCTTATTTTAAAATTGATAATCCAGCCCAGTAGAAGGAGGCTTTTTTCAGGTTTCCTTAAAATCTATTCCCTTACTTAACACAGACTTAAAGTTAGAGAAATTAAGCTAATGGTGCAAACTTCTTCCCAACTTCTTTCCCTTGATGGTACATCAAAATGGCTGAAGTCAGAATTTCTTCTGCTTCTGGAAATTGTCTTCTTCCCCTCCTCTCCTTTCCCCTCCCTCCCGCCCTTCTTCCCTCCTTTCCTTCTCCTCTCAATATGCTCTCTTGCAGACTCTTAATCATAGGAAACAAACTGGGTGCTGCTGGAGGGGAGGGAGATGGGGGAATGGGGTAAGGAGGGTGATGAACATTAAGGAGGGCATGTGATATAATGAGCACTGGATATTATATAAGACTGATGAATCACTGACCTCTACCTCTGAAACTAATAATACATTATATATTAATTAATTGAATTTAAATTAAAAAATAAAAATTTAAAAAAATCCTCTCTTGCAATAGTTGGCCATATCCATTTGTCATTAAGTCAGATTTCCTTTTTAACATTATTTTTAATTAAAAAAATTTTTTTAGATTTCCTTTTTTAAAAATAAATCTTTTATTTGGGAATAATTTTAGATTCATAGGAAGGTTGAAAATAGAGTACATAAAGTTTCCATCTACCCCTCCCCCAATTTCCCTTAGTGTTGACCTCTTATATCACCCACATATATTCATCAAGACTAAGGAACCGACACTGGCACAGTATTATTAACTAAATTCTAGACTTTATTTGAATTCCACCTACTTTTCCACTGATGCGCCCTTTCCCTCCCAAGCAGTCCCAATCAGGCTATCACACTGCATTGAGTTCTGGTGGCTCCTTAGTCTCCCCTGGTCTGTCACTGTATCTCATTGCTTCCATCCTTTTCATGACCTTGACAGTTTTGAAGAGTACTGGTCAGGCATTTTGTAGAATATCACTCAATTTGGATTTTCTTTTTTTCTAATGAATAATCTGTTAGCGGTCAGGGTTTTTTTGGAAAATATCACCCAGGTGAAGTTATCAGGAAGTACATGATGTCAGCATGAATTCTCACTGGGATGTTAACTTTGATCACTTAGTCAAGGTGGTGTTTACCAGGCTGTCATATTTTTTTTTTTAACTTACAGCATCATCTCACTTTATCAGACTTGTTTCTGGTCACTGCTCCAACTTATTAGCATGTTTTTTAAAGAACATTTTTATCTGCTCATGCAAAGTTTGTTAAATGCCAGGAAAATGTTCTAGGAAAGGGGAGAAGGTGGCATTCCAGAGCACAGTATGTGTAAATAAGTAGTACGCTCTGTGGACAGAATTTAATGGGAAGAATTTAATAAACTTTAGGCGAGACTGAAATGGCTGCAAATACTAAGTAGTACATTAAAAGTAAAATGACTAATAAAATGTCTTTAACTGCATTCGTGTTAGGGGATAAATTTATTAGCTAGGACTTAGCCCTAATTCCTGGCATGCTGCTCTAGGCACCCAAGGCTCAAAGCTGATTCTCTGCCAAATACTAGGTCTCTATTTCACAGCTGTGTTTGTTGTTTAAGAAATGCCCCGTGGGGCCTGGTGGACAATGATTTCAAAAGTAACACAGATTAAATAAAAGGGATATGGAGGCCAGGCCAGCCTTGTTTCATCTATCGCTCCTTCATTATCCTTAACATTTAGGCTAGTGGACATGTCAGTGAGGAATGCTGAGCCTCTCACTCCAATGGAAAGATGCAACATCATTGTCTTTGAAGATGGGGGGAAGGGGGGTCGTGCCAAGGCATGTGGGCAGCCTCTAGAAGCTAGAAAAGGCAAAGAAATGGATTCTCTCCTAGAGCCTCCAACAAGGAACACAGCCCTGCCCACACCTTGATTTTAGTGCAGCGAAATGTATTTGGAGCTTCTTACCTACAGAGCTGGAAGAGAATAAATTTGTATTGTTTTAATTCACTAAGTTTTTGGTAATTTGTTACAGCATCCATGGAAAATTAACCCCAATAGGTAATGACCTAGCTCAGTTATACACCCAGCTCCTTCATACCCAGCTGTCTGGTAAAGTCATGTTACTGTTTTTAGTTTCTTCTGAATTTAAGGACTTGACTTCTTTATGCTTTGATGCCTTCCTCTCTGTACAATAGATTTCTCTTCCCCATTCTCCTGTACTTAACATTTTTTCTATTCAATCATCATTTTTGGTTTGTTTTTTAAATTATTTTGTTTGTGGAGGGTATCAGTACACACAATTGGGTTGATTCAGTTCATCATGTTAGATGAACAAGATCTTTTTTTTTAAGATTTTATTTATTTATTTGACAGAGAGACACAGCGAGAGAGGGAACACAAGCAGGGGGAGTGGGAGAGGGAGAAGCAGGCTTCCCACCGAGCAGGGAGCCCGATGCGGGGCTCGATCCCAGGACTCCGGGATCATGACCTGAGCGGAAGGCAGACGCTTGACGACTGAGCCACCCGGGAGCCCCGATGAACAAGATCATTATTGGTGTAAGTCTTCTCCTTCTTTCTTTTTCTTAATTCTCTTGTTGACATCTTTTACTCTCATTGCCAGTTCTATTCTTCTCCCCCCCGGTTCGTGGTCTAATACCTTTCTAATATGTACATATATGTCATGTTCCTTAAAAAAATACATAAATTGTATCTTAGGTTAGATCTCATTCTGAATCTTGCTTGCTTTACTCAAGATTATGTGTTGGAGACCTGTTCGTACTAACAAATGTAGATTTATTTTATTGCTTTTCCTGCTATCTGATATTTTGCTTCATGAATTTGGCAAATTTCATTTCCCCATTCCACTCTGATGGATATTTAGTTTGTCCCTGGCTTCTAGCTCTTAGAAACAAGTGTGGAATGTGCATAGTGTAGGCACGCATGCATTTTTAATTTTGTCAAATGCGGCCACAATGCTTTGCAGAATGTCTTACCAATCTAGCTTCCAGAGGACAGTATTTCCCAAAGCCTCAGTAATACTGAGTGTGATGTAAAAGTATGTTTCAGGAAATATTTGCTGATTTCTACTGAGGTTTTTAATATCTTTCTGTGCTTATTTGCCCCTTGTGCTTTTTAAATTTTTTTCCTGTGCAGTGTATAGTCACATTTTCTGCCCATCCTCCTATACTGTGGCTTTTGTTACAGAGTTTTAGGACATTTTTATGTAGTCTAGTCCTTATTGGTTATACATCTTACAAATGTCTTCTCAGGGCCTGCTGTTTTAAATTGATTGTGTCTGTGGCATTGTTCATCGTAAAGTTGCTAATTTTAACATAGCCAAATTTATGAGTCTTTCCTTTTATACTTCATGGGTTTTTTTTTCCTTCAGACTTATTTAAGAAATCTGTTTTAACCCTAACATCATACATTTTTATCCTGTAGTTTCTTCTTTCTTTAAAAGATTAATTTATTTGTTTCAGAGGGAGCACAAGTGTGAAAGAGAAAACACTAGCAGAAGGGTCAGAGGGAGAGGGAGAAGCAGACTCCTCGCTGAGCAGAGAGCCACGTGGGGCTGGATCCCAGGACCCTGGGATCCCGAAGGCAGACGCTTAACTGATTGAGCCACCCAGGTGCCACCTCGTGTAGTTTCTTCTTGCAGGGTTTCCCTTTTCACACTAATAGGTTTAATCTACCTAAAATGTATTTTTTTATGTATTGTTTGAGGAGGGATTTAATTATTCCCAAAATGATGAACTCACTTCTCTGCACTATTTGCCATATAGTAAGTTGTCATACAGTAAGCTATTTGATTCCATTGATCTATTGTTTTTTATGTTCTGGTGCCAAATGTATGCTGTTTTAATTACTGTGACATTGTGAGTTCCCTTTGTTTGATTTACATATTTTTAAACTATCTTCAGACCTTTACTGGTACAATCATTCTTCAGTGTAAGGTATACTCACGATATGTCAAGTTCCCAAAGACATGATTAGATTTTGTTTGGATTTGCATTCAATTTTAGATTAACTGGATTTTCTAAATTAACCCACATATTATCTTTATAGTGTAGAGTCTTTCCCACATAAACATGGAATATCTCTGCATTTATTAAAGTATCTTTTATGTCCTTTAATAAAGCTTCAGAATGTACTTCATAAATATTTTATACAATGCTACTTGTTTTCTCAATATTTTAAAATTAATTTTGCTACTGTGTTCTCTTTTATTACATTTTCTCATTTATTTTTGCTGGTGGCGTCCATTGGAATTCTTCTATTAGTTATAATGTCTTGGTTCTCTAGTAGGAAAAGGCACCAAACTTCCCTGGTTATGACGTCTTCAATGAACTATAATCTTTCCTTTTGAAAAGCCTTTCATGTTGGTTGGCCATCTTGGATAACTGTATTCAAATTGGTGGGCATCACTCCTATAGGCTAATAAGCTGGCTGTTTTCTTCCTAAGGAAGTAGAGTCTCAAAATGTATCCTTATCTCTTCTAACTCTAGGCCCCAAAGTAAATTGGTAAATTGCTGACTCTTGGAGGAGTCTTTCCCATTAAAATGTGATCAGGAGAGATTTTGTATCATTATATGGATTCTGAAAGTTTGTTAACATTCATCTGTAGGACTCCTTAAGGGAGGTGACTTTGGGGAAAGAACGTTTATCTCTGTTTTGATTTTTTGTGATCTGGTCCAGTTTTCTATTTTGCAGATCAGTTTTGAATATTCATTTTTTAATTAAGAATATTACCCATTTTATCTAAATTTCCAAATTTATTGACAGATGAGAAAGACATGTTCTTTTATTGCCCAGAATACACAGGATTTTTAAGCTATGTTTTTCTCATTGATTGCAAATTTTATTGTAGTGTGATCAGATAATATAGTCTTCATAATGTCAGTTCTTTAAAATCATTAGGAATGCTTTTGTGATCTCTACATGGTCATTTAAAAAATGTGTGTTTGATAAATGTGCATTGTCCGTTAATGTGTGAAATCCCAGTTTTTGTTTTATGGGTTTTTTAAAAAGACTTTATTTATTTATTTTTTGAGAGAGTGAGCAGGGTAGGGGCAGAGGTAGAGAGAGAATGTCAAGCAGACTCCATGCTGAGCACAGAGCCCAGTGCGGGGCTCAGTGTCACAACTCTGAGATCATGACCTGAGCCGAAATCAAGTGTCGGACACTTAACCGATTGAGCCACACAGGCACCCCTAAATCCCAAGTTTTTTAATCATGTTACCCAAATGTTGTTGTTGTTTATTTTTTGTGTGCATATTTCAAAAGCTTCTGAAAGGATTGTATTACATCTCATAAAATTATAGGTTTGTTTCTTCCTGTATCCTTTCAATTTTTGCTTTATTTCAAGGACATAAAATTGCTGTGACGTACATAACACTTACAATGAGATCTCTCATTGCATAATATGAGACAGGAAGAGAGCTTAATATATGGTCATAAAAAGGATCAGGGTGTTGGGGGAAAATGAGCACCATCACTAATATATTTATTTATTTGAATGCATATCATGCATTTTTTAATTTATAAAAGATGTAACAGACTAGCCTACCTTTCGAAAGAGTAACATTCTGGGCGTAGAGCACAACATGAATGCTGAAAACAATTTCAAAATAATATAAAGCCATATAACTGAAACATATAATCATTTTGGGGGAAAAGTTAATTTGGGTTATCAGGAAAGATGAAACATGATTAGCATTTGCATTGAGTCATCTAGACCTTGAGGGAATGATGGGTTATTAAATAGGATCTTGAAAAAAAGTAAAGATTTTGGAATTGTGTTGAAATGGGAAGTGATGTTCATAGGCAGAGAGAAGAAATAAAGGAAGACATAAGCTGGAAGGAAGTCTTTTGTTTAACATGAGCTCATGTGGTCAGTCTCCAAGTGGAATCCCAAGCCAAGAGACATGGCCCAGGAATTCAATTAGTCAATTGAAATTAATTTAACTTCTTAAATTCTTTATATAAATCTTGACCATTTAGCTAGTTTTTAAAAAGTATGCTGAACAGGGGCTCCTGGGTGGCTCAGTCACTTGGGTGTCCAACTCTTGATTTCCGCCTGAGGTCGTGATCTCAGGTTGTGATCTCGGGTCGTGGGATCGATCCCTGTGCTGGAGCCCTGTGTCGGGCTTGGTGCTCAGTGAGGAGTCTGCTTGTCCTTCTCCCTCCGCTCCTCCCCCGCTTGCTCTCTTTCTCTCAAATAAATAAAGCTTTTTAAAAAAAATAAAAAGTATGCTGAATAGAAAGGAGAATGAAAGAAATCCCAAAGTTTCAGGCTAGGGTTAGGAAAACCTTGGGGAGGTTTTCGAGTATTGAGTGTGGTTCTGAAATCATCGCAGACCCCGAGGAAGAGACAAGTCTTTTTCTGAAGTACTATTTTAAAATGACAATGAATGAAGATTAATTCCCAGTCATATAAGAATACAGTTTTCACTTCTAGGCTCCAACGCAACTCTTAAAAACAAAATAAAACAAAACAGAAAACTCCTTTGTATCATTTACATATTGAAGAAAAATAAATAGGTAAAAAGCCATGGTAACAGCAAGCTTATCACCGAAGTGATTCTGATAGATAAAATCAACGTTTTTGGTGGATAAGCTCCACTAATGCTAATTGTTTTTCTTGTTTGACTCCTGGATCTTAACTTCATTCATGCTAGAATACTATTGGGATTTGGGTACTAGTACTGAAAAGATGGGAAATACTAAATACTATAAGTACTTATAGTCAGAATAGGTGAATATACGTTTGCAAAAATTAATTGCACAATGAAAACCTGCTGCATAATCCGCAAGTCTGCTTCAGCTGAACTATCATGCTGAAGTCAGTTTGTTTGCTCAGCCCTGGGAGAGCAGGACCTTTCTCCACGGAAGAAAGCAAAGATGTACGAGCCACTGTTTGTGAAAGCCAGATGGTGTGGAGTTCTTTCTAAAAGGCTGGGAATATCACCATCTTCTGAAGGAGGAAAGTGAATAAATGCCACCCCTATTTCTTCCAAAGCTAAATGTTCTCGCTTTTTTCCAATTTGATTTTCTCAACCAGAGAAAATCTTTCTCTTTGTCCTCTGCCAGGTGCCAGAAGTCTTAGAGGAGAAAAAAAGCCAAGAGGTCTCAGGAATCACTGCAAACAGTCTGGTCAGCTGGGACAGTGGCATCTGTGGCTGATGTGGCTTTAAATTCCTGGCTGGAAAAATATGTAATTGGGTTGCTCCACCATTGAGGTATAGCTTCCAAGATTGTTTGCTTCATTATAATTCACTTCTGTAAGTTTTTTTTTTTAATTGAGATCTTCCTTATAGAAATCTCTTATGTTTTACTGCTTCAATGATGAGCGGAGATTAGCTTTGCATTTGCAAAATTAAATTACTTTCCCAAAGTATTTCTTAATTTTCATGCAGATGCCACTGAAAATTTCAAGAGAGTGAAAAGTTGTTAGCTGCACTTTAAATACCAGAAAATCTCTGTGTGGGAAGGAGAGGGGAAGAGTGTGAAATTACTTTTATTTTAAAATTGAACATAGGGGTATTCATTCTGCAGAATCCACATCTGGAGAATAAGTACCTGAGGGGAAAATGCTTTCATAGTTCAAATTTTGAACATTTTTAGTATCAAACGTTTGGATCAATATCTACCAAGGAAAAACAAAAGGTATTAAAAATGAAGTGTGATCAGCCCCTGTATCATGAGAGCGGGGTCCTGTGGGCCCATCTCAAGCTTGTTTCTGAGGAGACACCCCAACAATGTTATAAATGAGTTGAGATCTATCACAATAGTCCCTCTGGTGTCCTTCTAATTCCATATCCCCTTCCCATCTCTAAAACAACAGAGTTCAGGAGTTCCATAATGGTTTACTTTAATATACTTTTGTTGAAGAGGAAAACCATCTTCCTGTTACCTCTTAGGTTCAGTGCCTGCAACCTGTGAATTAAATTGATGAATGAAATGATGAACAGATGAAAGGTTTATTTGTGTGTACACAAGAGCCAATACAAGAAACAGCTGGTGGCTAAATGATTAAAGTTAAAGGTTTATATACCAAACTGAGCAGGGGAGAGGGAGTGGGGAGGGATGGCTTCTATGGGAGGAACAAGTGGGAGATAAGAAAGTTTGTGATAATGTCTGTCTGTACAGGTATGAGTAGTCTTTCTGTTTTCTTCAGGGTCCTAAAACTCCCACAAGAGAGGGGATTTATGGTAGTTTTACTCTAGGTTTCTCTCCTTGGAGGAGAATTCCCAAAGAGGGAATTTAAGGCAGTCCTCATTTCTCAGAAGTGTCTGTTTTTAGTCAGATAAGGGAAGCTCCGAAAAGGCTTCTTTCTCCATATGTTGAATTTCCAGTGTCTTCAACTTAAAAATAATCTTTCATCAACTCTGGAGTTCCAAGTGAGTGGCCACACTTTGAGGAATTCAGGTTACCAAAACTGACACTTCAGTTGTGCTACAGTTAGTCTAGGATCGGTTAGTCCATAAAATATAAAGAGGAAGAAAAATGGGGGAGTTTTTCTTAATCCCCTTAAGTCTGAAAAACTCCCCTCTAGTCTCTCTCTAAATGAACTGGCTACCTACCTTGAATGGCAAAAAGAAACTTTAAATTTTTTTCCAGTAAATTATCCACATACAAGGTTATCTGATTCAGTATCAAGTTCTGAATAACCCAAATGATATTAAATATTTGGTCAATCAGCTAATACTTACCAAAGATACATGACTGGCACATTGTAGCTTCCAAGTTTGGATTGAGCCTCTTGTCATTTGACATTGTCTGGAAAACATCTAGATCAGTAACAAACATGAGCAACGTGAGCCTTAATTCAATGATTTGCCTCATAGTGAGCATGTAATTGTTATGTGCTTTTAGACTTTTAACCACGTTGTTGCCTCTTATGTGGGAAAATGAATAGGTTCACTGTTCATGCTATAATAAATGAATGTCAGAGTTTTGAAGGGTGAATTCTGTTCATTATTCAGGTTGGACTTATTTATTAGAGACCTTTCTTCTAAATCATGATGAAAACCAGTGGCAGAATGAATCAATATATAAAATTATCTTTACCTACATTGGAGAAACAAATCTAATGGGTAAAGTAAAATCAAATTCTACTGGCATCTCGTACATTTATAGAGCAAAATTAGTGGCTTTAGGCTTTGTGGGTTTTTTTTTATACTTATTTACCAAACTAACGCTGGCCATAATGTTGAAATAAGTGGACTTTATTTTCTTTTCCTTCATTAAGGCTTCAGTTATTCTGTATTGGAAGAATCAACGGCATGAGGATCTTCAAATATCTTGCACTGCTGTAGTCTTTATTTATGCCCTCAAGTGCTTTTCTGGTGGAAAAATCAAAACCGTCTTATCCATCTTGGTATTTAGTTAATAAGGAATGGTGCATGTTATTATGCTGAACATCTTACCTAAAGATGTCGTGTGTCAAGTACCCAGTGTTCTGGCGTCAAATGGGCAAAACATCCAATTTATAGAAATTTAAGTTTGATCCAGACACCCCAAGTATATACATGTCATCTGTCTAATATGTTTGCTGGTCTGTGGAAACCAGTAAAACCAAACCACCTGCTGTCTACGTTAGGCTGTAAGCTCCATGAGGGTGTGGAGTCCACATGGAACCATGTTGCGGATACCCAGTGTATCCTACTGTCTGAGCATGTCTTATCCCCCCCTTCTCTCTTTCATTTGAAATTAATTATGAGAATTATTAGAAGCAAAAACAAAAACATGACCTGTGACTATGATTGATAAAAATAAGAGGAGGTCATCAGGCTGAAATATCATGAACTCATTATACTCTCTTCCAGGAAAAGAAAGACTAGAAGGAGTGTAATATGAAGAAGCCAATATTTATAAAGGTGATATTTATAAATTTGAAACAACATTATGATTTGTTTTCCCTTGATGTTTTGAACTGTTCCTGACAGTATCTACATATTTGTTCTCCTTTCACTAGGATATATTTTTATTTAAAATGGATACGGCAAGAGTAACTGAAGAATGGAGTGTATTAGCCGCATATTTCTATTCTTTCACGTCTGGGGCCTTGCAGACCCTAGAGAGAGCGCCTCTTCAGGACTAGCCAGTTCCTAAAGAGTAAGACTCCCCTAGGAGCATTCTCTTCATACAGCCAATCCAGAGCCAACCACCTGCTTTTACTGAGCTCTCACAGTAAGTTTGATCCAGACACCCTGGACCACTGCCCGCGTGCCTGAGTCACCCCAGCGCCAGGGACCAGACAGCTGTGCTTCAGAAACCACTGAAATTATTCAAAGTAGTCAATCCTAAACCTGCTTACCCTGGCTCACCTGTTCCTCCCTGCAGAAAGCACAATAAGGCCTCTTGCCCACATTTTTCCTTCATTGCCTCTACTTCCTGAGGGACCTTGGTATTCTCCATGTGCCCCCCAGCCCACCCCCATCCCCCAGCATGGCATGCCCCCTCCTCTTGGGAACTGTAAGTAACACAGAGTCTTTTTTCTGTGGTGGTCCCTCCTGATCTGTTGGCTTCACCATAGATGAATAATAATATTTTCAAATAATAATACTTAAAACAATTTTAAGAGATAGATGGTGTTACTGTTAATTTTGAGGAGAGGAAATGAAGCACCCGAGACTTCAAGTTGTCCAGTGTCATTTAGCAAATTAAGTAATCAGCTGGGACTGATATCACAGTTTGCTCATTTTAAAACAGGCGCGTAGCGCACCTTTCATTACCTTTTCCTCCTCTTGGAGTTTTATTACTTCCTGTCCAGCTAAGAAGACACCCCCTGCTTTTGTTAGCTAGTACCTTCTCGGATCTCCTCCCAGAATTCTACAGCCTATAATACTATTTTCTTGGTTTACAATCCTTGTGGGGTGGATGGGATGGTATATAGTAGGCTATATACTTCTGAGGGCAAGGGCTTTGACTTTGGAAAGGACAAGCAGATATTCCAGAATCTCATTGAAACTGAGGAAATCTCCCAGCTCACTGCCTCCTGCAACATGCTGGGGTTCTGAAATGGTAAACTGCACCCCCTTTCTTCCCAACCCGAGTCTGGAAACAGTTGAAAGATAGGAACAGGAGTCAGACAGGTAGAGACCAACATATGTGCTTTACTCCCGATAAAAACATCCTGGGTCCGACCGCTCCAGCTCTGACGCAAATGGGCTTCCTTGCTGTTTCCTCAGAATTTGGCAAAGGCATCCATCCTGCCAAAGGCAGCAGGACATGGCCTTTCACCCTCTCAGGACTTGGCCCTGAAGAGACGAGGATGGCCCTTGCCACTGGCTGGAGAGTGTCGTGTGTGCCCAGTTCCTCCTTACAACCTTACCAGATTTGACAGGAGACCACCAGGGAGAGGGATGACAGTTGGCTTGTCCTTCGTTCCAGCCAAGCTGTTTCCAGGGCGCTGTCACAGAGCCCGTGGAATGCTGGCTTTTCCGACGAATAGTCACATGACCTTGGGAAGCCATTTGACTCATGTATTTCTCACGTGCCCCACCTGTCAAGAGCTCATTTATAATGAGCACTCCTAGGACTTTTGATGACTAAATGATAGACTATTTGCTCAGTAAACAGTAAGTAAATAGTAGCTACTGTGATAATTCCCCCCCCCCCCCCCGCCCGCAGGCTGTTTTCTGAATTCAGTTCCATTCTGTGATCCAGTAATTGTAAACTGAGAAAAAGAGGACTGCTTCCCTGGTGAAGTTGTTTTTTGCAGTCTTTGTTTATGTTCATAGAGGGAGGGCATACGCTTACTAAAACTATCAATAATGGACAATAATAAAGGCCCATCCATTCCCTGTCGTGGGAGGCCCTGTTGAGAAGGGAAGCAATTCATTTATGCTAATAAACTTAATTATGTTTATCCATTTATACAAATAGGCTGGGCAGTCTTTTCTAGGAATTGTACTTTATTTTCATCATCATCTACTTTGGCAGTCTGCATTTACTAAAGGCTTTCATTTCGTATGTATGAGTTAATAGTTCTCCATTGGCTCTTGTTTACTTGCACTCACACTTGAGAGTCCCCGTTTTGGAGCCGATACTAGGGCAGGGCCCTGTGCTGAGGGGTCTCATTCAGCCCTTCTGTGATCTCAGGGAGTGGGCAGCTATCTCTGTGTTAATTAACTCGAGCTTCCTGGAAGCCAAGGGGCTTGCCTGAGGTCCTATGGCTTAGAAGTGGTGGTGAGAAGGGAAAGCTCTACAGCAAAGAACCAGCCCTCTGCTTGGCTTCCGTCAGGCACCACTCCTCCCTTTAGCCCTTCTGAGGAGCTTCTGTCAAGCAGTAGTTATTCATGTGAGCCAGGTCTGTCTCCTGACTCGTATTTAGATTTTCATTCCATTTCTTTTCAACAGATACAAAATGAAATTAAGCCTCGTCTCTAGGGACTAGATCTTAGAGATCTTTTAGAGATCAGAGTTTCAAAGAAAGTGCCACATCATCAGTTCTGCCTTTAGGAAGTTTGCCTTTCACACTGAAAGAGATTTCTTAAGGCAGAAGAAAAGAAATGTGTGGTTTCTCTTTGGCGTAAAGCTCCCACGATGGCATAAATCAACTGTAAGGTGACTTCTTTGGGGGAATTCTCTAAAGAAGCTGAGCAGATGGCAATTTTAATTGGTCAGAGAAGCACCACTATTTAGTGATATGATTTAATTGATTCCTCTCTGAATCATCTTTTTAGAAATCTGAGGGGAAAAGAGATGCCCAAATATTCTAATTCAAAGAACTCCAGAATATTCTCCTTCTGGGACTCCACTGATTTAACCAACACTGCGTAGGAAGCCTGTCCCTAAAAACACTTGTTAGAGTACCTTGGCTTCGGTATTACTGACGGCATTTCCAATCCCATTTGAAATTCCAGCTAATTCTAGTTTGACTGTGACTTCCACGCTGAGTGAAATGAAATATTAGAATATGTGCTCCTCAAAGGTTTAATAGCAAACTTGTAGCCAGCATCATTTGTCTCACCATCTTCCTTTATAAAGCAGAAAAAAGTAAGATGTGCCATCACTAACATCCTGCCTGCTGCCTGCCATCTCTGTAGACTCAGGTACCAGATGAATCATATTCTCATTGAGCGTCGGGTGTTCATCACCTGAACATCCATAGTCATCAGGACCCTCAACGCCATGGCTGCCCTGGGTTATGGTGGGTATTTATGCCTATGACCACCGGTACCGAGGAAACTGAGCTCTTCTAGTCAAACTGATACTCAGGATGAAAGTGAGACAAACCAGCAGTGAAACTTCGCTGTTTGAACGTCCATATTTCAAACTATGAACTCGATCATGCACAACATGTATTGTTAATGCATTTAGGCACACCAAGTACTTTTCAGTGTTTAAGGCTTGCTCTGAGGTTTAAAAAAATTTCTTTGAAGTGGAAGAAATCAGAGAACACCCAAAGATGCACCCACTTCTATATTTAAGGTGCCATTCTGCCACTTTTGGAGCTCACAAAAATCTTGGCTATAGAAATATAAAATGTCACAGCAGAGAACAAACTGGATCCCCGTGACATCTCAGAGAAGTTATAGCTAATTGAAATACTCTCACCATGGTAGAGAAGAAAATAAAACACAAGCACAGGGATTAAAGAAGCTAGAGTTTGAATCCTGTGTCATTGATTACTTATTGATAGATCTTGTCATTTTTTATTAGTAACTCTCCATCACTTCCTATCTTTGTGATGTGTGATAGTAAATATTGGAAATACTAATAGCAAAAATAATGAAAACGGATACTTCTTCATCACTTACTATGTGTCAGGTCCTTCTTTAGCACTTTATATATATTGTCTCCACCGCCAAAAACCACCTTATTGAGAGGGACTTCTTGTATTCTTGCTTTCCAGATTAGGAAGCTAAAGTTTAAAGCGCTGTCAATTAGATAAGAAGTGGCAGGGTCCCGGGGTGGAGCCTAGATGCGTTTGATATGGAAATCCATACTCGTAACTGCTCACTTTGTCACTGCATTTCCTATGTCTCAGTCTATCCAACCAAAAGATGGAGGTGTAATGTATTAACAGAAGGATTAGAGAAAATGAACAAATCTAAAGAGCTGAGGCCAGCGTTTGGGACATAAGACAACGTAGGCACTATTAGGCCACATTTCATTTAGAAATGGGTATTGCTGCAAGTGACAGAAGACCTGAATGAATACGATCGACGAAGCAAATAAAGGCTTAGTTTTCTCATATAACAAGAAGTTCCAGGGTTAAGTGGCTTCCGGAGTCAGTTCAACAGTGCCATCAAGTAAAAACGGACATCCGTATGATTTGTTTGGTGTTGTGTCATGTTTGCAAAGTAGATACTGCCCCTGCAGATATTATGTCTTCCTTCAGAGATGGAAGAAAAAAGGGAGAGGGACACCGGCCTCCTCTCTCTCTCTTATCAGGAAAATGGGTCATTGGTCTTTATCCTGTGGGTTCATGGCCACTTCTCACTGCAAAGGAGGCTGGGGAAATGCATTTAGATTGCTTTTGCTTATCATGCTTTAGATTTTTCTGGTGTCTGTGGTTTGGGGCAAAAGGACTCACAGGTTTGGTGTTGTCTTTTTATTTTTTTCAGTGAAGCATTAACTCTGTCCATAGTCTCGCCTTCACTGCTTTTAAAATTTTGTCCAATACTAGGCTGTTTTCAGCTGGGAAAATATTCTGAACTGTGTGTCTAGGTAAGACGGGATCCAGACAGGAAACTGAACTCCTCTAGTCAAGCTGATACTCAGAATGAAAGTGAGACAAACCAGCAGTGAAACTTTGCTGTTTGAACGTCTATATTTCAAACTATGAACTCGATAAACCATGAGATGGTAAAGAGCACAGTAATAATTCATAGAATATCTGTTAGATATGTGAGACCGGCGAATATGATAGATGAGGGACTTGGAGGGAGGTCATCACATTCCTTTCAACTTTATTAAAATGTGGTGTAAGTAGTTTTAATTGCATTCTGCAGGCATTTGCTGAACGTGCAGTGTGAAGAGCCAGGTGAGTTCTCCCACTTGGAATGGGAAGGGATATTTGTATTTTGCTCTGTGGATGGGTCTACCTGGGGTCCAATTGTGTGAATGGTGCTGCTTTGAAGTTGCATCAGAGAATTAACAGTACCATACACTTAGCTCTATACTTGAAACACAAATTAATAAAATGTAATTTCTGCCTACAAGATTCTTATAAAGGGGGGAGGATAATTTTGCTGAACTACAAGACAGAAGGTGAATATGATAAAGGAGCATAATAATGGCTCAAAAGTGCTTATTCAGTCCCTAGTATGATTAATTCTAAGGCTTTACAGGGGAAATGTTATTTTTAACTAGAGAAGATTAGCATACTTGGCAAGCAGAAAATAATGAGGGAAGGTGCGGAGTGGGGAGGATACAGGATATATTGAATGAAGTAGAACACGGTGGCTTGAATTCAGGGTGTATGAGGCATAAAAGAGAGAAAAATTAATTTAGAATCTGAAATGGGGAGGCAGTAAATGACTTGCTAACTTTAATAATCAGGTTTTTTTTTCTTTATTCTGGCTATGATAGTTACCAAAGTTTTTATTATTTGAGGTGAGGTTGGGAATCATCATCATTGTAGTTTTTGGAGATGTAAATTAGTCGTTATGTAAGATACCTTGGAGAGCTAAGAGTTTAGAGAAAGGATGGCAAGTGGATGTTAGTAAAATCACACAGGCAAGAGAAATAGGACAGATTAGTGTATAAGGAGCAATACTTGAGTTTAAGGTATAAAATCTCTCTCTTATTTTTTTAATCCGAAAATTGAAGGAAAGAAAAAAGACTGTGTAGGAGGACCTAACTTCATTCAACAGAATATCCTCTGAATTCCTACTGTGGGCAAGGCATAATGGTATTAGCCATAAAAATGGGATCTATGTCTTTCAACTTCTTCACATGACAGGTGGGGATAAAAAGTATCTGAGTGACTCCTAGTAATAGCTGAGGAGCTTACATTAGACTAACCTTCCAGCAGATCACAATTATAACTCTAAGCCAATATAAGAAAGTAATATTTGAATGCACTTAGAAAGTGACCAAATGCAGTCAAGAACTAGTAGATAGATGGTCTTTGAAAAAAAGAGAAATTCTCTGAATATGATTGATTCTACCAATTATGTTTTACATGGGACCAAGACCTGAAGAAGAAAACCACAGTCTTACTGGTTTATAGCCAGAGAAATGGAGTTTAAGGCTTCTTGAGTTTCTAGGATGTGAAGTGAGAAATCCCAGAAAGATGGAAGCTATGGAAGGGAAACCCCCAAATCCTTGTCCTTACCCATGTACTTTGCATGTAGAGGGCAGATGCCAAGGTTGCCGGCAATAGCAGAAAGCCTGAAAGAACTAAGCAGGGATTTTAACTTCTACTCATCTCAGGGGGACAGTTGGAAGTTTGAGTTAGGCCAAGTTAACTGTTTGCTAAAATAAAAATCAGCACTTCAAGGAAGGAAAGCAGATTCCAGGGTCTCTAACATATATCATAAACAATATCTTCAATATAATAAAAAAAATTAGACATGCGTAGAAATAGGAAAATGTGACCCAAAATCAAGAAAAAAATAGTGCATGAAGACTCATGGCCAGATAACTCAGATACTGTAATCAATAGACAAGAACTTTAAAATACATACTATAAACATATTTTCAAGAACTTAAAGGGAATTATGGCCATAATGAGGGATTAGAAAAATTTGAACAGAGTATTACAAACTAAAGTAGAATTAAATAATTCTAGATCTTAAAAATAAGTATGTGAAATGGAACATTGACTGGATGACCTTAAGAATATACTGAAGGTAGCAGGGAGTGGGGAACTTTTAAAAATGGAAATGATGATTGATTTCTCACCAAAAGAAGTCTGAAGGCAGTGTGACATTTTAAAAATACTTAAAGAGGGGAGCCTGGGTGGGTCAGTCAGTTAAGCATCTGACTCTTGATTTCAGCTCAGGTCTTGATCTCAGGGTCAAGAGTTCAAGCCCTGTGTTGGGCTCCACACTGGGCATGGAACCTACATAAAGTAATAATAATAAAATTTAAAAAATAATAAAAATAAAAATGCTTCAAGAAAATAACAATCTGAATTTTACATAAACCAAGGACTTCCTTCAAAAATCACAGTGAAATAAAACATTTTCAGATAAATGAAAACAGAGAGAACTTATTGCACTTAGATCAGCACCACAAGGAATGCTAGGTCCTTCTGGGTCAAGAAAAGTGACAGAAGATAGAAGCTAATAATTCTAGGTAGGAATGTAAAGCACCAGAAATTGTAAATATGTGGGAAAATATAAAATATTTTTATTCTCTTAATTTTTTGAAAGAAATAGAAATGTTTAAAGAAGGTAATACCACCTTATCAAGATCATAATGCATTTGGAATAAAAATGTGACGATCTGCCAATGACAGGGGATAAATGGAATTCTGCTGTTTCAGTGTCTTTGCATTTTATATGAAGAGCAAACTGTGATAAGTTAAAGGAAAGCACTATAACTCCTAGAGGAGACTTTATCAAGGAAATTTCCATGAGAGAATTAAGCAGAACAGAAAAAATACAGGCACTGTTTTCTCAGCTACCCCAAAGATGGTCCTTCATTGCTGTCTTTCTAGAGTCTAGATAAATTCATTCGTTACATTCAGTGGATATTTGGGGCCTTAACTTTCTCATGGAAACTCACTTCAGAAGGGTTTCACACAAAAGAAAGACCATAAACTGTCAATGTCATGGATAAAAGAAGGGCCATAGATGCTACAGATATTAAAAAGACAATGAAGGGAGTATTACAAACATTTTAATGCCGATAAATCTGAAAACCCAAAATATAACATATTAACATAAAAGCCAGAACTTACCCAACTGATTAAAAATGAAATAGGAAGTATGAACCCACACATGTGTTAAATACTTTGAATTTGTTCCAGAAAACCTTCAGATGCACGCCATGTACGCACAGGCATACGCCAAACCAAGATAGTTCCCCTGGTTAAATTCTAGCAAACATTGAAGCAGGAAAGAACACCGGATCATATAAATTCTCCTTCAGGAATTAGAGGAGGAGGGAAGACCCCCCAGCTTGATTCATGAGGCCAGAAATCCTCTGATATCAAAGACATTACAAGAAAAGAAAATTACAAACTACTATCTCTTATAAACAGAGCCGCAAACATCCTTGATGAAAAATATTAGCAATTTGAGTCCAGGAATATATCAAAAGGATAATGTATGATGAAAAGTAAAGTTTATCTCTGGAATGCAATTTTGATTCAACATTAAAAAAAAAAAAATCAGTCAATGTATTTACCATTTTAACAGACTAAAGAAGAATTTTTCCTCAAATCACCATACCTGCCCTGGGAGAGAAGAAGGATTTTTTTCAGAATAGTTAGTAACCTGGTGGCTCAGTAGGTTGGGTGTTGGACTTTTGATTTCAGCTCAGGTCGCGATCTCAGGGTCATGGGATCCAGCCCTGCATTAGGCTCCATGCTGGGCGTGGCACCTTCTTGGGATGCTTTCTCTCCCTTTCCCTTTGCCCCTCCCCTGCTCAAACACAGTCTCTCACTGTCTCTTAAGGAAAAATTTAGTAGCCTGTTTATGGTTTAGGTTAGGAATCCTGTTGTGAAAAATGGCTATATCTAATTAATCTTGTATGGTTAACTTTTTTGCAGTGCTGTCTTTGTCAATGCGAAGACCTGAGCACCAAGACAGTGTTGGCCTTAAATTGAAGGTAACTTAAGCCATAGCCTATGATAAGAGGGAACAACTATTCTAATTAGGTTTTGAAAAAACCCACCATGAGTTTATGTTAGTTCTTTTGAAAATACTCTTGTATTCTTCCATGTTATTGGGAGTCACGAGGCATCTAAGATAACTGTCATAGGTTCTGTTGACTATTTCACAAGTTTGTCTCAAAAGACATTAATTTTTCCACCTATTAGCACAAATCATAAAGGGTTCTCATTTTAATTTCCAAAGTTCCATTTGGAAATTGTGTGTGTGTGTGTGTGTGTGTGTGTCTGATTGGAAAGAATTTGCCTGTTAGTGAAAAAAAAACAAAACAGGAAAATTTATAACTTGGAGCCATACAAATATGATTGAATTTGCCCATTACCATATACTCACAGAAGCTGTCCTTGCTTTTTAGTAGACTAGATGCATTGTTATAGCATGTAATCTGCTTTTTGGTTTGAGAATTAGTAAATTCAAGGTGAGACAGCTCATTGATGGCAGGGTCTAGAGAGCTCTCACATGTCCTAACTTCTATGTCATTGCTATTTTGTCCATGCTCTTCATTCACCAGAGATCTATTCTGGATTGAATTTAATATGGACTTAGAACAAAACATAAGCACGATGTGCAAAAATTAATATTGTGGTATAACATATTATTTTAAAATTGTAGCATAAGACAGACTTCTTGTAAATATAAACTTCTAGCAAACATTTTTACTTGGACTGGGACAGAGGAAAATTATTAAACCAATTTCCTATTCATGAACAACATAGAAACAATGTATTGAATTCAAGATGCAAAGATTAATTAAACAAAAAGTATAGCTTCAGAGCATTTTTTAAGACAAGCTTTAATAGCATCTCAAGTTACAGAAGCCAACATTGTGCTTTTATTTATTTTTTTTATTGTTTCTTCATACAGCACATTAGTGTATTTCTTGAAGTTAAATTGTAATTCTAAAACTTGGATCTGTTCACTACAAAGAAGTTGCCTTTTGAGTATGTTCTATCACATTTTTTCCTTTGAAGAAAATCCTGCAGAATTATTCATTTTTTTGAAAACATAAGTCTAATGATGTTATTCCTTTTTTAAAGAGTTTCAATATCTCTTCATCTTCTATCATATAAAATCCAAATTCCTTAGCACTCTACTATATGCCTGTCATGAACTGCCCCCTCCACTCCATTTACATCTGTTTTTCTTTTCCACCATTACTCAACATACACCCGTACCTCTCTTGTTAATCTATCTACTGTTTCTCAAATGTCCTGCCTCTAATATTTTGCTTATGCTGTCATCTCTGCCTGGAGTATTCTTACCTTCTTGCCTAATTAATTTGTTAATGCTTACATATGTTGCTCAGATGTTTCTTTCCCTTAAATACCTCAGGCAGGATAAATCACTTCTCCTTCTATGACTCTGCAGTTTCTTACGTATCACACTCTTAGACATATGTCACATTATAATATATTTACATAAGTGATTATTCCATTTGGTCACAGATTGGCAAACTAAATCGGCCCTCAGCTTGTTTTTGTAAATAAAGTTTTATCAATGCACAGCAACATCCATTCATTTACATATTGTCTTTGACTGATTTTATGCTACAGTGGCAACACTAAGTAGTTGTGACCAAAAATATGTGATTCACTAAACCTAAAATATTTATTATCCAGGCTTTGACAGAAAACATTTGTCAACCCCATACTAGACTATACCCTTCTGGAGAGCAAGGACAGAGATTTATTCACATTTGAGTCCTTGACATTTTGCTTTGTGCTTTCCACATTTCTTAATTATTTGTTGAACCAGCTCCAGATAAGTGTATTATAGTGGTTAAGAGTATATTCTCAGAGGTCCAGACATCTGAGTTCTAATCTTTCCACATTCTAAGTGTGAGACCTAAAATAAATTACACGATTAACCTCTGCCTCAATTTTCTTTTCTGTAAAACAAGGATAATAATAATGCCTTTCTCATATGGCTCGTGTGAGGATTAAATCTCATAATACACAGATAGCCCTTCATTTAGTGACTGACATGTATCAAGTGCTCTATTGATATCACACTGTTGCACTATTTTTTTTTAAATATTTATTTGAGAGAGACAGAGAGACAGACTGAGAGAGAGCACAAGCAGGGGGAGTGGCAGGCAGAGGCAGAGGGAGAAGCAGACTCCCCACTGAGCAAGGAGCCCGATATGGGACTCCATCCCAGGACCCCAGGATCATTACCTGAACTGAAGGCAGTCGCTTAACTAGCTGAGCCACCCAGGCGCCCCCACACTGTTGCACTATTATCACACATCATTCATAACATGCTGTAGGACTTTAATAATTAGTTTAAGGACTCTGAGCCTCATTTTCCTCCTATAAAGTGGAAGAGATAGCTTACCAAGTTCCTTTATACTTCTATAACTTTATGATTACGTGAGTCCACGTATCGTGCTCAGTGCTGTACTGGGCTTCATCAGAGCTGGTAGGGAACTCTGAGGGAGAAAAGTGGCATCAGCTTGGGGCAAGAAGAGCAGTGGATTCAACCACAGTGGTCAAGTTACCCTCAGAGCCAAAAAGAGTCACCACTTAGAAAATAGACTTTTATTCTTTATGAGATGAAGGCTTTAGGGTCCCAACTCAACAGAAGCAGGGTCAGAGGCCAGAGGGCCATCCATGGAAGGCCTCCAACCAGACAAAAATAAGTTACCCCAGAAATTTCTGAGAAGCTTTTAGAGGAGTCGTTCTGATGAGATTGTAAATCTAGAGTCAACTTTGATTAATTTTTGCTCTACAGAATAATTCTGTTTTAAAGATGTATTTCCTCAACAAACTGATAAGTTGTGCAGGAATGTTTTTATTTAAAAATGTAAGTATGAAATTTAAAACATTAAAAAGCAGCATCACATTTGTATTTTACTGTGTTTTTGGAAAAGTTTCCTTTTCAGCTTTCAGGAATCAAGGAAGATATACAACCTTAGATCCAGGACCTTTCGAAGAGTAGACAAAATATGACAGAGGTAGAAAGAACAAAAAACAAACAAACATGCTCCAAGACCTCTGAGAAATTGTGTTGTCAATCAAATACAGTGACCTGATATTTAACTCAAACCAGTTGTAGACTCCTTTCTCTTGGTAACAAAGAGGTCCTTGTATGCTGAACATGACAGGGAGCCCTTAAAGACATATTTCTAAAAGGTTATTTCACATAAAGACAATCAATGTCTGTGGAGAGGACCAACAAGGATTATCAACTTATGTATAGACCCTTAAATAGGACAGAAGGGTTGACACAGGAGGAACATAGGGAAATATTTTGGAGCAGATTTATTTGTAAGTTTGAGAATATCTGGGTAAAATACCTTCTCCGGTCACTTCCAATGTTGATCCTTTATAGCCCAGTTACCACAAAATAACCTATTGGCTTTTTGCTATCTATGTGCAGCTTCACCCCACAGTAAAGTTTAGTTTTTAAAATCAGAAACTATACTTCATACATAAAACACATTGTTTCCCTTTGAGGTTTGTTTGTTGAATGGTAAAGAAACAAGGAAAGCAAGACCTCTGGAGATCTTTAATTTTAATTTTTTGTAACCTGCATTATTTTTGGTGTCACTTACCAGCGTCTGTTAGCAAGAGACCATCACAGGCATTTCCAAGATTTACACGAATTTTCCAAGTACTTTAATTAAAGAGAAATGAATGAGGTGGATAACTTGAGGAACATGTAGAACTTTATAAATTAGAAATGAACAAACACTACTGCATCATTTGGGCCTACACTGTTGGCAGATAATAATTACATGTTTTGTCATTTTTTTTTTTTAAGGGCTGTGAATTCCAAATGATAACACTGCTCTCACCTCGATGTGAGAAATTGAGTCTGTATAATCAGCTCAAGTTATTCCTGCTTTCCTTGTATCCCATTATTTAAAGCATACTCTTTTTCAGTAGTTAATTATTATATATTATCTTCCCTATAATTATTTTTTCTTTTTCTGCCTCGCTTATTTTTAGATGTCACAATTGCGCTTAGTTGAATACTAGATAAAAATACGTTGAGTCATTGCGATCTTGCCTCATTACTCTGCCCTTCCACGCTCTGAGTCATTTTTTTGTGAACTTCTTGGAACTCCTTCCAATCCGTCTCTGTCTCTGTGTCACTTCAGTGAGCTAAACGAAAAGCCAGGGGCAAAAGGCAAGAACTTCACTGGCCTGGAATGGAGGGCTAATTCACAGCCTCACTTCTTGGCCGCATGCACTTGTTAGAAAACTCCTCCACTTGGGTCTCTCTGTCTTCAGAGCCTTGGAGGCTGGGTTTTTAAATTCCCTGGCCATGCCACCATGTGTAACATGCCTTATTTTCAGTAGGCTTGGCTGTAAGTGTTCCAAATAGAGTCAGAACCAGAAGGTTCTCTCCATTCCTGGGCTCTATCTGGTGCCCGGTCCTGTTAAATGATTTTATCCTACAGCATAATTTTGTGTGTCCTGATCACCCATCTGCATTCACCGCCTAGGACAGTACCTGCCATATCCCTGCTGTAAAGATACTGAATAATGACAAGAGTAAGAGAAGGTGATCTTGACAACAGGAATGTGATATAGAGATTATTGTTACGTCACTCAGGGTCCAGTAAGGAGGCCGAAGTCATATCAGTTATTTTAATAGAGGAAAGAAATTGATTTAAAGGATTATTAACTAGGTATAGCAAACTCTTTCCTAGGCATCTGAAAAAGCTGACAGAGAGGACTGAGCCATTCAAGGTAGCAACTGTCACCACTCACACTGAGTTTGAATTATTAAAACGAAAGCTTGGATGACAGCCTCGTGGGGCTGACACGCAGGCCTCTGAGGAGGGGTCATTCTCAGCTGGTGCTGATGTCTCTCACAGCCTAGGAGGAGCCCCAGGAGGCTGAGATTCTGGGCTTTGAGGCCAGCTTTTCTTGGTGCAGGTGTGCCTGAGGGGGAGGCTGTGATGAAGCTGGTCCGGCAGGCATCCGGAGAACGCTGTTTTCAGACTGTAATCAGATGCTGCTCTAGGAATGAGCTGTTGCTGTCAGAGTGAAGCAGCCAGGCCAGGGTCAAGCTGACAGGAACAAGAAGGAGACAGGCACACCAGAGGAAATGACAGGAGGCAACCAGAAGGGATTGGGCCCATCCTTACCCCTCCAGCCCTGTGACCTCCCTGCTACTGGCAAAGCCAACAGAGAAAAGCCGGCTGAGGGCAAAGGTGCTTTGCAGAGTCCCAGCCCAGCTGTACTAAGGGTTATTGTTCTCGGTTTACAGATCAGATACTAAGGCAGAGATAAATTAAGTAACTTATCTGTGTCCCACAGTATTCCAAGTTCACACAATTTTGAGAGAAGGATAAGAACCCAAATTAGCACCACTTTACAGTAAGCCATAGAACACAGTCTGGCAGTTAATGGAGAAAGAGAACTGTAAATACTATATTTCTTAAATTATAAATATTATATGTATTACAAATGTACATATAAACTAGAGTAAGGGTTTCAGGCACCTTTGTAAAGCTCCAAAGAAAATGTTTATCCTCATATGAGAACTTTTGAAAGAGTTTTACCTCTTGCCCACATCGAGTCGCAAAAATAATTTTCTCAGAAGAAATAATAAATAATTCTGTTTATGAAAGAATGCCACATGCTTCTTATTTTTTATTTTATTTTGTATTTTCAGACAATATGCTTTCCTCAGATGGGTCTGTATATTATTTTAGAACCATGTTTTGAAACAATCATAATTACTTGAAGAAAAATTATTAAACTCAAAAACAGGACAGTAATTTTGTAGCTTCTGCTGTCACTAACAGAGCTGTGAATCTGTCACCAGGTGCTTATAATTGTAAAATATCCCCTTTGTGTTAAAACACAGTATACGAGAAATTGTACAGAAGCAATTTTCTATCACTAAATACATTTTTTTATATTGATTTGGCCATTTTTAGGATTCTCTTTAGTCTATGCTGTTGATTAACATCTTCTGGTAAAAAATATTTGCTAGTTTGGAAAAAAGAGGGAGTTGAAAAAGAATAGTGTTTAGTGGCAGTTTGTTCTAGAGCCCAAGAAGAGTCTTTTCAGGTAGATGGGTAATGCAAGTTAGGGCTTTCTTTTATTTTAATATTAATTTATTTTAATATTTTAATATTAGTTACGAGGATTCTCATTAACACAGCGAGTATTTAGCAATAGCCATGTGCGAAATCCAGTTCTCTAAAAATCTCCATTAAGAGAAAGGTTATTTATGGTAGATTTGGTGATGATCTAGAGTTCTATGCCTTAAGATTATATCAATAATTCAACTGCTCTTAAAGAACACATAACAATGATAAATGGGCTTTAAAAAGCAGTATTCAAGTTACACCCATTTCAAGAGATTTCCTTGTCTCAGGATGACAGTACAGTAGTCGACATTTACAAAGTATTAGTGAACATTATTTTTTTTTAATATGTGAATCAATCACTCCTATAACAAGAGTTTATTAATTCAGTTCTCTGTTTCCAGCATTGGTAAACACTGGGGAGTGCAAAAGATATCCAAGACAGTGACTGTCCTCAGAGAGATCGCAATTAATCATGGAGACAGTGTTTTTACCCAGCAAACAAGTTGAGAAGAATTTAGGGAACTAATTAATGACAGTTGACTTTTCATAGTAACCAAGGAAATAAACCAAGCTATGGGATTAGGCTGGAAGTGAAAATCTATTTCTTACTATTTTGGTTGGGAGGCTGTCCAGTGAATGAGGGTCCTTCCAATCTTCACCCAGATCTCTCTTCCTCCAGAGTGACTTCCCCGACTAACCCTCCAAGCATTCCTTTCCGTTCCATCTGTCTGCCTCCATGAGATCATGTTAGAGGTCCGTTTTGACCCCCATCACAGTCATTTTAATGCCCTAGTGTAGAGGTTATTGTACTGTATTGAAGTTTCTGTTTTGTTTTCTGTCTTTGAGGGCAGGGACAGAATCTGTCTTGCTCCCATGGTGTCCCTGAGCCTCACACAGTCCCTGTTTAGAGGTGAGATGGATGACTCATCAGGAATAATCATGCCTCCTTGGGCCATTCTTTGTCCACCCTATCTGCTATTCTGGTTGCTAAAGAAGTTTGCAGCCCGTGTCTAGACTTTGGCAAGAGAACCAGCTGCTTAGGCAATTCTGTGAGAATCAAATGTAACCTGCCTCTTAAAGGTTGACATTTCTTGAGAATGGAAACTGGACTTCTCACACATTATCAGCAGGTCTCCTTCAGTCTCTTGCACAGATCCTGGTCATTGTATGGAAGAAATTAAAATCATGCATGGATGGGTGTGGATGAGGGCAGGGTAAGTCCAGTTCCTAGTTGAGACCCATGGTCTGTGTCAGAGTCCTGATGTTTGGTTTGGTAGCAGCAAACACCATCTTGCTCACCTGGGAGGGAAAGTTTACAGCTCCTGATCTTGGGCCAAACTTAGTATAGGAAGTGAGATCCTGGTTAGATATGGGATGATAGTGAGCCCTTCCCATGCATACTCTGAGGATTGGCAGGACCCTGTGGGTTCTTCTGAATGCCCAGAACACTTTTCCCTGGACCGAATAATGTCTGGTGCTGTCCTGAGTGTCCACTGGGGTTCCCACACTGACGGAATTGCTTGCACTGCTCTTCTTCCATGCTCTGTCCAGAAGAGAGATTCTAGAAGATTCCTGAGTTATCTGAAAGCATGAATCCAACCTCTTCTCCCTGGGTATGGCTTCTAGTCACTTCCTTCCTGCTCCTCTACAAGTTTCAAATATTTAGACATTATACAGGATTTAAATACATGATAATGATAATAATGCTAAGAGAATAATTGTTTAAAATCAGTGAGAGAGAAGAAATGCCATTATCAACAATCCAAAGGATACCAGTTGTTACAGGACGTCAATTATTGGAATCCTGTGATATCTGAAGTGGTTCATTCACACTGAACCACAGAGAATAGGAGACCAGCCAGTGTAACCTCTCAGACATGGGTCTTAGCCAAAGTCCTTCCATTTACCATTTTCCCTATAAGTAAAAGGATAACGTGATGGATTACATAGATAAATTAAAAATCTAAGCATGGGTGTGGTCTTAGCAGGCCTTTTAAGAGCTTTGCCATTTGGTAGCAACTGAACATGAGTGATCAGAGATTTTTATTATTTGACTAAGGAAAAAGGAAAACCAATCTATTGCATGCATTACCCATTATCTATTTCCTGAAGTGGGTATGCAATAAATATCCTGAACTGCTGGGGCAATATTTGAAAAATTGGGTCTATTTTTAATCAACGACAAACCAATTCGTAACTAGTGATTTAGACTAAGGAATACAACATTTTTTATTATTATTTAAAATCTTGTCAATTTGCCTTAGCAAAACATGTCTATATTTTTACAAATAAAGGGACCAAATCAAAGTGAATATAGTCTGTAGATTGTTGGTTTATATTAACTGAACCAAAAAAAAAAAAAAAATCCAAAAGCTCTAAAGAAACCAAAATACCTTGTTCCTTCACTGAGGACTTACATTCTTAATCTTGGTTCAGATGGAATTTTATATGGGTGCTAAACAGCACTGAAAATAGGATTTTTAATGGCAAGACTCAGAGGCTCTTAACTGCATAATATGGTGAGAGGTGCTATAACTTAGCACTTATAGGGCTTTTGTACATTTTGGAATAGTTTGTTTAAAACTGTTCTAATATATTTATAGTCCCTTTTCTATTAAGCCTGATTTAAACAGTGCCTTATCAGGTTTTTACTGTATGTACAGGGTGGAAATACTTATTTTGTGTATTTCTTCAGCTGAAACCCATAAATCAGATACCCACAATGCAACTGCAGAGTTGTATAGGATTTATAATAAACTTTAGAAGGCCTGAGTCACTGCAGACTAATGACAAAACGCCATTCCTGGCATTATTCAAGTACAAAATAAAGAGAAAAGTAAAGGAGGGAGAAGCAGAGAGAACCACAGAATAAATGAGGTTATAGTCTTAAGACCATGGCTCTTGCTTTGGAATCCCTTATGGCAAAACTTCCTATTGCACATGGTACTTTTTTTTTCTGATATTTTTGCATATAGTTGTCCTGGACCAAGTCAGAGAAGTATTTTATTCTTGAAAGTTTAGAGTTCAGAGAACTTTCTGCTTGTTGCTTGATTTACTGTTAAAGACCCTACATGTTTAATGTCACAAACCGCGATTAGTAAGTCATCAGCTTTGAAGCTTAGTAGTTCTTAGAGAGATTATGTTGGCAGTTAATAAAGGGATTATATTAAAGCACATTTAATGACTGCCAGGAAGGCTTTCTCTGCAGATTCAGCCAACCCCATAGGCACTGTAAAAATAAATAATAGGGAAAATTACATAATCACACACTCAAGATGGTCAAAACAGGAAGCATAGCTGATGTCTTTGAATTCATTTATCTTTTATAAAGGCGTAAATTAAATTATCAGAATAAACTATGGCTGTATCTATTAGACTATGTTCCAGTGAATTAGACTGAACTCAAATACTGGGATTGATGTCCAAGATGAATAATGACTTTAGTGATTATGTTTTCCTAACAAAAATTGGGATTCCAGTTCTGTAAAATATGGTGGAAAGAACAACACAAACTATTTTAACTTGGGACAGTCGTGGAGTTTGGGGGATTTCTTTCTGTGCTTTTTCAGATTCTCCAAATACAGTTTAAGACAGCTTACAAAAATATATGTGTACAGAGATTAGAGAGGAGATCTTAGAACCTGAAATGTGAAGAGGTAAAGTCAGGGATGCTCCTGGTAGACACAGGGCAAACACACATTCCAGCTGGTGCCGTTTAGCAGCTTGGGGCCCTGCCCTTCCCCCCACTCTCACAACTTTATCCTTGTTTTTTCCCCTCCCCCTTGTGTGTTGTCCCCTACTTTTTCATCTGCTGGCTTCTTCTCATCTTTTAGGTCTCAGCTTAAATGGAATGGCTTTGTTGAGTTCTTGCTTTTAAGTGAAGAGCGGCTTAAGTAATGAAAGGACAAGGGACTCCGAGTTTTATCAGTTCAGCAGGGTCGTCCAGGGCCCAAATCTGTTCATCTTTCTGCTGTGCTCTCCTCAGCACATGGCTAGACACAATCCTGTTGCCTCAAGACTGGACGTTGTCCACTGTAGTTTCAAGCATCACAGGTGTTTATGGTGACATTCCCACTAAGACAAAGGAGCATTTACGGCTCCTCATTTCTTGGTTAGGAGAGAAAAAAAAACACTTTCAGGAAGGTGCCCTGCAGGTGTCCCTGTTATGTCTCATTGGTTGGAATTGTGTGTCAGGTCCAGGCCTGAATGACTCAGTGTCAAGGGAGTAGAGTTACTATGATTGGCTTATAGTCATCCACATTTACCTCCTGGGGCTGGGGGTGAGCCTTCTCCCTGGAGTGCATGATAATATAAGCACCTGAACTAAAGCAGGCAAGGAAAGTGGGGAAGGCCACCAGCATCCCTCCCATGCTTGTCCTGGGCTAAGCTTAGGTCTAGGGTCACCTCCTCCCCGGCACCTCCTGACTTCCTCCTTTCCTGGCACCAGGTATCATCTGCACTTATTTTATTAATTTGATTGTTGCTTTTTTTTTTTTAAACGTTCTGAAACTATAAGAGTAGGGATTTCATTCACTGTTGTATCCTTGGTACTAAGCACAATGGAGATGAGTAGTAAGTATTTTTACTAATAGTACAAAAAAGGAATTATATAATACACAGTATCATCAAACATTAATCTCTTTACCTAGAAGAAATGAAACCTTCCTTTATACAAAGACCAAAAAAATTTTTTTTCAGCTCATAAAAGAAACATGATGTAATAATACCCCAGTGAGGGTACATTTTTCCCAAAGTCTTGAATCACTGTATATGGCTGATCCGAAATTCACCAAACAATTGTGCATGAGTCGGATTCCTAGCAGGAAGCAAATGGCACACTCTGAGTGAATTGAAGAGATTTTAATGGAGAGACCAGGTGTAGGGAGAAGCAAAAAGCAAGTGATGGTAACGGTGAGTCACAACTGAAAGCTGTTTACCGTGCCAAGGCCTGAGGGGCGTGAAGAAGCAGCTGGTCTGGGCCTCCATTAGAGCTTTAGCAGTGGCAAGAGGGCTCCTTGTCAGGGGGAAACTCCAGGCAGAGAGCCACAGCCAAACTACAACCTGGCAGGAGGTCTCTTCTTCCCTTCAATTGATCAGAACCAGACTGGAAGCCAGATGGGAAGGTCTATTATATGTATATATATATGTGTGTGTGTGTGTGTGTGTATATATACACGCGCATAAACATGAAGTACCATATATGGTACGTATACATACTATATATATATTGAGTACCATCATGTATAGTATATATATATAGTATAGACCTTGGGTTCCCTTTGGCTTCTACATAGATAGATAGATACATATCTATGTAAATTTAAATATATATCTGGGAAGGCAGAGTTCCCAGCTCAGTTTTCTTATTTTTCCACTCAAAATCCATTATTGCCCTTTGCTTATTGTGCCTTACTTAATTAAAAGACAGAAACAAAAACCTCACACTTACATCTCCAGTGTGGGGGAAACACAAAATCCCCATTAACTACTGTATTATTTCAAGGGAAATTAATATAGTCATATTTTAACCTGGAAGCTAAATTGTGAAATTTAATCACTACTGGTATTCATTATATAAGGTAGCAGGAGACTATGGGGGAAAGAAATCATTCACTGGACGCAAAACACAGCTGCTATTGACCCTGCTTCTGTCATGCTAATTACATGAACAAGCTTCATTCCCTTCTTTCACTAACAATTTCACGTTCTCCTTATGTTCTGACAGCACCTACAACTTAATTCATATGAAATTTAAGTCTTAAGTAGTCTTTTCTTTGTTGCTTTGCTGTAGTTTTCCATTGAGGTCTGAGTACCAAGATGCATGCCACAGTCCTATCCTGCCCCTCCTGGGGGCATACTTAGGGGCAGCTGAGCACTTCACATCTGTTAGATCCTGTTCTTAAGCCACTGGCCTTGTTCATTCACAGTTTTCCTTGGGAATTTCTCATGTTAACCTCGTTGAGTATAGATGCCCATTGATGAAAGAATTAATCAGTCATGCAGACTGTTAATACCATTCCAGGTATTCAAGTCAATTTTTGAAACCCTAAATCCCAAGAGAGTGCATGCATATAAATAAATGTAGCCCAAATTTAATATGATACTCCATCACTCATCAGCTTCTGATGGCAACAGAGGGAGGGGGAGATTCTGACTTCTCAACCTCAAGTATGCTCCCCCTAATGCCATTATCCTGAGTGTCAGAATCCCGTTTCTTCCCAGCCTCAGCATCGGAGACCTGCAGGTGTCACATGGAACTCCGTAGGGTAGACACGGTTGACTCTCAGGCAGTAATGCTTGCGGTCTCCAGTACTTTGAACGAAGTCGGCACTTTACATCCATCTTTCCCCCCCGTGTCCATTGCCCAGGCAGCCAAGAATAGTTAGTCCTCCCGACAGTCCTGGTTAACACTCTTGCTGCTTTGGTAACCACGGGCCGGTGTCTCGCCGCACCTGACCTGCGTCCCACGCTACCTCCAGCTGGAGGTTTGAGGAGCGATGAGGCCACGGCAGGCCCCAGAATTGCAAGGCCCATTTCAAGGAGCAGTTGTCTGGGTTGACGTGATACATGAGCAATCCTCTCCTGTTACCCTATTTTGAAGGTGTGCTTTGGGACTACCTCTAGTCGTCATCACTCTCACAGGGGTTCCTGCAGGAGACAGTTGTCACAACCAAGAGAGTCGATTGCAGAGAGTTTAATGATGAGCTGTTGAATCATCAAGGGAGAAGAGCCACACAATGGGAGCAGTGGCCGCAGGTGAGAGCGTGCAGCCCCCGTGAGCACCCACCGTAATCTGGCGGGGAGAGGGCAGGGATCAAAATACCTTGACTTGTTGCTCCTCCCACGGTTGATGTTCCTGTGTCTCTCCCTGGCTGCATCTCGTTGGCAGCCAGAGCATAAGAAAGCCTGGGAATGGTACCCTGTAGATTTTAGCCCAGGAGGACATAGAGCAAGGCAGAAAGGAAAGAGAGAAAAAATGACATTTAACCAGAGCCACTTGTCTCTTCCTTCTCAAGAGTAGAAGAGGACCAGGGATGAATAATATAATTCTTTTACATGGTTCCGAGAATACTGTATTTGTAATGCACGTGCCCTATTGTGATGACTTCGTAATTATTTATCTCATTATTTTTCTAAAAGCCCTACAGGGAAATGAAATCAGCAAATTAAAAATAACTCTGTTTTGAGTTTCCTAAGGTTTTTATAAAGTTTTCTTTTGGATTATTGTAGATCTGTCGAGGTTCTGAAACATAGGGTTTGGAAATCCTTGTTCAAACCATGCTGTTTCAAATGCACATTCTGTAACCGTAATTCTCACTGGCAAACTCTCTAAAAAGGCATTTCGGTCCTTCATGGATTTAACTGGTAGACACAAAGAAAAAGCAGACAACATAGAAATGTGACCTAGAGGGGTCGCGTGGTCAAGACTAGCACTTGGGGGCCGGTGATCCAGTTTGTGAATCCCGGCTTTGCCAATTGCTAGCTACGTAATTTGGAGAAATTATTTAAAGTCCAAGTCACAATTGACTCATCTACAAAATGGCAATAAAATAATAATCCTCTTTATTAGAGAATATGAACTAAAGTAAACACATTAGAAAATGTCTAGCTTAGCACCTGCCATATGGTGGGATCTGAATTGTAGAGAATCTTTCCCTCTCGCTTCTTTTCATGTTTTTTGAACTGCCTCAGAAACCTTTGGGAGCTAGTAGGGAGTCTGTTCTGGAAACTAGATGGGGTATAATATAAGCAATACATATTTTCTCTCAATGCACTGTCCTCCAGAGTGGAATGGAAGGAAAGAGGAGAAAGAAGGAATGTGTCTGCATCTTATTATATAAGAAGACATTCAGGACAAGAGCACATACTAGCTTATTAGTTCTCATTCCCACTGCATCATTGGCAACCAGAGACTCAGAATTAATAATAAGGAACAACTGCTTGGGTGGGAGAGCTTTGGAATGCATTATAAAGGAGACATGGCCATTTTTTCATGCAGACATGTGGTAATGTTCCCTTCCTAGCAGTTACATTTAAACTTGGTACCGAGTGAATGGGGAACATAAAATTTTGATGTTAGATTACAAAGGACTATAGGGACACACTTTAATTGCTTTTTTTTTTTTGAGACAACATTTCTAGATCCTGAGATGAGACAGAGAGCCAGAGAGAGAAAGAAAGAGAGATTGCTGTATATGTTGTCATTTAGTTGTTTAGTTCACAGGAGACTTGGCAAATTTTGGTAGATTGGTAAATTTTGTTCCTTGTCTAAGCTTTTCTCCAAATCTTTATGACCTTATGAATTGTAAGCATCATGTAGGTATTTCTATGATACTAAATCTTGATTGTAATAGAATTCCACCAGAGTAGAAATATTTTCCAACCTAAGTCTACTAAACAGAAAGCTAAACAAAAGTCATCCTTTTTAAACTTCTTGCCCAGTATCTATTATCATACTTTCAAAATATTATATTCAAAATGTTCTTTATTTTGTTCATATTCATTATGTATTTGTTGAAAACGTTCTCCTCACTCAAAACTACATTAGGTACTCTAAGTAATACAGAGAAGAATAGGGTGTTGTCTCAAGAATGTTTAAATGGTAGATGTGTGATAAATATTTTCCACCCTTTTGTAATTCCTTACTGAAGAGAAAAGGACTGAGGTTTGAGATGGTATATGTAGATTGCTAAATACTGTTCAATAAATTCATGCCATGTCTCAGGTGTAAAGGAAGGACATCCATTTGAACATTTCCTCCGATTGGTATGAATTCAGACCTGTTTAACAGCCTCAATGAATATTTCATTTTAAAATATAGAATAAGAATTTTATTATACAATATAGAATATAGACTCTCTAGATCTTCTGGTATAGATCATTGCAGTTTTTTTTTCTTTAAGAGAGAGTGTGTGCACATGCGTGCTCAAGAGCAGTGGGGGAGGGGCAATGAGAGGGAAGAGGGGCCGAGGGAGAGGAAGGGAGAGATTCTTAAGCAGGCTCCATGCCCAGCATGGAGCCTGATATGGGGCTTGATCTCACCACCCTCAGATCGTGACCTGAGCTGAAATCAAGAATCAGACACTCAACTGACTGAGTCACCCAGGTTCCCCATAGATCATGCTCTTTTTGATCTACAACTTTGTTTTATTATATCATGGAAGCATGAGTTGCAAGTACCATTAAATGTGTTAGTTAGGATATTGGTGCACATCTCAATGCACTGACAATGCACTCAATGCAATGTCTCAAGGGACATACATGAACATGCTTTTTATTTTTTTCTCAGACATGGGGCAGGTTTTATATAGCCTGTTCACTGGTGACACAGAGTAGGTAGTAGATGTCTCTGACACTCTCAAGTGATACTCCAGCAAAAGCTAAAATCAGCGTTTTCAGCTGCATATATTAAAAACAGTATCACATTCAGTATGAAATCCCATATTGAAAGTAATCTTCTCTTAGAACCCTCAAGCCAGTTTTTTCATCTTTTTTGGGGGGAGGGGTGCTTCTTTTGAGAAGTCTGATGACATCTTGATTTTTAGTCTATTTGAAGATTGAAGTCCTGGCCCTATGGAAACATTTGAAAACCTGCCTTTTTGGTTTATTGTGCCAGATTTTGGAAATTCATGTCAGTTCTGGGGAAATTTGTTGAATTAAAAAAAAATTCTTTCACTTAATTTTTTCATTTTAGCCTTCTAGAAATCCTAATATTTGGATTTGGATTTCTTGGATAGATTTTGTTTACTTTTCTTATCTTTTCTCTGCAATTTCCCTTTCCTTTGATGGTGTTGTTATTACTTTTGTTTTCTTGTCTTCATGGAGAGTCCCTTAAGTTTGTCTTTCAAACTTTCTTTTCAGTTTTTCATCACTATAATCATATTGCAATTTCTAAGGGCTCTTTGCAATGCTCTGAATGTTCTTTTCTTACAGTCTCCTGTTCTTGTTTCATCAATAAAATATTTTTTTCAAGGTACTAATGATATCAATGATCCTTTTAAAAAATTTGCTCATAGCACCGAGTTCTCTTGGTTCCCTTGTTTTGGTTTTGTGTCTGTCATCATAGAAGCTTTACTTCAATGCCTGGTGGTCTTGCTTGTCTACTCATATTCATGATAAGTCACTGAAAATCTTTTAGAAGCTCAAGAGTAGGGGTAGCTTAGACAACCCTCTAGTGGCGCTCATTATATAGTGCTCTAATAGAACGATTTCATAAAGAACCTCCACCTGTCTGCACCTTGGCTTGGCATATTTCCCACTGAGGCTGGAAATTCTAAGACTGAGGACCTAAATTTGGTCAATGCATGGAATCTTACTCTTCTATGGAGACTTTCATCTAATCCCTGTGTATGCTAGAGCCCTAGTGCCTCTTCAGAGTGCAAAGGAGGCAGGGAGTCAGCCAGATTCATGGGGTTATGGAGGAAATCTGGTGCCTCTAACTGACCTTCTGTTTCTAATGCTTCTCTACACTCCAGCTTCCAGATGTTATTGATGTTTCTCTTGCCTTAACTTTTTGGGATCTGAAGCACAAACTAGTCTTTTGGGCTTTGTGGCTTTAAAACAACAATGTATTATTTCTCACAGTTCTCTGAGCAAGCTGTGTGTTGTTCTGTCAGTTTTGCACATACACCTGGAAGGTTGATAGGGAGGGGCTTAGCTAGACTAACTGAGCTCGATTCTGTCCCTCTGTCTCCATGTTGTCTTCTTTCCTTCAAGATACTAAACTGGTCTTCCTCATAAGGTAGACAGCCTCATTTTAAGGTGGCACCAATATCCCAGCATTTATGAAGCCTCTGTTTATTTTACATTTGCTGATGTCCCATTGGCCAAGGAAGCCACATGACCCTGCTGAGCGTAAATGGGAGCCATTAGGGTAACAATGTACCATGGTGACTGCAGGAGCAGTATGAACGTTCCTGTTACTCCTTACCCTCCCCGATACTTCATAGTTTCCAGTTTTAGTGGTCATGTTATGCCATTTTCAGTGAGTTCAGTATGTGTGTACTGTTTTCTCATAGTGATTTAATTTTTACTTTAATGTCAATGAATGATGTTGAACAACTTTTTATATACTCGCATTAGCTTTTTTTATCATTGATGTAACGCATCACAAAAATTTAGTGTCTGAAACAACACAACTTTATTATCTTACCATTTTGGAGGTCAGAAGTCCTAAAATCAAGGTGTCAGCAGGGCTGCGTTCCTTCTGGAGGCTCTAGGAGAGAAGTTGTTTCTTTGCCTTTTCAACTTCTGCAAGTTGGCTGCATTCCATGTCTCCTGTTCCCTTCCATCTTCAAAGCCAACTGCACAGTATTTTTTAGGATCTCTCTCTCTCTCTCTTTCTGACCTCTGATTCCATTGTCTCACTACATTCTTAGATTCTGACCCTTCTTCTTCCATCTTTTAAGGCCCTTTATGATTACACTGAGCCAATCAGATAATATCTAGGATAATCCCCTCTGTTGGAGCCTTAATTTAATCATATCTGCAAAGTCCCTTTATTATGCAAGGTAACACTCACAGTTTCTAGGGATTATGGCATAGACATCTTTGGGGTTGGGGCATTATTCAGCCTACCACACTACTTTTGCCTTATCATCCTCTCTTATAAATAATGTTTGCTGGAGTGCTTGAGTGGCTCAGTTAGGCCTCCCACTCTTGATTTTGGCTTGGGTCATGATCTCAGGGTGATGCGATCAAGCCCTGTATTGGGCTCTGGGCTGGATATGGAGCCTCCTTAGGATTCTCTCTCCCCGTCTCCTTGTACCCTCTCCCAGCCCCTGCTCACACACACTCTCTCTCTTTCTCAAAAAAATAGTGTTTGTTTTTGTCCCTATAAATTAAAATAATTTTGAAAATATTTAGTTCCACAGACCATATTTTTAATTACATATTTTTGAGTCCATTGTTGAAACTAGAAATTTAATGTAAATTTAGGGTATATAAAACTCAGTAAAAGGAAAAATTCAATGACAAAATGAATAATCATCCTAACTTTTAACGTGTTTGTTGGATCTAGCTTTAAACCAACTTGCCAACATTTTATCTATGGTTTCCTACTTAAAATGGCCCAAAAGTGTAGCCAGTGGAATTGCATGTTCCCTCCATTCATCAGTGCATGAGTTTATTTCTCCCAGCAGAAATAACATAAGTGGTTATAGAGTAGGGATGGAGTGACCTGGATCTGTCTTGGTCTTTTTTCCAGAAGAAGGGGATCAATGATTGGTTACCGACTGAATTAAAGAATGACTAAAACTACTGGTGTTATTTTCTGCTTCACCACCTTGGTTTCTTTTGTGTGGTGTGCTTTAAATATTCAGCTCTCTTCTCCTCACTGCTAAGCAAATATTCTTCCTTAATCTTTTAACTATGTCTTATCAATTCATGCCTATGCTGATCCTTACCTCTCAATTGCTGCTACATATTTTCCCCTTGTATATAAACTTATTTTTTATGGAACTCAAATATTTATTCTTGAAACAAATTTTAATTTCCTTGAAAACAGAATTTCTCCTCTTTCTGGAACTGGTATTATAACTAGTAGTGTTGATATTTCTTGGCCCTCTGTTAAGAGCTCAACATTTATTGAATCTGTCTATCCAAATCTCTCTCTCTATCATCTATCCTGTCTTTCTCTTTCTGTCTCTCTCTCTTTTTAGGAAATGATACATTTTTGTTGTAAGTAATAAAGTTTTGAATTAATTTTATATTTGGCAAGTCATCAAAATTAAAGGACCATGCTTTTTGATAATTTTATTGAAAATGTTTTATGATAATTTTAGTGGTAAGATGATTCAAAGGAAAGTGGTTTGAATTTGCACTCTCTTGACATACACGCTCTTCTATGGGAGGGCATCAACCTAGTCTGAGCAGAATGTCCTAAGTGTTGCCAGTGCATAATTTGCATTAATGTATGAAAATCCTCTAATGATCACATTTGTATCAAGCTGCTTGGGATTTGTGGAAAACCATGAGGCAGACAGAGAAGGAAGCAATGACAGATGGGTGGAGAGTCTCAGTTATTGGAAAGGAGCGTCTTTTCTCATGAATGTCATTTTCCATTTAATTTCATGTTGTCATTCAAAGACCCTAATGCATCAGTTGAAAGAAAAGCCTTGTAGGGAATGACATTTGGGAGAGAGCCAACATGGGACACAACCCGAGGCTGCAAATGCCGGTCTGTTTGGCAGCTGCAAGGAGAACAACTGTTTGGCATCAAATTACTTGGTAGGAAGCCTCTAGAATCAGCAAAGGATTAAAAGTAGAAAGATGGAATGGGTTTCTATGGCTTCAGAGAGAAAGAATTCAATTCCCCTGGCTACAGGGATAAATCTGCAGTGCCAGAACCTTCCTTAGAGTTTATATGCCACAGTGTTAGATGACAACCAGGGATGGCCACAGTAAAATGAGTAGTTAATTCTGTTCTGAATGACTCTGCCAGTCATGCTCCATGACCTTGCGTATTATTTAATTAAACTGTATCCGAATTGGCTCATAGCATAATAATGCTGTTTCTCCCTCATAGGACACATTTCAAAGCTATTTAACTGAAGATGTGGGACTGATAATCTTGACATGACTTTTCCACAGAGCACGATCCTCAGGCCAAGCTTGATTTGATTCAAAAATTTTGGTTTGCTTCCTACACCTTCGGCATATATTTGTATTTTTCAGAGTATTCTCTTTTGTGACTAGAAATACACTTCTCCATTACAAAGCCAAGAATATTATTCTCTTTACCTTGTTCTTCTGAGAGTACAACTGGTAATTGCCAATGAATCATAGACCCATGCTTCTCAAAATTTAATTTGCAGAGGAATCACCTGGGATCTTGTAAAAAGACAGATTCTGATTCAATAAGTCTGTTGTGAGAGGCTCTTTCATTATTTAAAAAATTTCTAAATACAAATTAGTTTGGCACCAAATCCCCAATCCCCCCCCCCACTTCTCATGGTGGTAATCCCCCACAGTCTACTTGCCCTAATTTAGGATGGTTAAGGCTAAGGTGGTGATTCCTCTTGGACTACAATTTGGCTGCTTCTTGGTGTCCAAACAGATTAGATTATTTGGTTGAGAGGGAGAACATGATAGACAGTTTCATCAAATTCAGAGTATCTTGTGCACACACAGAATGTGATTCATAGCAGTCCTGGCATATGGTCTGGCCTTAGTCACTTTACAGGGTCATCCTTTTCCTCTTCTCAGAACCAGAGCTTGCTTCAATTTCTGTCCCCTAACCTTGCTGTGCCAGAGACCAGGATTTGTGCACTCGTTTATTTCCAAATGGATCATTAGACATAGGAACACATTTCCTACGGACTAAACTGCTTTATCTGATTTAATGAGACTAAATTTGATAATATCCCAAAATAAATTATTTTTACAGTCCACAATTAATGATCAGCACAAGGTGATTGAGGTTGCTTTCTTGTGATAGTGCTTGTATTATAAAATTATAGGTCAGAACCTGTACTCTTTCCTGATTTCCCAAGGTTTGATGATCACATGTAGAATTTAAACAATTCACCACATGGATATAATTAATGCCATTTTACATGGGACATCATTCAATTGTATAAAGGTATACTCATAACAGTACATGCTATTAGTCAATATGCTACAGTAGTCAGTATGTTCCAGTATAATATGAAAATTCTAATCTTCAATAAAGTAGGCTTCTGTAGTTGTCTTCCCTTTAAGGTTGTATCAAAATCTGGTAAGATCTTGAGCAAAATAACTTAGCTTATTTGGACAGTTTCACTCCTCCCAATAAAAATGTAGTTTGGGAATTGAAACATGGATGTCTTGTTGTTTATTATTTGAGCCATGAGATTAAGAGTATATCATTCAGTAATATATATAGTGCTTTAGATATTTGCAGCACAAAATGAATTATATAGGGAATTTAGTGTTTAAAATGTTGGAAAGGCTGCAGAAGGCATCAGAGCCTGAAGCTTGTTTTCAGCCTTATCACTACAGTTCTGGTCCAGAGAGTCAGGAAGGTACTGGTGCTGCCCTGATAAGGAAACTATGGGAAACCAGTGCCAATGGTCACTGAAGTGAATGAATCAGGGTAAGAGCCCAAGGGGTGCAAAACCTCATATCTGCCACAGCAAGCCTTTGCTCACCAGATCCAAAGGGAGAATAATATGGTGTCTGTCATCCTTGCATTTTCAAAGTCTCATGGGAGAGAATCTCACTGGCAGAACACAGACGAGATTCACAATCTTGGAATCAAGAAATGTGAGAAACAGCCCTCAGGTGACACTGGGAACAGCAAAACAATACAGTCAAATAAGCACTGGTTGCCAAAACAATGCTCGTTACATAGAGGATGTGGCATTTACTTACTGAAAGGCTTAAGGTTGTAGGATATTTACCCAGTTAGTTAATATCTCTCTTTTACAAAGGCAGAGACAAATCCTTTAAAATTGTCTGAGGACCCCTGGGAAATTTCAAAGTTAGAGGTTAAAGTGACTCTGTTTGGAATTTGATTTTGGGAAAAAGACCCAAAAGTTTGAATGGTTGATTAAATAGGATCATAGATCATTATGAAAAATATTTAATGACCTATGTAACCAAAGTGACAATGGAAGATTTAAAAAAGCAAATACAGAGGGTTACATAGTCGTAAACAAGAAATTAGCTCTTTTAATATTGAGAAGACTGGGTTTTCTTGTTATTAAAGACCCTATAAAGACAGTGGGAGGCACAGTAAATTATTTGGTAAGCCACAAAATCTTTGCTTTCTGGGTACATTACTCCAAAGGTAAAACAACAACCACCACAAAACAAAACAAAAAAACTTTGACAGTCTCTAATCAAAAGCAGACCAAGAGTCCAAGAAAACTTAATAAAGAGTAAACCAAATTCTAAATTGCACCAGTATACTTTTGATATTAAAACTCATTCTTTTAAAAACTTAAATAAAGCCATTCCAATCTTAGCCAGCTTGATCACACATAAAATTCTTTTTTCAAGATTCCCTTACCACAAATCTTCCATGATTTTTTAAGTCCATTCAGATTTTGTCCTAGATTTGTCTTTCTCATTCTGGAACAATTGATCATTTTACTTTCCTTACCAACTTTTTTTTTTTTTAAAGATTTTATTTATTTATTTGAGAGACAGAGAGAATGAGAGAGAAAGAGCACATGAGATGGGGGGAGGGTCAGAGGGAGAAGCAGACTCCCCGCTGAGCAGGGAGCCCGATGCGGGACTCGATCCCAGGACTCCAGGATCATGACCTGAGCCGAAAGCAGTCGCCTAACCAACTGAGCCACCCAGGCACCCCCTTACCAACTTTTTATACACAGTTGTTTTCTTTCATTTTTTATTTCAACATAGCTTTAAATACATATATTAATTACAATTCTTAACCTTTAGAATCCTTAATTCCCAGTGAAAATCTAGAAGTAAGCAACTGTGGACTGTCACACTAGTATTCTGTGGTTTGGCAAATTTTTAATACATTTCATAATTTCTAGAAGTATATTCTTTCTTATTGTAAATTTTTCAATGTGGCACAAACATGTCTCCTAGTAGATCCAAATATCTTTAGGATAAACCAGCATTCACTGATTCATGCTTCAGTATTTTATCTTATTTGGAAATGATTATATATTAAAAGAATATCCATCATTTCCCTTATTTTAAGTTATCAAAAAATTTTGGAGAGTATTCTTACGTGGACATGTTATAAAGCATAATTACTATTGGAAAGTTCATGTATAAACTTTTACTTCCATCTATTTTAATTCACTTGCTCTTAGTAATTATGTTTACATCAGTCAGGAAAATTTCATGAGACATTAAACAGCAAACCATCATCTTAAGTTATCATTCTTGCTGAAAAAATTCTGTAACAGAAATAACGAGCTTATTTAACTTTTAGTAAACCTAAGTAGCATTAAGTATTATGTTTAATGCTGATAACTGTAAAGACATGCCCATTTTAATTAAACCAACAAACTTAAACTAGCTTTTAACCTAAGATTAACCTAGATCATGTGAATTTGCAAAACCTTTGAGTTAGTTTCTGTATTTCTGAGAGTATACGTGAGTTATGCAAACACTTGATTGTCTTTAAGCTAATAAAATAGAGCTCTTTACAAATTAATTTTGGCAATGCCATCTGGAGGTAGGAAAAAAAATTACACGTTTCTAATCGACATACATAAACATACAGACAGAGGCAAACAGAGATCTTATAGCTTTCATTTAAAAACTTTTAGCCACAGGACAGGTACAATAACACAAAACACTCCATATTGTGTTTATGGCAGATGCAGTAAGTTAAGGTCATCTGCTCAGATGGCTAAAGCTTTTTACTCATACTGTTGGGACTTTTAATATTTTTCATAGGCCTAGTTTGTAAAATAGCCATTCATTCTTTCCTTCTGATATAAATCGCCTTGGTTCCTAGAGAGAACCATGTAGAATACTTAACATCGCAAAAGGCACAGAGAAAGAATTTGAGTTCCACCATGAAGTGTTTTTATTCCCTGAATCCAGGTCTTTTACAACATCTGCAAGCCTTTTGAGATGAATAAGGGATGTTCTGGGATTGGTAAAATGGGTAGGTCGGCTTTGAATTATTTCTAGAGCCACATTGCTGATCTTACAAAAGGCTAGATTTGTAAGACAAGTACAGTGTTTAATTTCTCAAAGAACTGGGGTGTAACCTGAACGATAGGGAGCCTGAGTGGGTCATCCAACCATTATTTTCAGCTTGCTCCTTTAGAGCTGGCGGAACTTCAGCTAAGATGGAAATTTCGAAAGATTCCCGTGTTCTAGCTTTAGACTTGCATGTCTTTGGAAGTTTTAGTAAATCCTTCCACAAAGGCTTCAGAAAGCTTTTCTTTGCCTCTGGGAACACAGCTTCATTTTAGCTTAGGAAAGAAGGCCTAAAAAAAAAATTCCTATCAGGCTTCCACCTGGAGCCAATTTCTGACCTGAGACCTACTTTAGAAAGAATCCATTCAAATCTCTTGTCAGGTTGCACCTGAGACAAACAGTAAATATTCCCAGCAGTATTGAACAACTCCTTGAATGCAAGAGACATCCCCAAAGAGGGTGCAAAATATACTACCCTCCCAAGATCCAGAACCAATCCCAAGGATAACCAAAAGAAAGACAGACTCAGTTTCCCCTGAGAGCTGGCAACACTCAGCAGAACTCCAGCTGCAAAGGGACTGCAACCCACAGTCCTGTCCAGCTACCTGCTGGGACCCCCAGCCTGAGGGCTCCCAAGCTGAGTTCTCAGGACAAATGAGACAAGAAAGCAATAGCTGTCCTGGGAGAGAAAGATGGAACAACCAATGGGTACACCAAAATCAAATCCACCAGAGTCTGAATTTGCAAAGAAAAGGACAATGAAAATTTTACATTTTTCTCTCAACCAGTCAGCATAGGGACTGATGTGGGAAAGCGAACTTTGGTAAGAATTCTCACCCTCTGCAGGTCTTAAAGGCAAACACATATGGAAGCCAGACTTGAAAATTCTCTGAGCAGATAAAACCAGCTTAATCATACAAGCAAAGCTTAATTTAGTTTGTTTTGAAGACAAGTAAGGACAACTTGACCTGGGTCACTTTCTTGCTTCTGCCTCTAACAATCCTAAGCAGAACTTAAATAGTTCTCTAAAACTGATAGGAGCTAACCACTTAACGAATTCCTAGGCATTTAAGAAAATTCTAGTATTTTAACCAATCGCCATGAAGACCCTGCACATGGTATAAGCGTCTTTATAACATTATACCTGTGAGCAGTATTCCATGTTTTGTTTTGAGTGTTTTCCATTTACAAACTATCTTTTTGGTGGGTGCGCAATACGCTTTTGCTAATTACTATTTCAGTGATTCATTGGTTTTATGTTTTTTATGAATTTTGATATTGACTTCTGCCAGTTTTCCCAGAATCCCATCTGCAGGCTCTTGAATGAGTGGGGTGTTCCAGGGGTCTTATACTGGTCACCTGAAATTGTAGAGGTGGAAAGATAATTTTCCCTTTTTATGGTGAATGCTTGCCTGAAACCCCTTTTTCTCTACGGCACCTTGTAAATGGATAAGCTCATTTGAGTTAAAAGTTCTCTACTGAGGCCACCGTAATTCAGGATTATCTTTGATACATTTAACCTGCTTGTTCACCCTTAAAACAAAATTTAATTCACCTGAGGCCTCACGCTGGCTCCACTCCTGCTTAAGTCAGACCCAGTTCAATCCCTGTGCGGTTCCTTCCAGACCCCTCTGGAAAAAGAAGAGCTCAAATAGTCTGCAGGCTTCTAACGCAAAGTCCCGGGGCTCCAGGACCCCGGATCTGAAGGGGACGCGCCCATCACCTCCGGAGACCGTGGAGCAGCGAGCCCGAGGGACCCATCAGGTACTTTGCTTGGTTGCTCTTGTTCCTCGGGGCTGTCAGGGGTCGCCTTTGGTTCCTTCTCTGACACCAGAACTCTTGAAAGATAAACTGAGGCACATTAAAAATTTTGAGTTTATTTGCGCAAAAATGAGTTTGCATTGGACAGCATCCAATTCAGTAGATAGGCAGGCGCTCCGAGGAGGAGGTGTAGAACATGAAAGGTGTTTGTGGGCAGACAGGAGTGGGGACAAGGGAGTTTTACCAGGCCAAAAAGCTGGTTGGTTATTGCAAAGTTATTTTGCTTTAGGGAAGAGCAGGGGTCTAGGGGGCAGATGACCGGACTGGTGCTGATCAGGTGATGGATTGACTGATTTCTGAAAGAGCCAGGAGTGTAATTAAGTCTCAGTTTTGTGATATGGGACTTAGCATCACGATTCCATTTGGGGCCTGTTGTCTTGTTTTCCACAAAGGGTAGGGGCATTATCCTTGCTAAAAAGAGAGGGTGCAGGTGACATCTGTGTATTTGACGTGGCAGAGGAGATGTTTTCTTTATATGTCATCTGGACGCATGTGGGTCCCACGTATTCCTGTGGACCTCGTGAGAAATCCCGCTGGTTTGTTGCTCACTGCTTTCGTTCTGCCCCTGAAGTAAGTTCTTGTTGACCATCAATACTTAAAGTACTGCTTTCATTTAAAAAGAAGCTCGAATCAAACACTGTAGCTGTTTCTGCCGAAAGAAGCATTAGAGAGTCCGGTGTGTGTGTACACACCCTATATATGTGCATTAATTGTCCGTGATCTCATTAACTTCTCAATAATGTAAATACAAGAGATAGGGCAGAAACGATAAGGCTGCCCCCCGGAAGAACCCTAGGATGACCCCAGGGATCCAAGTCCATGTGTAATTCATCCGCTTGATTGGGGGTACCTAGCACTATGACCGGCTATCACTCTGTAATCAGAGCATGCCTTATGACAGAGCTGACTTCAAGAAAGGGCGATTATCCTCAGCAGGCTTGGGTCTGGCCTATTCAGGGGGGCCCTGAGACGGGACTGGGTGCTTCCTGGCCAAGGAGACTCCAAGCATGGGAGGGATTTGACCCATGGGATCTTCTCCCTTGCTGGCTTAGAAGCTAGAGGGGCCACATGGCGAGGAAGGAGGCTGCTTCTGTAGGGCCCAGGGTGTCATCCAGCTGACAGCCAGGAAGGGCGCTTTTCAGGGTCATTTGCATTATTAATATTTTCCATCAGTTCGGGAACATTTCTTATAAAGGGCCTGCTAGTATAGAGTTCAGGTTTTGCATCCACATACAGTCTGTTGCGGTCCCATTTTCTCTCTTTTTATGTTTTAAAACATAAAAAATGCTTAGATTAAGGACTGAACCAAAACAGGTGTGAGCTGGTTGGCTAGCTGCAGGTGTAGACCATCAACAAGACAATCAGTGGAGGCCTGAATAGCAGTGTTTGCCAATTTCTGTAGTGTAAATACACCCCTGTGATTGATTTCACGCCACCCACGTGAAGTTTCTTCACTGTGAGGAAAACATATGCGGTAGCATATCATTATGGAATATTTGCATGCGTGAACAATGGGAGTAAATAACCACTGTAAGAGCATCAAAAATAGTAAAACAGAGGGGCGCCTGGGTGGCTCAGTTGGTTAAGCGACTGCCTTCGGCTCAGGTCATGATCCTGGAGTCCCGGGATCGAGTCCCACATCGGGCTTCCTGCTCAGCAGGGAGTCTGCTTCTCCCTCTGACCCTCTTCCCTCTCGTGCTTTCTATCGCTCATTCTCTCTCTCTCAAATAAATAAATAAAATCTAAGAAAAAAATAGTAAAATGGAGTTATTTGGAAGGGTTGAGTTTTGAGTCTCTGTTGCCCTTGTTTCTAATATAAATTGTTGTGAGTTTCTGTAATTGAATTTTTAATCGAGGCTGTGTTTCACGACCAGCTCATGCGATTGCTGAAAAGTGAAGAGCTGGCTCTGGGGCTGGTACTCGCCCCCTGGAGCACAACACGGCTTGTGCCCTTCAGGCAGGGGGGTATGTGTTCCAGGCCTTAGGATTCTGTCCCCTCCGCTGACTCCGGGCCACCTCTGCCCTGCAGACAAGGGGGACCAGGGGAGAACAGTGAGGAAGGAGGGGCCCGAGCCCTGGCCCTTAGAGCTGCCCCCCACCCCCGCCCCCGGTGTCTTTCTCCTTTGACCCTAGCGTGAGGCAGAGGGGAACTCAGCTGCTACCTTGCTCAAGCTCCTCCTGTTGGGGGGTTTTGGTACAACTCTTGGCTCTGTATTCCAATGCAGTCTGGGAATTCCCTTGTTTGAGTGAGGAAACCAGTCCTGAGAGATACCTTCCAGCAACACGGGGCCATAAGTCCCATACTTAGCATTTTAAACCACACCTTCTACCTGCAAGGGCCTTGTGATTTCTGGGACCTCCTGTTGCAAATCCAGTCGCTCAGTCATTAATCAGGATGGGCACCAGCTCAGCTCAGACCCACAAAGAGGCGCCAGACTGCGCTTGCCTGGCTAGTGATCTCGTCTCTGCCAGTGGTTTACTGTGAAGTACACCATGTCCTTTGGGAAGGTCAACCATGAAGCCTGAAGGAAGGGCCTCCCTGGACGCCGGGGAGGGGGACAGAGGTGGCAGCAGGGCCTTCTTGTATCTGAAACTGCACTGAATACAGACGAGCTCATTGCTGTGCTACATGCCGCGGGGATTAGGGAAATCAGAGGGAAGGTAATCTGCTATCCAATGGTTGCACCTCCCACACGTGTCCGCTGTGCTGTCCTATTACTATGCCTCAGGACCACGTTTGATGAGGATGATCTTACAAGACCACATGCGCTCCAGGACCTGATTCATTCATAACTGAGACTGACCGGTAGACCCACTTTGTGATCATTTTCCGATTGAGATTCTCTAAGTTCTTGTAACACACACATATTAATGAAAACATTGATATTTGTGTTATGTAATTAAACAGGTAAACATTGTGGCAGCTCATTTAGCATGGCTTTTCCTTGAACGATGCTCTTTCATTATCCTGTGTGTAGGGATATAGTTCTACATCAAAGACAATAGTGATTGTTTTCCCCTCTAAATAACGACTTTCAGGCGTTAGAAATGTCTTATGTTCTCTATATTTTGCCTTAGTCCTGGCCAGCCTAACTTCAGTCCTTACTCTGAGGGGGTAGGTTGACTTAATTTTCACTGTTGCTTCTCTGTCCCAGCACCAGCTGAAGACAAATGGTTTGGGGGTTGCCATTATTAAATATTTTTATTTTAACCTGTCCACTCTGTTGGGAGGACAGGTGGCTGTATATTCCAGTAGCCTCAATTCTGGGCTTCTACAGCTCTCTAGTTCCAGTTTGGCAGTTATTTATATTTTTCAGGATGGTTTATTGTGCTGACACTTCAGTTGTCAGAATCTTCCTATGTTAAATGTAGAAGGATCACATGTTTCTAGGTCTCATTGTGTCTTGGGCTTTTGACTCCTTGTTTATGGAGAGAGTCACTGCCTTTGATGCCACCTCCAAACCCCGGCCACTGGGACATCCCCGCTAGCAGCATGGGCTGTCTTCCCTTCCCCCCATGGTGAGTGCTGACATCTGGAAGGACTCCGGTGTCACCCCTGGGTGGGGGACACAGAAGCCCCAGCAGGCAGCTCCGACGGGATAGACCCACCGAGGCTCTGTTCCCCCTGCCCAACTCCTGGGCAAGAACAACGTGACGCCATATGGTGTGACAGACTGGGCCGTATGGCGTCACCGGCCAATGTCTGCAATGCTCCGATGACAAGAGCTGCAAATGTTAACTCCTAGTAGGGAGAGTCTTGACCAGTGAGAGATGGGAGATGAGAAGGAGCTGGAGACACGCGCTGTCTTTGTCCTGATGCTCTGGTCGGACATGGGGATTGGCTGTACGCGGGCCAGCGATGTCCTGTGTGGCTGAGGGACTGGCTGCTTCTCTGGGCGATGCAGCAGGCTCCTGAGTAATGCACTGCTTCATCTTTGCTTCCCAACATCCCTGCCTCTCTTTCCCCTCACTGGCTTCTCTGTGTGATTACATCTCCTCTTAAAATATTAGAATGCACTTTTTTTTTTAAGCCTTGATTTGTAAGGCAAAGACAACAGCATGATCAGGAAATAATTCCTGAGTTTTCCATGTGAATGTGGCACAAACTGAAAAGAAGCATTTAATCCTTATGTAATTATATTTCCATTCATAGCGTATTGGCATTTCTGATAGGTTGGAATCCACAGAGATGAGTAGAAATAAAAATACAAGCAAGAATTAAGAGATAATCCAATAAAACGAATCACATGTATTACATAACACATCACAGGAATCAGGTTGCCCCGTAAGGGCATTTATAATGTTGGATTATGAGTACAGGGTACATGTTGCGAGACAGGACTCATCATTGTATAGAATCAGCCCTTGAAACCAGGAGTGGCAGAGTTTGTGTTTCTGCTGATGGAACAGTCACACTGAAGTCTCGGGGGCCGGTCCAGCAGGAACGTTGCTTCTCGCTGCCCTGTGGGACTAAGCGTAGGCCACCGGCCGGGAACAGGAGAAGCGACGTCTTCACAGTCTCCAGCGAAGGAGTCAGCCACCATCATCTGCCTTTGGCAGAGACTCCAAGGCAGACAAGAGAGAAGAAAAGCTTCAGGTGCAAACACCCCAAGGTGTCCAATAGCCCAGACTGGAGGCTGTGGTTGGGGCTGATCACGGGGGAGCATGCTGTGTGATGCAGGGGGGGTGGTGCTTTCTCCTGGTGCAGTGGTGAAGGCTCTGTCCTGTGGGTCCTAAGTTGGAAGTGAGGGCAAAAATGAGGAAAACGGTCAGTTATGAATCCAGTCCTGGGTGTTTGGGAACAGTTGCCGAAGGAGCTGATGTTTGCCTCTCCGCCCCCCCCCCCCCCCCCCCGCCACAAGTTGCGGCAGATTGCGGGTGCAGTGGGTGGGCTTCCTGCAGACGCTCTCTGCCGCGGGGGGACCCCCGCGGTTCTCCGGCCGTGGTCCACGGGTGTGTTCTGTCTCTCAACCCCAAGCACCATAGACAGTCGAGAAAGAAACGGTACTGTGTTTAAGTGCTGTACGAATGAACAGATCCTAAATATTAAATCTGGGGCTGTCACCTGGTCTTAACTATTGTTTCTCTGGAGAATGATGTCCTAGATACTTGCGAACACGGGTTTTAGGAAAAGGTCCTCTTGATACGAATTTAAATGGAAGGGATGGGCACGGTTGGAGAGGCCAGGTAGGAAGATGAGAAAGTGGCCAGGATCATCCATCTGATGGAGTCTAATGGCTCCATGGTTGACAAGACAAAGGACAGACTCCATCTGAGAAAGGACACGTGACATGGGGTCATGTGGTCCGATAGGCAGTTGTTCTGCCTTCAAGATACTGAAGAACTTCAAATACGGCACTGTTCTCTTTCTCAGCCTTGGGAAAGTTTCTGTTCACGGTGGTCTGTAGGGTTCAGAAGGCTAGAGATCAGGTGGACCAGTGTAACTCCCTGCAGGGGTGTGGTTTGATAGAAAGGCAGCGAATGATATTCGAGTTGTTCAGTCCAACAGGTAACCCGCCAAATGTGTACAAACATGACTTTGCCCTCCATGAGTTTGCAATTCAGTTATTTTGAAAAAGGAAGAGCATTTGAATACAAATATTAAGAAGATAAATCAAGGTCAAGAGAGAAATTTAGAAAGAGACTCTATACTGCAAATAAAACCAGCCGTAACCTTAGCTATTTTGTTTGCAATTGCAAATGGAAATAGTGAGTTAATCTAAACACAGTAAATGATTCTGCTATCTCACAGATTCCAGATTCATCACAGAACAATTTACATGACATAGATCAAGAGACGCTAGAATCAAGGGCCATTTGGCTTCATGAAGAAAAATGCTTTTCATTGGAAAATAAAAATTCTATAAGTGATGGTGCACTAGCTTCCTAGGGCTCTGTAACAAAGTACCCCAGACTGGGTGGCTCAGAGCATCAGAAATGTGTTCGTTCACAGTTCTGGAGGCTACACGTCTGAAATCGAGGTGTTGGCAGGGTTAGGTTTTCCGGGGGCTCTGAGGGAAAAACTGTCCCCATGCTTCCCTCCTTCCTTCCGGTGATTGTAGCAAATCCTTGATGTGTCTCGGTTTGTGGATACCTCCTTCCAGTCTCTGTCTCCTCCGCCTTCCTGTTGCCTTCTTCCCTCAGCTTCTGTGCATCCTTTCATGCCTCTTCTGAGGACAGTCTCACTGGTTTTAGAACCTATCCTAATCCAGTATGATCTTATTTCAATTCTTTTCTTTTTTCTTTTTTTTTAAATAAGGTCTACACCCAACATCGGGCTTCAACTCATGCCCCCAAGATCAAGAGTAGCATGCTCTACTGACTGAGCCAGCCAGACACCCCAATTCTTAATTCTGCAAAGACCCCATGTTTAGTTATAGTCACATTCACATGTCCTGAGTAGACATGAATTTGGGGGGGGGGGACGACACACTGTTGAACCCACTACAGATGGATTCTCTGAATTAATTATCTTAGAAAAAATCCAGACTGGGCACAGCAAGGTTTTTAGTTAGAATTCTGTCTCATTGTTTAATTGGAAGTATAACCCTAATAAGCCAATCTTGTCAAAATTTTATGTCCATATTTCTTCATTATTTATAAGCATATTCTCATGATAATGATTTATCTATCAAAAAGCATTGTTATGAGCTTTGAATGAAGTAGTAATTATGAAAGTTTGTTGACAAGTGTAGAATACTATCCAAATTCATCATGACCTTTAATTTACTGTTATTGTTTACTTTTTCTCCTCTGTTCTGGATTGGCCAATTTCAAAAACCATTGGACATACTTCATATTAGGGAAAGATTTTAGGAAAACAGTTTTTCATATATATGTAAAACTTTTAATGATTTAGTGGCTGTTTTCTAGTGTACTCTGCTAATTTTTTTTTTTTAAAGATTTTATTTATTTATTTGACAGAGAGAGACACAGTGAGAGAAGGAACACAAGCAGGGGGAGTGGGAGAGGGAGAAGCAGGCTTCCCGCCGAGCAAGGAGCTCGATGTGGGGCTCGATCCCAGGACCCCGGGATCATGACCTGAGCCGAAGGCAGACGCTTAACGACTGAGCCACCCAGGCGCCCCCTCTTTGCTAATTTTCATACATCACTGATCCCATCAGGGAAAGAATACCTATGAAACCCATGTCAGTCAGCTATAGTCTTTCCAGAAACTCTGAGGGGGAGGGTTTCATGCAAAAGACAAAAATTAAAAGTTTAAGTGATATTTCTGTTATTTGCCAGTTGACTCATTTCTGCTTCCCCAGCCCACAGGTGTGGATAATTAGCTGGAGAACGCTTCCCTGAATCTCTGACTTGTTCTCCCCCATCAGTGTAGCTCTATATATGTGTGGCCTGCAGACTCTTGCATCCTGCCCAGACTGCTTCTGTGAGTTCCAGACATTTATTCAGCATCTTTGATATCTTGAAGGCCTCTCAGACTCACCAGTTGTCTGGAGTGAAAACCATGCTTTGGGGCCCCAGCCTTCCCCTAACACCACCATAAAACCCAGTTCTTCTTTGTGTCCACTGCCACAGGGCATGACGTTCCTGTCTACTTGAGCATGTGGCCTGGAAGTCTGGGAGTCACCCTGATGCTTCCATCTGCCAGTACCTCCCACATCCCCTGTGTTCCCCACCTCTGCCTTTCTTAACTTCACATAGCCCTTAATCCCCCTTCCCTTCATTTACGTCAGCAACCAGCCTAGCTTTAATAAAGATGCACCACGAGTTTGTAATTATTAATCTGTACCCCACACACCCCACACACTGCTTCCTGGATGATTTTGAGAACGTTCTAGTCATCACCTCATTTCATCTCTATTTCTATATACAAGATAAGGGATTTTTCAAAACAACCTGCAATTTCATTGTCATGACTGAAATATTAACCACTCTTCCTTAGTGTCAAGCATTGAATAAGTATTTAAAGTTCCCCAGTTGTCTCTTCTTTTTCCCCTCATACAATTTTTTGAGTCAGGATTTATTGTGTTCACTGGTCCCATCAACTACCTGATGGGGCTCATGGGTCGCAGGAGGAAGAAACTTCCCTCTGGGGCGTCTGGGTGGCTCAGTCGTTAAGTGTCTGCCTTGGGCTCGGGTCATGATCCCAGGGTCCTGAGATCGAGCCCCGCGTCGAGCTCCCTGCTCAGCAGGAAGCCTGCTTCTCCCTCTCCCACTCCCCCTGCTTGTGTTCCTTCTCTTGCTGTCTCTCTCTCTGTCAAATAAATAAAATCTTTAAAACAAAACAAAAAAAAGAAACTTTCTTCTGCCAGGACACCTTTTCTCCCTCGCTCTGCATCCCCGGCCCTGCACCCCCCCCCCCAGCTCTGCCCCCTCAGCTCTGTCCCCAACCCCTGCTGTGAGATCCCCCAATCCACTGCATGGACTGAGGGTCCCTTTCCTGACTTCTCTGACCAGGTCTAGTCCCCTAGTGTACACAGGCATGCACCTTTAGTTCCTTCTTTGTCCACTTAGTCACAACTTAGGCAAATCATTTGCACACTATTTGCTTGTTTCTGTTCCCTCTCACTGGCTCAATTCCTTCCCCTTTCAAATTGGTTTGTAGTGTTAAAGCACTAGGTTTTTTAAGATTGAAGCATGTCTTCAAATCTGCAGGGCTGGTTGTAGGCATTGTTAGGGACCTTTGACCAGAGGATAAATTATTTTTATTAGAAATATTGTGCAGAAATACCTAATTGCATTACCTAGAACTTCCAGTAAAATGTCAGAGAGAATTGGTGATAGCAGGCATCCTTGTCTTATTCTTGATCTCCAAGGAAAGGTTTCAGTAATTCACAATGAAATGCAAGGTTTGCTAGAAGATTCTTGTAGATACTGTCTGTCAGATTAATGGAGTTCCCTTTTATTCCATATTAGTTAAGAAAATTTTCCATGATGAAGGCTGAATTATATAGATACCTAGTTATCTAGATAGATAGTACTTTTAGGTTTTGTTCATTGCTGGATAGTATTTCATTGTATGAATATGTGCCAATCTATTTACCTATTCTGTTTATGACCATTTGGTTTGTATCTTGTTTTTTGGGGTTTTGTTTTTGTTTTTATTTTTTTCTGTCATGATTAGTGTATATAACAACATTCTTGGCAAGACTCTTTTGACTATATCCTGTTGCATTTCTTTTACACACCCCCCCACACACCCCCCCACACACCCCCCCACACACCCCCCCCACACACCCCCCCCACACACCCCCCCACACACCCCCCCCACACACACCCCCCACACACACCCCCCACACACCCCCCCCACACACCCCCCACACACCACCCACACCCCCCCCACACCCCACCCACCCACCCCACCCACCCCCCACACACACCACCCCACACACACCACCCACACACCACCCCCCCACACACACACCCCACACACACACCCCCCCCACACACACCCACCCACACCCACCCACACACCCACACACCCACACACCCACACACACCCACACACACCCACACACACCCACACACCACACACCCACACCCACCCACCCACACACACACACACACCCCCACACACACACCCACACACACACACCCCACACACACCCCCCACACCCCCCCACACCCCCCCCACACACACACCCACCCACCCACCCCACACACACACACCCCTAAGGGTGGAATTTCTGGATCAGAGCTTATGCAGTATGTTCAGCTTTAGTGGATACTGTCTGTTTCCCAAAGTGATTGTACCAATTTGCACTTCGACCAACAGGGTGAAAGTTCCTAGTAGATTCTCATTAAATAATTATGATTATTACTAGAGAATGTTCTTCTTTCCTTTGGAAGTGATAGAGGGCAGGAAATAAAAGAGTGGGACTGGCCTCAGGTGAAATGGATTGGATCATCTGGCGGCTGGTTCTTATATTTTTCTTCGATGATGTTGGACATACTACTTTGCAGCAAGTAGCTATCCAGCAAACTTTAACTGAATAGAAAGGTATTGCTAAAGATCTCCTTCATAGTATCCGGGCTGTGGAGTGAGCAGGTACGCAAGTGATATATTGGTGTACATGGGCACCATTGTGGACAGGGAGAATGAGAGGGAACATGGAAAGAGTGGAAGGATCTTGAAGACAGATTTCCTCCTTTTCATTTTCTCTCGGGGTTGTTTGTGGTGAATTATCAATATTGATTATTCCATTTATTTTCCTTGTCTTAGAATATTGTTTTAAAACTGGAATTGTGGACACCTGAGTGGCTCAGTTAAGTGTTGGCCTTCAGCTCAGGTCATGATCTCAGGGCTCTTGGATTGAGCCCCGAGTCGGGCTCCCTGCTTGGTGGGGAATCTGCTTCTGTCTCTCCCTCTGCCCCTCCCCATGCTCATGCTCTCTCTCTTGCTTTCGCTCTCTCTCTTAAATAAATAAACAAAATCTTAAAAAAATAAAAGTGGAAATGTTTGGGGGCAACCTTAGAGGGATAAATGGGAGGTCTGGTATCCAGAAATCCAGCTCCTTCACCAGTCCCTACCCCTCTCCGCGATCAGGGCATTTTTACCCATTTCTACTGACTGCCATAGAAGATTTTATTTGAAAATACTGTTTTGCTAAAAAAAAAAAAAGAAACCATGGACACAGCATTTAAAGAAGAAAAATATTACTAAGTTTTCTGTTTTCTATCTTAACCACATGTTAACCATTTTGTAATGATTCTTTTCAACTGTCACATGATGACACTGGAGGTGTGTGTTTTTCTTTGTGCAAGGGTCATTCTAACGTATCGGGGTTTTTTGTTTTGTTTTTGTTAAGCTTTGCTTTTAATCACCTCACCCCCTTTTTTTTGAAGAATATCTATTGTAATAGTCTTTTAGTGACACCTGTGATATTTTTACCATTCCTAATATTGGTCATTTTTAACAAACAAAAGAACTTGAAGCAGATTTTTTACATCTGTGGGATATTAGCAAAGCAGTTACATCTTGATATATATGACCTGACATAAATGAGCCAATTCAAAATTTCTCATTCCCTAGAAAGGAAGTGGACTCTGCTAAATAATTCTTGATGATGCTGTTATTATTGGTAACTCATAAAAGCATGATTTATTAATCATTTAATTAGGAAAAGGCAAATTTCTCAGGGAAGCATCCATGTTGGGTAATAAACACTTTATAAAAAATATTTTGTCTTTTAGTAATATTAAAGTGAGGGACATTTTCCATAATAATCTAGTCACTTCTGAGAATTTTATTTTCCATAAATTTTTGTGTTTTTATTCTGTTCCAAGAACAGTTGGTATAAATGTGTTATAAGACATGCCATGTGGAATATGGCATCTCAGTTTACTTTTAGCGTATTAGCATCCTGTTAATGTACATGATTTTTGGAGTAAGAGGCATCTCTCTGATTATCCCGGTTCACTGGCAGGCCAGTTCTAAGAATCCAAGTTAATTCTTTTTTTTTTCCACGTCTTTGAATACCTTGCTCATCTATTGACTTGCAAACACTGAGCCCATACTTAGGAAGTATATGTAACATACATAAATCACACATCTTCCATATGTGCATGTTACAAATTCCTTATTCTGATCTCCTAGCCATGAGCCAGGAGATACTTTGCAACCTAGTGCTGAGGTTGGGGATTGACACGACACTCATTAAAGTCTCAGACACTCCCTTCATTACCAGAGTTGAGGGGTGAAGGGACATAGTATCAGGATGTGCTCTTCTGACTATTGGCCTTGCTGGAAAGAACTGGCGCTATTTTTTTGGATGCGTAGATTCAGCTCATGTGCTTTCTTCTCAAGTCTGGTTTTTGCCATGGACCAGCAGTAGACTAAGCTCTCTTTTGAGGTTCTCCACTGTCCTTAGTTTCAGAGTGGGACTCTCGGGACAATGGTTCACCATGTTTTATCGTATCAGAGCTCCTTCCGGGCATCAAAGACTTCAGGTCTGGTTAGAATCTGTGTAGATTTTGAGGTCCTAAAACAGGCTCAGTTCAGTTTCAGGGACTGGGGTTTTCCAGCTTTGCAAGCTTTGTTACCTGAGGGTGTAGAATAGGAGGACCAAGACTTAAGGCACAGGAGAGTGGTGCAGAATGATAACTAGGGCCTGATCGGAGACCCACCTCAACACACACAAACTCTGATAAAATCTCAAGGAGCAGCTCTGAATGTGGTGGATGTGGGTTCATGAAGACTTTGTCACACCATTCCTAATAACTGGTGTCAGAATAACGCATCAGTAAAATTGTCTACATACTTAAAGAAAAAAATCAACTATAGACAGGGGCCATGGCCCTCAAATCACGTTTTTCTTTCCTAGTCTATAGTCTGTTAAGTCACATTAAGGGATAATGATATCATTACTTAATATAATTTATCATAATTTCCAGTCTGTATGTGTGCTTTGGTCTAAATGTTTGTGTCCCCCACCCCCACAAAATCCATATGAAACCAGACCCCAGAGGTGAGAGTGTTAGGAGGTGGGGCCTTCGGGGGCTTGGGGAGGGTGGTGGTTAGGTCCTGAGGGTAGAACCTAATGAACGGCGTTAGTGCCTTTATTTTGTATTTTTTTATTATGTTAATCACCATTACATCATTAGTTTTTTATGTAGTGCCTTTATAAAGGAGAGCACAGAGAGTTTCCTGAAGTCTCCTACCGTGTGTGGACAGTGCAGAGAAGTGGCAGTCTACAGCCTTAGAAGAGAGTTATCACCAGAACCTGACCATGCTGGCCCCCAGTCTCAGACTTCCAGCCCTAGAACGGTGGGTGACACATTTGTGTCGGTTAAAAGCACCCCAACTCTGGTATTCTGTGACAGCACCCTGAACAGACTAAAACAGTGTGCACACCTACACAATTTCTCCTTTTCCTCCTTTACACTTCTTGTTACAGCCCTTTTTCTGAAGGAAGCCTAAGACCTACCTTCTCAGCATCATTAAGATGCTGCTTCTCTCTATGGGGGCGGGGGGGAGGGGCTATTGGGGATTCAGCCGGTGGTGCCTGAGGATCGTGGTGTCCCTTAGGCAGCCCCTTGATTTAAAAGTTAAAGCATTTTTCCAAATTGTCAGGTTCTGTTTTCTCATGGGACAGTATGGTATTTGCACAGTCTTTCTAGGACAAAAACTGATAAAACAAACGTCTGGTATTTGCTAAATATGATTGTTTTTGCTGCGGACATGTCGGATGAGCCCACATGGAATGGAGGTCTGTGTTCTTCGTGTCTGGAGGGATTGGCTGCCTGGGCACGAGCTGGTGGCACAACATCAGGCTTTGTCTGCAGTGACAGCAAAGTGAGGGTGTGGTCAGCAGAGTGAACACATCGCATCCGTTTAGCTGGGATTCTGCAGGGGTGCAGGTGCCTGGACAGACGAGCCTGACCGCAAGGATAGCCAGAATGTGACTGGGTGCGTAGAACCTGGGTCACAGAAAGCACTCTCTCCTGCTTTTTCTTCCACACTTCTCACCATACTTATAATCAGCAAACCCATACTGGGAATCATTGGCATTTCAATTTCCAATTTTGTTTTCTAGTTTTGTTGAGAAAAGTTGAGGGTTTTTTTTTTTTATATCCGAAAGCTATCTCCATTTCTTTTATTTAATACATTTACAGGATACACATGTCCCCATGGACCTTCAAATATCTGGAAAAGGAATTTCCCTTTGAGTTTGTGGAATCAGTTTTTTTCCTCAAGGGAACTGTTCCAATATCCACTCTTCCAGCAACTTTAAAATACTCCCCCTCTGATTTAAAACACTCTGTATTCATTTATAATTTTCTGTCTCCCCGAATCTCTTGAGTACTTGGCTTCATGATTTTCTTTCTCTCTACTACTAAATAATGCTTTTTTTCATTTTACCATTCTGTAGATGTTCCACCCAATACTTTGTCTTCTTATCTTAGAAATACCATCTTAACTCATCCATCCTATCCTGAACTAAGACCCTAGATTCTGTGATTACCGGTGACGATGCTGCCTCAGAAATCTCTCTGACCTTCTGGCTTACTCCTAATGGCACCTCCATTCCATCCAGACTTCCCCCTACTCAGGCATCTCTTGTCCAGGGAACTCAGCATCGATTTATTAGGCACACTCACCTCCTATCCTCAGTTCTGGCCTGACGTGGTTTAGTTTCTACAGTCCCTTGTTCTAATGATGTTCTCATATTATCTCCACTTCTTTTCCCTTTTTCTAGCTCCATGATAGTCACTGGGCAGTACCCCTACTTGGTTATATACAGTGTCCCACCTACTCCATGTCTGTGCCTGGGTAGCTCATTCTGGCTGAAGATAAGAGCCAGCTCGTCCTGACTGGTCTCACTTTTTTTTTTTAAAAGATTTTATTTATTTATTTGACAGAGATAGAGTTAGCAAGAGCATGAACACAAGCAGGGGGGAGTGGGAGAGGGAGAAGCAGGCTCCCCGCTGAGCAGGGAGCCCGATGCGGGGCTCGATCCCAGGACCTGGGGATCATGACCTGAGCCTAAGGCAGACGCTTAATGACTGAGCCACCCAGGTGCCCCTGACTGTCTCACTTTAATTAATGACCACTGACCTCAGACTCCAGTGATACATTTCCCTTTTATTTGATTTTTCAAATTACCCTTGTCTCTAGTTTCACAGGAAACAGAAGTAGAACTTTAACTTCAGTCCTCTGCTAATTTAACAAACCAATTTAACCAGGGGCCAATTTAACAGTATTTTTTATCAAAAAATTATAAAGATTCTACAAATAATTTACAGCCAATGTGAGTTCATATAACTTTATTGCTATGGCCTGTACTTTCAACTTCCATTATTGATTATTTCAACAGAGCTTCAAAATGAAAACAAATAGACATTAATTAAAAAATGACTGAATGATTTAAAAATATATGACTTGCCGCTCCAACTATCTAAAATTAACATCTAGGCTATTACACTGGGGGAGCAATTATGAATGTTTGAGTGCGAAGTGGCACACAGGCAACACGGACTTATTTTTAAATCAACTTAATTGTGAGCAATAAAACAAAGTGAGGGGAGAAGACATTTATCTTCCCCACACACAGGAACTCTAGTGTTCTTGATGGAGCAAACAATTTTGGCGTGTTCTCAAAGAGAAACCACCAACTCCCGTAGATGGCCCACACAGCCACATAAAATGAAGGAAACCGATCATACATTCCAGGTGAGGGCATCTTCAGATCGGCCTGGGCCAACTTTGTCCCTGGATATCGATGGACAGGGAGGCACTGAAGTTATTCAGGCGAAGCATCAGAAAACGGACATGATGGAAAAGTATTGGAACCGTTTCCAGGCTTGTCTTTGTCTTCGGATCCTGGGTTTCTTCCTCCATGTTTCACGGGGTGTTACTCTGCAAAACCAGGCAACACAGAAACCAGTAATTTGGTTCTACGGAGTGCAAGTCTCCCAAGAATTTTATGAAAGAACTTTAAATCCAACATATTTTTTTATATATAACATAGAAAGTGAAAATAGAAACTCGTAGGGGAACCAAAGAAATAACCAAATACAGATGAAGGAAAATAACAAGATAAAAAAAAAAAGAGAGGAAAATGAAAAGATTCACAAGAGAGGGTACAAAACTTAACCATGGATAATCAAATGCGTTCAAGTTAGTAATAGGAGTAATACTTTCACTAACATTTATTCAGTGCACATCTAATGCCCAGTGCTGTTCTGGGACTTCATATGGATTAATGGATTGAATCCCGAGTGTGGCCCCAGACATAGTTGCAGTTTTTGTTCCTGTCACTGCTATTTATCTTTTTATTTTTACTTTTTTGTATTTTCAAACTTACATTGTGTCCATTTTATTTATTTTCTTAAGTCGGGGCTTGAACTCAAGATCTGAGCTGAGATCAAAGTTGGACGCTTTACCAACTGAGCCACCCAGATGCCCCTATTTTTTATTTTTACAAACACTTTGAGTAATAGCTGACACATGATGTTACATTAGGTTTAATATACAAAGAACTGATAAAATTTCTCTACTCCCTATGTTGTGCTCCCTAAAACAAGGTAACACTCCTGTTGGCGAGGGCACAGGGTGTTCATGATGGATCATGGAAAGTAGAACATGTATTTTGGAATACATTTTTAGTAACGGGCATTGAGAAACTTAAGAATAATTGGCCCACTAATTTTCAGTTAAATCAGCTCTCCTAAGGGAAGCAAGATTTTCTATAATCAAGTTTGCATAATTTGAAAGTGTTTAAATTAATATAGCATAACAGCAAGTCAGAATATTATGCAGGCTTGAGAAAATCATGGAACTTCAGAACAGTAGAAATTTGTGAAAATGTATGCAGGAGAATAACGAAAAACGTTACAAATTTGAAAAGAAAAGATACAAATCACATGTACTTAATGATTCCTGTTTAGGAAACGGGAATGCAAATAATCACAAAAAAAGACAGGAAGGAATATAGCATCTTTTTTCTATAGATAGTGAAATACAGTGAATTTTACACCTTTTTCATAAATCCCAAAATTTCTACAATTAAACGTCAGGTGTGGTGGAGCTTCACTGAAAACCAAACCCAGGTTTAAAAGCATCCATCAAAGGGTGCCTGGGTGGCTCAGTCATTAAGCGTCTGCCTGTGGCTCAGGTCATGATCCCGGGGTCCTGGGATCGAGCCCTGCCTCAGGCTCCCTGCTCGGCAGGAAGCCTGCTTCTCCCTCTCCCACTCCCCCTGCTTGTGTTCCCTCTGTCACTGTGTCTCTCTCTGTCAAATAAATAAATAAATAAATCTTTAAAAATAAATAAATAAAAGCATCCATCAGTAAGGATATATTCAAGGTATTCCATCACTCATTTTTCTAATACCCCTTTGTAGATAGGTTCCAAGGTAACCTGGCTTGTTATATCCTCCATATATTTAACTAGATACCTCCACTAATCTTCTCTAATTCCTGTATTTGTGATTAGATTCTTTCTTAAGACCCCCCCAGCTTCCTCTGATAACTTGGGCTTAATGATAGCTAGAGAACTTCAGGAAATTTTCCTTGCTCCTCGAACCCTTCCTATTCACGAGGGCGGATGGCTTTCCTTAGCATTTGTCCTACTTGCTGCCGCATCTGTAAGCTCACTCCTCATGTGCCGAGGTATCGGCTTGTGGCTGTAGCATCTCTGGCTCTTTCTTTGCTACTTGAGCCATCACTCCGTGATTCCCCATCACACTCCAGTGAGCTGATGCCCGAGTTTCGGGTGAAGCTCGCCCTGGTAACTCATGTCCTTGGCCCCCATTCGTTGCTGTCCATCTGTTGGTCTTTGCGAGCCTCCGCAGGTCACAGGCTCCCGTCCCAGCCTTCCAAATGCTGGTTCCCAGCGAGCCCCTGGTCCAGCCTTCATCTCTCATTCTTGGTTTCTGTTTGACTTCTGCCGCCCTCCTCATCCCCTCAGCTACTCTGTGCTATGCCACTTGTCTGTTCGCCACCTACCTGTGAAGTATTCCTGTCCTAGGCAGTGTTTTTTATGTGCTTTGCATATGAAGTGTAATGATATTTCTTGTTTCCAAAAAACTCTGATTTGAACAGAAATAGGTACATGAGCAAATAATTTTGAAGCGGTGTATTAATGGTCCAATGAAAGACCTTTATCAAATGCTGTCTCTGTCTTAAGTCTATTTTCTACCCTTCCCAATTCACTGTGTGTGCGTGCTGTGGGTGTGTGGTGGGAAGGTTGGTAGAGCACCTTCGTTGGTAGAACATAGTAGCAATCACCCTTCCATCTTGGGCAGTGCGCAGAGCTCCCTCGGCCTGGGGCTGACGTGTGTGTGCTGCTTGCAACAGGGCATCTGCAGGGGTAATGGCTGTGTCAGACACGCATCATGACACCTGATTAACTCCAGCAAGAACTGATCCTTGTCCAGTTATGAGAAGAGAGGGTGGAGGTGAGCTAACACATCCAGGTGTGTTGGAGGAAGCCACAGAGACTCAACTCCCCTGGTTCTGCTGAGTCCTCATAAAGCTACAGTGCCTTGCTGACTCTTTTAGCCCTTTTTTTTTTTTTTTTTTTTTTGAGAGGCTGATTTGCATCCATTTGGAGGGGAAAAATCACCCAAGTCAAATAAATTCTTCCCAAGGCACTTTTCGGAGCAAGTCCATTAGGTGCCCTTGGCCTAAGGGTGAATAAAACTCATTATGACCCTTCGAAAATTCACTTTCGCAACTAAATAACTATGGTTCCTATCACTACATCAGGAAGCAGTGAAATCCCAGAAGGTCCAGATTGTTTCCTTCAGATCGATTAACTCAATAGATGGTATATGTGTGCACACAGAAGCATCCTAAGCCCAACTGATTTGCTGAGAGTGTGGTTTGGCCTTCTCTCACAGGATTTTACTCACATATGGATAAATGTCTGCTCTTTTATGGACATTTTGCGCTTGGTGTATTCCCAGTGCTTTGGAGAAATGCTGGAAAGTATGTCACTATCCAGAGATGTGGCTCTTAGTGTTAACACAGTACCCAGCTTGTACACAGTTGGTTCTCAAAAATTAGTTCTTAAATAAGAAACTTAAATACCTGAGTTTGTGACCAGGTTAGGCGAGCAGATACATAAATGAAGATAGCTAAAAAACGTGCATAAAGGTTGTAAAAGCATGGGGCCAAACAGTATTTTCTAAGTGTGATCCCCAAGCGGCAGCATCAGAATTACCTGGAAACTTAGAAATGCACATTCCAGTTCCTACTCCATCCAAGGAACCAGCAGCGCTATGGAGTGGGGCCCAGCAAACTGTGATGTGCGTGCAAATTTAAGGCCCACTAATTGGGTGATTAGAGCTTATTTTTTTTTTAAGATTTATTTATTTGTCAGAGAGAGAGAGCACAAGCAGGGGGTGCAGCAGGCAGAGGGAGAAGCAGGCTCCTTGCTGAGCAAAGAGCCCGATATGGGACTCGAACCCAGTACCCTGGGATCATGACCTGAGCCAAAGGCAGATGCTTAGCTGACTGAGCCACCCAGATGTCCCTAGAGTCTATTGTTTCTAACAAAGGATTACAGAGTTACACATTCTAGAGTTACCTTTTCATTCACTTTTCTGAGCAATTGGAGAATGTGTGATTGACAAAACTGTATTAGAAACAAAAACAACTCTGGTCTCCAAATCCTATATCCATAACTTAATTTTTTCCAATATTTGAAGGATTCTTTCATATTTAAGAACGATTCACGATCACCTTTAAATGTCACATGGGGTCCATTGGAAAATTTCCATATCGACTGGTGTTGAGTAATAGAAAATTGTTGTTAATTTTTTTAAGATTTTATTTACTTACTTGAGAGAGAGAGACAGAGGGAGAGGGAGAAGCAGACTCCCCGCTGAGCAGAGAGGCCAATGTGGGACTCGATCCCAGGACCCTGAGATCATGACCTGAGCCAAAGGCAGACCCTCAACCAACTGAGCCTCCCAGTGCCCGAAATTGTTGTTAATCTTATTTGTGAAGATGGATCGCAAATGCAGTGATGTGCTGGAGCACATCTACATGACAGGATTATCATCATAAATACACCCAAGCAAGATACAGTGGAAAATCTGTGAACTTTAACCATATGCACATTTTTAATGGCTTTAATTAAGATAGGACATGACACATGAAAAAATGACTGGAGTACAAATCAAAGTGAGATGATTTTTTTAGGATTCTAGAGGAAAGTTAGAATGTCAAATTAAAATTAAAAAACTGTAAGCAAACATATTGCCAATTTTCTTGCTCTAAGGACACTCCTAATGACAATAATCATTCATGTTTACTGTGTTACTCTGTGTTACTCTGTCCTGTGTTACTCTGGAGCTCAACATCAGACTCTGTGCCCAAGCCTTTTATCTCCATGACAACCGTGCCGCGGAAGGTATTTGTTGCACTCCCTGATTTGGCACAAGGAGAAAAGGGAGATGAAAAGAAATTAAGTAACTTGTTCAGTCTTTTAACTAATACCAGTGCTGTTAGGATTCGTGATAAATTCTGAAATCAAATTTTCATTTTGTAGGAAACAGACTCCATATAGCATGCTATCTGAAGGAAAGAGCCTATAAATCGCTGCACTTACTGTCTGAATACAGGATGTGTCAAAGAGCCATTTTAGACTAACAAAGGCATGCATACACATGAAGCTCACTGGATGGGGGTTGGGAGTAGAGGTGGAGATGGTGTAAAAGATGCAAAATAAAGCCCTTATGAAGATGAAGTCTGGGAGATCCCTACAGAGCAGGTAGATGTTAATACCTAGAATCTGGGGGTGGGGGGGAATCAGCAAAATGCTACAATTTTTGCAAAGGGATACCAGGTCACTTAAAAAAACAGTTACTAAGAAGGAAATATAAACTCCTCACCATGGCCTCAGAGACCCTACACCATCTGGTCCCTTCCTGACCTTCTTGACTCCTTTTCCAACCTCTCTTCCTCTGTCCACTAGCCCTAGTTCCATCCCTGAGGCTGACCATGCTCCTGCCTCAGGGCCTTTGCACTTGCTCTTTCATCTTCTTTCCTAATGACCTCTGTGTTGATTTTATCCCTAACTATAACATTTTTTATGTTACAGATAATACTGTGTTTTTTTAAGATTTTATTTATTGCTAGAGAGAGAGAGCATAGGCGAGAAAGAGTGAGCAAGAGTACAAGAGGGAGAAGCAGGCTCCCTGCTGAGCAAGGAGCCCAATGTGGGACTCGATCCCAGGACCCTGGGATCATGACCTGAGCTGAAGGCAGACGCTTAACCAACTGAGCCACCCAGGCGTCCCTGTTTTTGTTTTTATTTTAATGCCAAATCATTAGTTTCTAGAACATAGAACTGTAATTTATATTCATATACTGATCTTTTGTAAACTTTAAGAGTTTTAAGAGTTTTTTTGAGTGTGGATTTCATAGTTCTCTCTAAAGGCTTGTGCATTGAGATAATTTATACTATTTTTGGTGCAGTGTTGTATAAATGTCAGTTAGGTCGATTTGGTTAATAATGTTGTTCAACTCTTTTATTTCCTTCCCGATTTTCTGTGTACTTTTTCTATCAATTATTAAGAAAGGAGTGTTTAAATATTTGACTATGATTGTGGGTTTGTCTATTTCCTTTGCAGTTCTATTAGTTTTATCTCCATGTATTTTGAAGCTGTTACTAGTTGGATAAGGGTTTAGGGTTATGTACTCTTGGCACATTTTTATTATGACTGCTTTATCATTATGAAATGACCCTCTTCTGTCCCTGGTATATTTTTTTTTCTCTACAATCTACTTTGATATCTTTTTCCATACTTTCAATTATAAAATATTTGTATCCATATATTTAATGTGAGTTTCTCGTAGGCACCCTAAAGTTGGGTCTTGCTTTTTTGTCCAATCTAACAGTCTCTGTCTTTAATAGCATTCCTATTAGACTACTTATATTTAATGTGATTATCTATTTTTGGGTTTAAATTCACCATCTTGCTCACTGTTTTGTATTAGTCTCATCTGGTATTTGCTTTTTTCCTCTTTTTGTAACTTGGATTGTGTCTTTATGTCATGCTGTCTTCATCATCAGGTTATTAGCTACAGTTACTTCTTATTATCTTAGCGGTTGCTTAGAGTAAATAATGCAAATCTCTAAGTTACATATTTCAATTTACCCAATTGATAGGCCTATATTATATGCAAAAAAAAAAGTCTGTTTTAGATCTCCCATTTCAGAGATAAAGCTGAAAGAGCAGTGAGGTGACATGTGTATGGTGAGAGAACTTGGTTGGGGGCTGACATAGGAATTATAGTCTACTGACCTCAGACTCCATGGTTTTCCCGTAATATAATGCTCGGATGAGTGTCCCAAGGTACTTTGTTTGGAGAATACCAAGTCACCAAGTCAAGTAGGAAGCACCAATGGGAAAAAGTTGGGATTACTTTTTTTGATTAGGAACATAAAGGTTTTAAACATCCCATAGAAGAGCTCTAAAATTTCCTTGCAGACCGCTTGGGTAAGCATCACACATGAGCATCCGGTAAACAATTGGAGATAAATCTGTGAGCCGGCTTTTCAGTTGAGACCCTGGAGTGGAATTTGGATTCCTTTGGCTTTTCACATTAGTCATTCTGGGAGAGCGATTCACATCCCATAAATCACATCCAAACTGTGACTTGTAGGGTTGTCTGGGGTTGTATTTACTCATCTTATTCTGTGTGCCGGAATTAAAGAATATCAGCAACTGTCAGGATGATACTACCTCGGTCTGGGTCTGGTTATGTAAAATTGAATGTGAGACATAGGTTTACTTCTTGCTCTTGTAACATAAGGATTGTACACTTCATCTTTTAATATGTTCCATTTGGGCAGATCAGATTTCCTATTCCCTATATCATCAGAGGAAATAATCTTTTTTAAAAAAGATTTATTTATTAGAGAGCGCACGTGTACATGTGTGCGTGGATGGGAGAGGATGGAGTCCCATGAGGACTCCATGCTAAGCACAGAGCCTGACATGGGGCTCGATCTCATGACCCTGAGATCACGACCTGGGCTGAAACCAGGAGTCAGTCATTTAATTGAGTGCGCCACCCAGGTGCCGCAAGAGAAAAATACTCTATTAATGATATAAATCAACATGTCAATGTTGCTTTTTAATACCAGTAAGCCATAAATAAGAACCAATATTTATTAAAATTCAAAATAAATTTTTGAATTTCCACAATCCTCTTAGATACATGTTCCTGACTGTAATTGCGTTTGTGTCCAACTTTACTCCAGGTATTACATATTTATACAAGATTAAAATGAAATGCCCTTTTGGATATTTAAACACCATCTTTTTTTTTTTTTTTTGTCCTTCTTATTCATGAGCTCTAAATAGCAGATACTTAAGTCTCTGAGCCTATGAGACAGGTCATAAATGTAATCAGTTGTTATAACTAGTGTGGTTTCTGCTGTTCTCTGGTTGAAGAAAATAAGAAGTAGAATTCTTAGGCTAAAACAGTTTGTCAGACCAGGCATTTATGTATGTACATACGTATGTATGTAATTTTCCAGAACAATGCCAGAATACCCAAATTTCCTTCCTGTATTTAAAAGAATGTTTTGGGACACCTGGGTGGCCTAGTCCCTTGAGTGCCCGACTCTTGATCTCTGCTCAGGTCATAATCTCAAAGTCATGAGTTCGAGCCCCTTGTTGGGCTCCACATTAGGCATGGAGCCTACTAAATGAATGAACAAATGAATGAATAGTTTATTGAAATAGACTGAAAATGTGACTTTTAACTACTGTTATATAACCAGAAGAATTTTCAGACTTTGTTGCAAAGTCATTTGACAATATCTAAGCAGCTTCCCTTGGAAGTATACATTGTATTGGGGGAAAGAAAAAGTGACCATAGTTCAGTGGTTCCCACATGCACCAATAATGGCTGTGTGAGTGCGCAGGTGAAGGGTCGTCACGAACAGGCCTCGGAAGACAAGGGCAAGAAGCATCGCATGCTAGGCACATAAGGAAGGAGATGGGAAAGCAAGAGGACAAAAAATGGGGCCACTTAGCCTGGTCCAATCACTCTTGCTGCTTAGCTCTGCAATTTTGTGTGTGGTTGTTTACAGCCTCTTCCATATGGTTTAATAAAAATTAGAACATCTCTATTTTCTGCAGTGCAGTTGGGATAGATGTTTAGCTGGCAGTTTCACACTCTTATTTCATTAAAAGAGATACATTCTTAGTGCTCTTTGCATTTCAGTTTCCAGAAATGGCTTTATTTCAGAGTGGTGGCTCTCTTCCGTCCTAGACTCCATGATGGCACGTGATTGCCCTGTGTGTTCACCCAAGGTGAATGTTATGTGTTCCATCCTGGGGATGGCTTTGGCTTAATGTCCTAAAATGGGCCTTAGATTGGAGGATCATTTGGGTGAATGATGACACAAAAACTCTGTAAAACGGAATTAAAATGTTTGCTCAGGAAAAGCAAGAATGCAGGGTGAAATTTTATAAAAGACTAGTAGCAGAGGATTATGTTTGATTTTTGATGTTCATTCATTTATTCAAGAGTATTTCTGAATGCCCTCCATGTTCTAGGCACCACCTTATGCTTGGTTATAGGTGGACAAATTGAAAAAAAAAAAAAAAAGACCCCAGCTCAGGAACTCAAAATTTAATCTGGGAGGGAGTCAATAAACAAGTGAACAAGTAAAAATTTAAATTTTGTATTTTAATACAATGATATTTGAGTGCTGTGATAGAGAATCATTTAGTTGAGCTCCTATTCAAAAAGTATAGTTATGGAAAGTCCCTCAAGGAATTCCTATTTAAACCAAGACTCGGTGATGACCAGTCTCCCATGTGAAAAATGAGCAGTATCTTTCTAGGGAAAGGAAGTAACGTGAGGAGAAGACTGGCAATGGTCAAAGTTTCACAAATTTGAGACAAGGAAAGGGACCCAGGGTGCTGAGTGGGAGGCAGAACTGAAGTCAGGGAAGACGTAGTTTAGATTATTTAGGGCTTTGTAAATCCTAGTAAGGTGTTTGAAAGAGATGCCCGAAATGGGTCTGTTTGTAATGCCATTCCTTCTTTACTAATTGGTATTACTTCTGTTATTCAATATAAGTTACTGAATCAAATATTATTATTCTATATACATTAGTGGGCACCTACTTTAACGATGAACACAAACCACCCCAGACTATCCAATGGAAAAGAACTGGCATTGTGACCGGGCCAACCTGTTGAAGGGAATGACAGTGACTTTGAAATGACACAGACTAAGATTAAGTGGTGGAAGCAGAATTGGATCTCACTTCATGTTCTCATGTTCATTTAACATGATTCTGTTGCATTTCAATGGATTGGAAAATAAATCATGGGTTCGTTGATATATTAGGATGTGATGTGACCTGATAAACTACACGAAAAGATGGTATGTCAAGCAGGATTCGGGAATCGATGATGTCATGGAGATGGAATGGTTTCCCAGTCTGGATCTCTGTACTTTCAAAAGAAGTTGGAAATGAGTAGAAACTTAAAATCTTGTGAAATGCGTATGCTATAACCCATGTAGGTGCCAAGAATGTCACCATTTATAGAGCATTTGCTTCACTAGAGAGTTTGGGGGGAAGGCATACAGGTGATACAGTCAATATGGTAGATAGAGTCGTCCTTGAAAGCATATTTCTCTATTTGTTTGTCCTACCTTCAGCCTCAAAATTACTCCCTTGACCTTCATGTCTTCCTGTCCCCTAGGCCCCTCACTGTGTTGAATCCTTCTGATAGCATGCTGTGTGGTATACCCCCAGCCCTTCACTCTTTTCTATAATCGCTGGAACACACCATCCATGCTGGACGTATAGGAAAGAAGACATTGTCCTTCCTTGCAAAATACTGAAACTAGATTAGTGGGAAGAAATGCATAGATTGATAATTACAATGCAGGGAAAAAGTTATCGTTGGTGCCGGAGACATTTAAAACATCTGAGGGTGGAATTCAGAAGAGAGCATAACACTGGGTTGAGAGGGGAGGTTGAACACATTTATGGAGGCAGCAGAATTTGAACCGATACCTAAAGAATCGGCATTATTTCGCAGGCTGGGAAAGGACGTCCAGGTGTGGAATATGGTGAGCAGGGGAGAGGGATGAATGCTCTCATCTTGGGGAGAACGGAATGATGCCTGCAAACGGATTGTTTTGACACAAGCCGGTATTACCCAGTTCATTTGTGCCCTTTATTCATCCTATTGGCACAAATGACTATTAGTTATCATCAGAAATGAAACCTACCTAGTAAGATAATGATATTGTTCTGATATGGCTCATTTATGTCTTACTGTGGGAACCAGGTTCCCAGTGACTAATACATTTTTGCAGTTCACTCCCACTTTGCACCAAGGTTGGTGTCTGGGACCAATCTAATACAGATGAGAGGCTGGGGTGTCGCTTCTGAGGTGAAGTTATAAATAACTACTGTTTGGTTGTGCACTTCCTCTCAGATTGCTTGCTCAAGGAAAAAGTCAGTTGCCATGTCATGAATAGCTCTGGGGAGGGAACTGAGGCCTCCAGCCAAGTCACATGAGTGGCCTCAGTAGGAGATCCTAAAAGCCCAGGGCAGCCTTCAGATGACCAAAGTCCTGTCTGCCATCTTGATGCCAACCCCATGGGAGACCCTGAGTCAGAATGCCCCAGCGACACTGCTCTTGAGTTCCTGATCTTCAGAAACTGTTGGTCTGTGTTTTCTGTTTTCAGTGCTGAGTTTTGGGGTTATTTTGTTAAGCATCAATAGATAATATATACAATTCCCAATGTCTGATACATAAATGATAATTAGTAAAGATTTAAAAGAATAAATGGAGTGTTCACTAACTTTTTATACTAGGGACTATTTTAAAAAAAATTTATATCTAAATGTATAAGCTTCTATGTAGAAGTCAAATTATGTTTTGGGCGCCTGGGTGGCTCAGTCACTGAGTGTCTGCCTTTGGCTCAGGTCATGGTTCCAGGGTCCTGGGATCGAGCCCCACATTGGGCTCCCTGCTCCAAGGGAAGCCTGCTTCTCCCTCTCCCACTGCTTGTGTTCTCTCTTTCACTGTCTCTCTCTCTGCCAACGAATAAATCTTAAAAAAAAAAATCAAATTATGGTTTCAAAAAATTTTTTTAAATATTATTTGCAGTCATTGAATGCAGTATTTACTTGTTTAGTTCCCAGGTTAGTCCCTGACATTCAAATGTCGCTGTTGGCTTCAGGTTAAGATTGAATTTTCAGCAGCTGGCTCCATCCCATATAAAAGGCTATGATTCTATTTTTGTTTATCGCAGAGGATTTTTATTTTACTCTCCAGAAGCAAACTAGAAAAAAGTCCATGGAAGTGTTAATTCTTAAATGCGAAATTCCATGATAATCTGTAAACTCAATTTTAAAAAATTCTCTTCATATTTCATTATATTTAAAAGTTCCTTTCTATGAGGATATCTGATTTAAGAACTTAAATAACATTTGTAAGGATCACCGTGAAATGGGGACAACAGATATTATTCTATGTAAGTCTTGCTCAGTCCTTTATTTTTTTTAAAAGAAACTACTTTTTCAGAGAATATTAAGTTTCATAGCAAAATTGAGGGGAAGGTATAGAGATTTCCCATGGACTCCCTACCCCACACATGCATGGCTTCCCCCATTGTCAACGTCCCCCTAGAATGGTACATGTGTTCTAAATGACGAACCCATATCGACACATCATAATTACTCAAAGTACAAAGATGACATTAGCGTTCACTCCTGATGTTGGCTATTCTGTGGATTTGGACGAAGGTAGAATGACCTATATCCCTCATCATGACATTATACAGAGTATTTTCACTACCCTGAAAATCCTCTGTGCCCCACTTACTCATCCCCACCTGACCCCTAGCAACCACTGATCCTCTTACTGTCTCCATACGTTGACCTTTTCCAGGATGCCTTATAGGTAGAGTCCTAGAGTAGGTAGCCTTTTCAGATGGGCCTCTTTCACTTAGAAATACGCATTTAGGATTCCTCTGTGTCTCTTCATGGCTTGATAGCTCTTGTGTTTATAGTGCTGCATAATATGCCAGGTCTGGACGGACCACACCTACTGAAGGTTGTCGTGGTTTCCTACAAGATTCGGCAGTTCTGGATTAGGCTGTTACCGCGTCCATGTGCAGGTTTTGTGTGGACGTACACTTTCAACTCCTTTGGGGCAAATTCCAAGGAGGGCAATTGCTGGATCGTATTGGAAGAGGAGGTTTAGTTTCCTAAGCTGCTGCCAAACTGTCTTCCCAAGTGGCTGCCCTGTCATCCCTCCCGCGGCCCGCCCCCGCGACGGCGGACACTCGTGGTGTTCCACTCCCTTGCGCGCGTTTGCTGTTGTCCACGGTCGGGACTATGGCCATTCTAACGGGGGTGCAGTTGTAGCTCGTTGTTTTCATTTGCATTTTCCTGATGAAAAAATAACGGAGCATTTTTCCATATGCTTATTTTCCATCTGTGTAGCTTCTTCGGTGAGGTGTCTGTTAAGGTCTTTGGCCCATTTTTTAATCACGTTGAGTTTTAAGAGTTCTTTGCCTATTTTGGCTAACAGTCCTTCATCAGCTGTGTCTTTGGTCAGTATTTTCTTCTAGTCTGTGGTTGGTCTTATCGTCTGCACATCATCTGTCCCAGAGCAGAAGTTTTTAGTTTTAATGAAGTCGAGCTTATCTGTCATTTCTTTACCCCTTTAATTTTAGACACGGAGATAATGGCTACAAATGTGTTTTCATAGGTCATCCACATAACTTAATGCAGCAGACCGACGTTCGTGCCTTTGTGCGGTGCCCTCTCCCCGAGTGTAGGCAGGACCCGTGCTGTGCTTCGGACCCACAGATGCCGCCGGCACAGTGGGATGTCATTCCTGTGATGACATTAGCTCGTAGAAGACTGTCAGAGCAGCCTGGAGCTAGAGCCTCCCCTCGTGAAGCTGAGGAAGGAGGTGGCCCCGAGGTGAGGACATGCAGGAGGCTTCTGGGACCCGTGGGCCTGGCACCCGAGGCGGTGTCCAGCCCCCAGCCCGCAGCCGCCCGGGCTCTCGGGCAGCTGCAGGGTGTTGCATGCTGACAACAACCCGCATTAGCGCAAAGCAGGTTCTTCCCAGCGAGGCCTCCAGATGAGCATGCAGGCCCGCAGACGCCGTATTTGCCGCTCCCTGAGGCCCTGAGCAGAGGACCAGCTCAGCTGTGCCTAGACTCTGGACCCATGGAAACTGCGAGAAGGTAAATACGTGCTGTTTTCAGCAGCTAAGTTTATGCTAATTTAGTACACAGCTAGAGAAAACTCAGGTGCTTTGTGATTTAAGTTTGTTACTCATGTTCCTAATCTCATTAAAGCCATTTGTGTCTTTGAAAATAACAAATATAGACATTAACTATTTCAAAATAAATTAAAATTACTTAAATAGTTACAATGGCAAATCCAAACGAATCTCTCTGTTTTTAGGAGCACATATCCCCCCAGATGTTTTTACTAACACTCTGTGGGGAAGGCATGCATTGATGGATTTTTTCCTTCCCTGACACTAAATGGCAATCCCTTCTGTAACACAGAGGCACCTGTTCGACTATTTATCTAGGTAGGGAACCGAAAGGGAAATGGGAAGGCAGGACCGTTTACTGTTGGTCACTCATGCATTTTATTGCAAACAGATGTGGTCAATGCGCGCGCTAAGTCCCCCCTGCGGTGAGTGGGATCCGTTCCAACGCGGTGGAGCTGCCTGGCTTCCTTGCTGCAGAAAGGACCGACTGTGATCAGTTGATCAGTTTTCCTCCTCTGGTAATTCTGGTCTCCACAGCGGGGTGTGTGCAGAATGGCTGCACTTAACACAATCCATTCCCTGTGATTTCCAGTTATGTGACCCTCACCTTTATCTTCAGTCCCCTTCCATGTCCTTCAGGGACTCGCCATGTCCTTTGTAAACAAGAAACACCCTCAGATGCTAGAGTCCACATACTCTGCCTTTGTGAAATGTCCAACAGAAACTTACCTTGAATGGAAAGGCTTTTCTTATCTGGACTAAGTCTCTCTAGTAATATTTTCCATGTTTTCTTATTACTTTTCTGTCTGTATATTTCCCTGCCCCATGACACAGCAATATCCTTTGGCTGGTATTATATTTCCTTTCATATTCCCAGCCTAGAATCTGGCCTGGCTTTCTGCTTCCCACCAATTATTCAGTTGCTACTCACAGGTGCTAACTTTGTTCATGCATTGTTTCAATCGGTTCCCCTAATAACCTTATATTTTAGATAATACTCTTATCTCCAATCTACACGGGAGGGAACGGAGACTTAACAGATAAAATGCTTGAAGCACTTGACATTGGAAAGGCAACTGGACAAAAATTGTTTTAAATATAAAAAGAGAAATGAAAGGTAAATTATTTTTTAAAAAATAGAGAAAAACAATGTAAGACAGAATTTTGAGTGGAAAAAATTTGTTGAGCAACAGGGTCTGACAAGACTGCAGGTGTATTTATCGGGACCTGATATGGAGGAAACACACTGCTTCCCAAACACTCCATAGTGAAGGCCATGTGGCCTGAGGGCCCAGAGCTGTAGGACCTTACAGGAGGGAGCCGCCATTTTACACTGACCTGGGCTCTGGGCGCAGCTTTGTAGATCAGAAGAGTGAGTGATGCTGTTCTGTATTTTGAATAGGCAGAGAGTGGGAAACAATTCTCATAAAGCAGGAACACTATGTGACCAGTAGTGGGAAAGTGAGAAAGTGTAGTTGGGGTAAATTTCAAAATAAATACAGAAAGGAAATCAGATTAGGGAGGGAAAATCACATGTTTTTTGTTTTTTTTTATTACTACTTGAAGGTCAACGCCTTGACCCTAATCTCCCCCAGCCTGAAACCCAGCCCCATTTCCACACCAAATATGCCCATTTGCTTAAGTTGTTAAGAGGACTAAAATAGCTGAGCTAAAAACACAGTTCCCAACTGGTAAGATAAAACCTCCAAAGTTGCACTCATTCTTCTGGGTAGTTTCATTTTAGCCAGGGAGGTGCATGGTCCATGTGAGCCCTGAGTATCTGGGACTTGAGGGTGGGATCCATGCAGAGTTTATATTTGCTTTTATCAGGGTGCCCCCCGCCCCCCACTCAGAACAGACCACTAAATGTAGCAAGATCCTGGTATTTGTGGACTAGTCTAGGGGTTGGGGGGGATTAAACAGAAATGGTGGGATTGGTGGTTACTTCTTGATGGGAAAAGGAAAGGGGGGGGGAGTATTGAGAGCTCAGTTGGGACCCAGATCCAAAAACTTTGGGCTATATGTATTTTATCCTATGGTCAGGAGCAGCCATTGAGATATCCTTGAGCAGTAGACTGGTCATGAGCAGAACCACTCTGAAAAATTGAATGGAGCAGGAGATTGAAGTTAGAAGGATGAAGTTGAGGAGACAGCAGCAGGGGCCTAAACCAGGCAGCAGGAATAGAAAGAATGAGAAGATAATGCACAGGTCTAAATCACAAGGGATGCCAATTCAAGTCTCATTCTTTCTTTGAGCAGCTCTGAAGTATGAAAACCAAGGGAGTCATTTTGTTACTTTTATTCTCAAAAAGGAATATCCCGTTGAAGCCGTGTTGAGTTGTGGTATTTTGGTGTGACATCAAGGATGTCGTGTGGCTTTCCTGGCACCTGCTGGGTACTCCTATTTGGGCAGAGCGAGGGAGTGCTCACGTTCTGGTCAGGCTACCTGCGTTCCAACCCATGCCTGCCCACCTGTGTGACCCTGATCCCCCCCAGTTCAAGTGCACGGGTGGTTTGTAGTAATAGGAGTGTAGCACAGCCATGGTGGGGGGATTAAGGACCTGACCCACAGTAAGTGCCATGCCCTTAACCTGAACACACGGTGTTATCAAGGCATGCATTTGCAAACTTCTGGTCACCATACTCAGTGAACAAACCAGGAAGCACGCTGCCTCAGTTAACATGGTCTGCCTGTGTGTATTGTGTTCTTAAATATTGGCTTCTCAATTATTTTTACAATGGGTTCTATTAAGCTTATTTTCTTAAGAACAAAATTGGTATGCATTGTCCGTTCTCAGTGAAAAAAAAATAAAAGATTCACTTTCTAACTTTCTTTTGAATAAGGAAAATTTCCATGCAATGGAACTATAAATTTAAGTGAAAGAATACACTTTGGAATTTACAATAGATAGCAGACTGTGTTCTTAGTCTTCTTGAAGGTGTGAAATTGTAGTTAATTGCTTTGTTCTCAATTTTAAAGAGCAAAGAGTTCATAAATAATAAGCTTGAGTGGCAGTTTGCAAAGGCTCTAAAACCTCTCAATGTGTTTTTCATTGCCAAAGATGTAATTCTTCTGAGTGTTGATTATTCCCATGAATTTTAAAATATTTTAAAATACTCTACAGAGACTAAACAGATGAAAATTATCTCTGAATTCCCTTTGAATAGAGGTGGATGTGTCAATGAGAAGCATACAACCTTTGGTTTCCTGTGACACATGCATCCCTTATCAAGTTAGAATATTTCTTAAATATATAATGTAGGATCCTACAGTGAAATGTAAATAATGAATTACTGCCTTCTTTTTGAATTACTGCTTCTTAACTACACTATAAAATTTTCAGAAATTTTGGGTTACCCACTAAGTGTGTGTGTGTGTGTGTGTGTGTGTGTGTGTGTGTGTGTGGAGAGAGAGAGAGAGTCTATTCATATCTGTCAGCTATTTGCCTATTGAAAATATCAGTCATTAAGAGACTGCATTGTCTGCTCAAAATCTTAAATCTTCTGTATTACCAATTTTCACCAATCATTTGAAAATACTTACATGTGCTTTTAGTGCTATACTATTCTTAAAATAAAGATGCAATGAATATGCTTCATAATAGGCCCATTCCCACCAAAACCCAGCAGAAACTGCCTCATGTAAAGCACACCCATCTGAGGTAAATATAACTACACCATTTCCCTAAGGTATAGTGTGTATATTTCCATGTGTGCACGAACATTGAGGACCTCGAAGAGGGGAGAACTGTGGAATAGAGAGGACACCTGTCTGATGTCCCTGAGCCTAGAGAACCCTTCACTCGCTAGTTCACCTGATGGGCTCGGTCCGGCTTCCCCTCCCTCCCCGTGCCCTCCGGACGAGGGCTGCATTTGCAGCAGCGTGGAGGTTATAACGGGATTCTTCCCAAGAGCACAACCGGGACACCCCGGGGCGCTCTGCGTCAAGGGACGGACTGCTGCCTGCACTTGAACGAGGTGGGGCTGCTGTGTGACCTCTTGCACTCGGAGTCTGTCAGTCCTCCTGTCGCACCACGGAGGACACAGGGAAGTTAAAATCAAGTGGAATTTAATACACGTTTCCTACATATCTATTTATTTATAAGTGTTTTATGAAATCAGAGAAGGAGGAATTCTGTGTTATTAGCTGGGGTTGTCCTGTGTGATCATACATTTATTCTCATTCAAAACATGGTAGCTTTCTCTCTCTTTCTCTTTCTGTCTCTATCTCTAGCTTGCAGGAGTTAAAAGCACATACGACACTTTGATCAGCTAATTTCTAAGCTGCACGGACCAGAAACAGGCCAGGGGCACACCAGGAGCCCCCTCCTCGGGCTGCTTCTCTGAACTGCATCCACAGAGGCTGTCGTGCACTTCCTTCTACAGTTAAGATGACTTTGGCCGCAGGTAGACACTCTCCTCACTGTAATGCCCAATGCAGTGAGGAGGTTATGTTCCCACATCGCGGTTGTTCAGGGGGGTCGTTGGCTCGCAGCTTGGTTGGCCAGCCTCTCCCTGATCTCTTCAGAGACCTTGATGCTCTCTCTCTGTCTGCTTCGTCTCCTGCTTTTCAGCCCCCTCCGACTGTGGCTTGATGGCTGCGGAGATTCCAGGCATCGCGTAGTAAAGGTAGTGATGAGCCAAGAGGAAAGGAATAGCCTCCCTCGAGTCATTTACAGTTAGGTTTAAATGACTTTTGCTCCCACCTGTGGCGACTGCCCTGCCCCGGGGGACCCCTAGAGACCGTGTTTCCTCCTGCATTGCCTGGGCACCTGCCATCCCTGCTCTGAGCAAAGCGTTTCCAGCATTTCCAACAGTTGTTACTGTCCACGTGGTATCCTCTGCCTGTCTGTCTGGACACTAAAACTTACCTCCACAGAGGGAAATATATTTTTGTTAGTAAAAGTAACAAAGTTGTATAGCTATGGAGACCTTATTTTTTCCCATTAGCGAGGTTACTTTTTTTTCTTTTTTAACTTCAGAGACAAGTTGCAAATACCATGGTTGTAAGAATCAACGGTCTTTGTGTTGTAGGCAAGATTGATTGATGGCTGCTAAAATTAGGAGTACTCTCCGATCCTGGGACGGAGTTCTTTAATGTGGTTTGCATGTTTTACATAGTTTACAGAGACCACCTTCCCCTTGCCACATCTTCTTCTCTCCTGCACATTCCAAACCTTGCAATGCGGATCTTAGATTGTTACCTGCTCCACACACTCCCTCCTCTGTGTACATTTTTGGCACTGAATGGACCGTGTTTTCCCTATCTCTTACCTCATTAACTTCTGTAGTTCTTCAGATCTCATCCGAAAGGTCACCGCCTCCTGCAAGCTTTCCCTGATTTCCCCTAAGCCATCCTCCTGGCCTTAACCTAAACCCAGGATGGATCATTCGGGGGCGGCACTTCTTGCTTAATATTCCCTGTTCTCCACTAGCCCTTAAGATGCATGCAGGCAAGGATCTAGTGTGTCGGGCATATGGTAGGCAAACAAGAAGTAAAGGAAGCAAAGAGTCCCATTCTATGTCTTGCCTTATCTAGCATTCCTCTCGCCCCACAGCATGCCTGCTCTTTGTCCCACTTTAATGCTTCCTTTTATTCTGTCTTACCAAGATATTTGCTTTTTCACAAGTTACTCTTGAAGACCAAAGCCTGTACCATCTACATGGATATGCTGGGAAATAAGAGGCTTGAGAGATTGCATACTAAGGGAGGAAACATTGACCAGGCCGCTCAGAACGTGTCCCCCTCATGGCTGCTTCTTGCTAAGGCCACACCTGCTACACTCTTTTTTTTCTGAAGTAGAAATTAAGAACCAGAACTAAATAAATTTTATTAACTTAATAATATCAATGTATTAATTTCTTCAGTTCCCTTGATTCCATATATAGAATCACTTTTGTGTGGGGCGCCTGGGTGCCTCTGTTGGTTAAGCATCTGCCTACAGCTTGGGTCATGATCTTGGGGTCCTGGGATTGAGCCCCATATTGGACTCCCTGCTGAGCAGGGAGTCTGCTTCTCACCTTCCCTTGGTCCTTCCCCCTCTCCCTACTTGTGCATGCACCCACTCTGTCTCTCTCTCTCTCTCAAATAGATAAATGCTTTAAAAAAAATAGAATCACTTTTGCACTAAGCTATATCTATGGAACTTGGGGTATGGAGATGGGGGGAAAAAAAAAGAAAAATAATTTCAGACTTGGACCTTGGCCTTAAGAAGTGAAGAAGCTACTGGGATGACAAATATACAAGACAAAATTTCAATACAATCAAATAATTGCTACAGTGGATCCCTGCCGAAAGCACAGGGGGAACATATGGTAGGAGCGTCTGTTAGAGGTCCAGGAGGAGGAGAGTATGAGTTCTCTGCATATTAAATTATGAAACCATCAATTGTTTAAACTGGGGAAGTATTTGAGGTCGTCTGGTTTCTGCTTCCTGCATCAAATTCACACTTTTTAAATTAATTTTAAAAAAAGTGTCTAGAGAGAGTCTTTGGCTTTCCTAAGATTGCCAAACAGTGTCAGAATCAGAATCACAGCCAAGGTTACATCCAAAAAATCAAACTATTGGGGTGGAGGGGGGAAGCCTTCATGATCTTTAATTTGTCTTGGGAGTCATGTCTGCAAACTGCCAAACTTTAAAAACTTTAAAAATCTTCTATTTGTAATCATAGAAAAAAAATCAGGGTGTTGGTGCAGTCAAGGACAATTTACTCTTCCATTCTACAAGTCAGTTAATAGACCAGAGAAGAGTGGCCTTAAGCACTGTGCAAAAAGAAAATGTTAAGATTTTAGCCCAGTGTGTCTGAGAAATCTACAAGTCTTAAAAAAGGGGTTCTGAGAGTTTTCTCATACTTTTCAGGGCAATTGAGAGCTATATAATTAAGAGGCTAGTTAGAAATATCTTTCTTGATTACATGCATATATATTTGCATACATATATATATATACACATCTATAATTATGTGTAATATATAACATTAAAATATGTTTTTATTTTTTTTTTATAATTAAACAGCAGTTTTTAATCCAAATTCTCCTATGGTTGGTTACTGAAAGTATAATGTCTAAAGCAAACCTAGGTTGGATGCACATACAAAATTCCTAGCAGGAGAAAAAGTTGGAATTGGATTGTAAGGTGAAGTAAGCATTGTGGTCTTGTCTGGACGGTGAGCAGAGAGCTTCGAAAAGAAACTTGCTCTCCATCTCTTACTTTGGTTGAGTATCTAGTAGAGCTATAGTTCTTTTGTGTGTGGGTTCCACCGGTTCTAATACAATGTTTCGGGATAGAGAACTTGTCACTTGATTTGCTTTGGCACATCTGAGAGCTCTTTCCATTGTTTATTGGCTTAGTGACTTGCTTGAACTAATTCTGGCAAGTCTGTCTCCCTCTGCTCAAGGTCTCTTGTCCCTGCACAAATTGTTTCCCTTGTTACTATCCTGGAACCTGGGTACCCAGGGTTGTCCTTGGTAGAATAAGCCAATTTTTGTCTGATGTTGTCCGTAGGTACTCATTGCCCGTTAGGTTTTTATCCTTTATCACTGGATGTGTCTGTGGCTTGGAAAATATCATTATAGTTCAGGGCTTTACGTTTTTTTGCCTTCTCTTCAGCCAGGGTCTGTGAACTTGGAAGTTCCCTCTAGGATTGCTCTTGGGAGAGGACCTAGGCTTGAGCATGCACAGAGTCTTCCAGGGATGAGTATGATTGGATTCTGAAACCTGATTCCTGTCTGTTCCCCCTGGGTCAGAGTTGCTTATTGTTCAGTCAATATTTGGTCAGAATTTGTGGTTCAGCCCATTGTTCCACGAAGGCTTTGCCTTATGTTGAAAGAATGTGCTTTTCCCTCTGTCCTGTATGCTCTTAGGACAATTTCTAGAGAATTAAAATGATTTTTAAAATTAATTATCAGATAAATGGCTGTCTTAAGGGAGAGAGTTTTTCCAGCTCCTTATGCTACCATTTTATTGGTAAGAATTTTTGAGACTTGAATAAAATCACAAATGTGAAAATCTTAGCAAGATCGTGCACATAGTGCTCAGAAAAATATTGTTTTGTCTCTGTCTACTAGAGAATTGGTTACAGTGGTTTTTTAGGTATGGTCATTATGTGTACAATGAATGAAATACATCGCAGAATTCATATGTATATTGAACATATACATGTGTATTTCACATAGCTACATATATCCTTTACACAAATGTATATTACATGTATCTGCATCTATATCTGCAGATAATCACAGCATTAGTTTTTGGTTTTAAAATGCACATTGTCGTTGTTTGACTTCTCTCATGCCATCCTAAAGAGCCAAATCAGTAAGGCCATAGATGTATTTTTAATTCCAGGTACAAATGTAGAGAAACATTTGGGAGGGAGACAAGGCCTATTTAATTACTACTCTTCTGAATATATTAATGTCTTTGATTAATAATTAGTAAGATTGGACCTGACTGAGTTACCTTGGATTTACCCACCATTTTACAGTCATCTAGTACAAAAGTTCTGCCTTCGTTCTTGACAGAGCTCACAAAACTCAAATTATGAAGATTATTTCTGAGAACGAACCCACTGAGCTTTCTTTCCTTGACTCCTTATCTTCTTCCTGAATGGCTTTATCAGTCTTGAACTCCCAGTAAGACAGCCTTATTGAATTTTGCCTTGCATTTTCCATGTATAGAAGGAAAGCTATTTTGTTGGAATAAACCCACGACAGCAATGATTGCTTTAAAGTCTTTCAAAGTCTATCACAAATACATCCCAGATGTATGGAGTGGGGTTTTGTATGACTAGTGTATCATCTAAGCATCAACAATATATGGCTATAAAATAACAATTTGGCATAGATTTCTGGTAAAAAGAGGGACATTCCTGGACAAACTTCATCCAACAAAGTCTGAGAAACTGTCATCCATACAGTAGAAGGTCCACCCCCTTGTATCCATCACTCACAACATGCATTGCTTTCCTGTTTCACTGGAGCAGGAAGTTTGGCCAAAATATAGAAGTGACACAGAGGTAAGTAGGAAAATACCCACTGATGGGGTTTGTACCCAGGAGGCAAGATATCAGTATACATCCTTACGTGTTCACATTCTTCTGTCAGAAGAAGAGCACATGCTTCCGCTGACTCTTCTGAGAATCCAAAGAGAAATGTTGATGAAACAACCAACAACAACGCGCAGAATGCTTCAGAATTGATGCAGATCACGTTGAAACACCAGTGATAGAAACATCATGTCATTCACATGACATTGTTTATGTTGTACTTTTTTGTGAGCCTTGTCATGTTCTCAAATAAGGTGGCTTCTTCCAGGAAGATCCAAGCTCTCTTGGCTAGCAACAAGAGCTAATGTTACTAAAGTGACATGAAAGAGTTTTGACGTGCAAGTTAAGAACAGATGTGTTTTCTCCTTTACTCCAAAAAAAGAGGAAAACGAAATGCCTCCAGCTTATCAGCATTCAAAATTGACTCGAAGAATTGTTATTCTTTTTGATGTATATCGGTAGAATAGAGCTAGATTTGGTTTATATGTATGTCATATATGTCGCATATATGATGAGGCAGTTACTTTCAGTAAATACTCCCAAGAAAATTGTGTTAAGATATTTTTGAAGGATGAAATTTTTACTTCTTCCCAACTATTAATTATCCTGAAGAAAATGACAGAAAAACTAGGAAAGCAGAATAGCAAAACTAAAAACTTATGGAAGATATTAACCAAATAAATAAATAAATAAATAAATACAAATAAACAGCAACAATTTTTAAAAACTCTAGCTGGGGCCCTTTAAAAAATTTTTACATATTGAACAAGTTCTAATCTTAAATTTATAAGTAAGTGGCTCAATAAAGCAAACATATCTTAAGTTTAATACTTATATTTGCAAATACTTGTATACATGTATAGGGTTTATGTGAATGTGTGTCTGGTGTGTGCTGTGAGACTTTTCAGTGGTATGTGTGTTTGAGTGTGCATTGAACCTCTGGTGTATGAGTGAGTGAGTATAGTGGGTGTAAGGGCTCACCCACCATCCTGTTATGAGTCAAACGGGCTTCAATGGCACGATGGTGCCACAACTGTTATCCCTTTAGAATGGAGGGGAAACTGGATTCTCTAGTCTCATAAGATTTTCCAAGATAACTACAGGGCTTTGAGTATGGAACAAAGTGAATAAAGCCAGTTCTTGGAAATGATTGGAGAAATTTGTCTCTACCTTGCTTTGTCCCTAACTTTGCCCTGCTATTGGGAAGAAGGTATTTTTTAGGAAAAAGAAGGTACCTGTTTATGACAAAACAGCAGGACCAGACTGCTCTGGGCACCTAGGAAAATATTCTCAATTTCCTAGTTCTAGTGATCCCCCCCCCCCCCCCCCCCCCCCCCCCCCCCCGCCACTGGTCACAGAAAGTGAAAACAAATGAAGGTAACATTTGCTCTGGTGTAACAAAGTACAGAGCATCGGGAGTTTCTTTTTTATAGATGGTGAGATTAACTATGTCTTCAGGAAGTGAGAGGCCAGTTATGCATAATTCAGTCATGTCTGTTTTTCTGCCTGTTTTGGTCCACATTCCACTCATGTTAAATTTTTTATTTCAGACTGGGACCGGCAGATTTCCTTCCCTGGTGCCTTAGCATTGCTCTTCCAATAACACTTCAATTTGCCACATGCCTCCTACATGCAGTAGTACTTTTTAAATGTTCCATACTATTTACAAAGCACAGGCATTGTGATTTATTTCCTTCAATATTTATGAATATTGAGTATTATGCATGCTTATTGGATCAGGCACTTAAGTTCAAAGAGATCAGAAGTGATACTGTTATGTGTCATCAAGGAAGGTTTAGACTATTGATCTTGAAAATACAACAGCCAGTTCTTTTACCAGCAGAATGGGTTTATTCAGGAATGGCAAAGGAATTGCAGTTCTGGACGACGCAAGCTACACCAAAACCACAGGCAAGTCTGGAGAACAGAGGAGAGCAGTGTCACTTCCTTGAGAAAAACTAGAAAGTTTGGAGGGGCTGCTTTGCACTCAAGTCCATTGGAGGAAAGCGAGAGTTAAGGATGGTGACAGTTTCTCATTGGCTGAGTTGTGGCAATTTCTCATTGGCTGGGCTGTTGCTGGGCAGGAAGAAAATCTTCGGTCTCTGCTATGGTAGTAAAGTAGGCTTCCTTTTGTTGGGATCTGCCACAGACTGAGTTGGTGGTCATGAGAGCTTTCCCCTCTGGCCTCCCAGCTCTGTGTTAAATGAGGTTTTTCTTTGTTCACTTTCACAAGACCTTGAGGAGAAAGTGATCTGCTTGATTAACTTACTGAAATAATGAGACTGTGATCTGCTTCAGATATATTCTTATCAGTATAAGGAAATAGGGTAGTTAGGAAATTAAGCTCTTTGTTTAAAGATTTTATTTATTTGACAGAATGAGCACAAGCAGGGGGAGCAGCAGAGGGAGAGGGAGAAGCAGGCTTCCCACTGAGCAAAGAGCCCGATGTGGGACTCGATCCCAGGACCCTGGGATCATGACCTGAGCTGAAGACATTCACTTAAATGACTGAGCCACCCAGGCGCCCTGGAAATTTAGCTATTTTACCTGGACATAGCCGTCTTCAGTGTGTATTTTTATTAGTATGTTTTATAAAAATACATACTATAATAACTTAAATAGTATGGAACTGCATTATTCAGTTTGGTAGGTGGTAGCCAGATGACACTGTTGCACACTCAAAATGTTGCTAGCCCAAAATGAGACGTGCTGTATGTGTGAAATACACGATGGGTTTCACAAATTTTGCATGGAAAAAGATGTACAACATCTCAATACTTCTATGTTGATTTTATGTTGAGATAATAGTTTTGATATATTAGGTTAATAAAAAATTTTTACCTTTTTTTAAAAAAAAAGTGTGACTATAAAATCCTATATGTGTCTCCCATGTGTGGCTCACATATTTCGCTGGGACAGAAATGGTTTTGAAGCATAAAGGAAAATAAATAATATAAAAATAGAATGATTCAGTAATAACCAAAAAACTCCCATTGTCTTACCTTCCGCCAACTCCAGCTCCTCTCCTGGGAGTTAAGATATTTCTTTAGCATTTAAAAATAAATATGCACATATACAATCAGAAACTATTTTTTTTAACACAAAATGAAATCAAAATATGCATCAAGTTTCACAACTTGCCTTTTCCATTTCAGAGTATATAATAGAGATCTTTTCATAGATATACACTCTTTTTATTTTGCTTTTGTTTCACACCTAAATATAATGAAACCAGTAGACTCACCAAAGACTGCCATTTAGTACCTGCAGAGCATCCCTTAGAATGGATGTACGTGGTGAATCCTGGTCCATGTTTCGACTGCTTGACTCCAAGGGCCTGTCGGAGGCCTGGCCTGGTCCCATGTTTGTCTTCCTCTGTTGTGGCCCGAAGGGAGCCAGCTTCTCTGTCTTTTTCAGAGCAGCCTTGTCTATGAGGGCAACTCCGAGCCCAGCCTGTGCATGGAATAAGGTTCTCTGTGAATCCTTCTGTTCTGGCTCTGAGGAAAGCTCACGGAGCTTTTATACTTAAAGGCTCTTCAATCCAACAGCCCTGGAGTAACAAAGCTTTTAAAAAGCCTTAGAACAGAAGGTAATGGGGGGTGGGGGTGGTCGTAGATGTCAAAAATACATTCAATCCTTAAATCAGCCAATCATATAAATGCTTCATGGTTAAGGGCTATATATCTATTTAATAACATCATTAAAGAAAGGCTTTGGATTATAGAACATCAGGTGGAAATGAGGGTGAGGTGAAGGAATTTTACTAAAAAGAGCTGGATTGTGTGAAAGTCTACTAACTAAGCACTGAAATGCCTTCTCTCTTCTCATGCTCGGCTCCCGGTATTTTGGAGCCAGACTCGTAACCCCAAAGCAGAGAGATTAGAAGATTCTTTTTGAGAAATGAAGTGTAATTTTTTAAGGGAGGGGACTTACTCAGAGTCAGAGTGCATGGTGTCCATTCTGAGCCCGGGTAATGAGCAAGCATATCACACCATTGGGGAACGTAATTCATGATTGATTGCATTGAATTGTAAGGTGATTCCAGGGTGGATGCTTAATTTCTCTAGTTAAAAAAACAAAACAAAACACAAGAAAAACCCAGTTTCCTTAAGGAGCTAAATTGTGTTATTTTATGAAAACATCACTTTTGTCTAGGCTTTTCTTCCCATGGAGAAGTTTCCTGTGAAGGAATTCTTCTTTCTTGCCTATGACAGCAGTGGGTGATTGCAGTCAGTGCTCGCTTGACTCATACTGTCTAATTGAACGCAGGTTTTCTTTGGGATTAAGCATGTTAGAGTGCTTGCTTTGGTCCCCAAGGCAAATATTCAAGGACATTAAGTAATAAAACTTAATATAGGAGCAATTAAAATATGGAATATAATTTATGAAATATTAGAAACCAAGTTGAATGTTTATTATTGCAAACGTTAGTAAAAAGTTAATTGTGCCCTTTAGCAATTAATTTATGCACAATTATCTCAAAGTGTTACTGGGCCTTCTGAACTAATTATAATTATATAGAGGTATTAAAAAGAAAACTCCAAAGTATCTACAAAATAGCTCCATAAAAATCTGTATGCTTAGCTGACATGGAAGCCCTTAGCTATGTAAGTAATATTAAATGAGTTAAGACTATACTCCAATTACTCTATAAGAGTTGATCATTTAAAATTAGTGTGCTGTGGCTGGGTACATTTAAAGAGCTTTAAAGCATCACAAGACATTCAAAACAATTATCTATTGTGCCTTTTAATTAGTCTTGTATGTTAGAACTCCTGCACTTAGTTCAATAGGTGTTAAATTAATGCACTGGAATAATGTAAGTCTATGTAATATTATCTTCATAGCTACAGGGTTTTTTTTTTCCAGGCTGTCACAACTTAAAAATTAGGCAGTTTTTCTCAGTTGAATTTATTACATTACAAGTAATACGGTTTGTTGATAACTTACCAGGTGTCATGTATTTTACATATAACAAGAGATAACTCTTTGGAGACTCTTAGATCAGGCTAGCTCTGTTCCAAACATCATTGTGTTTATAGTGGCAAACTAACATATGTATATATATGATGTGTGTGTGTATATATACATAATTAGTCATGTTTGGAGCAGAGCCTAGCATGATCTAAAAGCCTATTATACACACACACACACACACACACACACACACACACATATATAATGTATTTATCATGGTTAACAGACTTTCATGTAATCCTGCTATTTTTAGTAAAATCCATTAATCTTATCCCTCATTTTGGGGAGCCTGGGTGGCTCAGTCAGTTAAGCATCTGCCTTCGGCTCAGGTCATGATCCCAGGGGCCTGGGATCCAGTCCTGCATTGGGCTCCTTGCTCCCTTGCTTGGCAGGGAGCCTGCTTCTCCCTCTGCCTCTGCCCCTCCCCTGCTTGTATGCACTCTCTCTCCCTCTATCAAAATGGATAAGTAAAATCTTAAAAAAACCTTATCCCTCATCCCTACCTGATATTTCTCAGTACAAAGCTTCTCTTTAATATATGAATTAATGAATGAATCATCAGTGAATACATATATTTATTTACTCTTTATTGGAACGTCAGTGCTACTATTATTGTAATTTTGAAGAAAGGAAGGCACAGGGAACTGAAATGACTTGGTCAATATTGTAGCATTGCCAAGTGTGAGAGCAAGGATCTGGACCCAGGGAGTTCAGCTCTGTTAACGGTGGATCCTAACTGCTAGTCCATGGTGACTATTTGGAGCCATGTATGTTGGGTTTGGATGCTTTGCTCGGCTTCTTACCAGAGTTGTGACCTTGGACAAGTTACATAACTCACTTATAAAATGGAGCGTATGACTGAACCTGTCTGATAGGAATGTCAACAACATTAAATGAGATCATCTGTGCAAATTAATTAGTGGAGTGCTGGCACCTGTTCCATATGTCCAGGAAATGCAAGCTTTTATTATCACCTTCTTTGTAATTCTCTAAGTTAGATAGTATCCCCCAAATTTAACAGAGGGGAATCTGATGTCCACAAATTTAGGTATCTTACCAAAGGCTCATGGTGAGTGAACAAGCATTCTAATTAAATGTTACCCAAACCCAAAATTCTACATCCTGTTCATTCTACCAGAGACACTGTAGCAAAGAAGGCAGGTCTTTTCAAAGCTACATTTAGTTGTACATGTGGGGATGAGGGGGGTAGGTAGGTGTGGTCTTTATTTTTTGAAGACTGGTTCTCTTGCTGCTTCTCCCTACAGCCAAGCTCATGTTCATTCATATGCTTTTTCATTTATGAGTCCAGTGATTGTGGTAAAGTCCAGTTGATTGAATACTTATCTTTATACCCAGAACTGAGCTGAGCTAGATTTGGGACAGTGTGGCAGAAATGGGCAGGAGGGGTGTGAGGACAGAAGGGGCAGCCCCAAGATTCAAAGCTTTTTCTTGATTTGCTATGGAGACTCATTTTTATTTTCTGATAAAGTAGCCTAAATGTTGGTTTATGCTAAAATGTTGGTTTCTCCCCCAAAGTTGCCTTTCTGAGATAGTCTTGAGCTGATTTTGTACTCAGTATTGCAGCATCTTTTTCTAAGTTGTGACTATTATTGGGTAAGCCTGAGCCCTTTTCTTTATTTTAGTGTGGTTTTTGTTTTGTTTTGTTTTGTTTTTGGTGGAGGGGGTATTTAGTTCCTTGAGGTGCATCTCTGTGACCAACATTGCTTTGCTACTTTTCTCTAGAAAAGAACTTCAATGATACATAGTTCTGTAAATGTTTAAATGCCAAAAGGTGTAAAAGGTATAAAAAAAGGTGTGAAAATGATGCAAGGAACGACTATGGCAAAATTCACTAATTTTTAACATTTTGTTCCTTTTGCCTCATCATTCCCTCTGTGTATGTCTGTACGTGTGTCCCTCTGTCTTTACACAGAGACACATACAACACAGCACACACATTTCATTTAGCCACTTAGAGGAGAGTAAGTTGCAAATGTGCTGCCCTTTTATCTGTGTATTTCATAAATACAAGCATATTCTGTCAACCACTATTGTGTGTATCAAGAAGTTTACTGATGCAGTATTATTATTTAATCCTGTGTCTGTAATCAAATTTTACCATTTGCCTCCAGAATGTCCTATATGGCTTTCTTCTTTTATCCTCCATCCAGGATCTAATTCAGGATCACACATTCCATTTAGTGCTGTGTCTATTTATTATCCTTTAATCTACAGCTCTTCTTTGTTTCTCATGACTTTGAAATTTTGGAAGTGAACAGGCTGGTCATTTGAATGTGTCTGATGTTTCCCCGTGATGAGATTCACATTATGCATTCTGGGCAGGAACACCACAGAAGTGATGAGTTTTTCTCTCTATGAGAAGGAAATAAAGTCAATTTATTTCATTATTGGAGATGTTAACTTTGACCATCTGGTTAAGGTAGTGGCCATCAGGTACTTGCACTGTAGAGCTACTATATTCCTTTTTTCTGTGATTAATAAGAAACATATTTTAAGACTACTGAAATATCCCATCCCTCAGTGAACTTTCATCTTCTAAAGAGGCAGAATTTTTTTAAAGTTTATTTATAAATATTTAGTAACTGTCCCAGTTTCCCTCTATACTATATTATCTGAAATAGATCATATGTGATAATTGATGAAAAAAGCAACTTGCCCAAAGCTAACACATTATTCAACATCACTACATATAAACATTCACGATACATTTATGTCAGTGTGCAGTGGTATTACATGAAAATGAAAATCATATTTCAATTCGTTTAAGAATTTTGACAAGTCAGGATTTTAGGATATTATTTTTGTTCTTCAAATGGGCTAAGAAAACGTACAACGGGGAAGAATGGAAGATCCGAGAAATACTCCCTTCTGCCAGCCAGAGCCTTAAAGTTGACAAATTTGAGAACAACAACTCACTTCCTTTGGTTTTAAACCCTTACATATTGTTAGTTTATCTTTATTTGCTTGTCTGTTTGTTTACATTCTAGAGCAAAATATCTATGAGATGTTCCTACCGTTCTATTACAGAATGAGGCCACTTTTAGAACATGAGGGATATTGGGGCGCCTGGGTGGCTCAGTCGGTTAAGCGGCTGCCTTCGGCTCAGGTCATGATCCCGGGGCCCTGGGATCAAGCCCCACGTCCGGCTCCCTGCTCCGCGGAGAGCCTGCTTCTCCCTCTGCCTCTGCCTGCCGCTCTGCCTACTTGTGCTCTCTAGCTCTCTGTCAAATAAATAAATAAAATCTTAAAAAAGAACATGAGGGATATTGAAAATCATTTCATCAACTTTATTTCACAGATGAAAAAAAGTTGAAACCTAGAAGTAATCTGAATAAGTTAGTTGTAGAGTACTGGCAACTGGGATTCTGATTGTTGACTTCCGATCTGGTGTTGCAGCCATGAGATGACCTTGATTCTTTAATATATTCTGCTTGATTACAGATGAGGATTTGGAAAAAAAAAAAAATACTAGGCTGAAGTTATGGTGGTAGAGTATTCTTTCAAGTACCTGTTTAAAATATTGTGTGTCCTTGCCTCTCTACTCTAAAAGCCTCTCTACTGGGATAAAGGGCACAGGTGAGGCAATTGTGATGTGTTCTTAATATCATTATTAATAACATTGTTCTCACTTTCTATAGTGTATTGTCTGATGCCAAAGGAAAGTATACTCTTAGCTGCCCATTCTTTTCTTCTTAATAAAAACCTGTATCCCCTGCACCCATCATATAAAATCCTAATGAACTTTTCCAAAGAGACGTAGATAATCTCAACCTCTAATATTATCCTCACTTTAGAAGAATCTCTAATGTAAGCTTGATTATCCTTTGAAATATCATTTGGCTTAGGACCAGAGAGCTCAAGAATTCTTTTAGACCCAGATTCATCTTTGGAATCATACCAGAAAATCCATTTAAAATCAATCTCTTATGAGAAGCAACATTACTCCCATCATTTGCCTTACACCCGATTTGTTTGGAAAATAGCACATAAAAGAGGATCTGGTTGTAGTTTATGTCTCTTCTAGTTTTCCAGTTGGATGAGACTTTTATAAATGTCTGAGCACCAGTACCAATAAGGATTTGTCATCTGTTGTCAAAATAGTCATATGTAATTTTTATTTTGAAGTTGAGCATTAGATTTACTTAAATGTTTTTTCTTTTGACACCAGTGGCTTAATGTTTTAAGCTCTATAGTTATGATAATATATCATCAGGTCCCATTTCTAAACCCATCAATAACATTGCAATTCAGTTCTGCAAAAGAAATTATTAGTCAATGCCTGTATATTAATCATTCAAAAACAATAAAAATAAAAATGAGGGCAGAACACTAGTGGCCTCAAAGTATTGAATAAGCAAAGTCTTCTGGGAGATTTATTATCGGGATTTACAATTATTTTTTTCTGATGAAATTGAGCTTTGTCTGTTAGAATGAAACTGAAGATCACCTTTCCTGAGTCTTATAACTACGAAAATATATTCTTGACAAGAATATTTAGAACAGGAACCACATACATTTAGCATGTTTTGTTTTCTCATCTTTTCCCATGGTCAGTGAAATAGAGTCCATATTCCTTGTAAATACAATGATTGCACAGATACTAATTTACCTGCGTTGATTTCAGCCTGGGAATTTCCAATGAATGAATAAGTATCTCAAACAGACAGTCAATAATTTGAATTGAATAAAACCATCTATAAACACATGCCAAGGACTAAAGAAGTGTTGCTTCACTATAAATCATGCTAGGTAGCATTTCACTGAGATGATAAGCATTTTAATGTTCCAAAATACGCCATTCTTTTGATGCACAATGTGCTCCTATTTACAAAGTCAAATGCATCATCAGAATTCTTTTTTTGTTTTATTAAGATTTTATTTCAGCGAGAGAGAGAGCATGTGCACATGTGAGAGAACATGAGTGCAGGGTGGGGTGCAGAGAGAGAGAGAGAGGGAGAAGCAGTCTCCCTGCTGAGTGAGGGAGCAAGGAGCCCGATGCGGGACTCGATCCCAGGACCCCAGGATCATGACCTGAGCCAAAGGCAGATACTTAACCTACTGAGCCACCCAGGGGCCTCCATAGTCAAAATTCTTTGATTGCAACAGACACCAAAGTATAGATTAGGAGGGAAAAAGTACTTTTTTATTTATAGTTGGTAAGTCCAAGATGGATAGATTTGAACTTAGGGACATCGACATCCAAGAGTTCAGCCCCCGATGTCTTCATCCCTATGGATCACTGAACTCTGCTCTTCTGTTCTTGTCTTCATTCTTGGGGCTTTTAACATGATGGCTTATGGGAGGCTCTGAGCTCGTGTATTCACTGATTTCAGGAAAGAGAAAGAAGCACCCTCCTCTAAGATCCGTCAAAATCTCATGAGAGCTCTCTGAGAATACTCCAAAAATATGAATGCTCCCATGAGTCAAGCAATAAAAGAGGCAGTCTGGTTGACTGCCAGAACCCTGGAGTAGGAGTCAGGGAATCTGGATTTCTATCCTCTGTCTGTTCATTAGGAGCAAGACTTCAATTTTTACACATTCAATGAGCCTGTGGTTTCTCATGTGGCAAATTCAGGGCATAACTACTTTCATCAGTCCTTTTCGAGCACCAGGTATACCCCCACGCATGTTGGGCAGGTGGGATACAGCCATGGAAAAAACCAGAAGAGGTTCTGTTTCTATGGAGGCTTCACTCCAGTGTGAGGGAGACCAGCAATGAAAAGATAAATAAATGAGCAACAATAATAAGTTAAGTAGTGCCAAGTGCTGTGACGAAAATGGGGCAGAGTGCAAATGATGGGTGAGGGCTGTTTAAGGAGCAGGAGGAGACAAAGTTCATTTAAAGGGGCACACATAAGAACTGAGACTGCCCGGTGATGAAAGTAAGCTTCGCTCCTGAGTATTTAGGAAGAACATATTCTGGGCAGAGGTAAAAGTGCAGAAGTGCTAAGTCGGGAATAAGGGCTGGGCTTACTTAAAGACTGGGGAGAGGGACGGTGTGTGTCTCATCCATCCTGAGGAAAGGAAGGAAGTAGAATTGAATGTAGGGAAACCCACAGGGGCCACCAGGAGATGAGAATCCACTGGATGGTTTTCGGCATTTTTTTTTTTTTTAAACGTCTTTTGCCGTGGCTGGTCGAGGGTAAACCAATGGAGGTGCCGAGTCCAGTTATAAAAGCTTGTGGTAATAATCAAGGCAAGATGTGTTGGCAGCTTGAAATAGGCTGCTGGCAAGGAAGGTAGTGAGAAGTGCTTGTATTTAGGTTTATTTAGGAGGCACCATAGCCAGGACCTACAGACTTACTGAATAGGAGCAATGAGGAAAGAGATTAAAATAGATTTCCAGGGGTGTGCCTCTGAGCACCCAGGGATGGGTTGGTTCATTGGAATGGTATGGGGAGGTCTGGGGGATGGGACAATTAGAGTTTGGCCTTTTAGATCTAAAGCACCAGGATCCTCTGACTTTGAACTTAGGGTGAACTACGGGCCAGCGAGGGCAGGATGTTCTACGCTCTGTCTTCCCCTGGGTCGCTCAGGAAACAAGAGCAGCAGATACTCAGGAGTCTGGGGGCTTTTCAACACGGGGTCCAATGGTATCCTAGAAGCTTCTTGGCACATGATAACAAATATGCAAATGGCAGATAGCCTTTTTGGCTGGTTGCCAGGTTTTTTTAAATCCCCTTCTATGATTTGTTCTGTTCCCAAATTTGTAGACAGGCATGAATTTGGCAGTTGCTATAGAAATGTGAAAATTATAAGACAAGCTGAACTACTCAGTGACTAGATTTATCATCGAAATGTATTATTCGTACGTTCTTTCCTCCTAATTAATTACAACTTGGAACATTTGGGTAGCAGATACATTGACAGAAGGCTTTACCCCCTCTGGCTGAAATGATCATAATATAGTGAGTAGCTCTTCAGATGGTGTGACCCCAGACTGTGGTAAGTAGGACTGCGCTTTTCATAGCAGAAAAATAGAAGAGCTTCAAGATACCTTGACAGTGGCTGAGCCTGGAACAGTCGTAGGATGCCAACGAAGAAACGAATAACAAGGATTCCTGCTCTGTGGAAACCATACAAAAGGAGCTTTGGAAAAGTTATTAAAAGTCTGTGTCCCACATAGTTTCTAATTGACACCTTAGACCATGTTGCTTTGCATGACATCGTTTACAATTAAGTCCTGTGACCAGGAAATTCAGGTTTGGGTGAGAAAGGGGAGAAGTATCTCCTGAACTAGGAAATGACTTAGGTATGCGTGCCATTATTTGCTTCCCCTTGGCCAGCCACATCTCTGTCCACGTGCCCTTCCAGAAACGAACACACCAGCAAGCATGGTGAGATGATCAGTGAAGAGAAAGATGGGATCACCACTCAATTTCTCCTCCTTTCAGAATTTATCTGCTGGGACAAAACACCACCACCGTTTTCAGGAGCTACAGAAAATGCCTTGTCAGTGAGGTGGATCTCCACCCGCCCCCCTCCCCCCAAAAATGATAGCAGTGACACTGGTCTAGAGTCTCCTCAGACCCCATCCACGCTGTGTGTTTAAGAAAACTTAAAGCCACTGACTTCATTCCCATGTGCTAGCTTGCTGCTGAAGCAAGACACGGTTTCATGGGTTTACTGGCATTTTATTATATTTTTACTGGCATTTTAAATTTGCTTTTGGAAATAGCTCTTTCTGTCCTTTGCCCTGTTTTCTATCATTTTTAATCATTTTTCTAACGTACCCTAAGTTATAAATATCTTTCCTGGTTTTGCACGTGTCATGCAATTTTTATGGTGGTCTTTTTTTCCATATAGATATTTTTAGCTAACACAAAGTCAAAATACTCAATCCTTCTCTTTCAGGGTTTCAAACTTCGGGGTCCTATTTAGGAAGTCTACTGGTTTCTGTCTAGGTGTTTTGTTTTGTTTTGTTTTGTTTTGTTCTCTTTAAAAGAAAAGCATTATTATTGTTTTATCATTCCATGGTTGATTGTATGAAAGAGGAAAGTGACAAATTCAAGTTTATGTATTTTTTTAATGATTACCTTATGAAACCAGGGGCTCTCTCCATCTCCCAAGACCTGACAGAGTGTGCAGCACATAGTAGACTCTCAATAATTATTGAACACATGAATGAATGACCTGCATCTAAAACCTAATGGCTTCCTATGGTATAAACGAGTCATAAACTTGAAGGTTTATAATAATCTGGTAACTGGCTGTTAAGTTAGAGAACTGAATTCCAAGGGCTCTATAGTACTTAGTAAGAAAAGAGGAATTCTTTTTATGTAGACTCTAGAAACTATATGGATTTTAAAGGCATTAAAAAAAGATGAGACACATGACACTAACTTACTGTACCCAAGTGAGAGACAGCATAGAAATGAGATTTTTTTTAAAAGATTTTATTTATTCATTTGAGACACACACACACACACACACACACACACACACAGAGAGAGAGAGAGAGAGAGAGAGAGAGAGAGCATGAGGAGGCAGAGAGGCAGAGGGAGAGGGAGAAGCAGGCTCCCCGCTGAGCCAGGAGCCCAATGTGGGGCTCGATCCCAGGCCCCTGGGATCATGACCTGAGCCGAAGGCAGCCGCTTAACCGTCTGAGCCACCCAGGTGCCCCAGAAATGAGAAGATTTTGAGTGAAATAGATGCAGGTTTGAATTCTAATCTAATTCCTTGGTTTTCAGTCCAGATGTTGTTCCTGACCTTCTGGACTCAGTGTTTTTTTGTTTTTTGTTTTTGTTTTTCCTTTTCACCTCTAATGTGGGAATAAAAATACTTCCTTTTCAGGAACATGGTCAGAATTGTAGTGTTGGTACACACAAAGCATGAGGCCAGTTTCTGGTGGAATAGATGGTGTATTTCAACTCTTCCCTAAGCATCCTTCCAAAGTCCTCAGAATTTGAGATCTCCGTCAGCACATTTAGCACAGAAGACTTAAAACTTGTGTTCCTTATGTATACTCTGACATTCCAGTAATTCACTGGTATCGGTGTTTACTAGTCTGTAATTGATTACTGTGGGCACAGTTTAAAGAGTTTGGTTGAATGAAATGCACAGACTGCAAACATTTGGGTGATGTGCAGTTAAATATGCTGTTTTCCAAAGACCACACAGTTAGTGTCGTTGTGACAAATCCTGTACCACCTCCCAGTGCTGCAGAGACATATGCCTGATAATCAATTAAATACACAATCAGCAATATTTAAACCTGACTTTTGAATTGCTCTTTTTAATGAGTCGTTGATATGTTCACATGTTCACAAACTGAACTGAGATGCTCACATGATATCCTACTGCCCAGGGAAAATGCTGACCGAACTGCTTAATGATCCGAAGTATAACAAAACTCTAAGGAAACTAATCATGTGCCTACTGGATAGCAGTGATACAGTCACTGTTGAGAGCATGTGTCAAAGAAATAAATTATGCACTAAAGCTATTTCTCTTGTTCCACTCCATGGACAGAAGGACCAGTTTATCTCCTCCTATAAAAACCATACTGTGACTGGCAACAAACAATATTCTTACATCCTTCCCTAAAAGGCTCAGCACGCTTCTTTTTTACATAAAATAGAATTCTCTCTAGCAAACTAATGAAATACAGTGAAAAGAATATCATTAGGAGTTAAAAAAAAAAATCGCTGACTGAATTTGTCACTCTTAGCGCTGTAGATGTCAAATGTTAAACTTTCAAAAGGAAACTTGACAAGATTAAATGCTACCAGAAATAACTCAGGCAAGCCAGGCTGGGCTTGTGTGCATCTTACAAAAACATCCACTCCCAAGCAAAATGTTGAGCCAATCTAGTTTTTATCTTCTGTTGCATTTTTCTCCTTTTGCAACAGTGTGTCCTTTTCTTACAAATGCTTAGAACCTTATCCAAGCTGCTTTGCTTAAGAGTGCTAATTTGTTCTGCTGCATTGGAATTAACTTTTCCACTGAGAGCTGCATGGCTTGGCCTTACTTTTTTTTGAAGTTAACAAATTAACATCTTATCCTAATAAAGACTGCAATCCCAAATGACTAGAGTTACAGATATTGAGAGAAACATTCACGAACATTTTTTGGTTATTCTTTATTCTCTTCGGGGATAAATATGATAGGAAGTAGTTCAAGAGAATTCAAAAAATGTACTTTATTGAAACATACTACTTATTCATTAGTGATGAGCGTTATTTTGTTTTTCTGACAACCCTGAGAGAATTAATCACGTGTTAAATAAGTACATGGGGAAAAAAAGCGGATTGACAAATGTCACGTACTTACCGTTTAATATATGCTATTAACTCAGGGTTGTCAGAAAAAAAATGTTTGTTTTTACGTGCAAATTATCCATTTACTTGGGGCTGATTTTTAGGTCTCAGGTTAAGGTAGTAAGTTTTCCCACCTGCATTATCTGCAGGTAATAATTGTACAGAACTGAATACTTAATTCTATGGGTTAATAGTACCCATAGCATGAGATCATATTACATTCTGTAGTATCTTTGCTGTAGCATAGGACTGAAGTTCACACAGAGACTTGCTAAAAAGCGAATCTGACCTTTTATTTGTATTCTGTGTCTCCTCCTACGTGTCCTACATGTCACACAGTGTCTTGCACATGATAGGACAACCATTTGTTGAATGAATGAATAAGAGAATGAGGAAAACATGGTGGACCTCAGTCACTTTACCAGTACTTGGTCCAAACTGACCATTAGAGCCCAGTCTGTTCTGTCCACTATCCTTTCATAACTGCACATTTGCTAGTGTAGGCAATCATGGTCGAGTGCCAGTTGGTAATGTCATATATTTTCATTCAGAAAAATGATATGGAAACCGTTTCTTCAAAAATTAACATAATTTGGGGGCACCTTTGTGGCTCAGTCGGTCAAGCATCTGCCTTCGGCTCAGATCATGATCCCAGGGTCCTGGGATGGAGCCCTTCGTCGGGCTCCCGGCTCGGCGGGAAGCCTGCTTGTTCCGCTGCGTGCCACTCCCCTTGTTTGTGCTCTTTCTCTTTCTTTCTCCCCCCTCTCTCTCTGTCAAATAAATTTTAAAAACTTAACATAATTTTACCCACAATGACTATGTGTAGCATTTTTTGAAACATTTATTCTGTTCTTTCCTGAGCCTGACCATTCAAACCTAAAACCAAACTTTAAAAATACGTAACATTCTTTGCTTGAGTAATAATACAGTGGGAATTGAGCTGTAATGAGGTGAATTTTCTTTCCCATTTGGAGAATGTCAGTAAAATGAACAGAGAATTAATAATTGAGATAAAAATGTGCTTGTCTAGGTGAGTGCGTGGATTGGACAGACATCGTCATCAAAATTACTTTCGCAGCAAAAATTGTTTGCAACAAATACATTAAAGTATATTGAAACTGAGTTATTGCTTCCTTTGTGGTGTTCCGGACTGGGAACTGTGTGAAGATTGTGAGCAGTCTTTGGCTTCCCATGTGTAGTAGCAGAAGTGCTCGGCAGAGAGCTGGTGCTGATGCTCTCGGCGTCCGCACGAGGTTGGGGAGATTTCCTGGTGTCCAAATACAGACAGTGCCTTGTGGTCTCTATTATTTGAGTAACGTGGGAGTTGATAATGCACACATTTAAGAAAGGCTTGTAGTCTGAACTCTGCCCGCACCTGGTCCCCTAGACCCACATCCATGGAGGTTTCTTTCATGCCCTCGGCGGGGAGGGTAACCAGACCTAGGACAGGTGGGAAACACATGGACTTCCCAGTATTTGGAGTTAGGGGAATTAACAAAGGAGCTGATATGCTGTCTGGGTATGATATTATGTAAGAAATGCGGATGGTCCCCAGCTTACAATGGTTCTACTTAACTTTTTTTTTGAATTTATGATGGTGCAAAAGTGATAAGCATTCAGTAGGAACTGTACTTTGAATTTGGATCCTTTCCTGGGCTAGTAATAGGGGATCCCATACTCTCTTATGCTGGGCCCTGGTGGCCCCAGGCAGCCACGCAATCTCGAGGTAAACACCCAATACACTTAGGATCATTCTGCATCCTCGCAACCATTCTGTTTTCCACTTTCAGTATAGTACTCAATAAATTACATGAGATGTTCAACACTTTATCATAAAATAGGCTTAGAGTTAGATGATTTTGTCCAACTGTAGGCTAATGGAAGTGTTTGGAGCACTCCTAAGGTAGACTAGGCTAAGCTATGATGTTCAGTGGGTTAGGTGCTATAATAAATGCATTATGACTTAAGATATTTTCAGCTTTCAGTGGGTTTATCCGGACATAACACCATGTAAGTCAAGGAAGGTCTGTACATATTTGGTCTTTGCCTCCAGTTCCTGGCACAGAGCTCTTGAAACCCTTTTAATTTCCTGAGTGATAGCAGTGATAGGAGTATCTTTTGTTATCCATAATAAGCCCCTTTCAATCAGGCCTGTGTTTATGTTAATGAGATGACTGGTGGCTAGCTGTTCCTGATAGCTTCAGGATGGGGGGTGGTTTCCAGAGGAACCAACTATGTAATTAGAGGGTTGGAATTTTCAGCCCCATCCTCCAATCTCCAAGGAGGGATGAGGGACTGAGGATTGAGTTAATCACCAGTGACCAATGGTTTAATCAATCATGCTTACATAATGGAACCTTTATAAAAAACCTGAAATAAAGGAGCCTGGAGAGCTTCTGGGTTGGTGGATGCATCCATATGCCAGCAGGTTGCCATACCCAACTCCAAGGGGACAGAAGCTCCTGTGTTTGGGACCCTTCTAGACTTTGTTCTATGTGCTTCTTCAAATGCCTCTTCATCTGTATCGTTTATAACATCCTTTCTAATAAACCAGGAATAGTAAGTAAAATGTTGCCCTGAGTTATGTGTGCCATTATAGCAAATGATTGAATTTGAAGAGGGGGTGATGGCGATCGCCGATTTGTAGCCAAGTCAGACAAAAGTGTGGGTAACCTGGTGACCCCCTACTTGTGCTCAGCATCAGAAGTGGAGGGCAGCCTCATGGAACTGAGCCCTTAACCTTTAGAGTCTATGAACTTAGGCGTAGTTAGAGTCAAAATTGCACTGAATTGGAGGACACCCAGCTGGTCCTCTTGGAGACTGGGAGAACAGATGGGTGTGAAAACCCACACATTTGGTGTCATAAGTGCTGTCGAGTCGAGAAATGTTCTCCTTGGCCAGGCCATCTCAATTAGGGTACATGTTCAGAACACAGTCATCAGCACACAGGCCGTATGGCCACATCCTAGAGTTCTTGCTCCGGCCCTGCCGATGACTGGCTCTGTGAATTTGTTTCAAGTAATAATCTCTATGAACCTCCGTTTGCACATTTGCAAAGGAGAAATATTAGTAGCACTGGGCTCATTGACTTAGGAGGAGGATTGCATGATTTAATATTTGCAAATGACTTAGAAATTTCCTGGCCCCTACTGAGAAGTATAATGCATAATTAAGTGAATGAATAAAATCAAGTGAAAGGAATCTGGTATTTTTTTGTCCTACTTTGTACTGTTTTTGCCCCATGGAGAATTCCTTTTCTATGTATTTGTCTGGTTGTCGGGGTCGTCGTCTTCCTTTCCTGAAGGGCACCATCTTGAGTCGTAGAGTCTTAGATGCTGTGTGCTGTGCTAGCAAGGGTTGCTACCTGCAACTCTTGCGTAAGACAGATGGTGTTTCCAGTTGATCTGAGTCCCATGGGCACACATGCGGGGATGGCTGGAGGCCCTTGCTGGACTTGTGATAGTGTTATGGGTCCTCTCTGAAATGTCAAGAAGAGAAATATTTGGGAAAGACAAACATTGAAACCCTTTTATCACTTCCTTGATAAAGTTAATCGTTAACTGTGACATAGGAGTAGTTACGATGATATAAAGTGGCTAATTAGAAAGGGGCCTGGAAATAAATGCACTCACCTGGTTAGAGCTGGCCTACCACATCTTTGTGAATGTTCCCATCTGGAGTCTGCTTTGAGACTGGGCAGCTGCTTCCATGGTTCCCAGGGCATTATTAGTTTCATAAAATTAATTGTCCCAAGGCTCAGTAAACCTTTTGGTCTCTGTTCTCTATTATACGTGAAGTGTCCAAGAGATGAAGACCATATGGTGGTAGGAAGAGAGGGGTGTCCTGGTGTCAGGAAGGCGGGTGGAGGGATTTCATCTCTGGGGGTAGAATTTGTGAGATAGATAATCCTTAAAGTTTATCCTGTGAAATCTGAACATTTCAAAGGTTAGGGAAATGCAGTCAACCTACTCTTTATTTCAATCAAAATTTAATAAGACATTCCTTGTTTTATCTTGAAATATTATTCTGAACTCTAAGGGAAGCCAGGAAAGGATTCTAAGCAAGGGATGGAGAGAGGTGGGGGATGGATTTCATTTACCAAGATGACGTGACAATTGTATGAAGAAAAATTGGAGGGAAACGGTATTGGAGGCAGGGAGATCTATTAGAAACTCATTAGAACAATCCAGATAAGAAATGTTGAAGGCCCAAACTCAAGCAACTGCTGTTTAAATGGAAGAGAAGCAGTGAATTGGAAAGTTAATATAGGATTAGATTTGTGGGGCCTGGCCATAAATCAGATATTTACAGTGAGGGATAGGGGTGGGGTGGACTATAAGGAGATGTCTAAGTTCCTCTGAGGGGCTGAGACAAGTAGAAGAGGAAAGTAATAATGCCACTCATGAGGTAATAGCAGTCAGGGTCAGTCTAAGGACTTGGGGGAGAATGAGGGGTTGAATGGAGATGTTGATTTAAAGGTGACTATTGGACTTCCCAGCAGAGACAGTGAAGTGATTCAGTAAAGAACCATGCTGCTTAGCAGGAATGTCTGGGGTATAAATATATATTTTGTAGTCATCGGGGATATAGTAGTAAGTAGTCGAAAGATATTGACTTGTCAGGGTCTCACACCATTGTAAGACTGAGAATGGGGTCACGTGACGTACCTGCAACTCTTACGTACGACAGATGGTGTTTTCTATGCAGGGACACTAGGGAGCTATAAATATGTGCTTTGAGTTGCATCTCCCCTTCACATTCTGCATACGTTTGAAACTGGCATATCTCCTCATGGTTTTAAATGTTTTAATCTCAGTATCTCCTATTTTGTATTCAAGAAATGGGTCACATTGAATCTTGTCTCTCCAATGATTATTATATGTTCTTATAATTACGTGTATTTGTAGTTTATCATTAACGTAATTCATCATACTATAGCAATGCTCATGGTTTTTTTTTTTTTAAAGATTTTTTTTAAATGTATTTATTTGAGAGAGAGAGCATGGGGGGGGGAGGGTCAGAGGGAGAAGCAGACTCCCTGCTGAACAGGAAGCCCCATGTGGGACTCGATCCTGAGACTCCAGGATCATGACCTGAGCCGAAGGCAGTCGCTTAACCAACTGAGCCACCCAGGTGCTCTGATGCTCATGTTTTTTTAAAAAAGAAAGTAAATCACTTGACAGGTGAGATGTTGCCTTGTTCATTCAGAAAAACTGAGATCCTCTCGGGAACGTGGGTGGGAAGCGGGATAGGGCAGAATGTAGAAAGCTGGTCTTTAGTCTGACTCTCATCTCCTTGGAAAGAACATCAACCAGGGTAAAACTTAATGCATCTAGCTGAATGGAAATCAGTTGAATTGACTTTTGAGGGACTTGTTCCTTTGCTGCCATTTCAAAACTCAATACCATGTAATGTTCTAGAATAAGGCCATCACAAAGATCAACAGAAAAAAATAGAGTTTTACTTAACGCAGGAAGATTATACATTGGCAAAAGCCTTTAATTGTACAAGTTTTCAGTGAAACTTGAAGCTTTAATTTAATCACAAATCTATAATATGCAAGTAGGCATCGTGCTTTCCAATACTAAGAAATCTGTTCTTCCACTGATGTGTGAAGGATTTAAATGGCCATCAACCTTCAACACTAATAGCTTTTCTCTTTTTCCCTCATGTGTCTGCAGCATATAGTTACAGCCCAGAAGACTCTGAACAGTGTTTTTGAGCACACTTAAGAATTAAACATTAAAATTCTGCTAAATCATAATGCCAACAGGATAAAATGTCTACAGTAATTATACCCAGTGGATTATGACAATAGAACTTTCTTTATTCCATTAAAAATAATAAGTATCAATAACTAAAATCTGTATGCAGATGTGTTTATTCTTTAAGAAGTATTTGCTTACAAGTAGTGGTATTTTTTGAAAAAATGTGCTTAAGTTGTACTTGTAACAATTTCTGGCTTATGAAGTTAATATTAGGTACCACCGTTTTATGGTTTTTAAATTGGGCTTGTAAACATAAATATACATGTGTGTAATGTGTATGTATTGGTGTGTTCAGTTGATAAAAAAACTAAAAAAGTAAGGAAAGAAACATCACTTGACAATTCCTGTGTGGCTCAGTCGTTAAGCGTCTGCCTTCGGCTCGGGTCATGATCCCAGGGTCCTGGGATCGAGCCTCACATCGGGCTCCCTGCTCCGCAGGAAGCCTGCTTCTTCCTCTCCCACTCCCCCTGCTTGTGTTCCCTCTCTCGCTGTGTCTCTCTCTGTCAAATAAATAAATGAAATCTTTAAAAAAAAAAAAGACAATTTCTGTATAAAGGTGCTTCTTCAACTGAACATCAGGATAAATTCAAGCAGCCAGAAGACAGACTCTCACATAAGGATATGCCTCATTTATAGCTAGATAGAAATATATTCTCTTCAGTCTCCTTGGAATGACAGCCTCAGTCATCCTCGGAGAAGGGGGAAGTTCATTGCCCCCAAACTTTTTTTAAGATTTTATTTATTTATTTGACAGGGAGAGAGAGAGAGCACGCACACATGCACAAGCAGTGGGGGGCAGCAAGCAGAGGGAGAGGGAGAAGCAGACCTCCTGCTCTGCAGAGAGTTTGATGAGGGGCTCGATCCCAGGACCCTGGGATCATGACCTGAGCCGAAGGCAGATGCTTAAATGACTGCACCACGCAGGTGTCCCATTGCCCCAAAACTTCTGCCAGGGTCAGCAGATGTGGAGGCAGCCAGAAGTGCAAGAGCAGAGCATGCCCGCTGAGCATGCTCACCGACTCCTCTCTCCAGGCTGACCTAATGGATCATTTCTCCTTCATGTTAGCCAGGAGGACGCCTAAGAGTGCCGTCTCTTCCTGGGTGGGTCGCGGCTCTCCTCTTCACAGAGTAAACCTGTGGTCCACTGTCCAACAGAATATCCCTGGCCCCTCCAACCCTGCCGGGCCTCATTGCTTGTTGAGTGTTTTGTAGTTGAATCTATTCATCTGACATTTGTTACCTTTAACCAAAGGGTAACTGAGAATGATAGGGAGGAAGAGGAGAAATACACCGTAACATATCGAACCCTGGATGAGAAGTCGGCACTATGCAAGGCATGCAGCACATTTTAGATCTGGGATCACGTTTATCTTCCTAAAAAGCCTAGGAGATGGGCACCATCTCCATTTGACACAGGATGAATACCTCAGCTATGAAAGATAAGTAGTATATCCTGTTTATATAGCTAACACAGGGGCTGGCCAAAAATTGAAGCCTAGATCATCTGGCACCAAAGCCCTTCCTCTACAAACACCTAAAATGATTTTTTTTTTAGGCATGGTACAATTTGGGAAAGGCAGCCCCCTCACCACTTTGTCCCAGAGTTTGTTGCATGAACCAAAGCTAGAAAGGTTAAATGTAAACATTTCTCTGAGCAAGGAGCCAGAAGGACTGCTAATACGTGATTGACATGGTGGATAGTCCCTTCTGCCTGTAGTGGGCTCCTTAAACTAAAGCACTTAGTGCGGGTGCCTGGGTGGCTCAGTTGTTAAGCGTCTGCCTTCGGCTCAGGTCATGATCCCAGGGTCCTGGGATCGAGCCCCGCATCAGGCTCCCTGCTCGGCCGGAAGCCTGCTTCTCCCTCTCCCACTCCCCCTGCTTGTGTTCCTGCTCTCGCTATCTCTCTCTCTCTGTCAAATAGATAAATTCTTTAAAATAAATAAATAAATAAAGCACTTAGTGCATCTGAAAGCATCTTCTTCTATGCGTGATATGTAGCTTATTATATCTCAGCCGGGGTTCTGACTTTTGACCTTCAAGTCATTTGTGTTGATTTTCCCTTTTCTGCCAGCTTACACAGAACTTTGGCCCAGATTTCCTCTTGATTAGCTCAGTAATGACCCCCCCCCCCCTCCAATTTGGTGCTGTCCCCTCTTTTTGTTTATCTGGGAACATTTTTCTCTCATTGCTAAGACTCATTATGAGGATTGTACTAACCCAGGCTCTTGGCAAGGATTCCATGATATCCACTGGATCATAGATCTTCCTTTCTACAACTCTTCCCTGTGAGCGGTGCCAAATACACTTACTGCCCTTTCCTAAAATTTTACATGAAATGCTTTTTTTGTTTTTTTGTGTTTTTTTGCCAACTTAATTAGATTTATTTACCAAGGCTCAAATTGTATAATTTGGACTTGGTCCAATCCTCATTTTCCAGATTTTTATTAACCATTACATGTCTTAGATGAATCCATAGCTAATTTGTTATCATCCTCTTGTTCAGACATCAAGAACTGCCTAAAAACATTGTACTAAAAGCAGGAACTTGTGATTAATGCTATCAGCACTCTTGGTAGTTAAAAATAGATACGCAGAATCCTATGAAGAAGACAGTAGAATACCATCCCAGCAATGATTCTGTTTCAGAGATCTCAACTATATGCTGAAGTATTTTCCTAAGAAGTAAATCTCAGTAATTTACTATAGGGGAAAAGAAAAAACAACTGAGGTTTTTTTTTTTTATCAAAATATTTTAGGCCCATGTTCTAAGCCTGGTTAGGAGGTAGCCTCTTTATCCTTTGACAATTTCTGAATACACTGGTAGAAACGTGTGTGTGTAAATCTTAGGAGGCACCAAGTGTGTATGTCCTATGTACTTGATAAATGTATATGATAGATGTATAGGATACTGCTAGAGATATAAAATCTGTGACGATTTTAGTTTAGAGTGATTGAAAAATTCTTTACCTTGATTAGTGTGGTGGTCATGATGAGGGAGCAGAAGCCTAGCTAAGGACAAAGCACAAGCTGACACCTTGCAACCTCCCCCACCCCACCCCATGTGGGACATTCCTCCTGGAAGCTCCCAGTCATCTTAACGTTAATGCCTTTACTAGAGGGAGAAACAGTCTTACAAGGCAAAGGCCTCCAGTATCTTGTAGGTCCTCTTTAGCATATGAAAGTTCTTTTGAAAAACTCACTTTTCCTTACCTCCCCGGACTCCCCGGTATGTAATCAGCCACCCCTCACAATCCTGGTGCATCGGCTCTCTCTGCCCTCGGGTCCTGTGTCCTATCCTGTGCCTTTAATAAAACTTTTTTGTACCTTTTTGTACCCAAGACGTTTCAAGAATTCTTTCTTGGTCGTCGGCTCCGGACCTCACCCCACCAAACCTCACCTATATTCCAAAACGACATCAGTCAGTCATGTGCATACATTTACCAAAACTCATCAAATTACGCATTTTGTAACGTATATACATTTTGCTAATGGAAATTTTACCTTAGAAAAAACTAGGGGCTCCTGGCAGGCTCAGTCAGTGGAGTGTGTGACTCTTGATCACGGGTTTGTGAGTTCAAGCCCCATGTTGGGTGTAGAGATTACTTTAAAAAATAAAATAAAATCGTTAAGGAAAGAAAAAACTATCGGTCATACATGTCTAATAATGTATATTTATACTCAAGTCCAAAAGAAATATTCACGATCAAAGAGGCAGCACTGGGGTAGCTAGCCGCTCATCTTACTTCCTGAGGCTGATGAATTATTGGAGAATCTGTCTTTATTTCTGCTTCCTCTCCACACCTCCACCGTCCCGTCTTGAAATCTCATTGATATCCATATGCATTTATAACTGTGGTTGGCAGCATAATGGCCCTTCAACTACCTCGACATTCTAATCCCCAGAGCCTATGTGAATATGTTACCTTACATGGTAAAAGGGACTTTGCAAACATGTTTAAATTACGGATCTTGAACTATGGGGATTATCCTGGATTATCTGGGTAGGCCCAACGTAATCGTAAGTGTGCTTAAAAAGGAAGGAGGGAGATAGGAATGTCAAAGAGAAGATAGGTCTACGGAATCAGAGGGCAGAGGATGTAATTGCTAGCTTGAAGATGAGGGGAGCCCTGAGTTGAGCAATGCAGGCGGCCTCTGGAAGCAGGGAAAGGCAAAGAAATGGATTGTCCCATAGGAGATAGTCCCCTGCATCCAAAAGGAACACAGTCCTGCAGATACCTTGACGTTAGTCCAGTGAGATCCATTTGAGACTTCTGCCCTCTTGAATTGCAAGGTAATTAATTGGAGCTAAGTGACTATATTTGTGGTCATTCGTTACAGCAGCAATAAGAAACTAATACATTGCCCCGAACTTGAGAAATCCCTCTGGCCTTACAGTTAAGACACGGAGCTTCCTTAGATTTTACCTTCACCTCCTCTCCCCCTCTGTATCCTTGTGGTATTTTTCTTTAAGGATTTTTTTTTTTTCAATGTCTAGGAATCTAATTTTGGATAATTCCCAAGTAGCATCACTTTATACACAGCATTTCAAATCTTAATTTGTTATATTATTTTTTAAAGTAGGAGTTCTTCAGCTCTTCTTCTTAGTCTATAAATAGTACCACTCTTCCCTAGGCATCATGGTGAGGACAGACAGCAAAGCACATGCCTTCCTCTCTCCTGATAATGGTTTCCTTTGAGAATCATCATTATGGGGTCACTGGTGGGGAGAGGAGTAATGTGTAGAAAAGGGTATTTGTCAGTATTAAATGAGCTCAACATAGACGCATAGTTATCACTTAATAACTCTTAGAACTATTCTTTTCTTGGTGCCCGCATCCTGGTCTAGTCCTTCTGCAGAATAGGTTTCTAGAAGTAGCCTGTTCTAAATATGCAAATAATATGGAGATCTGGAAATTGCCTAGTGATTTGCATTACTCAGTTCCCCGGCATTATTTTATAAAATGTTTGTATGATTATGCCATAATTTTATTGCCCAGATTATGTGAGCAAAATAAATTTGTGTCTCCCCAAAGGATTTCAGAGATAGATTCTGTATACTAAAGAATTTTCTTTCTTTTCTTCAGTAACACTTTTAAATAAATCATTCAAATGAGTTCTGCTGCATAATGTGTTTTCTTTTTTTAGCTTTGTATCTCTTTTCCACAAGCCATGCTTGGATAGATACTTTTAAAAGATTTTAGCCGTTGAAAAGTATTCCAAGCAAAACTGGAAAGAGGCATTTGCCATCCTCCTCCATGATTATGCCAACTTAATGCCGGGGTATCTGAGGAGTATCATTAAAGAAAATGAAAGCTTCTGGAGCTATTAATTAGACAAGCAATTCTTTCGTTTCTTCACTGACTTTATTTTTTTTATTGAAGGTCACGTTCAAAGTCTTAGCCAACCAGCTGCTAATTTTAGTCTTGTATTTTATTTTATTGTGGCAAGAACCCTTAAACACGAGATCTACCTTCTTAACAAATTTTCAAGTGTAAAATACAGTATTGTTAACTGCAGAGACAGTGTTGTGCAGCAGATCTCTGGAACTTTTTCATCTTGCATACTTAAGACGTTATGCCCAATATATGTCTAATATTTATCACAAACTATAAATCGGGTTCTAAGTACCATTTTTTCACATTTTCCCCTTCCCCCAGTCCCTGATAACCACCATTGTACTCTCTACTTCTGTGAGTTTGACTATTGTAGATACCTCCTATAAGTGGAATCAGGCAGTATTTGTCCTTCTGTGACTGGTTTGTTTCACTTAGCATCACGTCCCCCAGGTTCATCCATGCTGTCACCAACCGCAGGGTTCTTTTGTAAGGCTAAGTAATATTCCATTGTATGTATATACCACATTTTCTTTCTCCATTCATTTGTTAATGGATATTTGGCTTGTTTCTACATCTTGGCTCTAGTGCCTCATTGAACCTAGAGTGCTCATATCTCTGGACATGCCAATTTCAGTCTTTTTGGATAAATATCCAGAAGTGTGAGTGCTGGATCATAAAGTAGCTCTATTGGTAACTTTTAAAGAAATAGCCATAGTGTCTTCCATAGTGACATTTGTCTTGACAATGATTTTATAGATATGACCCCCAAAGCACAGGCAACACAAGCAAAAATATACAAGGGGGACTTGGTCAAACTAAAAAGCTTATGTATAGCAAAGGAAACGAGTGAAAAAGCAACCTATAGAAGAGGAGAAAATATTTGCCAACCATATATCAGATAAGGGGTTAATATCCTAAAACATAAGAACATCTACAACTCAATAGCAAAACAAAAACAAAGCTTTAGTAACTTGATTTTTAAAATGAGCTAAAGGCATGGAAGATGGACATACTCCAATCTGCAAAGTGGACGTACAAGTGGCCAACAGGTCTATGAGAAGATGCTCAGTATCACTTGGCATCAGGGAAATGCAAATCAAAACCACAATGAGATAACCTCCTCACTCCTGTGAAGATGGCTATTGGCCAGGATGTGGGGAAATTGCAGTCCCTGTAGATGCGCACTACCATAATTGTGATTTGTCCACCTATGACTAATATTCATGACAGTGGGTTGGCCCATCAGGAAGCCAGTTTTACATGTTAGCGTCATAGTTAGCTTATGAGAGACTTTTGTTGGATTTTAATGTTCTGAATGCATCCTTCCGCTTGCTTGCTTCTGCTCTTACATAATTGATAACCATTTTTAATAATTTTACTTTCTGAATAAAGCAGAACTAGCACAATTCTTTAGGTTGCTATAATAATATACTTAAACTTTCAAGAGTGCCCCCATGGTGCCTGGGTGGCTCAGTCGGTTAAGCGTCTGCCTTCGGCTCCGGTCGTGATCCCGGGGTCCTGAGATCAAGCCCCACGTAGGCTCCCTGCTCAGTGGGGAACCTGCTTCTCCCTCTCCCTCTGCTTCTTCCCCTGCTTGTGGCCCAACCCCCCCCCGCCCTCTCAAATAAGTAAAATCTTAAAAAAAAAAAAAGCACTCACCGTATCATTTTTTGCTTGTTATTTTGTTTTATAAATTTAGCACTGAACCATTCTAACAAGCTCTAGAGAGTTTCCAATGAAAGTCATCAGAAGACTTGTGAGAAATAACAGCATAAGCCACAGATAAATTCTAATATTTATCACAAACTATAAATCGGGTTCTAAGTACCATTTTTTCAGAGCTTTAATTAGGTTTTATATTTCTCTTCTAACTAAAATTATGCATCCTACATAAAACATCAATCATTTTGGGAAGTCAGGGTCAGTAAAAACATGAAATCTAGGGATTTTGGGAAACCTCTGATCTGACCTCATTATCCAAATGGAGAAGCTGAAAGGCAGAGGATGGAAGTGAATGGTCTGGCTGGCTCAGGGCTACTGACCTCCTCTGTGAAATGAATGACTGCATTCAGTGATGTAGTATCCCTGGGCTAGGGTGGGAAGCCTGACGTTTATTCATCTCCCATCATGTGTGAGCTGCTGGGGAGTCCCCACTCAGGCACATTTTTCACAACATTCCAGAGAAGAGACTTGGTTTCCCCATTCTCCAGTCCCCACTTGTAATGGGAAAACTGCAACCGGAAAGTCAGTGGCTATTGACTGAAAGTATGTGACCTCCAAAGTTCCTATGTGGAAGCCCTCCCCTCGCCATTGTAATGGTACTCAGAGATGGGGCCTCTGGGAGGGACTGAGAGAACGCTTCCCGAGGCCGAAACCATCAGCACGAGATTAGTGGCCTCAGGCAAAGAGCGAGAGCTGATGCTTCTCAAGGGCGTGCATCAAGGAAAGACGATGTCAGTGGTGTAGTTTTGGAATGTTTTTGGTGAGGTCTGGAGCAGATGGCCAAATTCTGGAGGGGTCTTTGGTACAAAAAGGTGGTTTTATTAGAGCATGGAGACAGGACCTATGGGCAGAAGGAGCTGTTGCGCCAGTGTTGTGAGGAACGGCTGACTCTATACTTGGGAGTTGGGGGAGGTAAGGACAAAGGGAGGCATCCTAAAGGACTTTCGTCTGCTAAAGAAGACTCTCAGGATGCTGGAATCCTGCCTGTTGTCAAGCTAAGGTGGTTCTTCCTTCTAATGAGGAATTAACATTAAGACAGTTGGAGGTTTCCAGAGCAAGGTTCCACTCCACTGGCCTCAAGTATTTGTCAGTGGGCTGTGGGTCATTAGGAAATGTTATTTTATTTCCATTCCCTTCGACCTCTGTTTCCCACGTGACTGTGGAGGGGACGATGATGTTAGGGCTCCAGAAAATTGAGTCATGGAAGTGAGGTTATTGATGAGAATGCTTTTTTTTTTTTTTTATAAATCACTAAGGCATCTGTAAACTGATGGAGACTCACATCCTGCAGGATTGTGATCTCTTTCAGCGAACGATTTGTTTTTCCCTTTCCTTAGTTTTAGGGCAGGCAGGAGTGCCTGAGGAATGTCACACATACCCCAGCTGGCAGGGGGTAGGGGGGAGGTTCGAGGTATCAGCTTGTGCTTTGTCCTCAGCTTGCCTTCTGCTCCCTCATCATAAAGACGTAGTGAGAGGGAGGACGTCCACAAGCCACGAAGGGAGCTCTCACCAGAACGTGACCATGCTGTCACCTTCATCTTGGACTTGGAGCCTCCAGAATAGGGAGAAAATAGATTCCTGTTGATGAAGCCACCCAGTCTATAGTACTCTGTTAGGGCAGCCCAAGCTGACTCATGCATCTGTCCCATAACTTTTCCAAAGTTGCAAAGTTACTCAGTGTTGGGCTGAGCGCCCTGAAACAGATGGATCTCTGTGCATGGTGACGGTCTGTCCTTGGGGCCCGGAGGTCAAGCCCGTTAGGCTGTCTAACATCTGCATTGGCTTAAACAATTAACGTGCCACTGTTAAAAAAAAATAATACCCACATGCAAAGAATTCAGGCTCACATGTATGGGGCATTTACTATTGCCGGGTACTGTGCTTAGTATTTTACAAAAGTTGTATCAGTTAAGCTAATTTCTTGCTCTTCTTACTTGTGGTTTCTCTTCTTATTGTCCTGAAAGATAAAACTATACCCCTACCTTCTTCACTACCTTCGTCTGTCTGATTCAGGGCGGAAATGACAGTAGGGTCCATGGGCAAGGAAGCTCCACTTACCCAAAGTGATAAGTATCTCTGTGATTTCCTTATAAAAAACACCCCGTGTGGGCATTACGAATTTGTGCAGTATCAGTTCTTAAAATTTGTTAAAATTGAAACTCTGCTGTTGAGCACATTTTGGTGCTTACGGTGAACCCCAAACTATTCTCAATCGGGCAGGTTGTTAAAACTTAATCATTGTCTCAGCATTGTTTCGTTTTATTTCTTGATCTTCCCCAATTCCGACAGCCATCCGCTGCTGCTCAGGAGATTGCATAGCGGAGGAAAACAATGCGGACGAGTTTTGCCAGCATCAGTAGTGTTGGAGAAGAGGCTCTGGGGAATACACAAGTGAAGTGAGGTTTCCGTACGAAAGAGCAGAGGCTCCTATGCTTGGTTCCTCTTCATCTCTGTCTCTTGCCTGCACTCAGGCTCAGCAGAGATACCTTTGATCAGCTCTACACAACCTGGAAAATATAAGCCATAGGCCTGGCAAAGGAGTCTCTCCACAAGTTGCTAACGAGAGCCTATGGAGATAGGAAATTGAAACTAAAACGAAGAGCAGGGGAGACCTGAACAGGGTCCCTAAGTGAGGGAACTGGAACCCACTGACGAGATTGGAGATTGATCCCTACATTTGGTAAACATGCGCTGGTAATGAGTCAGGAGCTGTGCTAGCTGCGGCAGTCAGAGCAGTGAGAAAGGTATGGCCCCCGGGGCGCCTGGGTGGCTCAGTCGGTTAAGAGGCTGCCTTCAGCTCAGGTCATGATCCTGGAGTCCCGCATCGGGCTCCCTGCCCAGCCAGGATCCTGCTTCTCCCTCTGCCTGTGCGCTCTCTCTCTCTCTCTCTCTCTCTCAGAAATAAATAAAATTAAAAAAGAAAAGGCACGGTCCCTAAAGCTCGTGATCAGTGCAGCATTTCTCAAGCAGGGTTCCGTGAAACTCTGGGAAATGCTTCTCTCTTCATGTCATTGGTTGGAATGAATTTCATAAAATGATTCCTGTGGGTTCAACAGGACTCTGGCTTACACATTCAAATAAAGAAGGCTTGATGGGGCTAACTAGCCTTGTTGAGGAGCACCGGTTTTAGAATCACACAAATATGGTGTAAATCTCTTTCTTTGCACGAAAAGAAAGAGCAATCTTGAGCAGTTATGTAGCGTCCCCAAACCTCTCTTTTCTTGTCCACTGGGTGGTGGATAGTCCAGCTGCAGACTCATGCTTTTGTTGAGAAGATTAAAAAAAGATGATGGGTATGACATAGTTGCTACAATGAAGCTACACAATAAATTCTGGGAAAGATGATTCATTATTAATATCCTCCTATTTATGAGCTGATGTAATTTTACGAAAGAGCTAGGAAGAATAGTGCTGCCTTGGTTTGGGGGCGCCCCAGGAGTATAGACCCTGAGGCATGGGTTGAAGAAGTGTATTTGGAAATTGATTTCAAGAATCCGAAGACATTAGGGAAGTAATATGCAGAAGGAAATGAAGCATCCCCCCTCCCCCTCCAACAAAAGCATGTCACCATGCTTTCTCAAGCATATCACCGCTGTGAGCCACCGGAGTTTAGTCCTGCAGGAAACTCTGAGCATCAGTGAGGAACACACACCTCCAAGTTACCCACTGAGGGGCTGAGGGAGCTGGGGTGTGTCTCCCCAGCTCTGGCTCTGTATCTATCACCAGTTCCCTGGCATTTATATCCTGTGTCCCACTAGGGCAGAGTGTGCTTGGGAGGCGAGAAAAAGACTTCAGAGAAGGAGCGGTGGCCCTGGCAATTGGTGGTCCATCTGTGTGTTAGTTTTCTATTCCAAATTATACAAATTTAGTGACTTAAAACAGCCACCCACCTCATGGTTCTGTAAGTCCGAAGTCCAGGTACAGTTTGACTCAACTGAACCCCCTGTTTACAGTCTCACAAGACTGAAATCATGGTGTCAGCCAGGCTGTATTCCTTCTGGGAGGCTCAAGGGATAAGCCCGTTTCCAAGTTCATTCAGGTTATTGGCCCAATTCAGTTCCTTACAGTTGTAAGCGCCCTTTGCTTCTCGAGGCTGCCCACATTCCTTCTCCTCCTTTCCATGTGGCTTCCCACCAGCAATGGTAGGTTAAGACCCTCTCGTGTCATGAGTCACTCTGACTTGGCATTCTGCTCCATTTCTCAGACTTCAGCTGAAGAACGTTCCCTGCTTTTACAGAACCATGTGATGAGGTTGGGCCCACCCAGATAATCCAGAATAATCTCCCTGTTTCAAGATTCATAAGCTTAATTACCTCTGCAAAATCCTTTTTTCCATGTAACCTAATATATTGTGTAGGTTCCAGGGATCAGGGTGTGGACTGAAATGATGGGGCCTGGGCGTATGTTCAGGCCACCAATAGCATCTCCTAGGGCTCCGAGACACTGTTCAATTATCCACATGCTGGGCGCCTGGGTGGTTCGGTCAATTTAGCGTCTGCCTTCAGCTCAGGTCATGATCCCAGGGTCCTGGATCGAGTCCCGAACCGGGCTCCCTGCTCGGCTGGGAGTGTTTCTCCCTCTGCTCCTCTTCCTGCTTGTTCTCTGAATCTCTCCTTCTCTCCCTGCAAATAAATAAAATCTTTAAAAAAAAAAAATTATCCCTGTGCCTACGTTTTGAGGTAGAAGGGAAAACTCTGAAGTGATATTTTGATAGGGGCAAAGGTCGGCAGGATGTGGCGGTTCTTCGGGTCTCAGTGGGAAAATAATTCCTTTAATTTGAAGAAAAAAAGGAAATCTAGAACATATTGGCTCTTTGACAGGGCAAACCTAGGAAGACAAGGCCTTAGGTTTCATGGAAACATAAGACTTTATTCATGGTAAATAGCCACTGTAATGTCAAAACTTACCCGGAAGTGGAGAGAATCGATTCTATGTTTTAATCATGGAAGCTGGGATATGATATATGGAGAACCACCTTCATGCCTTTTTTTCTGACAAATCTATCCAGAACAGATTTGTACCACATGCTCTTGCAAGCAGAACATCCTAGGCGACACCCTTGTGCCCACTCCAGTTTATGTGGGGGGTATGAATGTCTGTCCTCTACCTGTGATCGCTTCAAGACGTCTAAAAAGCCATCAGTGATTGAGATAATGCCCAACAAAGCCCCCACGCCCCTTCGGAAGGGGAGAACTGAGTAGGGCTTTTCTGCTTGATCTAGGAAAGTTTTTTTGATGTTTACACTCAAAGGTCAAGAGTGGGTTCAAGCTTTCTTCAGTCTTCCCAATTCTAACAGTTCTATATTTAAAACACCACTGGGACTCTGAAAAACATCTCCGTGACTTCAGCATTCCAGAAAAGAGGGACACAGTGTAATAAATAGCGTGTCACTACAGATTGATTACCCAAATGGGACAAGAAAAGTTTTGAACAAGAAAGTAGCACTACCTGTTCTGTTCCTCTAGGCTGCAGATGTTCTTTGTTTCCCACTTCGTCTGCCTGCACCAAAAGGTAGCCCGTGCAAAGCTTTCGGAATGCTTTCAAAACCACTCCATAAATGCCGGTTAATATTTTCAGACTCTTGTGTAAACTGTTAGGAAAAAAAACCTGTGTTTTATTTTGTACCCGAAGATTTTGTGCATACCATCAATTCAGTTGACCTGCTGGCTTGCAGGAATCTACTAAGAAAGACATCTGTGGTTTTTATCCAAGGCTGCCTATGGCTTACCCCTTTGCTAGAAATATTCTCTCCTAATAAAGAGTTTGCTTGGTGTGCTCACTTACCCTCCCTTGAATCTCTGATGTCTACTTATTTACCAACTTGTTTTCTTTGCTCATTTCTTATTCCTCCGCATGGAGAGAATCTAGAATGGGTCCACCACTGCAGAGATGACTACAAAAAAATAAACAAGGGTAAGACTTCAAGCCACAGAAACGTTGCCAGGTTCCTGACTAATTTTATCCCAGGAGGGAAAACAAAACCAGAACTCACCTTAAAGTAAAATTAAATACAATGCTAGAATACTGAGCCGGAGTTTGCTTCAAGATTTGCTTATCTGTCCATAAGCGTTGCTTTCACATATGCGGCAGGATGTCAGTAAGAAGCAGGTGCTATTGAAAAACATTCATGCTCTAATGGGATCTATCTCCGATTCCTTTGTTGCTTTCAATTTTTTTCCCCCCAAACAATGCAGGCTCTGATTCAAGATGCATATTAAGCCACACTATGCCAGGTTTCTTAACATTCGCTATTTGCTGTATTATATAATTAGATGTGCCTGAGAGGCAGAGGGAATATGTTATCTACCATCATATTCTGTTTATATTAAAAGAAACCTTTTGAGAAGTTAAACATACTACGCATTATAATTAACTAGGTTCTCTTTAGAAATGGGACTTAATTGGAAGAACATGCAAACTGATTAACAGGTGGCAAAACTAAATGGATCAGAACTAGCACATCCTCCATGTGTCCTGTTGGGATGGGCTTTTCTTTTCATTAGACAACTTTTCTTCGGAGTGAGCAAGTAGCCTAAAAGATTCTTAGCCTCTCCTTATGCATCTGTTGAACACAATTTTAAGAATGGTGACCCATTCTTAATCCCATGGTGGGAGGGATGGGGTGGCTGGGTGATAGACATTGGGGATGGTATGTGCTATGGTGAGCGCTGTGAATTGTGCAAGACTGATGAATCACAGACCTGTACCTCTGAAACAAATAATGCAATGTATGTTAAGAAAAAAAAGATAGCAGGAGGGGAAGAATGAAGGGGGGTAAATCGGAGGGGGAGACGAACCATGAGCGATGATGGACTCTGAAAAACAAACTGGGGGTTCTAGAGGGGAGGGGGGTGGGGAAAAAAAAAAAAAGAATGGTGACCCATTCTTAAAAATGCCCCTGAACGTGAACTTCATAGGAGTGAAGTAAAACACTTGTTGTGTTCTATGCTACTGATAGCAAAGTCATGATTAGCCAACATTTCTGCTTTCTTTGTTTGTCATTATTAACTTTTTTGTATTGCCAAGTTTTTAATCATTCATGATCTCTTAAGGGTAAAAAGGACATTCTTGCTGAGAAGTGAAAGCACAGTCACAGAACCCTCTGGCCACATTTGTTCTTTTATAATTTTTATACTTTTATAATTTTTTTTTAGTTACTCGGAAATCACACACGTGCGGGTACCATCTCAGTGGCTGACCACTGAGCATGTGGGCGACCGTGAGCATGTGAATGGTGAGGGAGAAGCATTGTCACGTCACGCAGCCCCACCAACCCCAAGTTGGAGAGCTGAGGCCTCTCTCCTTCCCAGGCTCCCTTTATTAAGGGTTGCTGCCCCTTTCTCTGATGGCATGCCCCATAAATGTGGTCAGTGCAGGAGTTGAATCAGTGATTTGTCCTCAAGTTTAGTAGCAGAACATCTGTGTCTCTTTCAAAAAGCAGGCCTGCTTTTCTTAATCAGATAATCGATATCAGAGAGTCCACCTGAAAACTTTAAATTATCAGAGTAATTAGATCCTACTAGGATTTTCTGTATTTGAGCTCATGTAAATCTATAGCACTTTGATCTATTTTTATGCTTTCGCAATGTGGGTAAGGATGTATTTTACGTAGGTGTCTTTCTAGAAAAAAACATGTATATGTAGATGCCTCGTATCTGATAAATATCCTAAGGTGAGCTTGAGACTCTGTGAAATACATAACCTCCATTATGATTCTCCACAAGCCAAGGTTCACTGAAGACCAAACACAAGAACCACGTGAGGAAATTCACTGGGGAGTAAGAACAATCTTGCCCAACAACCTGCTGCTTTGGAAATTAAACTTTGAAAAAGAGCAACCATGATATTTGGGGCCTAAACTTGAGCCAATTCAGCATTAACCTACTTTCTTTGTTCTCTGGAAGTAAGATGAGAGATAAGCTTGAGATAGATGTTGCTGTGTCCTTTTAGAAATGTAACAGCCAGAGTCAGGAAGGAGATAAAAGGAGAACTCTTAACCCACGCCTTCCACAAAATTATCTGGGGTGCTGATCTGAAGTCAAAACCTATAAAATATCTGGAGCTTTTCTTCCCTATGAGCTTTTATCTGTAAGGGTGAAATTTGACCTATGTTTATGAAGACATAGAGTATCTCTTGGATGAACGTGGGTTGTGCTGTTGACGGGTTCACTTCTCTGATCGTGAAATGGATCATTGGTGTCACAGTCGTGGGACAGGGAGCCACTGAGATGGTACCTGCGTGTGTGGAGGAACGACTTCATTGGTATGTTTGCCAGTGACCATTATTTAGGATTAGCACGTTCGTCTGAGTCCTCCTCCGAATCAGCCCTGTCTCTGGGAGTAGGGTTTCCTAGGCCAGCCATCACCAAATCCTCTCTATATGATTTCCGCTCTTCATCTTGCTGCACAGAGCTTTGCTCCCCACCTCATTGGCCTTTGCAGAGAGCTGGGAATCTTTGCAAGCTGAGCCTCACTGAGCTCCTGAACCCAGAGGGCAGATCCATTGAGATACTGTGTGCAGCCGAGGGCTTTCTTAACGGACCGATGTGTAATTTAGGGCACAAATGGTAAAACTATGTGGTGTGGTTTTGATTAGCACCAGATGTTGTTCAGTTACTATACTCTGGCTATCCTGTCTTTGTTCCCTCAATATTTAAAGCCCAGAGTGATACTGTCTTTGTTTGCAGCCCTTTCTTTCCCTCCATACATGCCGTAAGTCATGAAGCAATAATCAAAGCTGTATCTCAAATCTTTCTTTTTATTCCAAATCCCATCAGGTTGGTTCAGGGCATTATCATTGGATGGTTGGAGGACTGGGCTGGCGTCCCCACTGGCAGGGCCCTAAGTATTTTCATTAATTTGAATCCTCAAAAATTACTTAATTCACTTGTCCACTGTAACATTTAGTGAGTAGTGGCTGTCACATGCCATACTACATACTGAGGATAAAATGAATAGATGAATGAGAACCTCGCCTTTAAGGAATATTAGCAAGGTGACAGCTCTGAATACACTTAAGGGTAGAAATACAAAATAGGGATTTTTTTTTCCAAATTTTAATATAGGATTTATGACGTGGGAATTGGACATACATTTGGGGGGTCAGGCTGGAGTATTGGTAAAGGAGAATGGGGCTGAAAGGGCATTCAGATACCCGTGTGGAGACCAAGAAGTGTGGGAGCCCAGGACATTGGGGGTAGCTCAGAGCAGTAGGTGCCCAAGATGGATCCTACGGTGGTGACGTGAGCTTTTTGCGAGGGATGAAAATGATACTACTTTGAAATGTCACCAGTTCCATTCCTCCTGGAAAGAACACAAGGGAATGTTGAACTGTAACTCTGACTGGGGCTCCTTCTTCCTTGGAGCAGCAACCTTAGAGAGGTTCTCTGGCCGTTGATCCCCTCTGTCTCTTCGTGGTGAGCCGGCCGGGACTTCCCCACTTGTAGCTGACAAGGATTCTGGAACCCAGAAGTTGTTAGTGAGATCTCCCCTTAGGTTCTTTGACTCTGGTAATATACCAAAAATAAATTACACATGAGTTTTTAGATGAAGCAGCTATTTTATGACCATGACATCATAATTACAAGGAGCTATCAGAATCCAGGAAATCCATTTCTGTGGGTGTGGGGGGTGGGTGTGGGTGTGGTTTCCTCCAGGTTGTTCTGGAATAAAATTAGATGGAGTCAAACCATGGCAGGGCTCTACCAGAGAAAATTCTACTTTCAGTGCTTTTCAAACCTCTGAAAAGTTTTCTGGGGCTCAAGAGAGTATATCTGTGCATATGGCTTCTCTTTATCACTCCCAAAAGTGCCACTCGGATTTCCATTTTAAATTATCTGGGGTGTAGAGATCCCGTTATTTCTGCACTACCACTTCTTAAAGATGTGAAATAGCTCTCATCACAGCCCCAGAAATAGAACACCAGAAACAGAACTAATGAAACCATGGGCATTTTGAAATTAGGAAAAAAAAAAAAAAAAAGATGAAATGGCTTTTTTGTTCTTAAAATAAGAAAGACTATTTAAAATGTTTCCTATGAGATTGGGGTCTGTTAGTTAAGAAGAGGCTTTGCCACTTATCTTTCTTTTTTCTGTGCAGTTTATAAACGAATGCAAAGGTTTTCTTCTCCCCCTACTTTGCAGGTACTCATTATCTTGTATTTATTCAGGTTTTGGTTGAGGAAATCATATATTTCAACCATAAATATTTGTCATAAAAGCAATCGCCTCCATTTTTATGACTATAACGTGGGTAAAGGGGACAATAAATAGATATTACTTTTAAAGTAAATTGTAATGCCTTGTATCCATATCCTAAACATAACTCTGAAACGAGCGGGTTGTTAAAATGTATGAACACACATGCACGCGTGTGTGTGGGAGCTCTGCCGTCAGCCCCCACAGACTCGAAGGGAAGGGGAGGGAAAGACTCATAAGGAGAAAGAGCAGCGAGGCATGTCTGTGCTTGTGTTTTGTGTTGGGGATCAAGTAAATAAAAACCATGGACTAAAATAAAAGGAACTCTTTTCCCTTGCCCCGTCTCGCTTCACCCCCTGAATTTTTTTTTTATTTTTTTATTGTTATGCTAATCACCATATATTACATAACTTGTTTTGGTGCAGTGTTCCATGATTCATTGTTTGTGCATAACACCCCGTGCTCCACGCAGAACGCGCCCTCCTCAATACCCGTCACCAGGCTGACCCATCCCCCCACCCCCCTCCCCTCTAGAACCCTCAGTTTGTTTTTCAGAGTCCATCGTGTCTCATGGTTCGTCTCCCCCTCCGACTTACTCCCCTTCATTCTTCCTCTCCTGCTATCTTCTTCTTTTTCTTTTTTTTTTTCCTCAAAATATGTTGCGTTATTTGTTTCAGAAGTACAGATCTGTGATTCAACAGTCCTGCACAATTCACAGCGCTCACCGTAGCACATACCCTCCCCAATGTCTATCACCCAGCCACCCCATCCCTCCCACCCCCCACCACTCCAGCAACCCTCAGTTTGTTTCCTGAGATTAAGAATTCTTCATATCAGTGAGGTCATATGATACATGTCTTTCTCTGATTGACTTATTTCACTCAGCGTAACGCCCTCCAGTTCCATCCACGTCGTTGCAAATGGCAAGATCTCATTTCTTTTGATGGCTGCATAATATTCCATTGTGTATATAGACCACATCTTCTTTATCCATTCATCTGTCGATGGACATCTTGGCTCTTTCCACAGTTTGGCTATTGTGGACATTGCTGCTATAAACATTGGGGTGCACGTACCCCTTCGGGTCCCTACATTTGTATCTTTGGCACCCCCTGAATTTGAAAGTCCACTATAACTGAACAGGGGTTCTATTTACTTTGTGAACCTAGGTGCTGGAAATTATTTGAGAAGAAAATGTTGAAATAATTGAATAAATATGTTCAGACCTCTCAGAAGCTTGATAGCTGATTTTCATACAAATACTAACAAGACTCAATTTACATAATAAGGCATAGGATTTGGAGGGGCGAAAGGTTTGGACTCTTAACATAAAAATTTTCTTTTAAGTTGTAGAAGGGGAACAGGGTTAGGAAAAGAAATCTTAATTTTAATTTAATGCATTTGAATAAGACACAGTTTGCCAGGAAGTCAGTCAAGGGCAAGAATCTGGTATCTCTCCCCCACCTTCTTTTTTTTTTTTTTAAGATTTTGTTTATTTGCGATAGAGTGAGAGTGAGAGAGCTCATGAGTGGGGGCAGTGGGGCAAAAGGAGAGGGAGAAGCAGGCTCCTCACTGAGTGGGGAGCATGATGAGGGGATCGATCCCAGGACCCCCGGGATCATGACCTGAGCCAAAGGCAGATGCTTAACCAACGGAGCCACCCAGGTGCCCCTGGTATCTCCTTTTTGATGTAACCTTTCCATGTTGGTTTTCCCAGGTCACCACGTCCCCAACTTCAATTGCCTATTTGACCTAAGGCAATAGCCAGAAAATTATCCAGTGTCATCAGAGAAAGCAAACCTGCTTCTAAGACTCCTACTTCCTGACAGACTGCTAGTATCATTGTTTGCCTTGGTGATTTTTAAATACTATGATTTCTTGGCAAGCATCCCTTTCTCCATTTGATCATAAAATAATGATGGGGGTGTGTGCATTCACCTGCGTGTGTAAGGGAGCATGCTTTTCCTAGAAGGAAGAGTATCAGCTGCCTGAAGGTCCAATGATGGCCAGAAGTGTGAGAGACTAGGGATATTGCCTAGAGAGGGATGATTGCATTCTTGAAACTGTTTGTTTATTTTCACACAAGTGATAATATACTGCTAATGTCATCGTTGTTGTTGGCTCAGTTGTCTGAGTAAAAGGGCTGTAGTTTTATTTGAATGGGGAAATTATGTACCAAAAAAGGAAATCTACCAATCACACATTGGGAGTAGGGGCACCGTTTAAAGGATCTGCTGATAAAACTTAGGAGATGTGTTCAAAAGCTCCCCTTTGATCACTGTCTTTCAACTCTACAACCCTTAAGAGGATACGTGGAAGCATTTGTATCCATTGGTATCACTGGGTGAAGGGTTTGCGCTAAATATATATCCTACAGTGAACCCCTCCTCCTATCATGTATCAAACCTAAAATCAGAAAAGAATCATGACTTCCATTCTTCATTGTTTCACAACTGATGGGAATTATATCTATGTATCTATATTCTTATATACCTACATGCCAATATACCTCTATCTGTCCATGTGTCCGTCCGTCCATCCATCCATCCTCCCACCTCCCATCCTCCCTTCAAGGAATACTTCCCTGAAAACATGTTAGAGTTCTGTGAATAATATTCAGATGCAAATCAGAGGCTTTGTGTTATGCTCTGTAAGCAGCTCAAGTATTTTTTGACCTAATTGATTTTGTGCCTACAATAACAATAACCGGAGAACTCTGAATAACTTTTTTCCATACCTGAGTTTCATTGCTTTTCTTTGAAAGCTATACATTTTGATGCTTTTCTTGGCATTTAACACATTGTCCTTAGTAGAAAAGTTTTGCCAAGATAGTTGATTGAGATTTGTTCCACGATATCATGGACCAAATGATGTAATACTTCCCTAATCATTTTAAAACTGGGTCTGTGATCCTACCCGACAGGGTTCTCTAGAAATAGAATTTCAGACGTATATTGACGTTCCCTCCCTTACACCAGGGTCTCACAGATTTTTCTGGGGGGCTTTCCTGGGAGGGAGAAAAATGTGTGACGGGCCTGTATTTAGTTCCCTGTTGTGACTGTGATACTTGTGATTTTCTGCTGCTGTCAACCTTGGTCTGGCCTTTGCACCTACCATAGAAACCCCACAAAATCAAGCAAATTAGCCCCATATGGGAATGCCACATAAAATTATCCCAGCCAATAGATGCAAGAATATGTATTTTATTCTTTTAAGATTTTATTTATTTATTTGACAGAGAGTACAAGCAGGCTCCCCACTGAGCAGAGAGGCTGGATCCAAGGACCCTGGGGTCATGACCTGAGCTGAAGGCAGACGCTTAACCAACTGAGCCACCCAGGTGCCCGAAGAATATGTATTTTAATGAAGGATTCATGAGGGGCACCTGGGTGGCTGAGTCGGTTAAGTGTTCAACTTGATTTTGGCTCGGGTCATGGGATCGAGCCCCACGTTGGGCTCTGCACTCAGCAGGGAGTCTGCTTGTCCCTCTCCATCTCCATCTCCCCAACTGGAGCTTTCTCTCTCTCTCTCTCGCTCGCTCTCTCTCTCTCTCTCAAATAAAAAAAAAATCTTTAAAAAAAATTTTTTTTGTATTCAGAGAGCCTGGTTTTACCACCACTGTGTATGATGATCATAACCTTCAGAAAGATACTGGTGAACTGGAAAGATGCATGGGGAGGTAAGCCTGTTAACACACACGGCCTTCTGCATACCTTAAATGTGTGTTCCAGTGGGTGAAGGTTAGAGCAGCCATCCTCAGCCCACACCAATAGCGTGATTTCTAGAAAAGTGAGCATGCTATAGCAGCTTCAGCAGTGACATCTCTTATCTTCTGGAAGGTGAATCTGGCATCTGGCATGCTACTCTGATGTGCTTACCAAGCACCCTGTGCTCATTTCATATTGTACATGCATTGGGCAGTAGTGAAAATGTTGCCACGTGACTTGCTCTCAGACAAGGTATGGGCTTCCTGAAGGCAGGTGAAGTGAAACGTTTGTATGTGAATCCTCATCCCCCAAGTATTGGGGATCGGAATAATTGGATGCCTTATGTATCTCTCTCGGTATAACCTCCCAAAGGATCACATGGTGGTTTTGACATCTTTTATATTTCATTATATCTGGCCCTTTTTCTGAAAGAAAAGCAAGAACATGAGTAGAATCTGAGACAGGCAAGATTTGCGGTGAGCGGTAGCATGCGGTAGCTCTTAGCTAGCCCCTGATAGGCGTGGGGCCTCCTACGTTCGTAAGAGGGAGGAGACTTGAGAAGTGTGCAAACAGGTGCAAGTACCTCCAGGGCATATACTGTTCAAATGTCCCGTTGTGCTAGTCGATTGGTGACTATGTGACCCCAGGCTCTGTTTGCTTTCCTACCGTGAATCATCCTTCTCCCACTTGGGGGTACTTTCCCAAGCGTGGATCCCAGCAGTGGATCCTCTGGAGGAATACAGGTGCATGTGCCCATGGCATGCCTGGGGACCCTGAGTCTTGAAATGACTACAGTGTCTCTCTCTCTGCAGTCCCTTTCAACAGCGAGTGAGGAAGGAGATAGGATAGCACAATAGTTACGCCGCCAAGCTCTATAATCAGACGTGCCAAGATTCAAATCCAAGATCCAGCATTTTGAGGCCAAGTGATCTTTGGCAAGTAGTTAAACTTAGTAAGTTTATGTTGTCTTACTTAAAAAAGTGAGTACATGTATTTATTCACAGAATGGTAGGAAGGATTAAATGAGGCAATGTATTCAGTATAGTGCTTGGGAACATAGTAAATGCTCATTAAAGAGTATCAGTAGATGGCTATTTAAGAGACCATTTGGGCTGCTAGAAATGTTATATCGATATTTAGTTGAATTAAGAGTGCTCTGCATATTATAAGACTATGAATAATTACAATTATAATTTCTGTAGGGCTTTAGAGGCTCATGATGAGTTTTGTCCATTGATTTTAATGTAAAAAAACGAATATAATATCTACATAATCATTTGCTATTTAGAATATGGTAATCTTGAGAAAGTACGGTGCTTAAATCCTAAAATATATCTTTATTGTATATAAGATGGGTGATTAAGTATGATAGGAAGAGAAATATGCAAATATATAAAGAAGAGGTGGAACTCAATTTTTTCAATATCAAGGCGAAAGGGAATATTATTATTCTCTTTAATTAGTCTGCCAGAAATAATTTATTATCCTGTATTCACATATCAGACTCTGGAACTTTGTGTAAGTGTAATATTCCAAAATATAAAATAAATGACCTTTCAATTTCTCTTACACTGTTTGCCTGTAGTGGGAAATTCAACATCTCTTACCATAAAGTTTGTGCATAGATGGCTGTTGGAAGATCCTGAAAAATATCCTCATTTTTTATTGTTATTCTAGGAAAACAGTGACCCCCAAATCTGCTAGCCAAGTTTGTATCCTGTAGGTTAATTCTTCAGTCAGATATTTTAGATTCTAGGTATTTTAGACTCAAATATTATAGGAGAAATTAATTAGGACCCCAATAACCCGTATAGGATCTAAACTGACCTCAATTAAAATTCAAGCTAATAATTAACTTCAAATATAACACCCATCAATTTTGCACCCTTACCTTGAACTACAGTTGATGATTTACCAGATAATCATTTCATTCCAATTACTTCTTTTTGTTGTGAACAAGTATTCAGCTCCCCAGAAGCAAATGAAAGCTCTTGAGGACTGTGTTTTTTTTTTCGTGGTCATTGATGTTAATATTAGTATTACTTTGAATTACTGGCTTCTTGTCTTTAATTTTACACTTTCTCTGTGCAGTGGTTCATCTCAGCCCTGCCTATGATATATGCGCAACAAGAGTATTTGAGTGTTGGAGAACCTAGCTGTCCATGTGATTGCAGTAAGAAGCAGGTTCATTTTAACTTAATTTGATGAGCAAACCCCTCTAGATCAGAGATTTAGCTGGCCTGCTATACTAGGAAATGGCTGTCCTTGCTTACAGCCTAACCATTCACAATTTCCTTTTATTCTTTTTTTTTCCCCCCCAACTCAGGAGACACATAGTGTCCCAGGGCATTCATGTTTATTTGGCATGTGAATTAATGGTTTCCATTAGAATTCACTGACTAGACATTTTTAAAGCAAAAATGGGGATCAGAGAGAAATCATAAGGGTTGGCAGTGATCCAGGGAAATGGGAAACTTTACACGTTTCTAGTAAAACAATACAGTCACTTTGGAGAACAGTTTGGTAGTTTCTTAGGAAGGTAAATAAATATTTACTGTACATCTCAGGAATTCTCCTAGGAATCTACCCAAGGAAAGGAAAAAAGTATCCCTGCACCAGGAGACTTTAATGCAAATGTTTATAGGAGCATTATTCTTAATATTCAAAAATTGCAAACAGTCCAAATGTCCTGCTGAATGGATCAATAAATGTAGTATATTTATACAGTGGAAAACTATTCACTCAAAAGGAACAAGCTACTGATATGGGCTGCAATATGAATGAACCCCAGAAACATGCCAACTTAAAGGAATCAGATGCAAAAGACCACATATTTAGATACAGAAATATTCTGGGGCTGGACCAACAGATTGGATGTAGGAGGTAACAGCAAAGATGATGGGAGACTTCTCACATTTGGCCCAAAGAAGAAAGTAGATGTTGAGCCTTTTAATAACATGAAGAAGACCGAAGGGTAGAGGTTTGGAGGTGCACCTGGGGGCTGTAAGTTGGAGACCCCGAACAGGGCTCCTGGTGAGAAATCACGTATGAAGGTGGATTTAAGAGCCTCAAGCTTTAAGAAGAGGTCAGGGCTTGTGAAAGGTAGAGACCTTAGAGCTGTGACTTAATTAATTGTTAGAGAAAGTATATTGTTGGAGAGGAAAACTGAACCCACGACCTTGGGACCAAGAAGCCTGTAGAGGTCATAGGAGTAGAATAAGCCAACAGAGGAGAGTGAGAAGGAGTCACTAAGGAAACAAAGCCAGGAGCAGGGAGACAGAGAGAAGGCATCCCAATGGCGTAGACCAGAATGAAGAGAACTATAGAAAGAACCTACTACTGCTACATTTATTTTACCTGATAAATGTCTATTTAATTATTTCTTACTGGTAGATATATTCTACTAATTAAGCTTTGAATTTTCAGTTAATGGATGCATTTTTCCCCCTCTGCATCTATAATGATGCCATCAAGTCTCATTTTCAGGAAATTAATTAAAAAGTAAGACAGACTGGAGAGGAGTCCATTTTCAGAAAAATACCACCTGCTTTTGAAATATATTATCATAGCCAACAATTAGTGTACTCCCAGTATTTAACGATTCCAGCGGCTATATTCAAAAATTCTCACCCGTCTAAAGCTTTTCAACAAATTATTTGTTCCTTCTTTACATAATATATTCGAGAGAATGTGTGAGTATGCCAATTCCTGTGGAAAGGGCCAAGAGGAGGTGAGAATCATAAATGGATTGTGAAGTCTTTCATGGAAACAAATTTTAGTCTGAATGTTCATTAAGTTTTTTTTTTTTTTACCTTAAACTTTGTCTGAAAAGTGAAAACCACTGGACTCTTTATCTTTCCAGTGCATGTGCTTTCAATTAGCTACTGTCTAAACAGGTAATCCAACTGTTGTCATGGGTCCAAAAGCCAGTAAACAAATGTACTCAGAAAGAAGTGTGGTCTTTCTCTTTGTTCCAGTCCTTACCCTCTGTGCCTGGTGTAAAATGCCTGGGGCTTTCTCCTGAGCCCTCAAAATCAAGTAAGCTCTCCATGGACTAAGGAGGAGCTGCCTGGTGTCCTGTCCATCCTTTACCCTTCTGTTCGGTCCCTCAAGTGCTACTTACTCAGTTTTCCACTGAATGAATGAAGATACTACATTGTGAAGATGTTCCATTCTTCTCCGTTTTAACCATTTGAGCTGCTAGCAGTAACTGAACAAGGAATAACCATTAACTTACTATGACAAAGCAAGATTAATTATGACACAAATCTACAAATGCTGCTTACTGTTCTCAGTTATCATTGAAGAGCATAAAAGCGCTTGTGATAATGTATGTGTTGAAGTCAGGAAGCAGTCACCACTGAAAAATAAGGAAAAACAGAAGAGACCAGAGGAAGCAAATCATGTGCCAGAGTGTGAGATCTTCCTGCATCCTAAGTATTTTCCCAGAAACCCACTCCACAATAAGCTTACTCTACGAAATATAAACTGGTTTGGCATATTCCATTTCCTAGCACACATTTAAAACTGGCCTTATGGCTCCTTGGGGGAAATGTCTCATTCTTGGTCTGGGGCAGGAAATACAAGATGAGCCTGGAGGATCTAGTAATGACAGAAAGCAGGGAATTGCTAAAGAAAAAAAAACAATAACCTGAGGCACGCCAAAAGGTCACAGGGATCAGCCTGAAAGAGCTCCCAGTGACCAAAGCTGGAACATTAGGAGCAACAAAATAATTATAATAACTGAATTTTATTATAACAAAAATCAGTATCTGATCAATATTGATAGAAGTAAATGGGTAAATGAATAAATACAGGAGAAGGGCTGACTCTTCCTCTAGAGAAGAATGACAAAAAATGTGTCTCCTCCCCGGGGGAGATATGTCCCCACCAGGTGGTATAACAGTTTCCCTTCTGCTGAGTGTGGGCTGGATTTAATCACTAGCTTGTGCAGAATAAAATAGGGAAAGAGAATTTTTAGTGAAGTCTGGCATTGATCAAGGTTAACATCCTCATTGGAAAGTCATGTTGATGTCAGCAGTGTCTTCCTATGATTAGGGTCTATTACATCTGCAAGTATAGTAACACATTTCTGTGTCTTTCTAGATAGACTATAGAGTCTTCTTTTTTTTTTTTTTTAAACTATGGATCCTTCAGTAGCATGAGGTCTGGTTGAATCATGAGGCTGAAGACACAGAGCTACATGTGTCTCAGCCTGCAGCAGCTGCAGCGAATATTTTTGTCCTTAGGACCCCACTCAAAAATAAAAGTCTCGCATGTAACCCAGTAAGTGTGTCAGAGCATTATCCTCAAGCACAGGGTATGTAAAGCATGTGCGCTTCTTTCTTTGTTATAAAAGAGGCAATGTGCAATGGTTGTCCTTTGTTTTTCAGGGGATGTGTGGGCAACTTCCCAAATCTTTGTAGACTCTCTCTCTCACTGTCAGGGCATCTAGAGTATCTGTTGCTTCTTGCTTGAGAGACTAATATGATGTCATAAATATAAGGGACCAAAGTATATTCTGCAGAATATCCAATGTGGCAAGACACCTTAAGACTGCATTGTGATGGGAAGCAAGAGAATTCACTCCCTGAGAAGCAGCTTCCATGGGCTGAGGGCAGTTCCCAGAGGAGGGGTAATAGACATGAGACACGAGTGGCCAAACCCTAGAGGGCTGGGGATGGATGCCCTGGGGACTTGGCAAGCATCACTTAGACTTGTAAAGAATACCATGAGCAAAAGGAAGCTAACACACACACACACACACACACACACACACACACACACACACACACACACACACACATTGAATCACCCATGAATTAAAATAGAGAACATATTTTAGGCAAATGACTGACAATTAATTTGTTATAATACCAAAAATAGAGAAGCCATTTACTTGTGATTCAATGAGCCATGCTAAATTTCATGAGGTTTCATTTATATTTACACTGGTAGAATGTGGATTGCATATGACATCATTTTAAAGCCAGTAACTAGAATAAAAATCAGAGACAGAATATAAATCAAAGCTTAAAAAAATAGTTCAGTGTTCTGATTGCAAATTTTTTTTTAGTTTTAAAATCCTGCAAAGATAAGCTTATATGGTCACATTTTAAAGTGGCTAATACCCAGATCAAAAACCTTTCTCAAGTTTTTATCAAATACAACTCTAAGAGAACAGTCTTTAAACTTATACAGGTGTCTCAATGAATGCATTACCGGAAGGCTCACAGACATCCATGTAACTGAGCAGAAAGGCTCTGTTCTCTGGACGTTCTAAACATTCATAACATTGATGAAGGGAATGACATAATGTAACAGTTGAAATGTGCAAGTTGTGGTCATAGGATGAGAATTTGGGTCTGAATAATTTTAGGACAAAAGACAATTTTTACCATTTGCTGGCCATTTTAGTGAGCCTCACTAGGTGGGATGTAGGAGCTCCCTTGGAGGAGCTGGGACTTTTTTCATGATTGCAAAAGACATGGTGAAGTTTTATGTGTCAGCTGAACCATAGGAGGTACTTTGGCCTACGACATGTTGGCAGTAAGAACCGTGCAAATTCAAGGGTAGGCCTTCAGAGGCCTTGTGTATTTCTCCCTGTCCTTTTGTGTGTTGACCTTTGCCGTGAGAGGAGCAAGGCCTAGTTATCAGCAGCCAAGAAGGATGCAAGACATGGGGAGTAGAGCTGCTCCAGCTCTCGCAGCCAGAAGCAGACCTGCTCAGCCAAGCTCGACCCAACCCAGCTGACTTGAAGATCCATGAAAACAAATGCTTATTTCCATATGCTTCTGACTGTTGACAGCCATTTTTTCATGACCAAGTCAGCTGATTGTGCACATGCCCATGCTCCACCCTGGTCTCCACCCTGGTCTCTCTTCAGATTTCCTTTGTCTCCTTCTACAGCTTTCAAGCCTGCACTGCTTAGCTTGCCCCACCCTGGAAGTATGGCTGTCCCAGGCCATATGACCTCTACCGTCTTTCCTGACAGCTCAAGCCCTGGGCCTAACTCTGGTAGAAACTACATCTGTAAGCTTCTGCAGGAATCAGACACAGAGTGAGAAATTGAACTAATTCTCCCATTAATCAGATGCTAAAGATGAATTTTCCTGCCTGTGATCTGTGTAGGGATTGGGAAATGGATGACATTCAGTGGATGCCTACTGCATGCATCTCATTTAATGCTTATAATGAATGCTTCCATGGGTATTATCATTCTTAGAGGAGACTGGAAACTCAAAATGTTTGTTACTTGCTCAAGGTCACCCATCTGGGAACTGGCTGTAGACCCAGGCTTTCTCCCTACTCCACTGTGTCTAAACTCCACGGTGATGTTGTAGTTATTCTGATTTACTAAAATCTCTAGTGTTCATGTAAGTCTCCTAACAGTGAGATCTATAGAACAGGAAATACTAATCTCCATTTTTTTCTCTAAAATAATAAGTAATTTATCCCAATACCTGGTTCCTAATGACTAGCTACCATTAAGTGCTAGCTAAGTGCTAGCTAAGCTATCTTCACTATGATCACAAATATTGCTAATACAATTGCAAATAAGATATATGAAAAGGAAGTGGTATTCCCAAGCCATTTACTTTGGCTAGCACCGTGGAAGACATAGATCCTTAACAATGTGATAAATGTTTTCTCTGATGATTTACCCTCAGAAATTCTCTTTGGAAGGAGCTAGTAGTTTTTTTGTTTATAAAATATTTAACATACCATCCGGGATGGAAGAAGAGAAGCTGGGGCCTGGATGGGAACAGAACTCTTTTTTTTTTTTTTAAATTTTTATTGTTATGTTAATCACCATACATTACATCATTTAGTTTTTGATGTAGTGTTCCATGATTCATGGTTTCTGCCTAACACCCAGTGCTCCACGCAGAACGTGCCCTCTTTAATACCCATCACCAGGCTAACCCATCCCCCCACCCCCCACCCCTCTAGAAACCTCAGTTTGTTTTTCAGAGTCCATCGTCTCTCATGGTTCGTCTCCCCCTCCGACTTACTCCCCTTCATTCTTCCCCTCCTGCTATCTTCTTCTTCTTCTTTTTTTTTCTTAACATATATTGCGTTATTTGTTTTAGAAGTACTGATGTGTGATTCAACAGTCTTGCACAATTCACGGCGCTCACCATAGCACATACCCTCCCCAGTGTCTGTCACCCAGCCACCCCATCCCTCCCACCCCCCACCACTCCAGCAACCCTCAGTTTGTTTCCTGCGGTTAAAAATTCCTCATATCAGCGAGGTCATAAGATACATGTCTTTCTCTGACTTATTTCACTCAGCATAACACCCTCCAATTCCATCCATGTCGTTGCAAATGGCAAGATCTCATTCCTTTTGATGGCTGCATAATATTCCATTGTGTATATATACCACCTCTTCTTTATCCATTCATCTGTCGATGGACATCTTGGCTCTTCCCACAGTTTGGCGACTGTGGACATTGCTGCTACAAACATTGGGGTGCACGTACCCCTTCGGATCCCTACATTGGTATCTTTGGGGTAAATACCCAGTAGTGCATTTGCTGGATTATATGATAGCTCTATTTTCAACTGTTTGAGGAACCTCCATACTGTTTCCCAGAGTGGCTGCACCAGCTTGCATTCCCACCAACAGTGTAGGAGAGTTCCCTTTTCTCCACATCCCCGCCAACATCTGTCCTTTCCTGACTTGTTAATTCTAGCCATTCTGACTGATGTGAGGTGGTATCTCATTGAGGTTTTGATTTGGATTTCCCTGATGCCGAGCGATGTTGAGCACTTTTTCATGTGTCTGTTGGCCATTTGGATGTCTTCTTTGGAAAAATGTCTGTTCATGTCTTCTGCCCATTTCTTGATTGGATTATTTGTTCTTTGGATGTTGAGTTTGATAAGTTCTTTATAGATTTTGGATACTAGCCCTTTATCGGGTATGTCATTTGCAAATATTTTCTCCCATTCTGTCGGTTATCTTTTGGTTTGGGGGACTGTTTCTTTTGCTGTGCAAAAGCTTTTTATCTTGATGAAATAGGTATTAATTCTTCTTTAAATGTTTGAAAGAATTCCCTGGGAAGCCATCTGGCCCTGGGCTTTTGTTGGGAGATTTTTGATGCCTGCTTCAATTTCCTTAGTGGTTATAGGTCTGTTCAGGTTTTCTATTTCTTCCTGGTTCAGTTTTGGTAGTTGATACATCTCTAGGAATGCATCCATTTCTTCCAGGTTATCTAATTTGCTGGCATAGAGTTGCTCTTAATACGTTCTTATAATTGTTTGTATTTCTTTGGTGTTGGTTGTGATCTCTCCTCTTTCATTCATGATTTTGTTGATTTGGGTCATTTCTCTTTTCTTTCTGATAAGTCTGGCCAGGGGTTTATCAATCTTGTTAATTCTTTCAAAGAACCAGCTCCTCGTTTCGTTGATCTGTTCTACTGTTCTTTTGGTTTCTATTTCATTGATTTCTGCTCTGATCTTTATGATTTCTCTTCTCCTGCTGGGTTTAGGCTTTATTTGCTGTTCTTTCTCCAGCTCCTTTAGGTGTAGGGTTAGTTTGTGTATTTGAGACCTTTCTTGTTTCTTGAGAAAGGCTTATATTGCTATATACTTTCTTAGGACTGCCTTTGCTGCCTCCCAAAGATTTTGAACAGTTGTGTTTTCATTTTCATTGGTTTCCATGAATTTTGTAAATTCTTCTTTAATTTTCTGGTTGACCCATTCATTCTTTAGTAGGATGCTCTTTAGCCTCCATGTATTTGAGTTCTTTCCGACTTTCCTCTTGTGATTGAGTTCTAGTTTCAAAGCACTGTGGTCTGAAAATATGCAGGGAATCATCCCAGTCTTTTGGTACCGGTTGAGACCTGATTTGTGACCTAGGATGTGATCAATTCTGGAGAATGTTCCATGGGCACTAGAGAAGAATGTGTATTCTGTTGCTTTGGGATGGACTGTTCTGAATATGTCTGTGAAGTCCATTTGGTCCAGTGTGTCATTTAAAGTCTTTATTTCCTTGTTGATCTTTTGCTTAGATGATCTGTCCATTTCAGTGAGGGGGGTGTTAAAGTCCCCCACTATTGTTGTTGTCAATGTGTTTCTTTGCTTTTGTTATTAATTGCCTTATATAATTGGCTGCTCCCATGTTCGGGGCATAGATATTTACAATTGTTAGATCTTCTTGTTGGATAGACCCTTTAAGTAAGATATAGTGTCCTTCCTCATCTCTTATTACAGTCTTTGTTTTAAAATCTAATTTGTCGGATATAAGAATTGCCACCCCAGCTTTCTTTTGGTGTCCATTAGCATGGTAAATGGTTTTCCACCCCCTCACTTTCAATCTGGGGGTGTCTTTGGGTCTAAAATGAGTCTCTTGCAGACAGCATATCGATGGGTCTTGTTTTTTAATCCAATCTGATAGCCTGTGTCTTTTGATTGGGGCATTTAGCCCATTTACATTCAGGGTAACTATTGAAAGATATGAATTTAGTGCCATTCTATTGCCTGTAAGGTGTTGTGACTGTATATTGTCTGTGTTCCTTTCTGATCTATGCTGCTTTTAGGCTCTGTCTTTGCTTAGAGGACCCCTCTCAATATTTCTTGTAGGACTGGTTTCGTGTTTGCAAATTCCTTTAGTTTTTGTTTGTCCTGGAAGCTTTTTATACCTCTCCTTCTATTTTTCAATGACAGCCTAGCTGGATATAGTATTCTTGGCTGCATATTTTTCTCGTTTAGTGCTCTGAAGATATCTTGCCAGTCCTTTCTGGCCTGCTAGGTCTCTGTGGATAGGTCTGTTGCCAATCTAATGTTTCTACCACTGTAGGTTACATCTCTCTTCTCCCGAGCTGCTTTCAGGATTTTCTCTTTGTCTCTGAGACTCGTAAGTTTTACTATTAGATGTCGGGGTGTTGACCTATTTTTATTGATTTTGAGAGGGGTTCTCTGTGCCTCCTGGATTTTGATGCCTGTTTCCTTCCCCACGTTAGGGAAGTTCTCTGCTATAATTTGCTCCAATATACCTTCAGCCCCTCCTGCTCTTTCTTCTTCTCCTGGGATCCCAATTATTCTAATGTTGTTTTGTCTTATCGTATCGCTTATCCCTCGAATTCTGCCCTCGTGATCCAGTAGTTGTTTATCTGTCTTTTTCTCAGCCTCTTTATTTTCCACCATTTGGTCTTCTATATTGCTGATTCTCTCTTCTGCCTCATTTATCCTAGCAGTTAGTGCCCCCATTTTTGATTGCACCTCATTAATAGCCTTTTTGATTTCGACTTGGTTAGATTTTAGGTCTTTTATTTCTCCAGAAAGGTCTTCTCTAATAACTTCCACGCTTTTTTCAAGCCCAGCTAGTATCTTTAAAGTCATGATTCTGAACTCTAGGTCCAACATCGTACTAATGTCCATATTGAGTAGGTCCCTGGCAGACGGTACTACCTCTTGTTCTTTTTGCTGAGGTGATTTTTTTCGTCTTGTCATTTTGTCCAGAGGAGAACAGATAAATGAGAGAACAAAATGCTAACAGGTTAACAATGTCCCCAGCAAATATACTCTATACAAATCAGAAAAGACCTGAAACCAGGGGAAAAGAAAGGGAAAGGAAGAAAAAAGAAAGAGAAAAAAAAGAAAAAGATAAAGATAAAAACAAACAAAAACAGAACAAAACAAAACAAGAAAAACAGATTATGATCAAATATGATCAGGCTAGTGCATAGATCAGTGCCACACACTAGATTTTGGGTGTATTTTGGTCTGTTAGAAGAACGTGCCTCCTAAAATTTTAAAGGAAGAAAGACTTATATATGTACAAAATAAGGGTTGATACAATGAAGGGATGGAAGAGGACTGTAAAGATGAAAATTGTAAAAGGTTTTATAAACAGAATTGATAAGTTGTTTGAAAGAAGAAAGATTTAAAAAAAAGAAAAAAAATGGTAGAGACTGTGATCAGGCAGGAGACTAGAACAAAGCCATACACTAGTGATTAGGGTATATTTTGATCTGTTAGAAGAAACTGTATATCAAAATTTTAAAGAGAAGAACATATATATATATATATATATATATATATGCCAAAAATAAGGGTATCTACTATGAAGGGATAAAATATGACTCTAAAAATGAAAAATAAAAACTGTTTTTTTAAAAAAGGGATTGATAAGATGTTGGTTGAAAAAGGGAAAAACAAAAATTCTAAAAAAAAACAAAAAACAGTTAAAAAAATTAACTTTGAAAAACTAATGAATCATGGTAAAAAAGCCATGAATTCTATGTGCAGTATTCCCCTAGCGCTGGAGTTCTCCCGTTCTCCTTGATTGGTAAACTTGATCTTGGCTTGCTGGCTGTTCGTGCTGATCTCCTGGGGGAGGGGCCTGTTGCCGTGGTTCCCAAATGTCTTTGCCGGAGGCGGAATTGCCCCGCCCTTGTGAGTCCGGGCTAAGCAAGCTGCTGGGGTTTGCTCTCGGGAGCTTTTGTTCCCTGCAAGCTCTCGGTCCAGCTTTGGAGGACCAGGGCGAAAACGGTGGCCTCCCAATCTCCGCCTGGAGGAGTTGAGAACTCGGGGCCCCGCTCCTCAGTGCGCCCCCAGGGAAAAGCAGTCACTCCCGTGTCCCCGGTCTCCAGCCGCACTCCGTGCTCACCCGGCCTGTGACCGAGCGTTTCTATCTCTGGCACCCGACCCCATGTGGAGTCTCCAAACCCAGCAGATCCCTGCGGTGCGCTCCTGCGCCGCTCCTCCCGGTGGAGGAAGGGGAGTCCCCCCGGCTCTGCTGCTTGTTGGGTCCCTGCTGGAGGAGCAGTGGCCCGACTGGGCCGCGGATCATGGTTTATGGCAACCCCGAGCTGAGAGCCCGCACCTCGGCTCCGTCTCTGCAGCCGGCTTCCCCGCTCCGATCCCTGGGAGCTCTGCCGCACTCAGGCACCCCCGGTCTTTCTGTGACCCCGAGGGTCCTGAGACCACACTGTCCTGTGAGGGTTCTACCCCACCCCCACCCCCCTTAGCCACTGAGGTGATGTCTCTCAGCGCTCAAAGTTCCTATTCTGTGCTCCGTGGCTCTAGCACTTGCTGGAAGTGGCCGACGGAGGCCCCCTCCCCCGCGGTCTCTCCTCCCGAATATCGTCTCAGATTCACTTCTCCGTACGTCCTACCTTCCAGTAAGTGGTCGCTTCGCTGTTCAGAGTTGTTGCTACCCTCTTCTTCGGTCTCCTGTTGAGTTCGTAGGTGTTCAGAATGGTTTGATCCCTATTCAGCTGAATTCCTGAGACCAGATGAAATCCAGGTCTCCTACTCCTCCGCCATCTTGCTCCCAGGAACAGAACTTTTAAAAGTGCAACCAGGGCTGAAGTACTCTGCACAGAAATGCCACACAACCTGGTGGCTGGCACTGATGTGGCCCTGAGCATGCCCAGGAAACCAACTGTGCACCATGTGGGTTAACTCACCTAATCCCCAGGTACACTGTGCGTTAGTTGTGCTTTTACTGACCCACTTTTCCAAATCGGACCACTAGCCACAGAGCGGTTAAATAACCTGCCCAGTCGTACAAGCTAGAGGCAGTAGGATCAGAACTGAGAACCAGGGGTTCTGTTTGACCAGCTGTTATCTAAGTAACCCTTCTTTGACTTAGTTCCTCCTGAATGGAAAACAAAATTATAAAGAAGCAGCAGCAAAGAAAAAGGTGGGAGTCAGGATGGAAATGGAATCCATCCAGGAAAAAATATTCAAGGCCTGGGTCAGATCCAAAGTCACTTAAGAAACACCCGAGAGGATGAATGGATTAAAGTGGAAAATGAAACAGAAATCAATGGCTCATATAAAATTGGGTATTTTTGTCTCACTGTCCATGATGTAGACTCAAAACCTTAGTAAAATCTACCAGATGCACAGTGGATTCTTTTAAGGAGTGTTAGGTTTGTTGGTGAAGACCGTGACTATGAAGGTGCTGAATTTCCTTATAGCTCACACAGCCTATGTAAATAGCTATTTCCTCAGTGCTGTAAAATGCCTATAAAATAATCTGAAATTAACATGCGTCAAGATCTGAAAAAAGGAAATCAAGTTTAGGCATCTTGAATGGAAAGTAAAACGAATGAAAACATTTTTCAGGATTGTCTTTCATCTTACTGGCAATAGATCATTAGTTGAAATAATTTTCTCCTATGAAACACAGGTGTGTCTTAGGAAGCGGTTATCATCTATCCTCACTGAGATAGAGTGGGATCCTACTTTAAGGAGTAAGAATCTGGAGGAAAAAGGAAGAAAAAGATTTAATAGCATGCAAGTCCTAAGGGACGAAATACAAACGTCACTGGTAGCAGGAGGCAACAAGATACGACAGAAACTCATTCCTCAAGAATCTGTTGGATATGCTCCATCCTATATCCTCCACTTGTCAAGGAAGAATTTCTAGGAGCAAGGGACCTCAAAATAGTTACTGCTTACATGAAGATCTGGAGTGGCAAAGGTCATCAGTTATTCTCCCCTGAAATTTTAGGAAGGACAGAAGTAACTGTACATTGGGAGTGACACAGGGCTTTCCCCAGGGAGAGACTTGATCTTATGTGTCACCACGGTGTTCATGGTGCTTTACAAGGAGGGCCTTCCATTAATTGTCAGGAATGAAAGAGGGGCGATCACAGCCATGCAGTCTAGTTTATTCTTTTCTGACTACCGAATCACCAAAGTAGGAGGAATCTCCACCAAGCTTCATATACTCATTTTTTTTTTAACTCTAAGGAAAATATAGGTAAACTATGCCTAATAGTAAAATTTCTAATTTCTGACTTCTTAAAATTTCAGTTCCCCAAGTTCTGCTGGTGTTGATATTGATTAAAGATGAATTGCATTCTGGCACTAAGTCAGCAAATGAATTGAAAACAGGACAGACAATCCATATGGTGACTTTTCCGATCTGACATTATTATAAGAATTAGGCAACAGACTGTGATCCATTACCATGGGATCCCATATAGAAAATAAGCAGTATTTGCAAAAACTTCTATATAATTCTATAAATACAGACCACTTTCAAGTTTATTTAATTTATTCCATCTAGAATCAAAAGATGTTTGAATTCCAGTTTTCTCTTTTATTGGCTATGTTATAAAAATCCACTTAAAAAAACTGACAATACCAAATACTGGCAAAGGTGTAGAACAACTGAAACTCTCCTATATTGTTGGTTGGAAGCAAAGTGATACAGTCCCTTTGTAAAAGAACTTGGCATATGACCCAGCAATGCCATGCTTAGACACCTACCCAAGAATAAAAGAAGACCTGTGTCCCCACAGAAACCTTACATGAGTGTTTATTGCAGCTTTATTTGTAATTGTCAGAAAGCCGGAAATAACCCAAAAGTTCGGGGAATGAATGGAAAAATTATAGTATATCTGCACCATAGAATACTACTCAGCAGTATATAGGAATGAGCTCTTGATACACACAATAACTGTTGAATCTCAGAGGCATTATGCTGAATGAAAGAAGCCAGACTTAACAGGCTGTGTACTTTGTGCCTGCACTTATATGGCATTCTGGGAAAGGGAAAGTTACAGGGATAAAAATCAGACTGGTGTCAGCCAGGGGTTGGGGAGTGGGGAACTGATCATGAATAACCCTTTAAGGTTCATGTCAGATACAGTATTTCTTGATGGTGGTGGTGTTACATGACTATATGAATTTGTCAAAATCCACAGAACTATATATAAAATGTGTGAATTTTGTTCTATGTAAAGAGACTCCATATCACAAGAAACTAATCAAAAATGTAATGCCTCTGTACTTAGAACCTTCAGTATTATTTTTTTGTATTGAAAGATAAAAGCACTTTGAGCTTCTGTGTCTCCTGCCGATTACCTAGTGGTAACCCCATGGGATTGTACGAGGACCAAGCAGTCTACTGGCAAAATGCTTCCTGAACAGTAAATTATCTGTAGTCTCTGTTACCTGGGGAGGTTTGAGGTCAGATTGCTGTTCCTTTCCCAGACGAAGTCCATTACTTGCCCTTGGCACTCACTGGTAAAGCAAATGGTCAGAGCTAAATTCCAGGTTCCGTTTCTGTGAGTCAGGAGAGACTATCCCCCCTTTTCTTTTTCTCCATCTTAGTCAAAAAAATTAAATTTAAGAATAACCTAGAGACCCTTAATCTTAATTCTGGGAAAAAAAAAAAAGGGAAATCTCTCCTTCGGGAGTGAACGTATACACAACATTTTAAAGTCAATGATGGATGATTCACAACCATCTACTGGTCGTGCCTCTGCTCAGATGCCTGTTGGACTAAGTACCTCCCCTCTGACGAGAGCACTCTCCCTCCACTTTAGGGAAGGACTTTTCCTCTTCACCTCACTCTTAAGGATGTGGTTTGCATAGAGATTGGCCAGAGAAGGGAGCAGATGTGGCAGCCCCAGGATTTTCCTAATTAGAACTGAGGTGAGGAGTCTCTTTGCAAAGAGTCGGAGAGGTGTTCCTGGAGCTGCTGGAGACAGAGCGTCCCATCTCGTGGGACAAGCCAGGAGCAGAGCAGTAGGCAGCCTGCAGAGTGTGGAGATGGGGGTTTGGGGTCCTGAGCATCGAGTTCTGCCCTTGATCTCTTGCACTTGACACGGATGAAGCTCCCGGTTGGGTATTAGTCCCCATGTCCTCTCTTCAGCACTGTTGTGTTTTATCATGAGGTAGTTTCGAAATGAGTTTTTGTTTTGTTCTGTAACCAAATGGGCCCTGACTAATAGCCCATAGATCCGTGTTAATGAATGCTGATAGGAGCCACAGAGTCATGAACTTTTATATTAAATTTAAGGTAGTTCATGAAATTCCCCATCGTTAATATAATATAAGCTTCAGTTTATAGAAGCTTATAGAGTTAAGTAATTAACCCATTATCAAATGATGTAAATGGCATAAGCAGGAATTAAATTTATGCCTTTCACTTTTCTCTGCTTCCTCCAATGCACGTAAGTAGGAAGCAACACATGTATCCTATCTGAGCCTCTTATGATTCAGCAGCAGGTGATGATACCCATCTGTGCACAATCTCTCGTCCCTTGTGGCCAATAAAGTTTTCTTTTTTTAATTAAGAGAATTGGAAAAAAAGTTCTACATAATCTGGCTACTTGCTACCTCTGGGATCTCTGTTTTACTACCCTCCTCATACACACTTCACTCCAGCTACCCTATCACCTCCCTAGTTTAGGATGGCATATTTTCCTCCATCTATTTACTTTAAACCTATCTGTGTCTTTATATTTAAAGAGGGCTTCTGGTAGATGACACAGAGTTGGGTCCTGGTTTTTTGATCGTCTCAGAAAAATCTCTGTCTTTTAATTGGTGTCTTTAGACCATTGACATTTAACTGGTCCTTGATAATGATACATTGGTTATTGACACAGGTGGATGAATATCTACCATAGTCATTGGTGTTTTCTGCTTTTTGACCTTGTCCTTCCTGTTTTTGTCTTCCATTCTCTTTCTGCCTTTTGTGGTTTTAACTGAGCATTTTATATGATTCCATTTTCTCTCCTTTCTTAGTACATCAGTTATACCTTTTTTTAAAATAACTTTCTTCACTGGTGTCCCTGGAGTTTACAATGTATGTCTACAACTAATCCATCTCCACTTTCAAATAACACTACCCCACTGCCCGGGTAATGTGAGTACCTTTGTAGCTGCCCCTACAGTCTTTAGCTAGTGTGTGTGTGTGTGTGTGTGTGTGTGTGTGTGTGTGTGTGTGTGTGTGTGTGTGTGTGTGTGTGTGTGTGTGTGTTTTCTCCAGTCTTTTCTCTTCGCTTTTCAATTTTCCAGTCTTTTTTCTCTCTGCTTCTCAGTTCTGGAAGATTCTACCGGGATGTCCTTAAGCTCAGAGCTGCTTTTCTTAGCTGTGCCCAGTCTACTGTAAAGCCCAAACAAAGGCATTCTTCATTGCTGTTACAGTATTTTTTGTATCTAGCATTTCTTTATGGTTCGTTCTTAGAATTTCCATCTCTCTGCTTACATTGCCCGTCTGTTCTTAAATATATGTTGTCAGCTTTATCTGTTAGAGCCCTTAGTGTATAAGTTGTAGTTGTTTTAAATTCCGTCTGATCATTCTAACATCCTTAGCACATCCGGTCCTGATGCTTGCTCCATCTCTTCAAATTGTGCGGGGGGGTTTTTGGCTTTTGGTGTGCCTTGTGATTTTTTCTTGCTAGCCTGACACGATGTACAGGGTAAAAGGAACTGTTAAATAGGCCTTTAGTAATGTAGCCAAGAGGTATGGGGGAAGGAGAAGTGTTCTGTATCCTGTGATGGGTCTGAGTCTCTGAGTGAGCCTGTGCCTCTGGCCCGTGAACTTCACCAGTGTTCCTCTGTTATTTCTTCCCACTTCCGTGGGACTGGAGGGCTAGAGTGAGCTGCTGTTGGGTATTTCCCTTTCACTGGTCAGTGAGGATCTGAGAACATACCTCAGCAGGTTAGGCCCTGGGTAAGTCGTTTCTCCAGAAGACAAGCCTTGTTAAGAATACAGAGTTCTCTGATGTATTTTAAAATGGTTCCTTTCCCCCTCCCCTTGCCGGAAGCAGGAAGGGATTTTTTTTTGGTGATATTTACTGTGGCCACCTGGTTGAGCTTCTGGAGATAAATCTCACAATATTATGGGGGTGCTTTTATGACTGGGCCCCCCTGGAGTTTTCATCTCTGACTTGTCCACACTGAGCCCCCAGCAGTTGAACAGTCCCAGATCAGCCCTATCACAGGTCTTCACGGTGGTTTATAAGTTTCTGCTCGGGAAGATAGCTGTGACTCCCTGTTATTTGCCAGCCTGTGTCTCTGGTCTTAGAGGCAGTGGTTTGCCCTGTGTCCTCGCCTCTCTTATGGATCCAAGAACCAAGAACAGTTGTTGACTTTTCAGTCTGTTCAGCTTTTACTTATTGGGCTGGAGTGGTGACATGCAGGGTCCTTACCTGCGGGAACAGGAAACCCCAAGTCTCCCCTCACTGTTTTGCCGTCATGCGCCCGCCTGAAATCCTTTTTACTTCTTTCCTCTCCATGGAATTTTCTGCCCTTCAGCTGTCCTCTGTGTTCACCCCCTCATCATCTTCAGGTGTAATTTTGTCACATAGATCTCTGGACACTTCATAGAGTATCGTAACTCCCCCCGTGTTTTCCTGTCTTTTATACCTTCTCCTCTCAAGAAGACATTATTAATATCTATCACTACTTTCATACTCCTCTTTTTTTTTAATCACCTGTGTTCCTCACTGAAGTGCAATCTTCATGAGGATAAAGGTATTTGTCCATTTTGTTGACCCACAGACCAGAGACCCTTGAAAAATGCCTAAAATACATGAGGTACTCCTATTTTTATCAAAATGTGTTAAATGAGTGGATGATAAGTAAAGGATTCTGGGATTTCATTTATTTTACAAAAAAAACACACATTGATTTTTGTTCACTGAATTATAAAATTCACCAGTGCAATGTTTTTGAGGGTTTCGTTTTTGTTCTAGTAAAAGGACCCCAATTCTACCCAAGTTCTATACAATGAATAAAATCTTTATGGTAAGGAGCACCATGCGTAATCTGAGGACAGGGCAAAAAGTATTTTCTGGCCTCGAGTGGTCTGTTCCTGGAAATAGGGACTGTGTTGAGATATGGGCAGCCCTGCTTCTTGCTCCGTCTGTCCAGAGCCTTATGGTCTCTTACCTCCATTTTCTCTGCACCTGTTCCACTCTCTGCTTCTCTGTACATGGGTTTGCTTGGTTACCCCAAAGCAAGTTCATAGAACAAAGAAAGGGAACAGGGTTGGCTCTCTTTGATCACGTGTCCATCCCTGTGTGATCATACATATGACCAGAAAGGTGGAATCACAGGAAGAACCGGGCATACCTCTTCTAGGGCCTATGGGCAAGTGATATCTCTACAAAGGACTAAGGGCAGGTCTGACAATGGAAGAATCCAAAAGTGTTTTGCCATTTTATAAAGTCATTGGTAGAATATAAATATGAGTGTGTGATTCTCGGCTGTCTTTTGGATCTAGAATAGACCTCAGTAGATGACATACATTTTCCTTTCTTCATTTTAAAGAGGAGGAAATTCAAATCCAGAGAATTTTGTTATTAATGGTATCACATTACTGTGCTTTGACATCTTACAAATTTCACCTAGATATCCTAGGCTCTCAGTTTCCTTATTCGTGAAATAAAATGAAATCTACATTAAAAAAAAATAGTATTGACCTTGAAAGGAAATTTCACTAATAATCTTCCCTACCATTCTCCCACTGCTTCTGTCTTTGAAAGACACTGTTCTGTTTGTCCATGGTCACCCCCCCCAACATAATTTAAATGAAAGAGTCCCATTTCTGAATTGGTGAAAAATCTTAGGAAAAGAAGCAAAAAAAAAACCCAAAAAACAAAAAAAACCCAGAAGAAGTTCTTGATTAAGAAAAGACAAGTATAGGGGTGCCTGGATGGCTTAGTCGATTAAGCATGAGACTTTGGCTCAAGTCATGATCTCAGGGTCCTGGGGTTGAGCCCCATGTCGGGCTCCCTGCTCAGTGGGGAATCTGCTTCTCCCTCTCCCTTTGCCCCTCACCCCTGCTTGTGTGCTGTCTCTCTCTCTGTCAAATAAATAGATAAAATCTTAAAAAATAGAGAAAAGACAAGTGTGGCAGCTTCATAAAATGAAACAAGAACTTGTGAGGAACAGTTAAACACACAAACACATTATACATATACAGGTAAATTCTCAAACATATGTACATCCCAAACGTTATTCTCTTGTGAAGAAAATAAATCAAACATGGTATCTATAAAACTTCATTTTATTTGTCCAACAGAGGAGCAAAAAATAAATGTTTTGTGCCTTTGCTTGAGAAGTATCTGTTTACTTTCCGTTTACATTTGTATGCTTTGCTATACGTATTTTTATTTCTTTTTTTCTTTCTTTTTTTTTTTTTTTTTGCATGTATTTACTCCTGTATATACCTTAGCAAAATCACCAGGGACACTTTTTTTTTAAAAATGAAAGGAAATCTACTAAAATAATGTGCACTGCATAGTCCTTAACATAAATCAACTTTAAAGAATAATGTACTAAAACAATAATAAACACAAAAGAACTCTTGCAGTGAACACCACATTATAGTCTGGAGCAGGATTTGTTGAAAAAACATGGAGACAGGGCGCCTGGGTGATTCAGTCAGTTAAGCATCTGCCTTCAGCTCAGGTCATGATCTCGGGGTCCTGGGATCAAGTCCTGAGTCGAGTCGGGCTCCCTGCACAGCGGGGGCCTGCTTCTCCCTCTGCCTCTGCCCCTCCCCCACTCACGCTCTCTCTGAAGTGTATATATTAAGAAAGAAAAGAAAAACCATGGAGGCTAAACGTGAGAGAGCCCACAGCTACTTCTACAGTTTGGTAGCTCTTTATACAAACACTAGAATGTTTCTTTGTCAGGGGATGTGATGTTTTTGTGCACTGTCACGTATTACTGAACTCTGAAGTTGTAAACAAATGTTTGTTTCTGTTTCCCGGACTGTATACCACGAAAAAAATAACTAGATGCTGACATTTTAACTACATAAGTTAATTTTAAGGAAAATGAAGAAACACAGGTTTATTAACTTAACATATTTTATTAGTTGCCTCAGATGTTACATATATGAAAACTTATGTTTCCTGAATGACCTTGGGTACATTAACTAGCCTTTTTGGACCTCAAATTCTTTACTTGGAAAATAGACACTAACTCCAGGAGTTCGTGGGAGAAATTCCTCTTGGAGCCAGAGCCTACTCTGTACTAAAATGGTCAATATATCTGGTGTTGTTTTACCATAGTTCTGTAGCATCAGGAAATTACCATGGAATCAAATGCTCCCTAGTAATCAGCATTTGGGGAGACTATATGGAAACTCACAAAACTAATTTGCTTTATTTTTACTTGGCAATGCGCAGTTTTAAATTACAGACTTTTGTATCTTGAGGTTACATAGAGGATGTCACTGCCGGTGGATGATGAGCAAGTGGATTTTTATCGGGACTGCATTTACACACAATAGAATTTGTGGCTGAGTTTCTGTGAAGTGACTGGATGGGCTTTTGGCTAACAGTCCACTTTTTCAGTCATTGCTCTAATGAACTTGCCTTGATGAAGGGGTAGTTCATATCACTTAAGAAATTTAAGCGTGCCAGATGATCATCCTCTGTTTCAGTCCGTTCTCATAAGAGACAAAACACACTGATTGCACACCTCTAAAAGGTGACCTTTTCCTCCCCTTCCCATTGTCCTGTGTTCTGTAAGGCATTTAATATATATGTGCATAGCTTGAAAAGAAAAATATTGTCAAAACAAGTTGCCCCATAATCTTGCTCTTTTAATTTTCTCATGGCCATCTTTGACTTGGATAAGGATTCACTTCAAAGATTCCATCAACACAGAGTGGTCAGTGAAGGCCTGGCGGGGGGTCTGTGCTCATAACACAAGCCATCAACATCTCCATAGCACTCTCTAAACTGGATTTGCTTCATTTCTTGCTCTTCCATTCAGTTTGCTCCCACACTGAATCACTGTGTTTTAACTACATGCGTTTAATATGCCACTATTGACGTTCTCAAGGCTAAATAAGGATGAGTCTTATGTGGCATATTTCTAGACCACAGAGCTATCATCTTTAGGGAAAAAAAAATTCCAAACGAAGCCAAAAACAAACCAAACAACCGTCTAAAAATCTTCCCTGCTGATTTCAGAAAATGTCTCATCTACCCTTGTTGATAAAGTGAAACAGAATTCAATCGGGATGTGTTTGTTAAAAGATTAAAATAATAAACTTTTGTATTTATAGGTTATCTTACTTTTTAGCTAGATGCACTGTTCCCAGTACTCATCCTACTTTCATGATCTATGAAAATATTTTTTATAAACAAAATTGAAGACATCTTTCAGAACATTAAGATTTGATGCCAGGGGGTACCTGGGTGGCTCCTTTGTTTAAGCATCTGCCTTTAGCTCAGATTATGATCTCAGGGTCCTGGGATCGAGCCCCACGTCACGTGCTCTGCTCAGCAGGGAGTCTGCTTCTCCCTCGCCCTCTGTGTTCTCTCTCTCGCTCACAAGTAAATAAAATCTTAAAAAAAAAAAATTGATGCCAGAAGCTCTAGATACATCTAGAGTTTGAGGACAAACAAATGCATATAAAATATACAGTGGGTAAGCTGTTAGTTACATCTTATATGATAAGGTGTCACAATCAGAGGACTTTGATAAAGCTAGAAAGTTTTACAAAGCACCGTAAGTCAAATCATCTAAAAAATAAAGAACTTTTGGGGGTGCCTGAGTGGCTCAGTCATTAAGCGTCTGCCTTCGGCTCAGGTCATGATCCCAGGGTCCTGGGATCGAGCCCCACACCGGGCTCCTTGCTCAGCGGGAAGCCTGCTTCTCCCTCTCCCCCTGCTTGTGTTCCCTCTCTCGCTATCTCTCTGTCAAATAAATAAATAAAATCTTAAAAAAAAAACTTTTGAATACATTTAATTAACATATATTTATATTTGCAAATGCCTACTTAACATCTGGAAGCAACTCATCTAAACTGGAAAGAGAGACATGTTGGCTCATTGGCTGTGGGAAAAGCAGGGCATCATCTCTTCTTTCCGTAGCCATGCATGGACTCAGGCATGATTGTGAACAAGGGGTTTCAGATTAGGAATCCTCTGCCATTCCGTGTTTCTGGCACGTTCTCTCTAGGCTACACAAATGTTTCACTGAAAACTCCTTCCATGTGCCAACCACACATACCAAGAAACAGAAAGGATTTCATGCCAGTAATATTCAAGTACAGTGTGCTTTAGCACAGATTCTTGGACCAAATTTCCCAAGAAACTGGCATCAAATATAATGGGTGGTTGTGGCTCATATTTTAAAAATTTGTCAGAATAATATTAGTTCCTTTCTACAAAATGGTTCTTTCACGTATTAAACAACACCCGCAAACAGACAAACAGGGGAAGAGTGAATGGTTTCTTTGAGTAGAATGGCATTTCTATAAACAGAGAAGGACTATAGAAAAACCTTAATTTTGAAACTAGTGTGAAACTAACTGATGCAACACTGGTCATTAAAACCATTAGGTACAAGTTTCAACAGGACATTTATGCAGTTTCAAAACTTCCTCACCACAGACATTAATAACAAAAAGAGCAAAATACCTTTTCAGTGGAGAGATCTGGTGGACCACCACCTTAACCAAGTGACCAAAATTAGTATCACTGTTAATAAGGATAAAGGGACAGCAGGTACCTCCTGATAAGATCCACTAAGGAGGACAAAATATCGCTGAGGTGGTATTCTGCCCCCAAAAAGTATTTAAATGGAAACACAAAGATTTGATTAAATTCTGAAGGATAAACAGCCGCACGACCAGCCTGTGGGCCTGTTGCTTTTTCTTTAGGTTATTTGTAATTGCTTTCAATGAATCCTTTCTCAATCACCTTTAAAACTTGTTGCCAGAATAAAGGAAATTAAGTCTTAGTATATGTATGAAGTGCAGTGAAAATATAATTTAAGACCCATCAAAAATGTTTCACTGGAACAGTGAAACGAGAAACCGTCACCTCGAGGCAGAAAGAGCGACAAATTCAACAAAATGCAGCATTCTTTTTACACCAGAGACTGTATTTCCTAGACAGAGAATTTTACATGTTTTTAAGTCCTTATATGCCCCCAGTTTTCATATCTGTTCAAAAGTGCTCAACTCCTGTTGTATACAGAATTCCTATTGGCTGCTAGATACTTGGATGGTGCGGTTCGTTGAATGCTTTAGGAGTTAACACACTTGAAGAGCTGAAGTGAAGAAATTAAAGAGATTACCACCTTATGAAGGTATCCCCCAAAATGTTTTCTGGTCATGAATGCACTACGCAAATGCTGATTTTATTTATTTCTCCTCTCGGTCTGTGTGATTTCCAGGGAGTGGTCCCACGAGTCTCTGTTTAGCATGGAAGCAAAAGAGAACTCTTTATCCACATTCATGTAAGAAGACTTTCTAGCTCTGTCCACGTTCAGTGAAAATAACAGAAAAGAATACTAAAGTAAACCTGAGCGCATCCGTCCTGACCTTGAGTCTGATGATTGGCAGGCGAAAGCTTAGCTCCTAATATCCACATCTGTGCCTCCTCACATGTTAGCTTGTTTTTAATTCTCACATTGATTAGGTATGATCACAGTGTGATTCCCCCTCCTGCAGACAACTCATTTGTATTGCAAATTGTTAATAACATCCTAAAATCCAACAATATTATCATCACTGGGGACCCCACAGCCTTCATATCCACTACCACGTTATTGAACTAACGAGCATGGATGCAGGGACAGCTGCAGCCCCTGGTGAAGCTTATGTAATCAGAAATGTCTCTCCCAGTGGGAACCTCAAACTATTAAAGGATTAGGTGACTCTGATGAATAGAGGTAAAAGCTTTTGTTTCATTTGTCCTTTTTGTGGGTGCAGATAGCTTCACATGAATGTTCCGTATTTATATTTGTGTTCGTACTCAATATTTTGCCCTCCAAATATAACTCTGGGTAGATTTCTTGAATAAATATACAACAGGTACACCTCTGGGCCTTGGAATCAAATAGACTTGAGTTGGAATTTTGACTTCTCTGGTTACTACAGAGTAGCATCAAATGAGTTTCTCTTCTCCTTCTGCCTGTTCCCTCGTTTCAGAAATAGAAATAGCAGTAGTCCTATTGTGTCTTTAATGAAAACGTGGATTAAAGTGCTGTGTATAGTAAAATACAAGCTACTGCTAGCTCATCATGAAAGTGCTTTTCGTGGCAAGAATATGCTCTCGTAGGTTTTAAGTGAAATAAACTTATTATACATTCAATTGGATTAAACATATACTACTGTTTTCCGAATTACATCTTACATGTTGGAATCTTGAGGGGGCCAAATGAATGTGACTCCCTGAGTCCTTTGAATGATCAGATAATCTCCTTTGAAATATGGTCATACATTTTCTTAAATATCTTAGGTTGATGGTCATTTTGTCCTATCAATCATTTTCTTTCACTTTCAGGGATTTATTTGTGGACTCGAGAGTGTGGTAATTGAAGATTTCTGCTTCTGGCTATGATGGATTAGTGTGCAGCTGACCAAACCAAAAGCCAAGAACATGAGCGAAGGTGAATGCAATGAGAACACATTTTCAAAGGTACCAGAGAGTTATCAAGGCAGTTAGAACTCGGGGAGCCAAGCACCTGGAGAGAAGGAAAACACATTGGAGGTAAGCCCAACATTCTACATGGCATTTTTTGAGTCAAGGCGTTTGCAGATTGTTTAACAGCATGGGGCACGAGGTAGAAGAGCTGAGCAGAAAGTAGCAGCTGAGCAGCGTCAGTGACAGACTTACAGGTGTGAGAGACAAAGACTGGGGATCCAATCTTTTACAGCATCCAGGACTGGAAGGGCCAACTCCTGCAGTGAAGGGAAGAGAAGCAAAGGAAATCCTGACTCCGCTCCCATTTTCATCGCAAAGTTGTTTGTCAGTGAAAAGGGATTATAGAGCAAAAGGCGAAGCCCCAAGGTGGGCTCCTAAATGTTTCTAAAAAGATACTCAGAAATGTTTGCATGTGCACACCCTAAGGAGGAAGGGGTCCTGATAAACAACCTGTAGGAAAGCTAGCCAGAAGATAGACCAGGCCTTACAGAAACCTAAACCCTCCCTTGAACCTGTGCAAGTCCTGCTTGGGTAAGGGGATGCCTAAATTTGCTACGTGCAAGATTTTAAAACCTAGTTCCCTAGAGGAAATATAGCATCAGCCTGTAAATTTTTTCACGCAAAATGGATGGCATTTAATTAAAAAAAAATGAGGTGAACAATAGGTCCAAGAAAATAACAACGTTAGAAACAGAGCCAGTAATCATCCATATTTTGAAGTACATAGAAAAGAAATTTAAAACTGTGGTTTTCTGCAAGAGGAGAGTTGGTGAGAGAGAGGGTCCCCACAGAGAACTGGAGTCCATACAAAATCCTTGCCTGGTTTCAGAGTAGGCCAAGTTCTCTTAAACTGGACGCCAAAAGTTGTCATCATAATGTTTCTAGGTTCATCCATGTTGCTGCAAATAGCAGGATCTGCTTTTATTAAGGCTCAATAATATTCCTGTGTGTGTGTGTGTGTGTGTGTGTGTGTGTGTGTGTGTGTGTGTGTATCAATCATGATTTCTTTATCCATTCATCTGTTAACAGACACTTCGATGTTTCCAAATCTTGGCTATTGTAAATACCAAACACATAGAAGCAGAGAGTAGAATGGTTATTACCAGGGGTGGAGAGGTGTGGGAAGAATGGAGAGTGGAGGCATGGGGCAAAGGGTACAAACCCACAGCTGTATAGGATGTAGAGATCTAATGTACAGTATGATGGCCATAGTTAGGCATATTCAATACTGGAAATTTTCTAAAACAATGGATTTCAGGTGCTCTCATCACACAAAAACATGGTCACTGTGTAAGCTGATAGGTTAATTAGCTTGAATGTAGTACTCATTTCATGATGTATGTATATGTCAAAGCATCATGTTATATACTTTAAATGTATATGGTAAAAAAAAAAAAGTAACCATATAGGAAAAGCTTGATAGAATTTCTTAAGCATTAAGAACTTTGGGCCACTCAAAGACACAGAGAAGAGAAGAGAAAGGCAGGCTGCGGAGTGGGGGAAGTTATTGGCAATATATAACAAAGAACTCATATACAGAATAGATCAACAACTTTAACAAATTACGCTTTACAAATGAAAACAACCAATAAGGCATTAGCATATAAGATACTCTACATCGTCGTTTAAAAAGGCGAATTCTATGACAGCCAGAGTGATAAAATTGAAAGGCTGGTGATGGGGAGCGTGTGAAAGAACGGTGGAAGGTAGAATGGTTACTAGCCCTTGGGACAGGTCTTCGGTCCAGTGTACTAAATACGAATGTGTGGATTTTCCATGACCCGGCAATTCAACTACCAGACTGGGTCAACAGAAATGCCTAGAATATGTCCATTAAAGATGTACGATCATATCCATGGCCGTATTGTTCACTATAACTCAGAATCAGATACTCACCAGCTATAGAGTGGATAAATAATTTATGGTATATCTATGCAACAGAATAATGTATCAAAATAGAAATTATTTAGCTTACACTACAAGGAACAATCATGGATAAATTTCACAAATATAATGTTGAGCAACAGAAGTTAGACTCAACTATGAAGGTGCTGTTTTAGTACATTTAGATAGATTTCATAAATAGTCCAGACTAATCATTTGGGCTGGAAGTCTAAGTAATGGTTATTTTGGCTAGAGGTTGTGACCAGATGTAGCAACACAGGGGTTCCTACAGTACCGCTAATGTTTTGTTTCTTAATATCTAACAACATGAAGTCAGTACCTGAGAATTCCTCAAACTTCCCTTTATAAAGTTATTATTAACTTACCAATCAAACCAAACCACAAGCTTGTGGAGCCTGTCTTTCTATATAAATAATATTTGCTATTTATCCTATTTCTCTACCCAGGATTTATCACATGCTCAGTTTCTCCAAAGTGAAAACTGCTTACAATCTTAGCTTTCTGAATAGAGCACATTGGACATTGCTACGCCCAAATATTAGAATAATTTTTGTTATGATATAAAATAATTGGCACATGACTGGGGCTTCTAGATGCAATACAAGATTGATTATGCCGTTAGTTCTTCTGATGGCTTGAGTTATGCCACCCCACTCTCATGCTTTCTCCTCCGTCCCTTATGCATCTGCCTGCAAAAGTCTGGAAGAGAGATGTCCAGATGGAGGAGTGTGTGAGTGCAGGGACACCATAGCCTCCCCACTAGCAGTTTTAACAACATGTTAATATTAACATGTTAATTTTCACAACCATTTATTGGCAAAGTCAACCTCAACCAGAATTTAACATTTATATTACACCAGCGTGTTTTGTTTTTGCTTTGCCTTTATATTTATCTGTGAGGGTTAGCATGCCCTTGGTGCTATGCAACATTTCTACCCAAAGGGAAATCAATATACTTTATGAAAATACTGTTACTATATTTGTTCATTTTTAATATCTTTCGGCAATCTCGTAATTTGTCTATTCTCCTGCTTTGCAGCTTTGCTGATTCTTACTGTAAATTTTTACTGTCTTTGCTCTCCACATTTTCGCTTCCATTTGGAAGAAAAATTATTTTACCCTAAAAAAAATTGTGCTTTAATTGTCAGCAAACAATACTTGTGAAATTGGAAGCTATTATCACCTTGTTGATCTGTGAGTCGATATCCAAGAGGCATTTTAGCCAGAACACTCAGACGAGATTACCTCTGTAGGCTGGGGTTCTGTCTGGGGATAGGGAGTGGGCTTTAGGGAAATGGGCAAGACCAGCCAGTGAGCTTTTCCCTTAATAGAGTAGTGTGTGTGTAAGTGTTCTATCACATCTTTTCTAGCTTTTGTAATCTCAGCTTATGATAGTAGCAGCATTGTTTGTGATGGACCAGCTTTTGCCCTGAGAACTACTAGAATAAACTGGACAAAACCAAACAAAACTGTTTGAAGACACCAGGGAGCTACGTTTTAGGCAGTAGGCATTTGGGGGGCTAAGATCAGAGGAAAAGAAAAAAGCCAAAGAGATGGGAGTCTGGTAGTTGGCTTCATTCTCCACTCATGGCAGTGAGAATGCTAAAAGCAGTTGCTAGGCAACTGGGAAGAGTAAACATTTCAATAGTCCCATGGGATTAGGAGAAGGAAGAAAATGGAGTTTATATTCACCCCATGAGGAGGGACTTTTTAAATCAATAGGGGTTTCTGTTGGGTCCTTGAAATCACCACATAAGTTTATACATGAACTGGAAACCAGTAGTCACTAATACCGAAACATCTAATTTAAAAGCTATTCAGTTCCCAAGATTTAGGTGATATTCTCCAATCCAGCCATCTGCCCGAAACAGAGGCAAATCCTTATTCTATATTTTTATATAAATATACAAGAGTCAATAAAATATGATTTGGCATAAAAGAAGAAAAGACTAAGAACCAAAGAAAAACCATATAATAAAAATAGATGCAAAAGAAAAGCAATGAAAATATTAGCTATGTGCCTTGAAATCATGGTAATGAGATTGTTCCAAGTATCAAAAGATGGGATAGAATTGGCAGAGAACTGGAAACTCTAAAGAAGGGCAGAGTGAAAGTTCTAGCAAAAAAACGTACAAAATTGCAACAGTTGCCAAGTGGATAAACGCAGTCGCAGTTTAGACGTAGGTTGAGACGGTTTGGTTGGTAGGTGAGAACAAAATATCAAGGATGAAGCGGAGAGTGGAAAAAGTAAGACAAAGAGAATTTAAAAGAGATGCATGACATGGGTAAAATTCAGATATTAGGTATAACTGTAGATGCAGAAAAGAGGAAAGATAATAGGGCAGAAACAGGATTTGAAAATACAGTGGCAGACAATTTTCCAAAATTCATGGAAGACATTAAGCAACAAACTTAAGAAGTGTTAGAAGCTTCAAGCAGGATGCTTCCTAGAAAGCCATATCTAAACACTGCTGAAAGCCAAAGACAAATGGAAAAATCTTAAAAATCAGCCAGAAGAAAACGTTTGTATTACCTTCCTAGCAGAAAAATGAGAATGACAGCTGACTCCTCCAGATGAAACAGTGGAAGCCAAAATACAATTATTTTTCATTATTTCTAAAAAGTGCTAAAACAAAGTAACAGTCAGTGTGGAGTTCTATACCCAATAAAAACATCCTTCAGAAAATGGAGGCAAAACATTTTTCAACAAATCAAATGTGAGAGCATCTGTCACCACAGACCTTCATTAAAAATAACACTGATAAGTGTTCTCACACAGAAAGAAAATGATATTAAATGCAGATCAGAGGGTAAAACAAAGCAGATAAATTTCTGAGTAAAAGTATGTCATTTTGGATATAGAGTTTCAGTTTTACAAAACGACAGAATTTATGGAGATGGATGTCATGATGGCTTTATCATATAAAAAATGTATTTAATACCATTGAACTGTACACCTAAAAATGGTAAATATTTTGGGGATTTTGCCACAATAAAATTGAAAAAGAAATGCACATATACACATGGAGTTACAAGGAATAACATAAATACTCAGCACCCACCAGCAGCTTAAGAAATAGTATTTCTTGTAAGGGATCAATCAGTGATGAATTCACTAAACTCATGGTTTAGCGGCTTGTTTTCTGCCATTGCATTAACACATGAGGAATTGGGGGGACTGGGCTGTGAAAGCATTTCAACTTTTATAGCAGTCTTTCCTCCTTAATAAAGAGTCCTTTCCTTAAAAAGTCATTATCTATTGTACAGAACAGCACATCATGATGTCTTGTGGAATTTGCAATTCATATAAAATATTCAACACCAATAGTCCATGTGTCAGAGAAAGGTCCACTCAACTGACCAGGATGTGACAAAAAGTACTAATTTAAATTAGAACTTAATTAATCAAGGATGCATGTTGCAATCTCTAGAGTAACTTTTTCGGTTTTCTTTTTAAAAACTTTAACATACAGTGCAGTATTGGTTTCTGGAGTAAAATTCAGTGATTCATCACTTACACGCAACAACATCTGTGCTCATCACAAGTGCCCCCCCTTAATACCCATCACCCATCTAGCCTGTCCCCCACCCACCTCCCCTCCATCAACACTCACTTTGTTCTGTAGAGTAACTTTTTAGAAGATAATAAAAGAATATACTAACTCACAAGCTAATGGAGAGAGAAATGGAATGATAAGATTCATAGGAAATCAAGCTTTTTTATCATTGACTTCCTCATAAGTCTGAAGGAACAGACTTGTGAACTGGTAGTTTTTTGGGGCATGTGATCTCAGGAAGTAGGAGTTCATAGTAGGAGCTGAAACAGGGTAGGAAAGAAAGCTAATACAAAGATGTGTTACTGATTTAGCCACTGTGATAAGCTATAAGGCTTACATTCTACCAGGGTATGTGTGAAGAGCCTTAGTGAAATAAAGGTCCTAACTGTGCACCTGGGTGATAAAAGGGACCAACACAGATCTATCCTCTGCCCCATTGTGACTCCAAACGCATTGGCTCCCTGGCGGCACCCTTGAGTTCTTGAGGGTGTCTCCACTGGCGGCTTAGGGTAGTTCCTTCTCAGGCGATAAAAGGTAAGTTGTGCAGGCAGGCTCGAGATAAGGCACTGATATCATATACAGAAAGCCAGTCAAAGTCTTCATGGAACTGACTCCCGAAGCATTGATTGGAGAAAGAAGTAGAGCCAACCAGATTTTGAACAGGTATGCAGGAGGCTCTGTTGGTCAGGTTTGGGGTGATAGTCCTGAAAAGCCCCCACCCCCAAGTGTCTTTGGACCCAAGAAAGCCTGTGAGCTATTCAATTTCCTTTCCATGAAGCTCTTTTCTGCTTGAATGATCCAGTGTGTGGGGATGGGTCAGCCTGGTGATGGGTATTAAGGAGGGCACATTCTGCGTGGAGCACTGGGTGTTATGCACAAACAATGAATCATGGAACACTATGTCAAAAACAAATGACGTAATGTATGGTGATTAACATAACAATAAAAAATTTTTTAAAAAATGATCCAGTGTGTGTGTCTCTTATATGCAAATAAGAATCCTGACTGATGGGAAGGAGAACACTGAATGTTCAGGTACCATCTTGACTTCAGAGAACCAAATATTTAAAGAAATCTCAACAAGCAATAATTACAGATTCTCCAGGAGACACATTACAACAGGTTGTAGCTTTATAAGTAATATTTGGATCTCACATCAAATGTCTGAAGAATCATAAGTACTTTGAGAACTGAAAAAGTTATTTAGTAAAACCAGTGTTTCTGATCCAAGAGCCATTTGAGCTCAGATACTAAAAGAATGTTCTAGGTATGGAAAGGAAGATTTAGTCAAATGTTGATATAAGAAAGGTACCTCAAGCTATAGAAACAGTTTCAAGGAGGAGCCCGTCCAGAATTTATTCATGCTTAAACATTGTATCTAAATATGAGAAAAGTATGTTTTAAAGTCCTTTGTACAAGAAAATTAACATGAAAAAGGAAGGCTTGATTCAGGGTGGGGATGATACATTCAAAAAAGATAGAGAATGCCATCCTATATCTTTAATTTGTTGTTCTCCCTTTGTATTAATTATCACTAACTTTTGAATTGGAAAGGGAAAAATATTTAAGTGCAAGTGGAATTTTAGGAGATGGGAGAAGAGCTCTTTGTAATTTAGTGGAAATTTAAATTTCCAGATTCATTAAAAAGCAATCCTAGATGTTATACTAAAAGTACCAGGAAGACCATGTTGGTGGTACTTAGGGGGAAAAGGACTATTTTTCTGGAATATGAAGGGAGAGGCTACATAGAATCTCCCACAAATGACCATTCCTTTAGAGCTCCACAAATACGATGGAAAATTATGTAATTTTCACAGCAACGGGAAGGGCTGGCAACATTTAGGTTACAGCCTACAAACCTAGAGATGGGGAAATATTTGTAAGATTCTGTCGTGTGCAGGACAAAGTGCCCACCATTCAGTTGTTGATGTAGCAGAAATCTTTCTCTTAACTTGATTTCTAGAATTATAGTATCTTACTGCCTGAGGCACTAGACCAAGGAGCTGGGAATTGCCTTCCTCATATACTCTCATTTTCTCTCATGTCTCTTTTACCTAAAGGTTGGCTTTCAGTTACAAATACAATAATGCTCTAATAATCGTTCAATATTCCTGAAGCATTGAGGTTGGCAAGGAAGGCAATGTATATGTCTGATCTGAGACGAGGTTTGAAGAATGGAAATACTTATTTGCCTATGCACAACCTTAAAACCCACCATGTCCTGATTGCAAATCCAGGAGAAAAAATGCACACCTTTAAAATATTTAAAATATCCATAATTAATGATACTCTCCAGTCTTCGGACCATTTTAATCCGCCGTCTTCATCATCCCTCAGACATGACGTGCACGGTCACACATACTAGCCTTTTTGAGTCTGAGACATGGAAGTAAGCAGTCCACATGGGAAGGAGCGTTCTAGAAATAGACAGAATCTAGTGTTTTAATGTGGACCCCCTGTGAATTTCTCAGCCATGTTGTCCTGTTATCCTATGTCCTATACCCTGTGCTGGATTTTCCCTGTAGTATTCAGATCATGGCTTCTAATTCTTGTGGCATATTAATTTAACCTAACTGCATGTAAATCCCACTAAAGGGATTTCTCTGTGGACAGTTGGCTTAGTTATCCAGAGAATGGAATATATGACCATGGGCCAATCCTGCTATTCTGATCATTGGAAGGACAATTTCACTCTACTGTCAGATTGTCATTTTTTTACTGCTCAGAGTTGAACTGTGTAGGCAACTGAAACTGAAAATAGTTTTGGCCCCTAAGTGGCAGATTTTAGAAATCATTGAGCCTACTTTATTCCAGAAATAATTTAAAGGAGAAATGCATAAATTAATAAACTGGAAAGAATAATTTGCTTTATCCTCTACCAGAATTCTTACATACATATTATTATTTAATTTCATGGTAGCCATTAATTTTGAAAGGTAATTACTTCCACTTTTATTGTAAAAAAAAAAACAAATAATGTCTGTATCAATGAGGGGAGTTTTCCTGGGAAAATGAAGTACTTTCTTCAGGTAGAGAAGAAAATTAAGTGTCCTGGGTTCCTGAGCAGAGGAAGCAGCCTGCCTGTGCCAAAAACCAGAGTCTCCTTACCAGCTGCGAGGCCTGAGGAGGAGAAGGTGAATTCTGTGTGTCTGTCACCTCAGCTATAAGGTGGGGATGATAGCCCATCTTTTTCTAAATTTGCAGTTTAAGTATATATGTAAAATGCTTAGAATCGGCAATTGTACTTCTTGGTATTATACCCGAAAGAATTGAAAGCAGGTATTTGAACAGATATTTGTACGCCCGTGTTCACAGCATTATTCGCAATAGCCAAGAGGCGGAAATAAAACCAATGTCCATCAGCAGGTGGATGGATCAACAAAATGTGGTCTATACAAGGGAATATTCTTCAGCATTAAAGAGGAAGGAGATTCTGACACCTGCTACAACATGAATGCACTTGGATCACATTCTGCTAAGCAAAATAAGCTAGTCACAAGAGGACAAATATTGTAGAATTTCACTTTATGAGGTACCTAAAATAGTCGAATTCATGGAGACGGTGGAATGGTGGTTGCCATGGGCTGGGTAAAGGGAGGGATGGAAGTTATTTATTAGTGGGAGCAATTGCAGTTAGGGATGAAGGAGTTCTTGGGGTGGAACCATCCCCAGATGGTTGCGCCACATTGCGAATGTAATTAATGCCATGAGCTTGAAAATGGTTAAAAGGGCAAATCTTATGTAATGTGTATTTTACCACAAGTAAAAAATTACTTCGATGCTTGGAGCGGTGGTTCTCATTATGGTGTCTGGACCAGCAGTATCCGCTTCGCCTGGGACTTGTTAAGAAAGCAAAGTGTGGGTCCCGCCCCCATCTGCTGCCTCCTAGACTTAGGGGTAGGGCCCAAGCTGGGTGATTCTGATGTTTGTGAACTTCACAGGAGCAAACTATCGTAAGTAGTCAACAGATATTAGCTGCGTCAACATCACTTATATTACTTTTCTATCTTCTTTAGGCTCCCCTGATTCTGTTTTCAGAAGACATTTGTGCTTTTATTTAATTCCATATTTGTCTTCTTTATGATACCTGTTCTAACATCTCCTAGCTAACCTGTATAAGAGAAGGAGGAGGTATGGAGGGATTAACCAGTAAAGAAAGATATTTACCAGTAGAGGTACATCCCCAAAGCTTCTCTTCCATGCATTCAAGTAACAGCTAGACCAGAGGTTGTTTCCATAGTAACATCCATTCTGCAATTTATAAATTGCAGAATGGAGAGGAAAATTATTGAAAATGCCTGTGGAAACTAAAGTTTTTCAGGAGAGTGTTTGTAATACCTTAAATTGGCATGTTCCCTCTCATGATAAACATAGGGGTTATGGGTTATTTAAATGGGCTGTAAGCATCTGGGGGGCCATTGTAATCCTCATTAAACCTCCACTAACCATAAAGACCTCTTTATTCTTAAAATGAACACACTGTGAAGGAAGTCATTGCAAAACACCCAGACTGTGACAGACATTAACCTCCTACATCAATAGCTTCTACTTTTACTGAACTCCAATAAAACCTAGGAATTCTCAACTGGAAGTACTCTCCTTCTGCAGCGAAGTTTACTTTTTTTTTTGTGAACCTATACATCAAATGACTTCCCCTCTTCTGAACAAAACCTAAATCAGACTCCTTTCGCTCGTTTTCATCAGGCCCCCAAATGGGTAGACTCTTAACTCAGATCTTGATAACTAGTGGTTGTTTCCTCAGAAAAATCAAGCACTCGGCAAACGTGGCTCACCCTGGTCAAAATTCCTTTTCTGTGGGAGCTAACAATGGGTGCTCGCTATGTTCGGGAAATTGCCCTCTAATGGATGTCTGTGAAGGGAGTGCTGGTCTCGTTGGATCCGAAGGCTAGCCCTGGAACGGGAACTCTGATTTTTTTTGTTTTGGAGTCACTAGTCATTTATTATGAACATCAGAAAATTGTTCCTGATTCATGGTCAACTTTCACTGAGAAGTGGTCACCCTCAAGGAATCGAAAGGAGACAGAATTCAGAGTTCACGTTCGAGGATAATTTGGCTTTGGGAAGGACATTGGGTGTTAGGCCTCCAGGTACAAAACCGCCTTTAGAAACATCACATTGTGGTGACCACTCTGAGCCCCCTGCACTAGGATTCCACAAAACTGAGAGAACCTTCTAGAGATGGGAGACGGGGTGGCCCCATTAGTAATGGTTGACCATTTATGTTTTGTGAAGGGGTCAGAGTGTATCCTGTTCAAACTGAAATATTCAATAAGAGTCATTGTTCTTGGGGCACCTGGGTGGCTCAGTCAGTTAAGTGTCTGCCTTGGGCTCAGGTCATGATCCCAGGGTCCTGGGATGGACCCCGGCATGGGGCTTCCTGTTTGGCAGGAAGCCTGCTTCTCCCTCTCCCACTCCCCCTGCTTGTGCTTGCTCTCTCTCTCTCGCTCTCTCTCTCTGCCAAAGAAATAAAATCTTAAAAAAAAAAAAAAAAAGTCATCTTTCTTAATGTTCTGTAAGTTGTTCTGGAGCCCAGTTCCTAAGAATAGCCATCCATGGCAGGGAGATGGGGAACCCAGAAAATGATTTAACGTGAACAAATTCAAGGCAACAGGTTTTTGGTTTTTTTTGTTTTTTTGTTTTTTTTGTTTTTTTTTCCAGTTCAAACCATCTCTTCCCATTTAATTCTGATTCTTTAGGGGAAAGTGCCTGCAAAAGTTAAATCCCTTTTCAGGGCTGTTTGTCCATAACCCCTCTTTCCTTTATTCCTCCTCATCCCCAGGAGGGCTGCTGGGTGAAGAAGGTTGTGTGCAAATCCTACTATGTCTGGGCAGTCCTTCTCTGTTCCCTCTATGCTCAGAAGTGAGTGGTCTGGTGAAGCTCCTGGGGATCCTGCTGCGGGCTCTGCCTTCGAGTGGCTTATCTGTCCTGTACTTGATGGAGGAGCTGTGGATGATGTCTGCTACCCGCTGGTGTGTGTAGCCTTCTGCCTGCCATTAAAAGGGCCCCACTAACTGGTCCCGCTCCGAGGCCTCCACAGGTCACTAGCTGAATGTGCACTTGGCGTCCTCGCGATCTAAGCGCTTGGGAACCCTGGGCTGTCACACTTGGCAGTGCCATCTGTGGGAGCTCAGACTCGGGGCACTATTCCAAGGCTTTGATCTCAGAGACCACCTTCTACCCTGCGTTGTGTAAGGGGTGACAGGGCGGTGGTGCCCTATCGGAGGGTTCTAGTCCAGTCTCTGCCGTTCACAGCCCCCTTTGACCAACTCCCCGGGGCATGAGTATGCTGGTCCTCTCTCCAGGGCCGGGTCAGGACATCACACCTGGTTAGGTCACCACTGCTCCCCGCTTTCCCGTGCAGCCCGTCTTCCTTTCTACATCTATAAACTGACTTAGTTTGTAAAATGCAGAAGGTTTTGAATTGACTACCCTTTTCTCACAAACAAAGCCTCTCCAGCTGTCGAAAGCTATTCGGTCACTCTAGACTCAAAAATCTTAGCTAAAAGCCGAAAGCAGAATATTGAGGCTGCTTTTTCCCTCCACCTTTTAACAATCTGGATCTTCCTTGATGCAGCAGATGCCCCTGGCTACAGAAGGAAAGTCGATCACACCATTTGGGAGCTTACTCTGGGCCAGGCTATCTTCCAAACGCTGTCTATGCAGACTCTTCATTCCCTCAGCCACATTAGGAGACAGGTACCACTCTTACCCCCACTTGGCAGAGGAAACCAAGGCTTAAATGAATTAGATAACTTGGCCAGTGTCACACATCTAGTAAGTGGTAGGGCTGGTAGCCAGGGGAAGAGCCACCCGAGAGCCTCAGTGAGTTCATTTTTATTTTATATCTATCCCTTTCCTGTTTTATGTAATTATTATTTTTATGTATTATTTATATATTTCCTATTATATACAATTTACTAAATATTAAAGGATTTAATGCTTAATTAGCTAATCTCCATTTGGTTTCATATTTTTATTTTTTTATTTTATTTTATTGTTATGTTAATCACCATACATTATATCATTAATTTTTGATTGGTTTCATATTTCTAAAGCCACTTCCATTCATCCCGTGGATAATAAGCCAGAAAGGAGCACTGCTCCAGTTGAGGTGGGAACAGGCGGCCGGGGGCGGGGGGCGGACGCCTGGGGTCCAGCAGTGATGGCCAGTGCGCTTCACCTCCTCCAAGGCAACTCTGAGGAACCCCGTTATCTCCTCAGAATCCAGCTTGAAAGACCTGCTCCTTGCAGGTGGCCTTCTCATCCCAGGAATATCTCCTAACACCTGAGTCAGGATCAGATGGCCCAGACGGGACCAATCACAGATCATCCACTTTAGTTTTTGACTTGATGGGGGCCCAGGGGTGAGCCCCTGAGCAGTGGGCTGCAGTCACCCGCCACTTCCCACTTCCCTCTATTTTTAGAATCCCCCCCTGCCGCACCCCCCCCCACCAGCCTAGTCCTCCAAAGCAGAAGGTGCCACGTAGAAGCTGGTGTTCACTCTTGGTTTCAAAGGCCTGTGTTTGGTCATTGTGACGTGTTGTGTTAGTATGCGTCCGCCTGTTCACCGTTGTCAAGCTCCTCCTTTCCACCTTGCTTGCTTACTTGCCTGAACAGTCTGACCCCTGACAGCCTCTCTCTGTCCAGCCTTGACCCTCAGTAGCTTCATGGTAAGCCTGAACTTAGAATCGCCCAGCAGACCACGTGACTGCATCTTGTTCTTAATTGTGTCCCCGGTGCTTGGTAGATGACTGGGGACATACCAAGCACTCCACGCGTGTTTTCTTAAGTTACTAATTAACTAATGGCACTAGCCGGTGCTCTTATCAATTGATTTAAATGTCAATGAATTAATTATCCTGAAGCAGATGTGGTTTTACATGCTTAATTTACAAGAAGGAAGTCTTCTGATTATCATTCATGGGTTTTGTTTTTAAAAATCTTTAAAAAATAAAAAAATGTAGTCAGAGTTAGTGATTTGATGAACCATGGAGTTAATTGCTTGCTCTGAATTTCAATTACTTTCTCCCTTGTCCAGTCTGTTAAAGACACTTTCGGCAGCTTTGACACTTGGTTTTACATTTTAAATAGGAGGTCAGCTCACCTTCCTTTGTAAACCAGGAGCCATAATCTTTCAGCTGCGGAGAGGAAATGTGTCAAACTTTGTATCCCAAGTATACAAACAAGTTTGAAGCACATTTATAACTTAGAAAATACTCTAATTTTCCATATTTTCCCTATTCCAGTGTAATTCCCTAGAAACAAAGCCATCATCTGTCATTGTTTTTCTTTCATTATAATTGCAGTAATATTATAACAAGCTTTTTAGGCCCTCTGGGAAATTTGGAAATTCTCACTAAACTCCTATCACAAAGTACATCTCCCTCAAAACTAAAAATGCAAATATGTCGTTATTTTTACCATGCCCAGTTATTATGAATGATTGAAGTTTGTAAGTGAAATGTCCCATTTTTAAAAAAGAAGATGCATGTGTGCCACATTATTTTAAATAATATGTGTGTCAACCCAATGTCTAAATGACTTCAAATGATCAAAATGTTAAAGGCAAGAATTTATCAGTTTGAAGTCATGTCCAATTCCTCTATAGCCTAATCCTGCCTTTTTGTTGGCACCGGATTTAGGCAGATATTCTCCAAGAAACTGAAAGATATTAAAATAGGTGAGATATCTGGACCTTACCATTGATTTGCTATCAGAGTTACCCCAGGAGGAACATCACTCTGAAAGAAAACACTGTCTAATGGGAGGGTCTGTTTGACACAATTATCATAGAGTGCCTCGCTTTCTACGTTTTATATATCATTTTCCCCAACAATATTCAGCTTTTGAGTAACAGGTCCTAGACACTCCAGTAATCCAGCTTTCCCTTAAACCTACCTGGCCATTGGGCAAACAAGAGGTTGCAGCCAGGTTGGTTAGATTCTAATGTCTGTGCTCGTTACTCTTTGCCGTATTGCTTTTATATACAAATTGCTAATTCACTGTTTAATTATGTCACAGGTAAATTGTGCATTAAATATTTTAAACACTACAGAGATTCACCATTTTGCCCCACACAGGCTGTACTCAACCTCACAAATGTATTTTAAAGGAAGAGAAATAGCTATATTCTTTACGCACCACTAATTCCCTATCATCTTAATTCTTTTTTCTGTTATTTAATTACTACCCCTGGGAAAGGCATGATTTTTTCCTATAAATACCATGAAATCCGAGGGATGCCATTCTCTCCAAAACTAATTTTCATTAAGAAGAAAATATAAGATTGACCAAAAAAACCGTCTTCTCCTGTTTTTTCAGTTGCCATCTCTTAAAAAAAATAATAAAAAGCCGCCTTCGCAATTCAAAATGTCTTTAGAAAAGGCCACAATTCACTGAAATGCCACATTCACAGATGCTTTATTTCTTTCATTCTGATGACTTTAAGTAAGTAAATTCATAGCTGCTACATTCAGCTGTTTCTCTAAAAATGTACTGAGCCTTAAATAAATAGTATATGTGTGTGTATGGGGGGGGAGCGTGCACTAAACTCAGATCCCAAAGTTCATAGAACTATTCTAAATCATGAACTTCCCAAATATCTGGTAAATGAATCCAGAACTCTAATCCTACCCCTGTACCTTTCAGAAAGCACAGCTGCGTGGAGGGGTGCTTGTTCATGTTTTCATCATCAGGGGCTTCCCCTAAGGTCAGTGGATATTGTTCTGTTATGAATCAGTATCAGAGCCCTTTATTTCCATCACTGGGTGAAAAATAACGGTTGGCCAGTGGGATCTTGCCCCCGTGACCCTCATCTGCCGCCTCTTTCCCACACAGCTTTTTCTGTGATCTCGTTCCCATCTGTCCCCTTCCTTCTAATTCTGACTCCATTTTTTGCAGATGGTGTTCCAACAACTGAGGATTTTCCTCCTCCTCTTTGTCTTAAAACTGTACCTTCAATGTTATTTTCCCAGTGGAGTATTTCGCAAACCAAGAAGTTATGTGTAGCCCCATTCTTTCCTCTCGTAGCACCGTGTCTGTGGTCAGCAGAATCTTGTTCATTACCTACAGTTCAGTTAATATTAAATTATGAAAAGTCTAGCGTAAGAAACTGATGGAACGGAATCCTCTGGTAGGAGGCTAGCCCTCCGTGTCCTCCCATCGCTGCGTGCATTTCCACCACCATGATCCTCTTAATGTTAACATTTAAGTAGCTCAACACTCATTGATCTCTCCCACCATGCTGTAAGCCATGGGAGAACAGGGGTTCCCTGTGCGTATCTTTATTTTTTTTTAATCTGGAGTATATCCCAGTTACTGGCACAAAAGCAGATCCACAATGAATAATGAATAAGTGAAACTTGAACTCAACCCCACTGCAGTCATGCTAGTTCAGATCTTGATGTCCTATTGCATGACCAAAGGATTTCCCAACCTCGGCATCATTGACATGGGGCCAGATAATGATTTGTTGTGCGTGTGTGTTAGCGGGAGGGGGCTGTTCCATTTATTGTAGGATATTTAGCAGCATCCCTGGCTTCTCGGCCTCAAGATGCCAGTAGCACCCACCTTCAGTCCTGACAATCAAAGATGTCTCTAGATGTTACCCCCTGTGGTCTTGGGTATCAAAGTGACTCCCTGGGGGAACCACTGGACTTACATAGTAATCCGACACTTTGTCTTCCTCTACCCAACATCTGTCACACCGCCAATAATAAGGTATTTTTAGAACAAAAATTCCCATTGCATCTCTACTTGCCTAAATAGTTTTTACTGGGTTACCATGTCTACAGAATTTATAATTTGCACTGTAAATAATGGCATTGTTGAAAGCAGGTCCTGAGCTATTAGCACTGTATTGTCTGTGCTATGAATTGCTACTTTGCCCTTCAGCAAGTGCATTGACCTCCCTGGATTTCAAGTTCCTCATTCTAAAAGCTAGGCTAAATGATTTATAATATTCTTCTCTGTCTAAAATTCTCAGATTCTTTATGTGATTCAGTTACCTATGCAAATTGGCAGTCTTTACGTGTTTAGCAAAACCTGTTGTTTCAGGTATTTTAAAAACCAGATCTCTCTGCTCCGGGATACTTTCTAAGAACCCAGAGTTTGACTTAAATGTCCTTCTTTTGAGGTACCGTGAAACTGCATGCAAAACTGCACATTATGTTATTTTGGAAAATAAAGTTTATTTTTTCCCCTAATAGACTGTAAGCAGTAGCATGTTATGTTGTTGAAAGATGGGCCTTGGAATCTTCATATCTGATCATGTGACCTTGGGGAAGTGATTTAACTTCTCTGAACCTAATTCCTCACCCCCCTCCATCCATAGGTTAGGAATTATAATGATACCTCCTATGGTTATTGTGATGTGGAGTTTAGCACAATACCCGGTGCATAGTAAGTGTTCAATAAATTTTACTGCTTTTACTTTCCTAATTCTAAGACACTTTTTAGCAATGGCAACTGTGTTTTAATCAACTTTTTCTCTCAGCGGCACATCCAAATGTTCACCTTGCATCCAACAATATCATAGATTGGAGATCCTGTAGTATTATGAGCTCACGGTGCCCACCAATAGAGGAGGTCGATACAAATTTGTTGAATTAACTGCCATTGGTGTACATGCATGTTTCAGTGATATGTGGACACACGTTCTGCTTTATGGAAAAAATGTAGTTTTATTGACCTACATGGACACCAACAAAAGTCACTTCTTGTTTATGACCCTAGATGGTCAGATTAAAAGTCACATTATAAAGTTATCCTCATTTGCATTGAATGTCCTTTAGTTGTAACACTTAATTAATATTGTAACTCATCAAAGGTGCTGAATAATAATATATGCCACTCTCTGATTTGGCCAATCTCAAAGGAGTATACATTTATTCAGATTTTCCATACCAGAGAGATTAAGGCCCAAAGATGCTGCATCAGAACCTACAGCTATCTCTGTTTATTTTTCCCCAGGCTGCTAATTATGTTCCCAAAATATGATTAGCTGAAGTAATTTGTATGCAAAGCCCGTTCTCTCATGCAGTGTCTTTCCATCTTTGTCATGTGGTTACTCGGCTCATATAACCTAACAATAACCCATTGTCAGGAAAGATGGTCTCTACACACGTGAGAAGGATGAATGGAATGTTGTTTCAAAATGTGTCAGTAAATTCAGACACAAGATTAATGTTTTAAAGAATTAAATACAGCTAAGTCAAAGGAATATTCATTGAGTGGAGGGTAGTAGTCCTCAATTTGGGCTATACAGTGGTCATGCGGGGAGTATTTTAAAATATAGCAGTGGCCTCATATCAATCAAATCAGAATATCTGATTCTGCAGAATGGTATACTCTAGAAGTTGCCCGAGGGATTCCAATATTTAGCCAGGGTTGAGCGCCAAGGAGCTAAATTAGTAGGAAGGGTCCTTTCCAAATAAGGTTGAGCAGTACCAAATACCTAAGATAGCTTAGGTTCTGTACTACAGGTGCTTCCACCTGTGGATTTAGGTGGTGGGGGAGACACAGTAGACCCTTGTTTACTGGCGAGATTGTCTAATCTTTTCAAGTAGTAGGACTCAACTTTAGTTTTCAAACTTTTGTCAACTGTTGAAAGAAATGAACTCTTACAGTTTCCCACGAAAATAGGCTAAGAAGAGCTTTTTGGTGATAATCCTTTGTGTCTTCACATTCTCAATAACGTTTTACACACAGGCTAAAAAATAATAAACATCACCCATTGTTAGATATTTAAAATATAATAGGCCTTTGGCTCATAATTATCAGATCGTCTGGTTCCTCATGGGAAATCTTCCATTGTTAGAACAAAACAAAACAAAAGTAAACTCACACCTATCGTTGGTGTGATTTCAGTTGAGAAAGCTGAGGGGGAGATCTTGGAGAAGGAGCCTGAGGAAACAGGATTGAAAATTTTGTAACCAGGCCACAGGTGGATTAAAGGGGAACCACATGGCACCCACGGGGCTTTAAGACAGGAGGATGCTGGTTTGCTTACTCTGCTTTGAAACCATCTGGAAGTTTGCTGGGTTTTGGTCACTCACTTCCTTACACTAAACTCTAGATACAAAGATTGCCATGGGAAATTAATTTCATTTTATGATGTTAGGACAAAAGAAAACTTAAGATGCATACCTTGCATAAAATATACCTTGTATATTTTATGAAATGCCAAAAAAAGGACTAAGAACAAAAGCTGACCCATCAGCTCATTTCTGCAGGCGGCAATGAAGTTGCAGTCATGGTGTTTGTCTCCTACTACTTGATGGAATATAGTATGAGAAGGAAAAAAGGAATCATTACCTACATTTGATAACAGCCACACTATATAGAACAAAGCAGATGTATTCAGTATGATTTGCCCTTAGTAAAAAGGACAATAACAAATACAAATGTTTATTCCTTTTGATCATTCAGAAAGAGGGACCTTTCTCTTTAATGACACAGGGTCTGAACTGGTTCTTCATGGTGTACATGCTCCTATGTTTAATTAATTCATCAGCTCAGAACATAGGAAATATGGGGGAAAGTGTTGATATGACCTCATTGCCTCCTGTTCTTATCCCTTGTGGTCCAGCCTCTTCCCTTTAAAAGAGAGAGTTATTGGGGCACCTGGGTGGCTCAGTTGGTTAAGCTTCTGCCTTCAGCTCAGGTCATGATCCCAGGGTCCTGGGATCAAGCCCCACATCGGGCTCCCTGCTCCGCGGGAAGCCTGCTTCTCCCTCTCCCACTCCCCCTGCTTGTGTTCCCTCTCTCGCTGTGTCTCTCTTTGTCAAATAAATAAAATCTTTAAAAAAAAAAAAAGTTATTTTCCCATTCCTTGAATCTGGGCTGGCCTTATGATTCGTGTTGGCCAATAGAAGTCAAAGGAGGTATGGGTGTACCAGTTCCAAGCCTAGGACTCAAGAAGACTTGCTTGCTTATATTCTCTTTCAGAATCCTCTGGCCTCCCTGAGAAAGAGCCTGAACTGGCCCGCCAGAGTATGAGAGGCTGCAGGGAACAGAAGTGTCACCAGACAGCTCCCCAGAAGGAGGGATGCCCAGCTGACCTGTAGACTAGGTAAGCAGTAACAAAGTAGTAGTATTTTAAATCAGTAAGTTTTGGGGTGACTCGGCTGTGCAGGAGCAGAAACGTGATATAGAAAGTGTGATTTAGGAATGGAATTAAACCCTAGCAAAATCTAAAATATACAGCATTGGGAAGAAGGAAAACATTAGCCAGAGCTGGGGGCGGGGGGAGAAAGAAAAGGAAAAAGGAAGGAAGGAAGAGAAAGGGGAAGAAAGGAAGGAAAGAAAGCAAAAAAAGAAAGAAAAACTGTGTTAGAAAGACTTGAGAACCGGTGAGAAAAGTTTTATTGGATGCTGGAAAAATGGTGACCTGTGGTTTATCGACAAAACTGCCATTTGCACTGAGTAGAAAGTAGGAAGAGCGTGCCTAAAGGATTTTTGGCTTTGGCGAGGTGTTTCTTAAGTGGACAGTGAAAATGTCACTTGATTTCCTTTTGCTGAATGTGATGAGATGCAGCAGGACTGAGAGGAGCTGTCTCAGCTGTCTCCTTTTCCTTAGGAAAAGGAATTCCCAGTCACGGATTTCCGTGTGGGTGGGGCTGTGTGACACATGCTGTGTGAGGGAGGTCTCGTGATCGCCTCGACCCCATTGGTGTGATTTCAGCGTCTGGTCAATCGCGGCTGCCAACCCTGAGATTTAAGAAATTCTTTCCTTTCACACTCTGATCTTTTGATAATTACCCATAAAACCCGCCACATTTATTTGACGTGCTTTTTTAAAATTTCATACGCATCTGTCTCTCCCTCTGCTTTGGTCTTGAAATTTATTTTTACAGTTTTGTCAATTTATGTTATAGGTTTGGTTGACTTACTTGTTTTACCGAGTGTTTTTACACAATGGTTTTGTTGTTGCTGGCTTGCTTATTTGTATTTTGCTTATTTACTAAGTTATCTAAATTGGGCATCTAAATACATCTTCTCAAGCAATCTTTCATCTGCTTCTATGGAAAATATCATAAGGAATGCCAGAATTACCCATGGCACTTAACTAGTGCTAGAGGATTTTTTTTTTAAATGTAGACACAATTTTTATTTCATGTTCAATCAGCATTTTTACACACATGTTACAGAAGTCAAGTTAACATCTACCAAGGATGGGTAAAAATATCAGTTTAGGCTAGAGATGGGGAAAAATAATGTAAATCTCCAAAACCATTCTTTGTAGTATTTTTACCATTTTTATTTATCCCTGTTACCCATAGGTGTTCTATATTAGAGAATTGATTTCTTTGAGGCATTGTTAACTCTATAATTAATCTCTATAATTCTCTATAATAGCCTTTCAAAGTTTAAAAAATTAAATACATGTACTTATAATAAATATCCAAATATTTAAGTAGATAAGGTATTTTGAAATCTTACAAAAAATACAATTATCTTTCATTTCCCTGACATCACGTTGGTGCTTCTGAGAATGATGGATTCATGTTTAAGTGGATGAATTTCATTCCGTACATGCTATTCAAGATCCATAATCTTTTTTTTGAATATTTTTAGGAAAGAAAAGAGATTGGCCTGGGTGATTTTTGTTTCAAACTTGTATCTGTTTGAAGGAATATGTTTAAATCATAGTAGCTTTGTCCATATTCAGTTTTTGTTTGCTGATATAAAGCAGAGAATCTGAGCTGAGAAGATATTTCACCCCCATTGTGGAAGTGCTAGAGAAGCCCACAATGTCATCTACAGACACATATTTTCATTCTGTGTTTGTTTTGCATGCTTCTAATGACAGAAAGATGCCCCAGCACCTATAGTCGCGTATCCTTTGCTCACAGCGGCACATGACATGTGGTGTGTGCTCTATAAATACTGCTGAATGAATGATGAAGGACAAACATGTAATCCCCTAGGGCAGATGAAAGGAAGAGGAAGAACATGTCCTATCATTAAGAATGAGGTGGCGATGACAGATGGTGCTGGGGACCGGGGATGCTCGGTGCCGATCTTGCATTCTTTCCTTTCCGTGACTTTGAACCAGCCCCTTCACTCATCTGAAGCCAATTTCCTCATCTACATCATGAAGGCCAAACTTGAACTTGCAAATGTTCTATTATTTGTGGTATAATACACCTCCTTACAAATGGGATCCTTGTCAGGATGTGTGTGTGTGTGTGTGTGTGTGTGTGTGTGTGTGTGTGTGTAAGTGCAGCCATCTTCTTAGTGTTTGATTTCCTTTCTCCATTTATTTTCTTTACTAGTGTGGAGTCTTTCTTTTATCTGAAGGTTCTGCTCTGGCAGCAGTGTTCTTGCTAACATAAATATCAGTTATTTATACCTGGAAGAAATCTTACAGATGATCCTTTCCTATTTACTCATTTTTTTTTTTTTACAGAAGAACTGAAACTGACACATAACATGAATTGTTTACGTTTCTACCTCGAATTGATGGTAGAGGTGAGATTCTTCGTTTTCTGATTTGCTGCAAAGAGGGAGCTCTTTCTACTCGTGGACTGTGGCTGTTCAACAGAGCTTAGTTTGTTAGGGTTTAATTCACATCTTGCTTTCTTCCTATTATTTGCTTTTTTTTTTTTTCCCACTACATGAACAGATAAAAGTTCTCTTCAGTTAGCAATTACCAACCTAGCAGAAAGAGTAAAAACACATGTGAGGTTATAATTGGTGAAGACTTCTTCATAAAGGAAAGGACAGTGCAGCCATCACTGAGAGCAGAGTCCCACTGATAAAGTTTTAGCATGTGACCTTTAACTACCATCCAAGTGATTTTGAAATGTTTTTAATGTAGCCAAAACCTATTCCTAAACCTTTAATTTGGGGCAGTTTACTTTTACCTTCTTCATACAACCACAGGAATTTCCCTGTGTGGTGGTGGTAGAGGATCTGAATCCAAGAAACACATCTATTGCTTTTATTAATTTCATTGTACTGTATATTTTTCCCTGGGACTGGAAGTTGATGGCTCTTTCAACACTTAAAATGTTTACCAATGGCAGCTATTTTCATGAATTCACATCTCAACACCATGGGGAATGTTACTTTAGCGTCTAATTGTGAGCTGAATTTGTCAAAAAAAAAAAAAAAAGAGCAGCAGTTGGTAACAAGCATTATTTGCCACACTTGGTAAATCCTTCTGTATGCTGCTTTCTGATTGCAAATGTGGATTCACACAGTTCTTGGGGCCAGAAACCATAACTCAAGTAGAATACCTAACCGGAACTCTCCAACATCTGGGCATCATTTAAAAAATCCATCTTATTGTCCAGCCAGCGATATTACTGTTAGCCCCAGGAACAGTTCATTAGTAAGGGACAACTAAAATATCAGAAATTTTACTCTTGCAAATAAGTTAGGCTTAAAATAACTTCTGTGTTATCCTTAAGTGAAACAAATGTCCTGCGTTTCTGTTAAACCTCAGTCCAATAATAAGCAGTAAACTGTTTAATAAAACAACCGATCAATTTGATTAAAAGTGGCTCAGATTAGCATTGCTGTTGTCACACAAAATAAAACATAAGGGTGATTACCAGGTCATAAACGTTTGACTTTGGTTATAAATCCAAGCACTAAATATTTTTCAGTCACCTGAAATCCTCGGTCACACGTCTTTCATCATTTCCTCCCCCGTGGTTTCAGCGAACATCATTCTGTTCTCTGAACTCCTGTAGTAATTACACTCGGTACTTCACCTCGTAATTATATGCAGCATTGTCTTTGCGGAATAGCCCGGTAGCACCTGAAAGAATCTTTCTAATCCTCTAATCTAACCTCCTGATGTAACAGAAAGTGACCCGAGGCTCCTAAGTGATTTTTACAATATCTATATTATGTACCTAATGTTGAACAGAATGGAAACTGGATGCTAGATTTATTGGGGTCTAATCCAGGAATTTGCTGTCTTTACAGTGTAGAACCCTTGCCTCCCAACCAGTCTGCAAGGTCCCTTTGTACCTTACACAGGAAGGTTCACTGGAAGAAAACTGCAGGTAGAGCAGGTGTGTAATAAATACTTTAGTCTGCTTCTCTTGTGCCCTAGAGTAACTTAGCATTGAAGACAATAGCTGGAAAAGGCCATGTCAGTAAATTTTACACTTGTCATAAAATTCTCTTGTGACACACCAGATTTTTAAATAAATAAAACATCTAGAAAGTATGATCGTCTTTTGTAATGTTTAAGATGACTCATCACAGAGATTCCAAAAGCTATATTCAACTGTAAAGTAATAATTGATAAAAAGAGATTATTTGGATTTTCCTGCTTTACCAAATGATCATTTAAAAACCTTTTCTCTGTTCACTTGAAACTTTATAAGGAAAATTGTTTCTACTAGGTATCCACATTTCCAATCAAAGGATTCAGGGATCTTTGGGAAAATGCTAACTTTAAGACGAGGGCAGAAAATATACAAGGTGAGCCTGGTGTATCTTGTAGTGCCCAAAAGTAAGGAAATGCTACAAATAAACAAACACAAACCTACACTGACTATCAAAGCAGCACAAGATCCAACTGAAAGAATTCCCAGTGACTAAAGACGGGATGATTTGAGCAATAAAAGAAATAAAGTAGTATTGGATTATAGCACAATGTATAAAAGTATAAAATCCATGAGTCTGTACTGATATTAATAAATGATTAAATAAATAAATGAATGGCGGAGGAGAGACAAATCTGCCCTGCAGAGGAATTCCAAATATTTTATGTAGATAGTCTGCCCCCAAAGAATTGAAGCATAAATCCCTTTACTTAAGAGTGGCCTGTACCAATGACTTTCTTCTAAAGAGCACAGTATGGAAAGGGAAAAAAAAAATAGTGTAAGTTTATTGCGGAGAAACCCAACAAACAGTTCCTCCGTCTGGTGATGAAGGTTAACCTCAACAGTAACAGTGCACATTGATTTATGTACCCTTGATATGATGTGATAAAATGACACTTTACCCCCCAAACCCATAACCCAGGCTAATGATAAGAAACATATCAGAAAAATCCCAGTAGAGGTACATTTTTCAAAATCCTTGACCACTACTCTGCACTGTCAAGGTCACCAAAACAGAGTATCTGAGAAACTGTCACAAGAGTAGCCTAAGAAGATGTGATTACTAAATGTAATACATTATCATGAGCAGGATCCAGGAACAGAAAAAAACACATAAGGTTAAAAGTAAGAAAATCTGAATAAAGCATGGACTTTAGTCAATAGTAATGTACTAATATCATCAGCTCAATAAAATTAACAAATGCACCATGCTAATGTAAAGTATTAATAATAGGGGAAACTGGGCTCAGGGTTTATGGGAATATTGTGTTCGCAAATTTTTCTCTAAATCTAAAACTTTTTCTAAAATAAAAAGATGACTTAAATAGGCAAAATATTTGAACACATGAGTTACAAAATACATAACTTGCTGTTAAGCACGTGAAAAGATGCTCAACCTTCCTAGTCATCAGGGATATGCAAATTAATACCACAGTGAAATACCTCTGCACCTGACAGTACCAAAGGATGGTGAGTATTTGTTGCAGGTAGAACTGTCCTACATTGTGGACAGGATGCAATAGTATAAAATGATTTAAGAAAATGGTTTGAGGGTTTCTTCAAAAGTTAAACATAGACTTTGCCTATGACCCAGCAATTCAACTCCTAGATATTTATTCTAAGAAGTGAAAACATAGGTCACACAAAGACATGCACCCAAGTGTTCACAGAGGCCTTATTCCTAAGAGCCCAACCTTGTAAATTAGTAAGAAGTTTCTTATACACAAATTGTGTCCAATAACGAAATGATTATTACATGAATTTTCTAGTAATTTTGCCAAATATATTGTCTCCAGCATATCAAGGTAAATGTTATATAGGCACAAGATGGCAATCCCATGTTTTATGTGAGCTTATCATGTATTCATCTGTTTAAGGATAATCAATCTACTTTAAAATAATTTCTCCTTATAGATTCCCACTCCAGTTCTGATTATCTGGTCACGCTCAACCACAGTAAGATGACTTCCTTCAAATCACAAAAAGATTCCTTTTCAGAGTGCTTTTCAGCTCTAGGTAGTTCAAGTCAGGCCTACTTCAAAGACAGCTGCTTGTGATTTTTTCCTTTCTGTGGGACATTTGGCTGACTTTCTAAGTCAGAAAATACTCTGCACTAATGGAAAATGGCTAGATGCATAGTTGTGTATTTTTTTTTCCTTATCCCCTCATGAGTTAGAGCCAATGTTGTTTTTTGTTTCCTTCAATATTATACTCTGAATCAAAATGCAAAATTAATATATTGCCTTTAACTTTTATTCATATATTTATAATTGTGGTTTCTACAGAATAGCAGCCATTTATATAAAAAGCAGAAGTATGTAATCAAAATGTCTGAATAATTACATACTTCTGCTTAGAAGACCTTCTAAGTAATGATTCTTTCATAATTCAAACCTAAATAGTTGACTTCAAGACCTATATTTTCATGTTTCAGTAAAATAGAATTATTATTTCAAACCCATTCAACGACTAATTTTTAACTTAATAAAATGTTCTGTTGAGTTTATTTCTGTCATTTATTTGAAAACACTCAGGTAGGCTCTGCTGAAAGTAAATGATGAGGCATCTCTATATATTTTTCTACTGACGCTAATATTTCAGTGGCTAATATTTTGCCGCTGATTTAAGATTCTGGTTATTGGCAATGAAGATAATCCATGAGACCTGCTTCTTACAGAGAACTGTTCCTAGAAGATATATTACTTTATTATTTAGATATTATTTATTGTATATTTCAAACTTTAAACTGTTTGGAGACATGAATTACTTTTTAAAATATTCTTTGGGTTCAGATTCTTCCACCTTGTCCTGCAAACTAGCATGAATAAATCACTCATCAGCAGCATAGCAAAGAGAAAGCAAAGGTCATGAGGGACGTACTCAAGTTTTGTGCTAGGACACCTCAGGACTCTGCCACCATTCCAATACAGTCACACATGTGAGGACAATTTTAAAACGAGCAGCTTTCTTACCACGTAATTTGCAGAATTTGGAGGGCAGAGTTTGTTCAAGAACAATAATGCACTCTCTAAATATCAGTGCTGAAGCATATGAGTCCACATTCATATTCACACCTTCCTTTCCCTCCCAAATCAGGAGTAACACCAACTCTCCTTCCATCTGAGCAAGTTATTCATCTAGGATGTATTTTTGATACCTAACTATTTTCTCTGAGTCTAATTAGTCGCCAGGCAATGCCACTTTAACCTCCAAATATCTCTGGGAAACTATCCACAGATAAACTGTTATCCATCTCCTAGTTCATATTGCACATTATTGCAAAAGTCTCTGCATTTCCTGCCCTGGAGGCATAATTGTCTTCTTACGCTGGAAACTGGATCCCCTGATTCACCTACTTCAGACTGCACTGACTGCTCACTTGCCCAAAGATAAAGAACCCTTTTATCAAGATCTGTGCAGACTTCTGTGCTTTGCCCCTAATTTCAGTCTTACTCTCAGTCTCCCTCTCCCTTTTCTCTGTTCAACAGGCACATTGGGCTTCCCTCAGTTACATGCCTAGGCCTTGCTCCCTCCTGCCACAGGGCCTTTGCATAAGCTGATCCTCCTGAAATGCCCTTGTCACTCAAACGCCTTTCACACACCCATATCTGTACAGATGTCAGTTCCTCCGAGAAGTGACTCACAACTCCCTCGAGCAGATGAGAGGTTCTGTTTACACACCCTTTATAAAACCAACATACATTTCTCATTGCTATCCATTTAATAGTGTATTGTACACATGGACATTTGGCTCGACATTTTATTCTGAACACTAAATGTAGTGAAGCAAATATTTTTCGATGAATGAACAAATATTATTAAGGTGCCTACTTTGTCCCTGGCCAGTGATCTATCTCCTGTAGAAATAAGACCAAGCTCCGCAGAGACAGGTTATTAATAGATAACAAAGAAACGTCGGGTAGTGTGTAAGAATACTGTTTGCAGTTCTACGGATAAAAAGAAAGCATATCAAAACAGAGTAGGGGATAGAGGGACCGGGGATGTGCTACAGTTTTATGTCCCCTGGTCAGGGACCATCTCTTTGCAGAGCAGACATTGGGGAAGGGAATTCAATTAACTGAGATGCAAGACACTCTGCTTTCTGACCGCATCACATAGGGTCTTGAGGCATGTTGCGTTAGAACTTTGAATTTTATTCTGAGTGAGATGAGAAGTCATCGGAGAGTTATGAGCAGGGTGTGATGTGGTCTGACTCGGTAAATAAAGTGCTATGTCCTGAATAAATAATAAAGGCTCACTCTGGTGGGTCTGTAGAGCATAGACTATATTATGGAAAATGTAGAAGCGCATAGATAAGTTACCAGGTTATGACACACGTGCAGGAGAGAGATGTTTGGATTCTAGATTAAAGGTAGAGCTTTCAGGATTTGCTGGAGGAGTAGATGGGTTTGGTAAAAGAGAGGGGAATCGAGATGACCCCAAGATTTTGGTCTGAACAGCTCTAAGAGAGCTGCCATTTCCTGAAAGAGGAGAGCTCAGGAGGGGTGTAGGTTTGAGGTGAGTGGATTTGGAGGGAGAATCAAGCATTCGTCCTTGTTTTAAGAGAACCCAGTTTTCTTTATGGGTGAAAGGATCTCAATGTACCAAATAACTTACAGCATTAGAAACTCATGAACCAAACTCATGCTCAAGGGATTTTACATAGAAATATTGACATTATGCTCTGAAGAAATAAAATATTTATATAGTGGTAATTAATTTTTAAGTCTTTTTTTTTTTTTTGGAGTTAGCTTATAAGGCCAATACAGGCACTGACACAAATTCCTCTAAATGGTTTAAAGCCTCTGGTTTTAAGTGACTATAACAAACACACTGTTTAATTCACTAACTCTTGACTATGTTGATTTATTGTAACTAGATGATGTTTTGTTGAGTGTATCACCACACTATACCTTACTAAATCATCACAATAATTCCACTGTGGCACTGATAATCTATGAGGGAAGAGATAAAGAGTTTACATTTGGACAGGTTGAATTTGAAATACTTGAAGACATCCTAACAGATATTTCCAGTTATTACCCTCTTAAAATAGGAGCAAGCAAAGGACTTTGCCTGTTTCATTCTGGCCTGTAAATTTTTAAAAATCGCTTAAATATTTATAAGCATAGGCATGCCTTCATATGTCTTTGGGGTTTGAATTCATACTACTGTTGTAATTGGGAAAAACTCAGGCTGAGAAATAAATTTAAATTTATCCACAGTCAATATTGCACCTGCTGCCTTGCAGAAGTTAATAACCTATTTACAAAAAAAAAAAAGACACTTCCTCAACTCAAGAGGTTGATTTCCCAAGTAGATCCACCAAGGATGAGCTCATAATCCAGAATTACAAGACATAAAAGAGAAAAAGTCATATTACTAAGAGTTGTCAGGAAAAAATATGTATAATCAGAACCCAAGAGCTACAGATTGTAGCATTATTGGAAACTAAGTATTTATAAGTGTCTAAGAGTGAATCAAAACACAAAGGAACTGCACAAAACTTAAGACAAAGATAAAATCTTAATAGAAGCTGAGGGCTATTCTAGAAGAACCAGGATAATAATTACTAATAATTACAGTGGACTTTTTGTCAGAAACCATGCAAGCAAGAAGAGAATAGAGGGAAATATTTCAACTGTTGAAAGAACCACAAAATACACCAACCTAGAATTCTATATCCAGTGAAATCACCCTTCAAGAGTAAAAGAGAAATAGACTTCCTTAGACAAACTAAAACAGACAATACATTGTCAGCAAACATGCCCTGCATGAAATACTGAAAGAGAAGAAACTCAGATCTACCAAAGGAAAGGGAAAGCATTGTAAAAAGAATGAAGTAAAACAAAATCTTATCATATTCTTAATTGGCCTAATAGATCAGTGTGGACAAGTGACATGAGTCCCAGAAATCTTACAGGGGGCTGGGAGGAGGAATGGGGAATAATCTTTTATAGAATATCTTTTACTACCCATGAAACAATATAGTGTTCTTTGAAAGTGTACTTAAATTAGTTATAAATGGATATTATGAACTCTAGGGCAACCACTAAAAAGATTTTTAAAAGATAAAGCACATTTGGAAAAAATGAACTTAGAAATGAAATTTCTAAATTGTCTAATTTCTAAAAAGAATTTTTTTTTAAATTTGAGTATAGTTGACAATGTTACATTAGTTTCAGGTGTATGACATCGTGATTGAACCACTCTGTATATTATGCTACGTTCACCACAAGTGTAGCTACCATCTGTCACCATACATCACCATTTCAGTACCAATGACTATATTCCCTATGCTGTAACTTCAGTTCCCATGATTCATTCATTCCATAACTGGAAGCCTGTATCTCCTACTCCTCTTCACCCATTGTGCCCATCCCTCCACCCCCTTCCCCTCCGGCATGCACCAGTTTGTTTTCTGTATTTATAGGTCTGATACTATCTTGTTTGTTTATTCATTTGTTTTTTAGATTCCAAGTACACACGAGACAATCTGATATTTGTCTTTTTCTGTCTGACTTATCTCATGTAGTGTAATAGCTTCTATGTCTATGCACATTGTCACAAATGGCAAGATCTCATTCTTTTTTATGGTCATGTAATATTTGAGGGTGTGTGTGTGTGTGTGTGTGTGTGTGTGTGTCACATCTCCTTTATCCATTCGTCTATGGGTGGACACTTGGATAACTTCCATATCTTGGCTATTGTAAATAATGCTGCATTGAATATAAGCGTGCACGTATCTTTTTGAATTAGTGTTTGTTGTTGGAAGGTTAGAGAAGATTTATCAAAATCAAATAAAATAATTACATTTTTATATATTGATTGTAAGCACCCAACAATTAATATTATTATAAGTCTATGTTCCAAAGACTAGAAATACAAATATATGGGTTACTTATTTCGGAACCATTTAAAACAAGTTCTCCTTGACAAAAAGAATCAAAATGGATCCCAGTTTTATTTCAGAGACTGAAATGTGAGGTTGAGTTGATTCCAATAGTATTTTAGTCTTTGGTTTTGGAGAGATGTATGACCTTTACCTTGTGAAGAAACAGAAATACGACTACCACTTTGTGATGTGGCCCTTGAGGTGGTAAAGAGCAGTTATTCCAAACAGTTGAGTCACAATGGTGACTGTGCTGTTAGGGATTATACAGAGGTGAATAGAATGTGATTCTTGGTCTTTATTAACTGATTTGGAAGGTGAGTCAAATCCTATAATCTATTAACAAGAGGTTGTTTTTTTAATTTAATTTTTGTTATTATTATGTTCAATTAGCCAGCATGTAGTACATCATTAGTTTTTGATGTAGTGTTCAACAGTTCATTGGTTGCATATAACACCCAGTGCCCATCACCACACGTGCCCTCCTTAATACCCATCACCCGGTTTCCCCATCCCCTCACCCCCCCTCCCTTCTGTAACCCTCAGTTTGGTTCCCAGAGTCCAGAGTCTCTCATGGTTTGTCTCCCTTTCTGATTTTTTCCCATTCAGTTTTCCCTCCCTTCCCCTGTGGTCTTCCGCACTATTCCTTATGTTCCACGTATGAGTGAAACCATATGATAATTGTCTTTCTCTGCTTGACTTATTTCACTTAGCATAATCCCCTCCAGTTCCATCCATGTCAGTGCAAATGGTGGGTGTTCATCCTTTCTGATGGCTGAGTAATATTCCATTGTACATATGAACCACATCTTCTTTTTCCATTCATCTGTTGAAGGACATCTTGCATTCCACAGTTTGACTATTGTGGACATTGCTGCTATGAACATTGGGGTGCATATGGCCCTTCTTTTCACTACATCTGTGTCTTTGGGTAAATACCCAGGAGTGCAATTGCTGGGTCATAGGGTAGCTCTATTTCTAACGTCTTGAGGAACCTCCATACTGTTTTCCAGAGTGGCTGCACCATCTTGCATTCCCACCAACGGTGTAAGAGGGTTCCCCTTTCTGCACATCCTTGCCAATACTTGTTTCCCGTCTTGTTAATTTTTGCCATTCTAACTGGTGTAAGGTGGCATCTCATTGTGGTTTTGTTGATTTGGATTTCCCTGATGGCTAGTGATGTTGAACATTTTTTTCATGTGTCTGTTAGCCATTTGGATGTCTTCTTTGGATTAGTGTCTGTTCATGTCTTCTGCCCATTTATTGACTGGATTATTTGTTTTTTGGGTGTTGAGTTTGAGAAGTTCTTTATAGACCCTGAATACCATCCCTTTATCTGTAATGTCATTTGCAAATATCTTCTCCCATTGCGTGGGTTGCTTCTTAGTTTTGTTTTTAGTTTTAGTTTTGTTTTTAGTTTTGCTGTGCAGAAGCTTTTTATCTTGATGAAGTCCCAAAAGTTCATTTTTGCTTTTATTTACCTTGCCTTTGAATTAGTGCTTTTGTTTTCTTTGAGTAAGTAGCCAGTAGTGGAATTTGAAAAAATATATTGAAAAATATATCACTGAAATTAAAAACTAGATGGATGAGCTGAAAAAAAAAAAGATTAGACAGATAGAAACAGAAGTAGCATCAGGGCTAAAAAGTCTGGAGAAATTACGCAGGTGTAGTCTAGAGATTTAGAGAGTTGGAAAACATGAAAGAGATGTCACACAGGATATAGGCTATAGCAGAGTCCAGGCTTTACCCCTGAGGAATACTACACACCCTATAACTTAGGATATGATGATATTTAAGGCCACAAGAATGGTACAAGTGGTTCTTGAGGATCCTTCTATATGAACAAGGCCAGGTGAGCTAAGCGGATCAGAGGAGGCTCATAAACAGAATCTGGCACACTTCCATGATGCCCAAATTTGGATTGACCTAGGATAAAATCATTGAATTGAAAATTACAATGTGAAACTTCTAGTAGTAACTGCTCGTTCATATATTTAGTAAAAATGGTGAAGTGGAAAATATATATAAGCCCATGTTACATTAAAATTTGGGAAAATAATTAACATCTGTATCATGACCCCATTAGGGTGAATTCAGCTATATTATGTCTAAAGTATTTTAATCCTCCCGTTCTATAATTCCATGAACAGGAACATAGGATTAATAAAATGAGCCATTTCTAATACAGATGAATGCATAACACAGTAAGGATTTTTTGAGGAAATTTTACTATATAAGTGATCCCAAAGAGCAGACCACAGTAACGTGAACATATCAATAGGAATATTGATTTTTTTTGTAGATTAATACTTTATTACCAATATTAAATATTTTAAAGTATTTTTCATGGGCTTGAATTTGTATAGGGGTATTAGTACATCTAATACTATGAAAGAGAGAAATGAAATATGTGAAAATTAAACATTCTAGTCCATCTCCTTCATTGTGCTGTGGGAGACAAGAGGTAGGATCAATCCGTGCATTAACTGCATTCTCTAGACCCTTTTGCTGTGATATGCTTCTGGTGGAATTATGTTTGCTGATTTATTATTGTTCACTTCCAATTATATCTGAATAATTGTTCACTTTTAATCATATCTGAAATTTTTGAAAAAAAAATGTATTCCCCTAAATAATATCAGGAACTTGAAATACATACCCTGGAGCAAACTTTTAATTTTACTATTACATCCTTTCTATCTTTAGTATTTTACGCCTGACAGCAGAAAAGTTAGCATTACCTTTGTGCTCCATGATTAAGGTGTGTGTTCACCTAGCTGATACATTAGGTAGGAATGACTGCTGATTTCAAATGGATATTTTCTCCGTGACGTATTTGCAAAAATACTCCTTTTTTAAAAATCTCTGATTGTTTTAATGTGACCTCCATTATCTAAAAGACTCCCAGGAGACATTAATGGAAAAAGATTAAGAAAAATGTTTTGTTTACATTTGTTAATGTATTCTAGTGTGTGGGTATCTGATTTCCACTACTGTGCTTCACAGGCTTATAATAGATGACAAATCTAATGTGTGGGTGAGGAATGTACAGTAAGTAATGCACAAGGCACCTCTGGAATGCATAATCTATGAAAATACCCTTCCTAAAACCAAGTTGAAAAGACCCTGAAATCAAGAAGTAGTGTGTAAGGCAGCATGAAGGAAGATGGTAGGAGGTGGGGCATGGCAGATTATTTGGGGGAAGAGGTACATTTTGGCAAAATACTTTGTTCTGAAATTGCTTTTGGCCTTAAAAAATGAGAATATACTCCCAATTACTGCTGGAGAAAATCGTCTGAATTTGAGACAGACTCATATGCATCTTCTTTACAATTTATTTAAGTCTATAAACCCATGTAGGCCTTCTCAAATTAATCCTATTATTTTAAATGTCCAATTAAACTCATGTTCAAAAGATCGATTCAGGCCCATGGTTGATTGTAAAGTAAGGAGACATTGATTTTTTAAAAATCTCGCTTTGTCCACCTTGTACAAGTTTTTTTTTTTTTTTAATGGACTGGTCAAAGCCAGTACAAAAACAAATACAGTATTGTTAACAGATTCGGGTAAATATTTTAAAGGAATTAATGCTGTATGTCCCTATGAACATAGGTAATCATTATTGACCACAAATTGATGTGAAATAAATAAATATGAAACGTATTGAAACCGAAGGTTTTCATGTGCACAACCAAATTAAGCCAACTCAACTGAATAAAAGAAATCATGGTCCATGATATAAAAATGGTAAGAAAAGGGGAGGGGCCTAGGTCACCTATCTCCAGTCTCAGGTGTCCTCTGCCTTCCTACCCACAGATTTACATTTAAATACATGATGGTAATTGTGGGAGGTAGTAGCTAAACAGCACTCCGCAAAACCCTGAGTGGGTCACAAACTTTGTTGTTTTTTTAACCTGTTCCCTAAGCTTGTCAACCCTAAAGAACAATTTGTAAAGCCTTCAGTGGCACCGTAAGATAAAACTAACAGCCCTGTCATGAATTGGAAATCAATAAAGCATTAAAAATGCAAATACGTTCTTGTTAATATAATTGTGAGGAACTTTTAGGCATTCAATTACCGTTTAACACAAAAGCCGGTAACGATTTAATTAGGAATCCCTCACCTAATTGAGGTCAAGATTGTTAGCAGTGGTTGTCTAATTAGCTTGCTTATAGCAGCTATCTTTTTTGAAAACTCCCTGGATAAAACCCTTCCTTAAAAGATAGCCACTCCCCATCCCCCACAACACACACACACACACACACACACACACACACACACACACACACACACACACTGCATGTAAAAGCTACTAAAATCCAGATAAAGCAGTATTGTAGCACCATCAAATTTCTGGTTTTGACAGTATGTCAAATGTCTATATGTTATGGTGGGTGGAAGCTGAGTGATGGGTACTCAGAAAGTCTCCGTTACTACTTTTGCAACTTTTGCTTGCTACACAATTTCAAAATAGTTAAAAATGCATCCAGATCTTTCAGAATTACAAGAGCATGTGAATGAGCTACTTTCTCTTCAGATATTATAGGGATTATTTTAGACAATAATTGGTTCCATGAAATAAGACCAGATTAATAGGACATTTAGTATAGTTCAAGTAAAGACCAGTTTGGTCAATCCAAAATTAAGACCTCAGAGCACACAGGAGCACTTCAAAAAGTTGTTGGAGAAGATTTCCCTGATTTTATACATTCCTCATTTGCTGGCCAGATTATGGGCTTTCAACATCCAGGTATAAAACCTCAGCTGGAAATAAAATCCAAAATAAAGTCATCGAATTAATCTCCTGTGCCTGAGGGAATAAATAGCCCATTTTATGGTCTTCAAGATTAAGTCTTCATAATTATTTTAATGGAAAATATATAAAAAGAAAGAGTATTTTGTAATAGGCAAACAAGAACCAAGACAGATTTATTGTTGTCTAGTCTCCAGTAGCAGCCATGACCAAATTATGTCCCCTGAAGCTCTAATGCTGTTAGGTAGTTCAGGGGAAAAAAGAGGGTAGTAGCCAAAGAAATTATAGAATTATTCATGTATGACATAATGTTTCCATGTTTATAGATCTGAGATTTTTTTTTTGAATTCTTTTCAAAATTCCAATTAACTTAAAATCAGCATCCTACCAAACACCTGTTGGGAATCACTGGTAGAGAGTCAAAGTATGCTTCCTAATGAAGTCTAGCATCAGCAGCCCAGATCAGAAATGTACATCCCATGTAGGTTGGGTTGCTCATTTTAAGAATGAGGAATTATTCCTTCCTTTCATGACTCTAGGGTTTTCACAACTTCTATTAGAGTCACCTCACTCACCTTGTTTTTTTTTAATTTTTGTCTTTAGCATCTTAAAAAGACACAGATGAGCGGTGCCTGGGTGGCTCAATTAAGCGTCTGCCTTCTGCTCAGGTCATGATGCCGGGGTCCTGGGATGGAGCGGAGCCTGAGTCTTAGTAGTGATTCTCATCCTAAGGCTCCTTGCTCAGCGGGGGGTCTGCTTTTCCCTTTCCCTCTACCCCTCCCCCAGCTTTGGCTCTGTCTCTCTCAAATAAATCTTAAAAAACAAAAAACACAGATGAAGCATTTATTTTTATCTTGGTTACGAGTCATGAGATTCCAGATCTGCATGACTAGAAGCGTGCTTACCTGTCCACCACGAGCCGTTTCCCTTGTGTGCTCAGCACCCTGGATCTGCACCCGCCCCTTTCAGTTCTTTGAATACACCAAGCGCTTCTGTGCCTCCGGGCTTCCTCACAGGCTGTTCCCTCCATCTAGGCTTCTTGCCTCTAATCTATATGGTACTGCCTTTTTTTTTTTTTTTAAGTCATCCATTCATTCATGATTTAAATGTCACTTCAAATGGCATTTGAAGGTGTAAGACACTGTGATACTATTTACTTTAAATAGGGAAGTTCTACTGAGAGTCCATGGGGATTTTCACACGGGAGGAGAAAATGTGTATGAAATCTTGCGGGTCTGGATATGCAGCTTGTGTCTAGTGAATATCCTGTGCATTTTACTACTGCAAGGGGAAGAGATCGTTGAGTCATCCTGGAAGTGGGCCATTGGGGGGTGAAGGGTAAATTTTGTCAGAGGGCCCTTATGTCCTCCTCCACGGTTCTGTGTGGAACCGTATAGGCGTAGAGCTCAGACTGGGGAAACGGAGCAGCAGAGTAGTGTTAAAAGCTGTGGTATTTGGGTATTCACATCGAGATCATTACTTGTACATGATCTGTTACATTAGAATTGTATGTCCTTCATTTTATTTTCCTATTTTACCCATGTTACCCTCCCAACCACCAGCTCATGCTTGAATGTATTACAAGCTTTACCAATGGGTATTTTACCTACCCTGTGCACGTCTCTCTTCTCTTTAAGACTCCAGTTAATGGCACTGCTTTCGTACTTGTAAGGCCACGAGTTTGGAAAGGATGGTGTAAGAGAGGGAGAATGTTAGGATTTTGCTAAAGAAATAAAAATAAAATATCCCTGTGAATGAATTATGTTATTCATTCACCAAACACTCATTAGTAGCTATCACTGTTGAATGAAGCTATGGCAGGAGCTACACCAGGAACTTTGAGCAAATGTAAATATTTAGCTCTGCTATCCTTTGGTAGAAGACTGTAGTCCCTTGATAAATCAGGTGATTTATCAACCAGTCCCACCTCTTGGCCTCTCCACCTGTTTTTGAAAACTCTCAATCAGCAGCAACTACACGGATCATATATTTTTAGACATAAAGATAAAAAGGAGCAATACTCTGCATTACATATTTTTAAATAACATTTACCTATTGACCTTGCCATTTTTATGAATATATTTAAAATGAGTTTCTCCTTCCCTTCAGCTTCATTTTTCACTTGACTCTAAATAGGCGATTGATAGAAAACTAGGGTATGAATAAGAATGTAGAAATGAGGCATTAGTCAAAATACAGAGCTATAGAAATATACTTATTAAAATGAAAAAAATGTAGCTCCATACAAAATAGCCCTTAAAACTGCCTGAATGAGTTACGAAAAGGCTTGTTAACAGTCATAAAAATAGCATTTTTATACAATGCTGAAGTTACAGTAAGAAAAGAAGCAAATATCTTCCCAGCACATTCAGGACTGCCCCCTTCTAAGTCAGCTGCTTTTGCTTAGCAATTATGTGGTAAACATTTTCCTTAGGGATTTTTCTGTTTCTTCCAATAAAGACGGTAGGTCTATTATGTAAAATGTGAACAGTGAACTAGAATCAGTAAAAGGGAAGTAAACGACCTTTCTATGCATAAAAAAAAATCACTTAGTTTCAAATTAAAGTCATTCCAATGAATTTTGGCCTAAAACTGTCAACATAACTGATGTTACAATTCTAGATGCTTCTGACAAGAAGTAAGAAAAAATCAGGAGCCAGCTTTTTGGCTTTCTGAAGACGCAAGATGTGTTCAAAAACCCTTTTGCATAGATTGCCAATATTAGGTTAAAAAAAACAAACACACAAAACACGAAGCAAAAGAGCCTCATCCATCTCGAGTAAATTGATATTTTATTTCTTTGCATTAGCAAAATATGCCAAATACATCTTTAAAGAGACAAATTGGTGATTTTTTCCCCCACTGAATTCATATGCCTTGTTGAAATATTTTGTGCTATTTCTACATGGTCTGCTTCATTAACAAAGCTAAGTAGAGGATTTTATGTTATTCACATACCTTAAAAGTCACAAAATAATCACAAATAAAGTAATTTTCAGAGGGAGAAGATTTTCTCTTTACAGCTTGGTTTACATGCAATAATTACTTACTCGATTTTTATCTTGCTCCAGCAACCACTTCTATGTGAATAGGTGGCTTATTCTTTTATCTACCCATTTTTCCTAATTCTTTTGAAATAAGAGTGAAAAATGATGGGATGATTTAGCTGTATAACAATGGGAGAGTCCTCCTTTTTTCTTTTACTTTTTCTTTTTTTTTTTTTTTTTAGAAATTTTCATCACTATATACCACTTTCCCAATTACATTTTAGAAAGATAGAGGGTGTTTGGCAAACCTTGACATTCTCTTTGTATCTCTTAATCAAAGACACATTCAAGTGTGTAGTAAGGCTAAAAGGACATAGTTCTCCGGAAAAGGCAGAAAGGAAAATAGCCTTTCCCCAGACAACCGGGGAAGGCAGTTATTACTGCCAGACCTTTCAAATGTTTCTTTGTATCTTGGTCCCTAAGAGATGTTTCTCCTGAAGGCTGTATCGGGAGTATAAAAGGATGCAGAGATTGTCTGTTTACCACCACCATTCTTCTCAAAGGCAAAGGGTCTGCTTTCTTCCAGAGCACTCTAGGCCTATCTACACTGCGGCTGCCAGTCTATAACACAGTTTGGCTGTAGTGTTTGGAGAACACAACATATCAGCCCTGAAGCAACTGCAAATAATTTAAAATTAGCAGAGAGGTGAGGAGAAGAGAGAGAAATAAGTTGAGAGAAGCCACCCAGAAGGCTGAAGTCTGAGAACTAGATGGGGGTGGGCCAGTCAGGGACAATCCCTGGTCATAGTCACTAAAGAATATTTGGAGAATGTGGGTGCCCGGCGTTCAGGTGGGTCTGTTGTTCCTCTAGGTGGCCCATTCTGTTTCCCCCAAATCCTCGTTCTTCAAGTAAGACTACTAACTACCCAATTGTGGGACGGGAGGTTTTGGTGTATTGTAGTGATTGTGGAGAAGTGGGGAAATTTTTCCAAGTTGATGCCATGTGGAGTGCAACCCCGTGTACCCAGGACAGTGAAATCATGTAAACGTATCAGGCATGATGGGCGAGCCCGAGGTGACCAAGACAGTCATTGCCACTCAGGAAGTAGCACACATTTTGGGGAAGCATTTTGGACACACGTGAAGATTGGATTTTATGTTTTAAGCCAGTTTTTCTGGCAGGAATGCACCAGCCGGCATTTAGCTGACAGAGGAAGTGGTTAACAGGAGAGCTGTTTCCATGAGAAAATGGGGCCATCAAAATTGAGATAAGAGTCTCTGTGGTTCCTGGCAGCCCGGAATCCAAAACAGAAGGGAGTTGAATAGAAGCCTGTTCTGGGGGAATGGCAGCCAAGAAGCAGTGACTCACTCCATCATCTGGTGAAGACACTGGTGTGTGACTGAGTCCGCTGTGGAAAAGAAGCAGAGATGGGGGTGCAGGAGAGCGTGTGGGCTCCGGAGGGAGGGCTGCTGGGTCAGCTTCGTTGTGTGGCCCCTTCCCAGCCTCCCGGAATTCCGGCTGCTCTGCACGTCACCCCATTCACCGGCCCACACCTCTTGCCCTCGTCCTCTCCCCACCAGGCCCTTCCAGCAACCTTCCCATAGGGATGGCTCTACCATCCTCGAAGGGACTGGATTGGACAATGAGCAATGGAACGGGCCTCTGGGCATGAGGTCACCCGCGCCCCTTCCTTGTATCAGGGCAGCTCATGCTCTCTCTTGGGGGGTAGACTGGGCTGCCACTCTGCCTCCTTCCCATGGGGGGGATGTCAGGGAGACAGGAGTTAGAGAACATTCCTGGGGCTCCTGGGCCTGAGGACTGGTGAAGCTTGTCATCCTGCCATCCTCCTGGGATTGCACTCTGATTGCTGGGCTTATTCACACTGAGCTGTGCCAGTTCCAGTATTTTCTCCTCTGCTCCAGGCAATGAAAGTCTGGTTCATCACCTGTTAACCTGGCCTCAGGAACTGGGGTCACCTGTGCTTTGGAGCAGGTCTCAGAGATTCTTCAAGCCCCAGGCAGCATTAGTAAAAAGGACCTGGCAGAGGAAGGTGAGGTCCTGTGCAGCCCCCTCCCCTTCTCCACCAGTGCCCTCATCCTAGGCAGTGGCCCTGCTATCTCAATTCCAGCCTACGGTGACAAAATGGCAGCAAGCCCCTTTTCAAATCTGTGGACAGCTAAACTATGGAACACTTTGAAAGACACTATGTTTCTTGCCATTTTCGGAGTACTTAAACATATGGACATAAATGTAATCCTGCCTCATCAGAATGGCTGGGGTTTAACCAACCCGGCTTCATGGGAATAACCATCTTGTTCCTACTTAATGTCCAGTATAAAGTCTCCTAGACACAGTAATTGGGACATTTAATAAGAATAATGGTATCGTAATTATTCTCACTGGGAACTGTGGTCTTCACCTAGAAATGCAGTTTTACTTTGCAGCATTTTCTTAATTGCAAGAACTCATTTTTGCTCCTAGGCCCCCCACGGACTATGGAACATTCTCTTCTATCTGCTACTTACCTGACTCCAGGGAACTTTTGTCCCCTCCTCTTGATAAAGCATTTCCTGGGGACTATTGCATTTCATTCTTGCCCAGTAGTGTTATGTACCTATTTTATGTATTCAAATATCATTCTTTCTAAAACTGAAAAAACAAAACAAAATAATGGAATTGATTTCTACTCTTAATAAGAGAATTCTAAATTTCGTTAGGATAAACTTTTAGGTAAATTCAAACTTGGAGAGAAACTTTAGCGGTATATTTATGTGTAAGTTGTCCTCTGACACTCAGACCCATTTATCTTCTGATTTATGAATGCAGAGTCAATCAATTCCAGGGATAAAATGTCAGAGTTCTTCAGTTTTTGCTGTCAGGTCAATCATATTTATTGCATACCTATTTTTTTTAATACAATGTATTTTTGGAACAATTTTAGAAATAGAGAAAAATTGGGGCTCCTGGATGGCTCAGTCAGTTAAGCGTCTGATTCTTGGTCTCTGCTCAGGTCATGATCTCAGGGTTGTGAGGTCGAGCTCTTCGTCAGGCTCCACGCCCAGCATGGAGCCTACTGAAGATTCTCTCTCTCCCTCTGCCCCTCCCCGCACCCCTCTCTGTCTTTTAAAAAAAAGAGAAAAATTGTGAAAATAGTACAAAGAGTCTCCGTATAACCACTGTATAACCCACACTCGGCTTCCTCCATCACTAACATCGAATGTTAGTATGGTACATTTGTTACATCAAGAACCAATATTAACCTAAGTCCATATTTTATTCAGATTCCCTTAGTTTTTACTCAGTGTACTTTTCCAGCATCCCATCCAGGCTACCATATTACGTTTAGTAGTCACTTCTCCTTAGCCTACTCTTGGCTGTGACGGTTTCTCAGACTTTCCTCACTTTTGGTAACATTGACAATTTTTAGGGATACTGGTTAACTACTTTGTAGAATGTCTCTAAACTGGGACGTATCTGATGTTTTTCTTATGATTAGACAAGGGTTATGTGTTTTGGGGAGGAAGAGCACAGAGGTAGGATGCCATTTTCATCACATCAAATTAAGGGTATATGGTATAAATATGACTTATTGTTGATATTGATGTTCATCACTGGCTAAGAAAGTGTTTGGCAGATTTCATTGCTTAAAGTTACTCCACTCCCCCACTGCCTTTCCATCATCTACTTTCGGGAGGAAGTCACTCTGCATTCTAGTGATGGGTCAGAGGAAATACCAGATGAGCCAGGGGGGATCATGTAGTCCCAGAAACTAAGGAAGTGTTCAAAAAACAAAAGGCTGGAGTTATGTTGATGGGATAGAGGAGCCAACTTGAAAGACTTTCCAAGGGCGCCTGGGTGGCTCATTCAGTTAGGCAGCTGACTCTTGGTTTTGGCTCAAGTCATGATCTCAGGGTCCTGGGATTGAACCCCACATCAGGCTCTGTGCTCAGCAGGGAGTCTGCTTGAGATTTTCTCTCTTCCTCTCCCCCTTTCCTGATTGCACTCTCTGTCTCTCTAAAATAAATAAATAAATCCTTAAAAGAAAAAAAAAAAACGACTTTCCAAAGGCCAAAACTGAAATAATTTTAGCAACAAAATAAATGACTTTGTATAGGATTATAGCCCAAAGTATAAAATAAATATATACATGTCATATTAATGTACGTAAATAATTGAATAAATGAATGCACAAGAAGAAACTTCCATACGGAAATATGCGAGTAATATATGTAGATAATCCCCCTTCTGGAGGATAGAACTCGTCCTCCTCACTTCCAAGCCCACCTAATGTGCGTTGGACTCTGATTTGCTTCCAAAGAATAGAGTAGGAAAGGGTAAAGAGAATAACTTCAGAGTGGAGAAACCTGGCATACCCTGCCTTAGCCAAGTGATGAAGTCCAACATCACTCATGAAATCATATCGACATCATGTACCCCCTGATATGAGGTGATGAAGGAAGGGTGCTTCACCTCTGTGGTAGCCTTCCCCAAAGCCTGTGACACCAGTCGAATCATGAGAAGGCATCAGACTGTCCCAGACCGTGGGACATTCTGCAGGATGCCCAGAAATACTCCCTATGACCGTGAAGGTCATTAAAAGAGAGAGAGAGAGAGAATGAGAAAGACTGAGAAGCTGTTGTAGATCGGTATGGAGAATTATGACAACCAAATCCAATGTGATATATCCTGTATTGAATCTTGGAACAGAAAATAGGCATTAATGGAAAAACTCATGGAATCTGAATGAAGTCAGAACTTTAGTTAATAGTAATGTGCCTACATCAGTTTCTTAGTTTTGACAAATGTCCCATGGTTCTGTAAGACGTTAAGGGTAAATGGGGGAAGTGAAGTGTCTGCATTGTCTCTGCAACTCTTCTATATTTCTCATAATAGTCTAATATAAAAAATTTATGTTTAAAAAAACCACTAGTGTTTCTAAATTTAAAATAAATCATCTCTTAAGGATATATATTCAGCATCTGATCATCACATAAATATATGGGCTAACTGGAAGGGCTCCTTATATTTCTAGTCATGAACAGTATAAGTCACAGGTAGCAGAAATATTTCTGACCTTCAAATCTAAGGGAATCATAAAAAGATGCAAGATTCCATTATCTTTACATGAACCAGGTAATCAACCAGCATTTCTTTTATTTAAAGCAGATGAACTTCCATATTTCTTCCCTGAAATTCTTAACTTTGCAAGCAAGGCTCTTCTTGCATTTAATTGGGGGGAAAAAAGCTTAAAATGTACTGCGCCCATTTCAGTGGTGGTTGGTTGGAACTAATAATGGTGAGTGGTTCTCCCATTCACACTGCTTGGAATATGAGAAGATATTTTTACTCTGGTGGGTGCCTTACTCTGAAGATCTTGCAACTGGAGATTCAGTCCCAAAAAACTACAGTATGTTGCCATTATTGGAATAACCCATAAAGAGTATACAAGAAGTGTAAGGGTCACATAATGCCCAGTCTCCCACCTTATGCTTATAGACATAATACAACATATTAACACCAATTAAATAATATTTAGAAATAGGTATTATGTCTTGTTAGATGCAAGAAGCCACAAGAGTGATGCACAGAAGCCACAACAGAGTATACTGAACTACATAAAGGTGTGATTTCTATTAAAAGGAGAATCACAATTTCTTTGTCTTTTTAGTATCTGTAAGTAATATAGCTTTTCTATGCACAGTTCTGACAAGTAGCAGAATATGTAGTTTTGATCTTACCAATTCTATTAGTAGAATTTGTGATGAAATTACATGAGCATATGAATTTCTTACATTTCATAAAAATACTATTTTATTTAAAAAAGAGGTTTTTTTTCTTTCTCATATCAATATTCCAGTATTTGGCATACATTTGATCTAATTAACAGGAGCCTAAAATCGAAAGAAAAACAGAGTGTTGTTTCAAGAGCCTAAAATCGAAAGAAAAACAGAGTGTTGTTTCAAGAGCCCTCCATTACAAAGATCAAACCTTGTACTTAATTACTTAACACAGTCTGCTAATTATTACAGAAACTACTTAATTTCAAACAGTATGAATTTTACTTTCTCTTTTTTGCCACTTAAAGTAAGGGAAATATAGAGAAGAATGTAGTGATGCATATTCATTTTTTTCCCCTTCTTAAATGAGCTCCTTTCAGTTAAAAGAAGAATGGAGAAGAAAACACTGTTTGGCATAAGATTGGGGATGAAGAAAACAACATTGCTCTGCCCTCTTGCATATAATCAATTTTTCTATTAAAGGGTAAATTTGACATTCTTCCAACTACCACTAAAACTGTCAGAAAAATCCTTAAAAATAGCATTTAAAAAAAATCAATAGTGCCCCTTCACATCTCTTAAATTGGTCAATTTTGATTGCCTAGTTCCCTGAAACACTTTGGAATCCACTTGAGTATAGATGGCCTAAGCCAGTCATTATGAAAGCCATTAAAGAGAGACAGCAAAGTTAAACAGCAAGATGTTGTAGAAACATATGAAAATGTGTTCTCGATGCTGCTTGTGAGCGATACCATGATTTCTTAAAACTATCCATCTCCTGGGTCAGTACCAATCATTAGAACTGATGAATGCATTTTTGGTTGGGTATAAAAGTGTGATCTAAATTTGCAGGTGTGGGTTTCTTTTACAGGGTGGTATGAAACAAACCAAGAAATAAAACCAAGTGTGATTCCCAGCCAGAGGTGGGACATAAATGTAGGTCTCTCCCGAGGTCAGGAGCTCTGAGAAGGTCCTGATAGGCACCACCACCCTTGTCCTTCCCTCCACACTCCCCATTCCACACCCCACGGCCACAGAAAGGCCATACTGCACAAAGGGACTGTTTGATAGTGACTGTATCCACAGTCGGCAGGGACAGCCAGATTCATGGATGAGAACTATTGTGTCTGCAGTACAAGGAATAATGAGTACAGATGAAAGGAATGATGACATTAGTTGGCTAAGAAGTGATGGCCGAGGGAGGTGGATTTTTAAAAATTCTATTTAAAAATAGAATTTTAATTTTAGAATTGTTGGGTATACATACCAGTTGATTTGTTTCTAATAAAGCTGCATTCGTTTTAAAATGACCTGTGTGCCTCTTGTAAATTTAAGATCTAATAACAATCCACAGAAAATAGGAGAAGCTGCTCCTGAGGCCACTCATGGGAATCGTGATCGTGACTGTGCCTCAAGCTAAGGCTGACCTAGCATTTGCAGTTAATTGAGCAAATGTATGTTATAGGCTTGAATTGTGTCCCTGCAAAATTTCTATGTTGAAGTCCCGACCCCCAGTATTTCAGAACATGATAGTATTTGGGGATAGGGTCTTTAAAGAGGTAATTAAGTTAAAATGAGGTCATGAAGGTGGACCCTCACCCGATGTGACTGGTGTCCATATAAGAAGAGGAGATTAGGATGTAGACAGGCGCAGAGAAAAGAACAAGTGAGGACATAAGGAAAAGACCATCCTCTAGCTCTTCACGTCAGGGACGGAGGCCTCAGAAGGAACCAACCGTGCCGACACCTTACCTAGACTTCTAGCCTCCAGAACCATTAAAAAAAAAATGAATTTCTGTTGGTTAAGCCACCCAGTCTGTGGTACTTTGATAGGGCAGCTCTAGCAAACTAATACCCGTATTTCGTTTGTTTGTATGCTTGCTTGTTTGTTGAATACACCAGTTTGAGATGGGGTTTCCGTCGCTTACAACTCACTAAGTGCTAAAAAAAATTTCCTTACTTCATTCTTCCTCATTGACTTAAGCTGTTGGTTTTCTTCAAAAGCATGGTGGTCCCTTGTTGGTCTTCCGTGTTTAATGAAGTAGAACACCTAACAGAAAGCTCTGTGTGCTTGTGTTTTCCAGAGCTTCATTTTAGGTTGAGCCGGTGAAGAGCAGTCTCCGGGCTGAGTGCCCGCTAGCAGGGTGGGAAGGGTTACCGCAGAGGGGAATACTGGCCCTAGGGCCCCCGCTCTCTTCGGACAGTGTGTGTTAGCACTTCAGTGAAAACTTTGGGAGTGCTTGGCCTGACTGTCCCACTTTTCAGTGCATGACGTTGGGGAAGCTGTGATGGGACCCGGAGGATTATCTTTTTAATGATGTTTCAATTGCTCTGGTTTTTTAGCTCAGCCTCCTGTTCCTGTCCACCCCTACCCACCCCCCACCCACCCCCATGCCTGCTAGCTCCACTTCTGGATATTTCTGGAACTCTACCCAGCAGGGCAGGCCGTCTCTCTGCCTCTCCTCTTCTAGTCTTCCCCACGGCTGTGGCATCCTCCACATATCTTCCGCCAAAATCTCTTTCACTTTTATTTTTCCAGGCAAATACTTGAAATCTCTTATCTAGGGATAACTCACTCTCCCGGCTGTTACTAGCGTGTCATAGGAGGCAAACGTTAAGAGGCATCTTCTATAGTGGGGCCAAGGAGGAAGTATTAATACTAGAGGGTCCTATCAGAGAGACCCTCTGCCCCAAGGAAGAGGGCCAGTACCAGCCAGCCACTGATGAATTCTTTGACAGTGTTAGTCAATGGAGACCTCTCCCGTCCCCATATCCAGTCCCCTCCTCTACTCTAAACCTGGAAGAGCCGTCAGTAGCCTGGCCAGGTGATAGTGGGGGAGAGGAGGACAAGCACGGGCTGGGGAAGGAAACAAGCACTGACCACGGTCTCCGTTCTCCGGGTGTTCAGCCTGTGGTAGGCTGGAACAGAGTGGGGGGAGGAGCTCCAGCCTTGGACAGAGTTTCAAGGCTTACTCTCACCTAGGACTAGACACTTCAATTGCTAAAATTATTGCTCATAATTTGACTTATGAAGGATTTTTATTATCTTAGGAGTGACTGGGAACAATGAGCCCTGCTCAACTGAATAGTACAAACAGGGAGTTAAAACCACAGAATGGATCGAAAAGGACTATGACCAAATCTTCACTGACTCTTAAACCATATGTCAAGAATGTTTTCCTTTTACGTGATGTAATGAGCACTGGGTATTATATAAGACTGATGAATCACTGAACTCTACCTCTGAAACTAATAATATGCTAATGATAAGCTAATTAACTGAATTTAAATAAATTTTAAAAATAAAAACCACTGGGGGAAAAATGTTTTCCTTTTCGCAGATTTGTTAGGATGACAGTTTATGGGTAGATTTGCTTGTAATTTTGCTTCTTGAAAGAAACTTTCAAATACTTTCTTGAGGTCTGTGATGTAATAATTCTCTAAGATAAGTGCATCACTTTTTTTCTTGTAATATTTTATTCATGTGATAATCTGATGGTGCTTCTGCACATGTGCAAACTATCAGAGGAAAAACATATCAACTCATAGCCAGAAAACCAAAAATAAACAGAATTTTAACTATTACTATCAAGTTGAAACTAACTTCTGGGATGATATTTTTGTTTGCACTTAGATGATATGTATGCCATTTATCTGGCATGCTAAATTGATTCTGATTTTCACTCAGAATGTGGATGAGGGCCTCCATTCAAGTGGCCTGCTCATTTGCTTCCTGTCTCTTTTTTTTTTTCGAGATTTTATTCTCATGCAGTTAAATTATATGGATGAGAAGCGATGTTGTGCTTTGAGCCCACCTCAAAGGTGTGATTTTTTAAAAAAATCCATTTTATAGAGGTATACTTACATGCCAGTAAAACATACTCATTTTAAATGTACAGTTAGTTCCCTGAGTTTTGACAAATGCAGACACCCATGCAATCATCACCGCTTTTAAGACGGAATATTTTTATCATCCCCAAAAGTTCACCTATTTGCTTTCCATCACTATAGGTAAGTTGTGCCTTTCCTAGAATATCAGAGAAACTGAATTATACTTTCTGTGTGTCAGGCCCTTTTTGTTCAGCATGATGTTTTCAAGAATCATCCGTATTGTGACGTCCATCAGTGGTTCATTTCCTTTTGTTGATGAGCAGTAATTCCATTGCCTCCAGTACTTTCTGTGGTCAGCAGTGATGTGTGTCTACCACACCTGGAAGAATGAGACAGGGGAGGGGTAGATTTTATCCCCAAACAGGTCATTCACATTTTGTATGACCTTGAGCACATTCCATGTAAGCCAGCCTTTGCGGTTTGCTAGATGTGACTGTGATGATGGAATGTTACTTTGTGAGCCCGAGGAAGGTTTATGTAAGAGACACGGGAAGTCAACTGATATTAGTGCCCTTGCCAGCGCCAAGATGCGGAAAATGGTGTGAGGCATAATAACCCTCGTGAACCCAAACAGCAGCACCTGGGGGGCCTGATCCAGGAAGCCACCACTACCATATTCTGTGATTACCCTTTATGTCCTCATTTGTGGGAAGGTAAATATTTCTTACATTGATTGCTGTGAAAAATGATTATTCTCTCACATACAGAGCGTTGTGTTTGCAAGCAGGAAATGAGCAGCAAGAGTAGAAAGATTCTTTGGGAAAGATATTTTTATTCCCAAGCAAGTATATACTCATAATTATAATTATGTAAGGTACAAATTAATAATACATGGAGAAATAATAACAGGATAGCTTTGTCTGTAATTTAGAAGCACACCTTTCTCAAATTGCTCTGATTGTCCTTAAAATATTATTATCCCAGTTGTAGAGCATTGTTTGCTCTTTTGTGCTCCGTATACTGTCACAGTCATGATAAGGGAGACAAAATGCTGCATGTTTGCACACTGTGCCTTGTTTATGAATGATGCTTTATGCTGTGGTGGTGTTTTATGTCAGTCTCAGCCTGTTGATAACCAGTGATGTGGCTGGACTGGCCCTTGTGGTTCTTATTATGATTTCAAGATGCCCTCAGCAATAACCACCAAGAAACTTGGAAAAAAGTTTTTAAAAGGTTTATTACTTACAAGTCCTGGGAATTCTGTGGCATACATAGGGCCACATTGCAAGGTCATAGCAGGAGGTAAGGAGAAGAACACAGGCCTGATGTCCTGCTTTTCTTAGGGTTGAAGGTGGAGACTTCGCATCCCTAATTCCAGCAAAAGTTCATTAGAACCCATAGATAACACAGTCTGAGAGCCAGAGCCAACTTTTCTACTTATGTGCCTTGGGAGGCTCCTGCTCTCGCTCTCCACTGCTCCTGCAAGCCCTGTCACGCAACGGGCTAAGGGTCCTCCTAGCCCTTCCCCTTTTGCAGTTCACTGACCACTGTGGATTTCCAGAAGGTGCTATCTGCATGGCGACCTCATGAACCACTATCCCAGTTGTACCTGGGGACATACATGGAGGAAGCTGGGGTCCTGCTTAATGAGCTTCCTCCTGTCTGCCTCCTCAGGACCACTCTGCCTTCCTTTCAGGAAGGACATCTTTCATTTGTAATCATTATTCACAGGAACAGTATCACAACAAGGTACAGGCATCATGGTGTTAATTTTATGTGTCAGTTTGACTGGGCTAAGTGATGCCCAGATAGCTGGTAAAACATTATTTCTGGGTCTGTCTGTGAATGTGTTTCTGGAAGAGATCAGCATTCAGAACTGTAGACAGAATAAAGAAGATTGCCCTCACCAGGGTGGATGAGCATGACCCAGTCCACTGAGGGCCCAAGTAGAACAAAAAGGTGGAGGGAAGATAGACTTGCTCTCAGTACTTGAGCTGGGATATCCCTCTTCTCTTGCCCTTGGACATCAGTGCTCCTGGTTTCCAGATCTGCAACTTGGACCGGGACCATTGGATCCACTGATGTTCACACCTTTGGGCTGGACCATACACCATTGGCTTTCTTGGGTTTCTAGCTTGTGGATGGCAGATTATGGGACTTCTCAATCTTCATAATCACATGTGCAAATATCTTATAATAAATATTGTTCTGTATGTCTGTGTCTTCTTGGTTTGATTTCTCTGGAGAACCATGAATAATACAGATTTTAGTACCAAAAGTGGTTTGAGAGGAAGGGAAATTTAAGGATGAGTTTTCTGAATTGGTTCTGGGCCTTCTGCAATTGGCTCTCTAATCTGATTAGATTTAAAGATGCTAATGATTATTTCCAGCAATGGAGAGAGCACTGGTAGTCCATAGCATATGCAAGAGACATGCATTGGATACTCCTAATCAAGGCATTAAGTGACTCTGTATTTAATACTTTAAAATATTTTTGGAAAACGGAGGAATATAAATGACAGTGGTTAGTTGCTCCTAATGTGGCTAGACAAAGTGGTGAAAGAAATGGATGAGCTCAGAGATTTGATTTCTCAGCTCAAACACCACATAAATGACGTGAGAGCTTCTTTTTTTTTAAGATTTTATTTGTTTTTATTTGAGAGAGTGAGAGAGCACAAATTCGACAGGGGAGAGGCAGAGGGAGAAGTAGACTCCCCGCTGAGCAGGGAGCCCAGTGCGGGGCTCAATCCCAGGACCCCGGGATCATGACCTGAGCTGAAGGCAGACGCTTAACGACTGAGCCACCCAGGCGCCCCTGACCCGAGAGCTTCTATGTGTGACCTGAAGGAGACCCTGTACACACAGGGCCGAAATTGCTGAAAATCAAACAAAGGACCCCATCCTGCAGTTGGCTGAGTTACAACACAAGTTGAACTCCCAGCCTCATAGGGTGTCTTCTGTTAAAGTGAGAGCAATGACTAGGAAAGAATGAGAGCCTTTAAGTTGGAATGGGGACATACAGGAAGATCCTGACGAAGCTGGGGACATTGAGCCTCTAAATTCTAATGAGTCTTCCGTGCCAGCAGAAGGGGCCTCTCCATCCTCAGTGATACCAGCCGTTCCATCTCCCGTCTCTGGCATGGAGACAGGGAAAGTTAAAATGGGACAAAGCTGACTGTTCTTACTGAGCTTCAACTAGTTTTCTCAAATAAATGCCCCTGTATTAATCCCTTTGGTAGGTTTCCAGAATTTTAAAAATCTTGATTTTTTTTTTTTTAAATCTTGATTTTTGCCAGTCACGCCAATATTCTCATTCTTTTATGGAGAAAAGAATTTTTTGAACATTCTTACCCTGCTCTTCCTGCTGATGTCGCCTACAGTCATATAATGATGCTCTTAAAAACATGACTGCAGCCCTTTTTCTGTACTTTTCTAACAGTTATGTGTCGTCCAACCAGAGGTTACAACTGTCCATAGTATTCACTTTGCTGAAAAGTGACAGATGGTTTTGTTTGTGAAAAGGCAAAAAAAAAAAAAAAAAATTCCTAGTGTGCCGCATTTAACAGCAGCACAGAGTAATCCCCAGCTGTTCAATATTTGTCACATTTCACAAAGAATCTACAACCATCAAGTAGGATTTATCTTCCATATTTCTAAGTGGACATACCTCAATTTGTACAGGTTTTCTCTTTTTTAAAAATATTTATAAAATGCTTTTGAAAAGTAAATCTAACTCATCTTTTCTCACTTTAATTTTTTCCTCAAGAGCTAGCATAAAAATGAGTCAGATCCTGCAATTAATTCCATGATTTTTATGACATTTCTGTTCTTTCAAGAATGCCTTTTGTCACTATGACCTCTAATGGGGAAATCTCTATCTCTGAAAATGGAATGACTGCAATTAATCTTTTAGCATCTCAAAATAAATCGAATGTTCCCTGTCATCTTTACTTCAAAACATTGGCCCAATCTGTACATGTATATTTATGTGCACACCAAGTAAACTCAGCCTTTTTGTAGTCTGTGGAATTTTCATGACTTTTGAGTGTTCTCATCATATGCATCTGGTCTTAGAACCCAACTGATGGAAATTATTCCTGTCTTTTTGAAAGGAGTTTATTTATAAACAAACTATTTGAAACTGGTCATGAAATAGGCTATTCAGAATCTTCTAATAGTGTGACTTTTCAAGAACCTTTTTCACAAAATATCGGAGAAATCTCTTATCTCATATATTCTCTTTGATGGCCTATAAATATTACTAGGAACATGATTTGGGGGAAAAAAAACCCTGTTTTTCATGTAATAGTGTTGAGTGAAACTTACCTTTCTCTACAGTTTACCCTGGTGGTCCTTTATGATTTTTCAATGATTAACAATGTTGAAAAATATCAACATTCGTCTGAAAGTGAAGAACACCTCAAAATGTCTATCGCCTCTTCAGAGTCCCTTGATAGGAGGGTAAGAGTGAGAGGAGAAATTGAACTGGATGGAGAAACCGGCCTTCAGTAACTGTGATGAGAATGTCTTTTATAAATTTTATGGGAACATATTATTTCAGATCATTCCCAGGGTTTTAAAAGTTGCTTTTGCCGCTGAGGCATCCAGAAACTCAGATATCCTTGAATCTCGACCCCAGTCTTCTCTTCTCACTCTGAAAATAAAAATTCCCGTGGCTTCCTTAAGGTATAACGAATAGCCTCCATTTAGTGATTACAAGTGTCTAGCCAAAACTGACTACTTCCTGCAGGTGGGCTGATAGAAAGGGGAGTCAGAGACATGGAAGAGGGAGAGCAGCAGCTTCTGTGACGCACAGCCTCACGCACTCCCTCATCCCCCAGACATGCACGTGCACAAGCCGCCCCTCCCCACCAGACGTGCACGCGCACAAGCCGCCCCTCCCCATCGCCCAGACATGGAGGGGCAGGTGCACAAGCCGCCACTTCTAGTACCACCCTACCTGATGGAATTGAGGGAGGAGAGAAATGGGTGGTAGGAAATTTCCTCTTTACCTGGTCCTCTTGTACATTGGCTTCACTCTCTCTAGACATGGAAGACCTTTAAAGCAGATGCTCTGTCTTGCGTGGGTATTTTCATAACTTCTTCAGAGCTCTCTGACCCGTCAGCCTACTGGTTGCACCGAATTGCAGTCTGGGTGATGTTTTCTGTGGTCCTACTGCCCATCCTCTCTCAACCCCTAATTTTCAGAACCTTCAGATGACACAGACTCTCTGTTGGAGTTCTGTCTTCTTCCCAGTTGGTTTACTTGTTCAGGTGTCAAAACAGGTGCAGGCTGACTCTTAGTGTCTCACAGATCACATCTGGTTCATGAAAAACATCACCTGCCCTACGTCCCTGCTCAGCAAAAGTCCAGGGCAATTCCTGTGTGGCCACCTTTGTGGTGGTTGTTCGGCTTTCTTTATAACTTTTTTTTATTAAAAACAATGTTTGTTCTGTAGACCTCTGAGCTTCAGTGGCAAGAATCAGATTCCATTTTACGATTTTCAGCCCTTCCAGGAAGCGTGAAGCAAGATTTCCTTGAGGTTCCATTGGAACCTGGCCTTCTACCCTCAAGATAAAGGAGGTAGATGATATTCCTCCCTCTGCACTACGCACACACACACACACACACACACACACACACACACACACACACACACAAGCTTACACCAACTCACGTACCCTGTCGTCTTGTGTGTTGGGCGGTGGGACGAATGGCACAGATTTCTCTGAAGAAATCATCTTCATAAAACTCCTCTCTATATAACTAAAAATCCTGACCATTTTCTACCCTCCAGCTAAGTGGGTATCGGTTCCTAGCATTTCCTTTTGATATCTACGTCATGAGCTGACTCCTAACACACTTTATTACACGATGTCTTTTTTATATCTGTGTATCTCAACCAAATCTTTCAGTATCACATCATTTGCTTTTTCAGGAGCTTGCAGTCAGAAAATCTACTGAATCATATTTATTTGGGTTGGAAGAGGTTCCCCAAAATGTAGGCCCTCGCTGATCAAAACTGGTCTTGCATCTATCACTGAATTTGAAAATACAGTTATGAGTTGGGGGTCATTAAACCAATCTTTCAATTAATCAGACACTATCTTCCTAGACTAGCTCCTTATAAACATAAGTAGAAAATTAGAAGTTGTTCTTTTCCTTACCTTTTTCACACTGTAGTCAGAATAATTTCAGGAGTGTGCTGGTTTTGGCAGCACATATACTAAAATTGGAATGATACAGAGAAGATGAGCATGGTCCCCTGCACGAGAATGATGCACACATTCGTGAAGAATAATTTCAGGAGCTAAATCAGGTATAAATTTTTACTTGCGTTCAAATAGGGAGCCTGCCTTCTTGCCGTCTTTCTCATTCCCATCTTGTTTTCCACAGATACCAGCAGAGACTGTCCTTTCTTCTGGTGCTCTCTTTGAGCTTGGAGACTGCTAATTACTGGGGGGAAGATTCAGAGCAAGACTGAAACTCAGTGATCTGCAGTCTCTGTTTACCCTTGACAATCCATTTTCTCCACAGAACCTTCATGCTTTGTAGAAAAGGCAGACTTAATTAGTGTAAGTCACAAATAACACAACAAAATTGTCATTTCCAGGCTTTTGTGAGGATTTAAAAGATTAAAGAGCCAGTTTTGTCTGCAATAACTTAAGTCAGGAAAGACTTCATTATTTATTTCGTGTTTTCCCCTCAATCTCTACTAATGTAGGTATTGTCACCAACGGTCCTCACTTATAGGTAAGGTAAGTGCAGTAATTCAAATGTAAGCTGTGTTTGATACAATAAAATAACTTTGAAACCCAAAAAAGTCTAGACAAATAAAAAGATGTCTCCTGGATAAGACTTCCAGGAATTACAGTGGCCTTCTTACCCCTTAATAAAAGAACCCAATATTTAGCCATGTCCCTTGCCACTAACCGTGTCCCCTGCCTTCTTGCCAGCCAGGTACAAGCTCCAATAATATGTTCTTTTCGAGATGTAGGGAGAAATTCTGTGCGGTAATTGCAAAAAGAACAAACCTCTTAAGTGGGAAAGTTTATATTCTAATTCGGAAAGAGCTAGCAAATACCTACATAGAAGATTCAAGATGATCCGGGGTACCTTCGTGTTCCTTGTAGTGCTATTTATGATAGCAAACATTTGATAGCCTGAAAGTCTAGCAGAAAGAGAGATTAATTAAATTATTGTACAACCACGGTAGCAGAGGATTTTGCATGTCAAATTTGTTCAAGGACACTCAATACTATAGGAACGCATCTCTTTGTTTACATGCTGTGCAAGAATTAAGTATATTTTTCCATATGATGGAAAATTATGCAACCTTAAAATATCATTTCTGAAGATTACTTGATAACATGGGGGAAATGTTTATGGCAGCATGTTAAACAAAACATAATGTTTGCTTGTACAGAATGTCGATATGTGCATAAAACAAATCTTAAAAAGAAATATATGAGAGTGTGAAACACTGCTTTACCATGAGTGGTGAGGATATGGGCACGTTTCCTCCCTTTCTTTTTATAGAGCCCAAAGATTCTACAATGGAAAAGTATAATCCTTGTAGTAGAAATAGACTTACAACTTGTATTTCTAAGACTAAATACAAGCACTGTGGAGACTTTAAATAACAGGAGGGTTGGGAGGCTTCCTTGGCTTTGGCATTTAGAAGGTAATTGAAGAACTTAGCCAGAACATTATCAGTGAAGTTGATGGGGGTAGAAGTCAGTTTGCTGTAGATGAAAATTTTAAATGGGAAGCTAAATGTGTTCGTGAATTTAAGCCCTATTTCCAAAACGCTTGGCTGTGAAGGAATGGAGAAAGATAAAGGAGTAGCTCAAGAGGGACATTTGATGAGGAAGGGACTGTATCTGTATGTTTAATAGGAGATACCAGAGGATATGTAGGGCCGTGTGGGAGTCAGTAGAAAAGCAAACGTTTTGAATATAGGTTAAAAGCCTCAATTTTCTCTGTGAAGGAAGAGAAATTATCAGCGGAGAAAAGTGGCTGGTGGCAGGGTTTGGGAGGAGGTTACTAAAGAATTAAAATGGTTGCTGTGATAAAGAGCACAGGTAGCTGACCAGTGGGCAGAACAGGATTGCCGAGCAGGGTCGGAGTCCAGCTACCACTGTGTTCCCAGAAAGCGTGATGACACCAATCTGGCAAATGTGTGATTTAATCTAACAGCCCGCAGGGGGCTGGGCACGGAGCGGAAAAGGTGAATAACGGGACCGATTCAGAATGGAGAGATTAGAGGTTTGAGTAGGAGAAAGGGGCTGAAATTAGAAGTCCTATGCCACTTCAGTGACGTGGGAGCCAAAGGAGTTGGGGTAGGAATTATGACATGTAAAGCGGTCGAGGTGTAGCCCTCGATCTGATCAGAAAGCGGACAGTGTCCTCAGGAACCATCTGATGAATTCAGGTCATTGTGCAATCCCGAGTCTCTTCATTGCTGATGGGTCTGGTCTGTCAGCCTTTCTTTGGCAGGTTTTACTGTAAACGTGACCTAACCGGGGAACATTTTCCAGGCTCACTTTCTTGTATTTATTTTTCTTTAATTTCGTAGAGTTTTTTGAATAGTCAAAGCAGCAGCAGCGAATAGCAGGTCTCCAGGAGAAGTGAGCACTCCTTGACTACTAAGAACAGAGCTGCTCACTGGAGCCGGTGAGCATGCCTTGTGGTCTGTGCCTTCTAGAAAGAGAGAACACCCCAAGGTTCTGCATACTGCTGGTTCCTAGGCAGCTCCACTTTGCTTGCTTGAGCAGCATCCCTGATAATCAGATTTTGTGTCAGCCGTGAGCTAAATTATGTGTAAAGGCTGAAAGTTGATACTTCTCTCTCTCATTGGAGGAAATAAGTTAGAAGGATAGTGTCTTTGTTTTGAATTAATTTCTACATATATATTATAGTCTAATAAGTATATATTTTCTCAGTCACATAAATTCGCATCTCTTACGTTCCAATTACCTTAGACATCAGACGTGATTTTTCTTCTATATCATCAAGAAAATGATTTTTAATCATTGCTGCCACAGCATCTCTGAGGCTGTCTGGTTCTTTCTAATCACACGATCAATGGGATGTAGGAGATTCATGGTAAGCTCCTGTGTCTATAAAACAATGTCCAGATAGACTGTGGGATAGATCATGGCCTTCAAGTATGAGAGGGACCACTATAGTATATATAATGATTAATATAGATCATTTCCTCCACATCTACTCATGGGGCTTCTTTGTACCTGTTCTGTGATATATCTAAGAATAGACCCTGTGGGCTTGAAAAACTAGTTGTGTTCTGTGAATAAATTTTTTAAAAAATTTTATTTATTTGAGAGAGGGAGAGCGACCATGCTCAAGGGAGCAGGGGGAGGAGAACAGGGTGGGGGAGGGAGAGAGAACCTGAAGCCGACTCCACACCGAGCGCAGAGCCCAAAGAGGGGGGATAGATCTCACAACCCTGAGATCATGACCTGAGCCAAAACCAAGAGTCCATCCCTTAACTGACTGCGCCAGCCAGGCACCCCATCCTGTGAATAAATTTAATAAATGTTTCATAATCAAGTGGGGAGAAAAGGAAAATACCATGTACACTTGCACATACTCGAATCATTATTTGCACTAGATTTCCACAAGTAGCTGGAATGTGTCTTAGAAAATACCCCTAAAAGCAAGTACTTATTAAGACAGTTTATTTTTTTTTAAGATTGTATTTATTTATTTGACAGACAGAGAGTGAGAGAGAAAGAGATCATGAGCAGGAGGAGGGGCAGAGGGAGAAGCAGATTCCCTGCTGAGCAGAGAGTCCAACTCGGAACTCGATCCTGGGACCCTGGGATCATGACCTGAGTCAAAGGCGGACCCTTAACCAACTGAGTCACCCAGGCGCCCCTAAGACAATTTAATAATGATGATAACATACAGTCTGTGCCTGGCACTGTTAGAAGGTGCTTTATATGTATTATCTCATTTGATCTTTTGCTTAATCCTAACAGATTAATAGTACTATAGTCACTATTTTAAAGGAAAATTGAGGTAAACTACCACGTTAGAGATCATACAACCACCACCACCTCCCCATCCCTACCCTGTGCAAGATGTGATATGCCGTTATCCGTTTCACTTACAGTAGGGTAAAGTTAATAAATTTTATGGTTTCTAGGGATTATCAGGGCTTTTTTTCCATTTATCTAGTGGGATTCATTATTTTTGCTCTCCAACGTGCTGTTATTACACTGAGCTTCTTTTATATCTAGGGGTATACTATTTCAAAAACTGAACTGGTACAGACAGTAAAATCTAATGACTGTGTGTCAGTGTCATTCATTGAATGGTAAAGTTAACCTGATGCATCTCTCAATACAGAACAAGAATCTATACCAAAATTTGTTAATGCTAAATATTAAAAATCGAACCATTAATACATTCCAGCATGACCGTTAAATGTTATGGTGTTATGTTTGGTTCTCATTTTTCCTATTTAGATCCATCTTATCTTTAAAGGTTCATTGAATTTTAAGGTACATCAATATAATGAAATGCACACATCATTTTCCATGCACCATTGAACATAGCAGTTGGAATTTTTAAAATGCATTTGTAAGGAGAAACTTAAGGAAGTATGTGTTCTTGTTTATTTTTATTAAAACTCTGCATGCACACCTAAATTACTCTCCTGAGCAGCACATGACAACTATATAACAATTTAGGCTTTAAAGTAGTTTTGCAAGTACAAATTAAGTATCCTCTCACGCAGGCTAATGGAGTTTTTATCAACATTCTCCAGTGGTGGTGGGAGGGTCAATAAACTTTGTCTAAAATGGGGAAGAATAACTGATTGGAACTCCAAAGTCAGAATTGGCCCATTACCGGAAAACATTGAATGATTTTTGTCCAATTTTATGAATTCAACCTGCACCCTTTTCTGACCTCACCCAGCATGTCTTCCCTATAGCAGCTCCCCACTAAAGACTCTTAGTAGGATTCCCCAATACATCTAGTCTCTGCATTTATCCTAAGAGGGAAAAAGATGTCTAAAAAGGAAACTTTTCTCCAGAAGTCATTTCAGTAGGGCCATGATTTTCTTATATGTTCTCATCTTCTCATCTCATCAAACATAGCCATCCCTTAACTCCCTGTGACCACTCAATCTCCAGTCCAAATAGTTACTCTTACAGTTGTGGTTCTCCTTGATACAATGGAGTTCAAGTGATCCTTCAGGAGACTGTAGGTTCAACATCTCCTGTGCCCCAACCCATGGTTCCTGAGGTTATGGTTCCTACACAGTCCTCTCACTTGGGCTGCCTGCCTATACCACCAGCTGGGTAGTCAACTGACCTAGGTTTAGATTCTAGATCTGTCACTATCACTTGTATGATTTGGGGCAAATCACTTCATTTCTATGAACTTCAATACTCATATCAAAGTAGTGTTTAATTAAGAAGGATGAGTGTGAGGATTAAAATGGATAGTGCGAATGAAGTTTGTCGACATGTTATAATAGAACCACATATAATTAGGGAGGATATAAAATAAACCCAAATTGGAAAGGACGGATGCGAAGTTGTGGTATATAGGAGAGCCATTATATTGAGATAAAAAGAAATTGACAAGGGAAAAGTGAAAAACAGTGAGGTCTACTATGAGGCTGTCATAAACCATCATATTTTTTAAATTTTATTTTGTTAATCACCATACATTACATCATTAGTTTTTGATGTAGTGTTCCATGATTCATTGTTTGTGTATAACACCCAGTGCTCCACGCAGAACGTGCCCTCTTTAATACCCATCACCAGGCTAACCCGTCCCCCCTCCCAGAACCCTCAGTTTGTTTTTCATCATATTTTTAAAGACAGTGTGTTAAGAGTTTGCTTTCATTGCAGAATGACAGTTCAGAATGAGGACATGATGCTCTCTGAGCTTTGGCAACCTGGAATTGATATGTATTTCATGTTCAAGTCAGTGATAATTTCTTCTTAAAAGCAGTCTATAATTAAAAGAAGTAAAATTATAGACATACCTCCGGTGAAAACAGTAAAAAATGTAATAGCTGTAATTCTCATGATAATCATGAAGCCTTACATGTATGCGCAAGAAATGCTGTTTCAGAAATTACTTGCTGTCAGACGTTCTAACCATTTTTACATGCATCAGCTCATTTAATCATCATATCAACTTTATGATGTATCAATAACTCCACTTTACAGATAACAAAACTGGAGCTCATCGAAGGTACAGGACTTGTCCACAGTGACAAGGCAAATAAGCAGCAAAACCAGGATTGGAACGTCCCTCCCTAACTGCAAAGCGTGTGTCAGCAGTCCCTAGAAGGACCCCTCTCTCTGCTCCTTCTGGCCGGTGGTATGCTGGATGGGGCTGGCCTGAGTGGCTTGCATGTCAGTTGTTAAATTGTGAGCAATTTTGTGAGATGGTGGTTAAACACAGTTTGGGGTTGTTTTTATTATTATTATGAAGTATAGTTGACATACAATGTTATATTAGTTTCAGGTGTACAACATAAGGATTTAGCAATTCTGTACATTATTCAGTGCTCACCATTAAGTGTAGTCACCATACAACGTTATTACAATATTATTGACTATATTCCCTATGTGGTACTTTCCATTTTTGTGTCTGACTTATTTTATAAATGGAAGTTTGTACCTCTGAATCCCCTTCATCTGTTTCACCCATGCCCCCACCCCCCACCCCTCTGGAAACCACCACTTGTCTTTCTGGTTTGTTTGTTTATTTGCTCATTTGTTTTGTTTTTTAGATTCTACATTTAGGTGAAATCATATAATATTTGTCTTTCTCTGTCTGATTTATTGCATTTCGCATGATACCCTCCAGGTCCCTCAGTGTTGTTGCAAATGGTGAGATCTCTTTCTTTTTTAAGTCACAGGAATAAGAGGTACAGCATGGGGGAATAAATTGACGCTAGCGGGACTATTTCCATCACAGATGTTGGCCAATGTCACAAATCGTACAAATCAGAGACACTCCTGCCTGCCACGAGAGCTGGTTGTTAAACATTTCCCATCATAGCACTAAATTCAAGTTGTAGATGTCCTAGCTTCTGTTCATGGCTAATTGTAAATGCCTTTTAGATTCCCTCAAAAGCAAGAGAAAAAAACTAATCAAAATGAACCGTAAAATATTTCCATCAGGAAACTCAGATTTCCATCAGGCAGTTTATGTTACACCGTGTTAATGTTTGAGAACCTTCATAGAAATAGGACAGTTTCTAATGTCGAAAGTTTTAATACAGACTTTCATCTTTGGGAATTTTTCTCTCAATAGAACTGATTACTTCCAATGAATGGAACTATTCCTACTTTGCGCATAGAAAGAGATGTAGTGCTTTACCTTTACAATACTATAAAGAAAAAAGATTTTATCACGGGAGTTATTGTCATGCTATATGAATGGGGAATACATTGATTGACTTCTCTCTCATGCACAACGAGTAGCTCATCCCTAGACGGTTCATCCACCCCAGGTGAATGCCAGCGTGTCCAAAACCAATTCAAAATGCCGTCTGTTTTTCCTCTAAGTTTAACAAATATTTAGAATTGCAAGTAGAATAATGATTTCACTTTCAGCTAAAATTATTCTATTTAGGGATTGGATTAGTCACTAATATAGGATGATTTATAACTGATTTAAATCTCAAATACAAATGCCATGTGTTTATTAATCTACATTCATGATTTTAACTCTATGATTTAATAAATGTTATACAATGGAATTATTCTGGAAGTATTTTAACTCAAGAGTATCAAAATAGTCTAAAAAATTGCCCCCACAATTATGGCATTTTAACTCATATCAATTTGGCTCAGAAACATTTGCCAAGAAAATTATAATTATACTTACGAATTAGTATTTTTTTTTTTTGTTACCTCATTTAAGAACTATGTCTAAACATTGCATCGTTTGTGGTTTTCGAACACCTCAGGGAAAATGTGCTGGTCATAGCCAACAAAGTGTATCCCCAATGGACCATTTCTTCTCTGAGCATGTGCTTTTTTTTTTATTTCTCATCAGTATATATATGAAGAGGCTTATCATTTTTGTACCTTTCCATAACGTCTAAACCCTTGCCTGAAAGAATCATTATTTTACAGATCTCATCCATCCTGGAAACGTTAAATTAACAAATTTTACCATTAATTTAAAGGTTGATCCAATGCTGTAAGAATTCTCTTGGGACTACGTCCATGTCTTTGTGGGAACCTCATAGTATCATTCCTGTTTCACTTGGGTGAGTCTTTCCATCTCTTCTGTTGGAGTTTAAGTCCCTGCAGTATATAATGTATAATGTCTGTGACTGTTTAAGTGCTTAGGATGAATTGGTGATTCTTTAAAGCATGATAGTATATATTATTAAAGAGCAAGACTGGGGCGCCTGGGTGGCTCACCCAGTTGAGGGGCTGACTCTTGGTTTTAGCTCAGGTCATGATCTCAGAGTCATGAGATCGAGCCCCACATTGGGCTCTGTGCTCAGTGCAGAGTCTGTTTGGGACTCTCTCTCTCCCTTTCCCTCTGCCCCTCCCCCCATATACTCTCTCTCTCTCTCTAAAAAATAAATAAATCTTTGAAAAAAGAAAGAGCGAGACTGATAATATGTTTATTTACTATTTTAAGATTTTAGATGTTGATAAGTATTATGTGAATAATGAGAACAGTAAACCAGAGTCAGTTGTTTAGGGAATATGGGGTGGGAGACTTGGAGTTGTAGTAACCTAAATATTTTGGATATAGTAGGACTTGCTGCAAAGGTGATAACTTTTTGGGACAGGGCCTTCCACACACTAGCTGGTACAATTACTCTATTTTTAGAATCACTAAAATTATTTTTCTAAATAATTAGACATCTCAATTCCAATTATCCCTTTTAATACCTTAAATATTTTAAAGGAAAAGCCAGTGCATATCTTTACACCTAGGTAAAGCCATTTTTATGTGAAGTCTTTTTATAGATCGTAAATCCAGTATTTTCAAACCTATAGTTGTCTCTCAGTTGAATCTGCTGGATCATTCTCAACCCTGATTTACTAGCAGATTGACATATATTTTTACATTCTTCCTTATGTAGTAGAGATTATGGACATGTTAATAGCGCATAGTATCACACTGTTTCATTGATAACCTAGACCCACTCAAATGAATCTATGTTATCATATCTTTTTATTATAATATTGCCATTAGTATTTATTTTTCTATGCATGATATATAATCTATAAATAAGTTATATATAAACATACGTAACTATGTTATGTATAAGTAATATATAATAGGTAAATATATATAAATTACATATAAACATAAATGTATGACATATATAAATAAATGTGTATATAAATATACACATTTATATATAATACATATACATTTACATACAAATTTTATTTGCCTTATTGCTTTTTTAAGCTGTTTGCAAGTCAAGGAAATAAATCTTATATGGGTTGCAAATTTTTCCCAGTTTATCATTTATCATTTAAATTTTTGTAGTTTTTCATTTGACATTTAATATATATGTGTATAGAAAACAAAAAGTATACATGGATTTGGATTTTTAAAATATTTTACATAGTGCTCACTTCGGCAGCACATATACTAAAATTAAAATATTTTACATAAGTTTATTGATTTTTCTTTTTAGTGTGGCTTTTAACACATTCCCTAACATTTTAGAATTTTGAACAAGTCTGAATTTGTAAATTAATTATGTAACAGTATTTTTTTTATGGTGTGAAATGTCCCTCTCTGAAACGATTCTAGATAGTTATTCAAGAGGACACAGAAAACTCCCAGCTCCATGAAGATATTAATTTTTAAAATCATAAGTGTTTTCTGTTTTCCATCACAGAGTGTCTTGCATAAAAATTAAATCCAAATCTAAAAAAGCAGATAAACATCCTAAAAATAAAAGGAAATAAAAATAGTGAAATGCTACAAGAATAGAAGTTAAGACATGTTTTCTTCAGTGGTGAAGGAGGTTTGCGACGCATGACCTCAGAAGCTGATCGACTAACCGTGTAGTGGTAAGTGAATCACTTAAGTGTCCTGGTCTTTCGTTCTCCACCTAATAAAACAAGAGAGTAGGACTGTCTTCCTTGTTCCCAAGCAATGTGTGGAGGACTCTCTAGAGCATGGAAAAACACTGAGGCAAACAATATACTTTGTTTTCCACCATATCTATCACTAGCACCTCGGGTTAACTCTTTGACAGCTGAAAAATAGAAAACAAAACTTCAAAGTATTAGATCGCCTCTTTCCACCCAGTATAAGCCAACTACAAGTAAATATACTGTGAAATGTGCTTCTGTGCATGCATGTGTAAATTGATAACGGTTTCCATGAACATCTAATGGCGGTATTAAAAATGTCTTAAATTGCACACCTGTGTGAGAGTCGGAAAAGGCCTTTGGTACTGATGTAATTATTCATATAAAGGAACAGATTGGTTTTGCTGAATTCCCTGACTTCTAAATTCTGCCTCTAAGTTTCTAGCACTCAAGGCTGTCTTGATTAAGATGTAGGAGGGAATTAAATCAATTCAAGTTGAATTAATAAAGCGCTGATTTGAATAGAGTGTTATCTCACAATATTTAGTATTTCCTTGCTTTTCTTTCGCTCTCTTAAAATTCTTTTTCCTTACTCCTTGAGTTTAATATATGATTATTCTACAGAAAGTGCCCATATAGAGTGTTTCAGCATCACACATGTGGCCATTTTATATCGGCTGCAGTATTCTGAAATTATAGTTTCATTATCTCCTGGCCTGTTTTTCAGAGAGAAAAATATGTGTATCCCCAACATTATAAGCTTTGGAGGCTTTGGAACACTATTGAGATTGAAGTGCTGTGCTTGCAAAAAAAAAAAAAAAAGAAAGAAAGAAAAGAAAAAGAAAAAAAATTGATTCTAACAAATGGCGTGCTTTGAATTTTCCCTTCTGCATTTTTATTCATTTTTTAATTTTCACATGGTGTTCTGAAGCAGTTACAATGAATCACAGGCCTGAATTCAGCTTTGCAAATATGTTAAAAGAAATTATCGGGCACTTCACTTCATCTAGAAATATCACCCAAGGAAAAAATAATAAACCTTTGCTGGCTGGTGTTGCACAACAAGCAAAAAAGAATTGAATCAGTATTATTGCTTTCCATTTGACAAGCACAACATTGTACTATCTGTGAGAGAGGAACTATTTGTAAACTTCTCTGAACATAGTTACCTTCTTAGGCATTACTTACTAAGATCCATAATGTGCCTCAGTAATGTTGGGTGAATACCCCTGTGCTTGGACATACATTATGTGCCTTAAACTCTTCCACATGAGACATGGATGATGTTTAAGCACTTTCTCCAGGAGTGGAGTGGCCTGCGAGTACCCTCACCTAGATCCAAAGGTGGTAGAAACTGCTCCATACATTTAGGACCCACTGTCACTGTTGGGTGGAATGAAACGTGTTGGCCTTGTGAGGGAAGTTTTTCTAGTGCAACTTCATGGATCATGTGAACAGCATTCCAAATGGTGATTCATAACGTCTTCATCTATGGGGAGCAGTTTCCAAATCACTGCTTGCTTGTTGCTTCGAATTCTAAATGTTATTAATCAACTTGTAACTAAGAAGAGCTTTCAGTTGGTGGTCTCTTCCTGACGACATGTTCTACAATTATTATGAAACATACCAAGCTGGCTTTTAGTTATCCAGAGACTGGTTTTTCTCTGCTTTTTTCTATGCAGGTTATTTGCTTACCCACAATTTTCCTATAAACCATCACACTGAACTTTGGTTTTCAAATCAAGGAGTGTGATGCGGGAAAAGAAGGTAGAAGTTTGCTAAGAGTCTTGGGTTCACAGCAAGTTGTGAATCATAGATTAGTCCCATTCCTCGTTGGTGTTCTCTCTAAGGCGTACGCAAAAGGAAGACACAAAAGGAAGCTGTCTGGGTACAAGTGGGGAGACAGTTGAACAGATTGTATACCTCGTTCATTGTGGCATAATAGAACCATTGATGAACTTTTTAACTGCAAAAGGTACCAAAATTATTCCGGTTATTCCGGATGCCATTTCAAACATCTTTCAGGCTGCTGAGAAACTAGATGAAACTGAGAAAGTTAGTATAATGATTGAAGAATGTGGAGGCTTGGACAAAACTGAAACTCTACAAAACCATGAAGACGAGTTTGTGTACAAAGCTTCATTAAACTTGCTTGAGAAGTATTTCTCTGTAGAGGAAGAGGAAGATCAGAATGTCATGCTAGAAACTACCTCTGAAGGCTATACGTTCCAAGTTCAGGATGGCACTCCCGGGAACTGTAACTTGTAGACTGTGCAGCTGAGGCAGAAAGTTGTTTGTTGTATATTCTGTTTGGTAGAAGTTTGTCTTACTGTTTCTCTACTAAGAACTCTTTTTAAATGTGTTTTGTTATTGTAGCACTTTTTACAGCGAAACTCTACTTGACCAGTTCCAAACTGTACAACCTGTATGAAGCGCCTACTCTCAGTGCGTTTCTTATTTCTATGTGGAATCTCTTCTCTTGCAGTGTCTTGTAAATAAAGATTAAATTCCACCCTTTTCTTTAAAAAAAAGTTTATGAGATGGTAGGTAAATCAATGGCTTTGTGAGTTTCAGGAATTGTCCATTAGCCTAGCTGTCTTTTTATTGCCGTGGATAATACCAAACCATATTTTTTGCTACTCTTAAACAGCGGGAAACCATGTATTTATTATTTATTTATTTTAGAGCGTGCACAAGTTGGGGAAGGGAGTGGCAGAGGGAGAGGGAGAGAAGGAATCTTAAGCAGCCTCCACACCCAGGGCAGAGCCCTACAGAGCGCTCGATGCTGTGACCCTGAGATCATGAACTGAGTCTTTTGAACTCAAGTCAGATGCTTAAGCAACTGAGTCACCAGGCACCCCTACATATTTACTCAGGTGCCTGCTATTAAGACTTTTCGGTGTCTTCCTTTTACATAAATTATTAATAAATCCTGCATATTCAGAGACAATGCCCATGTAAGTAAACTTAAACTTTTCTTCACCTCTTAATATTTTAACTATTCTAATAAACACTTTCTGTATTCTATTTCCACTAAGAGGCCCAAATTTCAAGTACAATAAGAATAATGCAGGAATTAGTTTCCTTTTATATCCCAAAAGTCTAGAGCTATAGCCATAGATGGGCATTCGTGTGTAACTTCAGAATAGTATACTTAATAGTTTGAGTCCTGTTTTAAAGCTGAAACGGTTGAGGCTTTTATGGCTGTTAGGTCAGCTTTGAAAGTTACCTTCTTTGTGATAGTTGTTCCTCTGATTTCTCTGTAGGGGCTGCAAATGTCAAGACTTTCAAGGACTCAGAACGTGATCCTTTGTTCCCTTCAGGATGTTTTAATGACGACAGTGTGATCACAGATATTTTTTCTTTTTCCCTCTTGAGAGAAGTGGGGGAGATTAAAGCAAACGGACAACCAACAGGAAATTGCCAAGTTAAAGGTAAAATTTGGCTCTTCTTAAGTAGTATTTTTTAACATTAAATTTGAATTCTTTAAGAAAAAGCTGCTTTTAAAAAATGTGTCCTTAAATTGTATGCTTTCATGCCGTTAAACATTTATTTGTTTCAAATACATCAAGAATTCATTCATACAAAGCTTTATATTATCTTTAATCATAAAATACAACTAGGCTTATTGAATATGAATACATTCTGTAGTTTGATGCATTATAAAGTGCTGTGCTCTGCTTTTTTGGAAAAAAAAAATCTCCTTTTCAGTGTAAGTTTGGCTTATGAATATCGTTAACTGTTTTCTTCTGTTCACATTCAGTGAACTGAGACAACCTTCCTTCTAGTATTTGGAGTCTCTTTCCATGATTTTGTCTTATGAGGATGCGTATTCAATGGTTGAGTATCTCTGAAGAAAAAACTTTGGAAAGCTCATAACTTTTATGGGTACTCTAGGTTTTGTTTTTATTTTTCAGTACATCTCAGGGAAAAATTTTCATTGGTTTACTTTCAAAGAAAGGTTAAACAGATGTCACAATCAGAGTAGATAAAGCTACTGTTTTTCTCGCCAGGACAATTTTATTTTGGCATAGAAGATACATAGTAATTATCTCTCTCAATTAGCAGCGCATTCAGAGTATCACTGCCACTTAAGTTATACACCAATTTGCCTTCTGAATGTTTCAAATATTTTTTGTAGAACCTACTCGAAGGCTGTCTTTCAGATGTCTGAATAAAAAGTGTTATTTCATTCAGTTAAACATCTGAATCTAGAGACTGTAAATCAGAATACTCAGATGGTGGACAGCATGAAGTCTAGGGTCAATAAAAGGTAAGAACTTTTATTATGCTTGGAGAAATCTTTTCCTACCTCTTTTTCGTCACTGGGTAGTAATGGTATATATCTGCTAAGTATGTGGTCAGCAAAAAAGGAGCTAATAGCCCATTAACAAGCTTTTACTGGGCCAAAATTTTTCTGGTTTAGAAAAACATGTAAAAAGTAAAATGGCATCTGGGCTAAGCCCGGGGGAGATGGTCTCTCTCAGGGAATGTGCTGTGAGCTGTTGGCAGCCAATATTCCCGTCAGCTGGGAACCCAGGACATTACCAGTGTCTGCTGGAGCACCACAATATCCCCTGTAGCCTCCATGAAAGCTTCATTTCTGTGGCTGGAGCCATTGTAGCAAGAGCAGATCAACAGGCTTCGGGCAGCATTCAGCAATCCTCCTAAGACCATCCACCATGACATTTGGATTCCTGCTAAGTGAAAGGAGGAGCACATGGTAGGTTGTCTTCAATTCTGCGCACCGCTTGTATGAGGAGGCTCCCATAAACTCTGGGCTGGAGGCCCTCCAGAGGCGTATCTACCTTCCTGAGCCATGATTTCAGTCCTCCACGCCCCTGGCCGGGCCCGTCCTTCTAGGTATGATAACCTTAATATTTTTAGCTAAAGCCTCTTCTTTCAGCAACACAGGTGATTTATGGGGGTAGACTTTCTTTTTTTTATATGGACATATTGAAGAACTGTCAGATCGTGTTGATTAAGTACTCAGACTCAAGAGGCAAATGGCCAAGGTTAAAGACAAGGTGATAAAGCATACTACCGAGGAGTCTCTCGGCAGCTTCTCCATGCTTTGGTTTATTTTCCTAATAAATAAATCAGGAATGATGGTGATAGTGGTAGTAGGAATAACAGTAGTGCCTACCCTTTATAGGGTTGTTGCAAATATTATATGAAATTAATCTATATAAGGTATTCAGGGACATGGCAAACAGACCATTAGCTACTAGAATTCTCTAAGTAGATTGTAGTAAAATTATATTCTAAAAGTAACTTTTATTCGCACACAGTAACCAAGAGTCATACTCAATGTATTTTTATAGCATCTCTGAACTAGAAGTGCAGTCATCAGAGATCCAAGGTTGGAGCCTCAGACAAGTAAGGATTTGTCCTCAAGCTTCTTTCTAGCCACTACACCAAGAGAAACCAGCACAGGGTAGGGTGGGGATCGTTAGTGCTCAACGGAGCCCCCAGACCAGCCTGGCAAGCTAGGGGTTGCAGGGGAAGCAACTGGTAGCCTTGCTTTCTAGGTTGGTATATTCCCTTTCCTGTCAAATCATCACAAACTTGGTGGCTTAAAACAATATAAATGTATTGTCTTAGATTTGTGGAGGTGAGAACTCTGAAATGGGTCTCAGTGAACAAAAATCACCATGTTTTTGCCCGGGTTGTGTTCCTTTTGGAGGGTCCAAGGGAGAATCCTTTTCCTCTTCTCCTTGAGAGACTACCCACGTTCCCGGGCTCATGGCCTCTTGCTTCATCCTCAACGCCAGCAACTGTATGTAGATCCCTCTCGCATCCCAGTACATTACCCTTACCTACTGTCAGCCTCCACCTTCCGACTGAAGGACCCTGTCACTGCATTGTACCCACCTGTGTTATTCCAGAGTAATCTCCACATCATCCAGTCACTTGGCTAGCAGTCTGAATTCCCTCTGTAACTTAAATATTCTTTTGACATGAAAGGTAACATAGCAATGGGATCTGGTATTTAGGACATGGTCATCCTTGGGAGGTCTTCGTTCTGCTTACCACTGAAGGCTAACCATCACGCTAAGGAATAAAATGGAGGAGGAAGAAAGAAATGCAACACTGCGAATTGAAAATATTCTTTAAAGTATGAGGATCCAGAGGAAACACATACCACACACAAACACAAACAAAGGAACCCTACAGAGCAAGGCCTTCCAAGATCAGTTGCTTACATTTTCTCCAGAAAGTCAGTATTATCGAAATGCTGCCCTGTTGCTTTCTGTAAGAGAAACACACAGGGTATAATGAAAGCATCTGATCATCAGATTGTTTGCAGAATGAATGGCAATTGAGGAATGACTTCATCTTTGCTCTGCACAGATTGGGTTCACATTTTATTAGTATTAATCTGCAAGCCTGTGTCCTTTTACTGTCCATCATTTTTATCAGGAAAAAAAAAAAATCCCTCGGCTTCCAGGTCATCAGCAAAGTCAATCTACCCAGGAAAAAAAAAATGGGGGGGGGGGGAAGAAAGGTATTATTGGTTATATTTGAGCTTACGCTACTTCTGGTTTTGCTTTAATATAAAGTTGTAAGGTAAAAACACTATACAATTACAGTTTTTTAAAAAAAATCAAGCAGGACAGGAAGCACGTGAAATCCTAGTTCACAGGTCTGCCACAATTCGCCGTTCTTGTCCCGATTCTTAAATTGTCTTTAATATTGGGCATGTATCTTCCCCAGACATTGTTCATGCATGCACATGTACCCACTGAACACTGAGGATGAAGACATATATTGTTCCGCAGCATGGTGTGTGTACGCGGACCCTGTGGCTGCTCCGGGGTGACATCATTTGACTGGGAAACATTTACGTCTTCATGATATTTCATGTGCCTTTCCAGGAAGAAGAGATGTCTTTGTGCTATTTCAGAATCTCTTTTATGGACCTGACTTAGTGGAGCTTTGAAAAAAGAAAAAGAAGAAGATAGCCGGAGAGGAAGAATGAAGGGGAGTAAGTCAGAGGGGGAGACGAACCAGGAGAGATGATGGACTCTGAAAAACAAACTGAGGTTTCTGGAGGGGAGGAGGGTGGGGGGATGGGTTAGCCTGGTGATGGGTAGAAAAAAAAGAAAAATAAAAAAAAATAAAAAAATAAAAAAAAAATAAGACGTCTGGAGTTTTAAAGCTTTCTAGACAAGAACCAGACCTTCTTTTGAGACTCATTCTTAGCGTATTGTATTTTTCTTCTTCTCCCTCCTTTTGTTTTTTGTTGATGTTGATGATGATGATGATGATGATGATGATGATGGGCTCTTCTCAAAGAAGGTGAATTATTGAACTACAGGGATTACCTACCACCTTCCTTCCTTTTGGAAACATCACATCCTTGAATACATTGCTTCCTTGATCTGCTTTGTTTCAAGGATACGGGTCATCTACACCTGGTCTCTTAACCATCCTCTGTGGTTTCCCAGGCCCGCGAGTGATTCTCTCGCACCTGTTATTCCTATGACAGAACAGGAAGTATCCGAGAAGATACTGTAGAATCCTGTTTTGTGGACTAGGTATAGAATATCCGTGGAATTTGCCTTAAATTAAGCCAAATCCTCCTTTACAGTTTACTACCATTACAAAAACATGGAAAAATGCGTATGATCCTCTGCATTTCAGTTGATTCGTCTGCTTTTAGCCAATACATGTGAAAACATTTTATAACTGAGCACATTTTCATCACCGTAAAAATTTTTCTCTCTTTAGGAAATTGTGTTCTTTTTTCTATCAACTATTTTCCAACCCACTCTGCTCTCCCAAACATCCATTTCACCCAGTCGTGGAAATCTACTGGCTCAAAACTCCCACAGTTAAATTTCTGTATTTATTTTATAATTACTTTCAGTTGTACTAGACTAGGGACGGTAGAGAAGAGATCATAGGTTAATTACCAAGAGTGTGAGTAGCTGTATCTTTTGGCTCTGTGCGAGTGTGTGTGTATTCCTTGTCTTGCTGCTATGGCTACGGTTTGGGGAGTTAATTAATCTCCACGTATCTCTTTTTTTCAGAATCTCTAAAATGCTTCTATGAGAGTTAAATGTTACAGTTTACATGTTAATCATCTGTCACAGTGCCGAGCACATAGTAAACGGCAGTTGGCTGATAACATTGAATGATATGCTTTCTCTGTTTCTGCCCAAGAATGTGCCATCCGGTGCCAAATTGAAAAATATATATATATACATATATATGTTTTGTTATCTTTATTAAAAGAGAATAACTTGGAACTACTGAGCTATTTCTACTTCCTATATTTTAAATGAAAGTGTATGATCTCATCGTTTAATCATAAAATGCATAATCCAAACAAAATAACCTCCATCTAAAGAATACCAGGGAACAGACAATGCAGTATTTGGGGGACACCAAAGCAGAGAGAACAAATATAGAGTCATATGAGCCAAAACACCTGTCTAGCACCAAGAGCAGACATTGCTACATGGGTAGAGTCCTTCTTTTTAGATAACGCTGAATTATTTTATGATGGTAGCTGGCTGCAGTGTGTGCTGAGAGTAGGCTCAACCAGAAACGCGTAAGGGATGGGTCCTAGTTATCACCCCATTCTAATGTAATGTTATGTAGAGGGGCTCAAACATACATAAAGAATATCAATGAATTTATTTCCTCTAAATAAAAATAAGAAAGCATAATAGCAACAAGTAGTAAACTAAAAGATGTTCACACAATGAAAACATCTTTAGGAAAGTATTCCTAAAATGAATAGTCAGCCTGATGAAGGAAGAAAACTGGAAAATAAATGAGATATTGAGCTTATTTTTTAAATCTGTGATTTAAAAGAATAATTTTTCCCACAACAGAGGATAATTATGAAGCAATGAAGACTCCATAGAATACATATTAATCAAATACAGAATTTGAATGTGCATATAAATTTATAACCAATATGTAGTGAACTTATTTAATATTCAGAAATACAAAGTAAATTCCTAAATATTGCAGTTTTATTTAATTTTCCTCAAGTCCTGAGAACAATTCTTGTAAAATATATTCTGATTTAAATAAATTCAGAATATAATTTCCTTTAAAGATGCATTTTTACATCAATTTATCAAGTCACTAGATGCTGTGCCAGAAGAGCATGAAAACAGAGGGCCGGCAGAACTCAAGTGAAATAAATCACATACTCATTTTCAAATATGGCATCCCAGAATATTAGAACTAAAAGCATTTTTAAGGATTAACTTATCCAATCTCCCTCAGCCTTTCTTTTATTTTTTTATCTTTGTACTAACATTTCCCCTTTAACCACTTATATTTTATCTTCTATGTGAGATTCATATTCTTCTCTGTAAGATAAATATTTTTATATGTAAGAATATGTATTTCTAGAAATCCCTGAGATTCATTTTAAAACAGGCTAAGATATAAATTACTTTAATGTCTTCTATCCCTCTTTTGCATATAAAAATTAGATCAACTGACTCAGCCAAGCAGTTAGACCATCAGAAATTAGGAGAAGCTCCAAAGGCCCAGGGATCTTTTTACAGCTTGTCTCCTGTTGGTACGTTTCAATCAATAGGAAACTGCAGCTCATTAATTTTATGTAGAAGCTGTTCATATATAAAATCAAAACATAATATTGTATATTATTTGTATTTACTTTTTTTTTAAAGATTTATTTGATAGCACACATGCACGCACACACGCACAGGGGGACGCGCAGAGGGAGAGAATCTTCAGACTCCCTGCTGAGCCCAGAGCCTCACACAGCTGAAACCCATGACCCATGAGATCATGACCTGAGCTGAAACCAAGAGTCCCACACTCAACCAACTGAGCCACCCAGGCACCCCTAATGCTTTGTTTTAATATAGGATGTGTTACTTTATATGCATAAGCTCGTGTGCATACAAAGATGTAATTTTCAATGAAAAAAATACATGCAAAGATTATTACATTGGCATCTATTTTGACTAAATATAGGAAGACACATCTTAGGTAAGGCTGTCACAAACTTAGGAAAATAGGGTAAACCCCGTAAATTACGGCCATTGTAGTTGAATCAGTACTGAAATGAATACTGTAACTTACATTGAAAAATGAATGGAGCTTTCTGTGATGGTTTTCCCCAAATTGTGTTCCTTCAATCACTATGCCTAGAGCAGGTTAGCAAGCGTTTCAATGGAAAGGGGTACTTTGGTCAAATATATTTGTAAATTCTTTGGTGGGATACTAGTATCCACTTTCCGCTGTTGTATATGAGTTCAGTTGCCTTAAGGTGCAGATGTGCTCAATGCATCTCCCAGAGGGAAGCTGGACAGCAATTCCCCATTCCATATGACCATGGGACTCTTACGGAACAGGGGACCTCACCAGAGCTATGTTCCTTGGAAGATCTGTTGAAGCTGTTTTACATTATATTGTCCATACCTGTCTTTATTACATGTTTTGTGTGATCTCTGCATTTAATTCCATAAGACTTCAGTGGACGTATTTCATATACATATAGAAGTATAAATATATATATAAATATATATAATGGAATGTATATGTATTTATAGTTAAGTACAGTTTCTAGAAAGAACCCTTATTTTCCTCCATAGGAACAAATCCTTTGAGTCCAGGTTACCTGAACAATAGAAATTTAATTTCAACTCGCTCTGTGTATAGAATAGACATTCCATAAGGATGAATCTGATCATAAATGACAGTAAAACATTGCAGGTTATTCCAGGGACTCCTTTTTGTATGGCTGTGTTTTCTACAAGGTAAAGATTTGTAGGTGTATGAAAGTAAGTCAATTGATTACTTGTACTTTGAGGTCTTGAGCCACACATCACAAAAAAGCAGAGTAGTATTTTTCAGTATTGTTTCTTACACGAAGGTGTATGGGAAAGTTCGTGATTCCATTTAAGAATACTGTGCACATCTTAAAACACCACAGAAAAGGAGGCGGATCTGTGGAGACAATATTTTAATAAGCTAACGTCTAGGAATGAGCAAATTCAGGGAAACTGTCAAAAATCTGCCACTAAGCTCCCTGGGTGGTGTTCTCCAAGTGCAAGTCGTTTTATATTTTGCTTCTTTGAAAATAATTTAACACCATTGTTCTTGTTTACCTGCAGTGAGCATCACTGAAGATGCATCCAAGTAGCACTGCTTCAGCACCGCTTCTTTCAGACTGTACATGGTGAAATTGATCCAATAGTAGGCTGGTGTGGTGACACGTACAAGAGTCAGAAATCACACACATACCAATTAAACAGCTTCTTTACAGTCAGTATATTTGCTGTATGTCCTTGCGGTTGCATTGTGTCTTCTGTAATTCACACTCTGTCACAGACTATTAACGCAAACAGCCTATAATAAAACTTTGAGATAAAACTAAAAGATGATTTTTTTTAATTACTGGCATAGATATAGACTCCTAGAATAGTAGATGCAGGTAAAAAGGACTTTATGTTAGGGTAGCCCCCAATCACATATGGCTATTTAAGTTTAAATTAATTAAAATTAGGGGGCACCTAGGTGGCTCAGTTAGGCGTCCAACTCTTGGACCACTAACCATATGTATTTGATATACTCTTTCTTGTTTGGTTTACATTCTGTATCCTTGCTAAACTCACTTTTTTTTTTTAATGTAGATTCTTTAGAAATTTCTACATAGATGATCAGGCTATTCGTAAAGACGGTTAGTTATCTTCATTTCCAGCAATGTGCCTTTTATTTCTTTATCCAGCCATATTTCTTTGGCTAGAAGCTCTAACACAACGCTGAATAGAAATGGTAAGAGTGAACAATTTGTGTGGGTCCTGAAATTAGAGGGAAATACCCAATCTTTCATCATTAAGCACTAAGTGTAGGTTGTCTGTTTGCCTATCTTAGGGATTTGACCTTATGCAGTTGTGGGAGCCGGTAAAGCGGTCTCGAAGCCTGTTGCCTTTGATGCTTGAGGTTGAAGTCAACGTGACCCGCAGTTAAAGGAGGAAGAAAAATGTAAAATGGGGTCATCATGGACAAGATGGAACCCGCAGACAAGAGCTGGAACCTATAAGGAGGGACAGGAAACTCTGTAAGTCTGTGATGTCCTCAACCTTGACGATGTGATTGTCTTGCCCGAGGAGCTGGTGCCCTTGCGTGAATGGAGCTAAGCAGGCGTCTGGCCTGAAAGTCAAAGAAACCGGGAGGGTCCCAGTGGGAGGAGGGGCAACTGCAGGTCTGTCCCCTGCTCCGTGAAGAGGAAGATTCAAATTCTCCAGCAAGCCCTGCTTTCACTTCATTCTACAGTTTTGGGTAAGTTGTGTTTTCACTTTCATTTAGTTTAAAATATTTTAAAATTTCTGTCTTGTGATCTCTTCTTTGACCCATGTGTTACAAGCGTCTATTTTAATCTCCAAGCATTTGGGGATTTTTCTGCTCTCTTTCTGGTACTAATTTCTAGTTAAATTCCATTCTGGTCAGAGTGCAGATCTTCTATGGTTTCTATTCTTTCAAATTTGTTAAGGTGTATTAGGGCCCAGAATGTTCTCTGTGAGTTTGAGAAGAAAAGAATACGTAACTGCTGTTGTTGGGTGAAGTGGTCTATAGACAATATTACATCCAACGTCACGTGTGTTGACTTCAGTGTGTCCTTACTAGTTTTTTGCCTGCTGGATCTTTCCATTTCCAATACAGGAATGTTGAAGTATCTTAACTCTGACAGCAGATCCATCTCTTTCTCCTTGCATTTCTATCAGCGTTTGCCTCATGTAGTTTGATGCTCTGTTACAGGCACTTCACAAGTAGTTTGAGTACCTTAAAATGACAAAATAATCCTATTTTTTTCTCCTTGTCCCTTGTATAATTGCTGCCATTCATTTCATTTGTACATAAGTATCCATAAGCATATAAACATACATAATCAAATATGTTGTTGCTATTATTTTGAACAATTATCTATTAATTTAGAGTAAGAAAATTAAACATTTTTATTTTGCCTTCACTTATTCCTTCTCTGATGCTCTTCCTTTATGTGCATCTGAGTTTTGGACCTGTCTCTGAAGAACTGTTAACATTTTCCACTATGCTATACATTACATCCCTGTGACTTAATTCTTTTATAACTGGAATTTTGTACCTCCTAAGCCCTTTCACATACTTCAGCTGCTCCCGGCTCCTCCCCTCTGGTAACTTACAGCTTGCTTCCTGTATGAGTCTGTTTCTATTTTGTTTGTTCATTTGTTTTGTTTTTTAGACTCTACATGTAACTGAAATCAAATGGTATTTGTCTTTCTCTGACTTATTTCACCCATATAATACCCTCTCGGTTCATCCATGTTGTCACAAATGGTAAGATTTCATTCTTTTCTAGGGCTGAATAATATTCCATCGTGTGTGTGTGTGTGTGTGTGTGTGTGTGTGTGTGTGTACACATCTTTATCCATTTATCTATTGACAAACACTTAGATTGCTTCCATATTTTGGCTGTTCTAAATAAAGCTGCAGTGAAAGTAGGGGTGGGCATCTGATTCTTTGAATTGGTGTTTTCATTTGCTTCAGTGGAACTGCTGGCTCATGTGGTAAGTCTATTTTTACTTTTTTGAGGAACCTCCATACGGTTTTCCCTGGCGACTGCACCAATTTACATCCCCATCAACAGTGTACAAGTGTTCCCTTTTCTCCATATCCTGGCCAACACTTGTTATTTTTTGTTCTTTTGATCATAGTTAATCTGACAAATACAAGATAATATCTTACTGTGGTTTTGATTTGCATTTCCCTGATGATGAGTGATGTTGAGCATCTTTTCATGTGCCTCTTGGCCATCTGAATGTCTTCTTGGGGAAAAAGTGTCTTCAAGTCCTCTGCCCATTTTATAATTGGGTTTTTTTTTTTCATATTGTACAAGTTTTTTTAACATATTTTAGATATTATCCCTTTGTAAGATGTATGATTTGCAAATATCTTCCTGTATTCAGTAGGTGGCTTTTTCATTTTGTTGATGGTTGCCTTCCCTACGTAAAAGCTTTTTAGTTTGATCTAATCTCATTTATTTTAGCCTTTGTTGCCTTACCTGAGGGGAGATATCCAAAAAAAAACAAACAAACAAAAACAAGGCTAAGACTTATGTCAAAGAGCTTACTGCCTATGGTTTCTTCTAGGAATTTTATGGTTTTAGGTCTTACATGCAAGTCTTTAATCCATTTTGAATTTATTTTTGTATACGGTATAAGATAGTGGCTCAGTTTTCCCAGCACTGTTTATTGAAGAGATGGTCTTTTCCCTATTGTATATTCTTGCCTCCTTGGTCATAGATTAATTGACCATATAATTGTGGGTTTATCTGTGGGCTCCCTATTCTATTCCACTGATCTGTGGGTCTGTTTTTGTGCCAGTACCACACTGTTTTGATTACTGCTGGTTTGTAGTAGAGTTCGAAATCAGAGAGCATGATACCTCCAGCTTTGTCCTTCTTTCTCAAGATTCCTTTGGCTATTCAGAGTCTTTTGTGGCTCCATACAAACTTTAGGATTCTCTGTTCTAGTTCTGTGAAAAATGTCACTGATATTTTGATAGGGATTGATTGCATTGAATCTGTAGATTGTTTTGGGTAGTATGGACATTTTAACAGTATTCTTCTAATTCATGAGCATGGTATATCTTTCCATTTGTGCCATGTTCAATTTCTTCTGTCACTGTCTCAGAATTTTCACAGTATAGCCCTTTTACCTCCTTCATTAAATTTATTCCGAGGTATTTTATTCTGCTTAATGTAATTGTAAATGGGATTATTTTCTTAATTTCTTATTCTGATAGCTAGTTTTTAGTATATTAGAAATGTAACCAATTTCTGTATGTTATTTTGTGTCCTGTGACTCTACTGAATTAATTTATTTTAATAGTTTTTTGGTGGAGTCTTAAGGGTGTTTTTTATAGGTAGTATCATGTCATCTGCAAATAGTGACAGTTTTCTTTTCCAATTTCACTGCCTCTTATTTTTCTTTCTTAATTGCTATGGCTGAGATTTCCAATACTATATTGAATAAAAGTGGTGAAAATGGGCATCTCTGCTTTGTTCCTGACCTTTGAGGAAAATCTTCCAGTTTTACACTGCTGAGTATGATGTTAACTGTGGATTTGTCATATATATTCTTTATTACATTGGCATACATTCCCTCTATACCCACTTTGCTGAGAATTTAACATTTCTTGCACAGCAAATCTACTGGCAACAAATTTGCTCAATTTTTGCTTGTGTGAGAAAGTATTTCTCCTTAACTGCTGAAGGATAATTTCACAGGGTACAGAATTTTAGATTGGTGACTTTTTTTTTACCCTCTCATCATTTTAAATACTTCATTCTCTGCTCTTCTTTCTTGCATGGTTTCTGAAGGTGTTTATCTATCTTTGGTTTTCTGAAACTTGGCTAGGATATACTTTGGTGTAATTTTTTTGCTTTTTGTTTTTACATTTATTGTCCTTAGTGTTCACTTTTCTTCCTCGATCTGTGGTTGGGTGTCCAACATTAATTGGTGGAAATTCTCAGGCCTTATTCCTTCAAATATTTCTTCCATTCCTTCTTTTTCTGATATTCCCATTATGCATATATTATACCTTTGGTAATTGTCCCAGGGTTCTTGCATATGCTGTGATGTGTGTGTGTGTGTGTATGTGCGTGCGCACGCGCATGTGAGTGAGTGCTTTTCTTTGCTTTTTAGTTTTGGAAGATTCGATTGAGGTGTCCTCAAGTTCAGAGATTCTTTACTCAGTTGTGTCATTTCTGTTCCAGTATTATTGATCACTCATATTTCTTTTTGATTCATTCTTAGAATTTCCATCTCTGTTCACAGGGTACATCTGTGCTTGAATACTCTCTACTTTTTCCATATATGCCCTTAGCGTATCAGTCTGTTGCTTTGAATTCTGGTCTGCTAAATTTAACGTCCCTATTTTTTCAAACTGCTTGACCTTTAGTACTGTTTGAGATTTTTTCTTGCTCTTGGGACATGATGTACTGGGTAAAAGGACCCCAGCTCTGGTTCCAGCCAAGGTTTCTGCTTGTGGGTTTTACTCTGATAAGTTGTGATTCTCTGTTTCTACCTATGTCTCCAAGTTTGGTGCAGCAGTTTGCCCAGTAACCTCACATCTCTGGAAGATCTGAGATGAATTTTTGAGTTTTTTATTTGTTCCATTATTTCTATTTATTGTTAAGATAATGACTTCCAAGCTCCTTACATGTAGGACTGGAATATGGAACTCTGTATTACAAGACATTAAAAAATAATTCAGAACCCATATGGTAACAGGGAAATATTTTTCAAAAATTTGTGAAGTTAAAAAGGGAAAAAAGCTTTTTTTCCCCCATGAAATCTCATTTTATATTAACTTTGGATAGCAATTTCTATATTTTCCTCAAATATCCCACCCAAAACAAAATGCAGGATCTTTTTTTCTCATTAACAGACGGTCAGTTAAGATGTTAACTTCCCACAGAGGCACAAAGTTCTGTTAAGGTGGATATTGCTGCTGGTGTGAAGAAATGAATATAGGTAACCTCTTAAAAAACAAATGTTCTTTTCCACGAGGACCATAAATAAGAAAGACAAAAGCCCACAATGGTCCTAACCATAAGTATCCTAAAAATGTAACTATGAATCCAAGTTGTTGTGATAAATATTGACCTTGTCTTTCCCAGAAGAACATTTCTTGACTTGAAGAACTGTGGCATCTACTCATAAAAATAGTGAAATTTAAACAGTATTTAAAATTTAAATAATATTTAATGGTATATAATGAAATATATGACCTCCATTTTTATGAGAGTATATTAGAAGGCCTTTTTTTTTCTTAGGCCTGAATGATAGTAGGATGTAAAGGACAATTCTCAAAATTTTATTAAACTCATCAATGAGGGAACCATCAAGAATACAAGAGCTCACTTAAAGAACAATGGAGAAAGGAGATTAGTCAAGAAAGAAATGTCTAAATATGTCTAAGATTGCTAAATTATGTATAAGATTGGCTGTCTAAAGGCCAATAAATTATATTACCAGTATTTTCTGGTTAACCTCTAACTTTATTGAGCTCGAAACTACTTGCACATTTATCAGTTGTGGATTGTTAGTCAAATACACTGTGACCACAAAGTTACACCTCCAGGAGTTATTAGATGAGAGTCCAGCAGGATTTTTAGAAAATGCTCTAATGTCAAAAGTAATCACTACTTTGTCTCTTTCTAGATGCAGCTCCATAGTTCAACTCGTTTTCTAGACCAAGATGCCTTTTGGTTTCAGAGGGATGAAGGGAAAACTCTCACCCCATGTACATCCTCACTGGAGGTTTATATACAATATACAACCCAGAGAGACCAGGTATAGCATGCTGAAAAATAAGGTAAGGAATCAGTATACAGTAGCCCCAGAAGACCTTCATTTATCTTCCAGGTAGTAAATTCCATCAGTGTTTAAAGGACAAAACTGAGTTGTCTCAGAGGACGATGAAACAGAGTTGCAGACCCAGTGTTGACACTTTCTTACCCACATGTAAATAATGTTTCCATGAACTGTCCAGCATTTGGTTTTGGTGGTGGTAAAGGTTACATTTTTTTTAAAGGGCAAAATCATAATTTTCCTGCAAAGGTAAAAAAAAGAGCACATGCCATAGATCTTGTAGAACTCAGTTAATTAGCAAGCCAGCAAAATGTTCCACTGGTTCAAAGGACAGTTCAAACAATATACCTATATATCCACAATCAGGAATGCAGGAAATGAATTTACACGTAAATGCTAAATTTGTCAACATTTACAGGACAATAATCAGTTGCATTCCACAAACTTAAACTCATTAGCATTTCTGTGGAAAAACAATTTACTATAAGAAACTACAAATTATAAAACAGCTCAAAAATGGGACACCTGGGTGGCTCAGTCGGTTAAGCGTCTGCCTTCAGCTCAGGTCATGATCCCAGGGTCCTGGGATTAAGTCCCACGTTGGGTTCCTTGCTCAGCAGGGAGCCTGCTTCTCCCTCTGCCTGCAGCTTCCCCTGCTTGTGCTGTCTCTGACAAATAAGTAAAATCTTTAAAATAAATAAATAAAATAGCTCAAAAGCAATGAACTGGAAGACTGGGAAGGGTAAACGACACAGAAACCCAGTCATCTTTTGTGTGGGTGTGTGTGCATTTCAGATGTGTCCAAGTATTTGCCTAGAAGTAGATTTGCTAAATCAGGGGTATTCATATGTTTAGGTTTAGTGGATTTTACCAGGTTTTTTTCCTCAGATGATGGTGTCAATTTACACACTCATCAGCCATATAGAATTCTTCATATGCTCTTGAAAATTAGAAAGTTCTGAATCTCAGTTCAGATGTACAGAGGGTGAATCTTTCAATAGCCTCCTTTTTGGATTTCACTCATCCTAAATTTTTAGAGCTATCAACTGTGGTATAATAAAGAATATATCTGTTTTTTGCCTCTGGTTCCAGGTAAGGAATTTGTAAAACCCTTGGAATTTGGGTGACAGGTGTGCCTTTATTATGCTAATGAGGGGACTCAAGGTGGGGCTCTAGTTGGCTTCTGGATGGAGGCTGGTCCCCAGAGAGACTCATCCCCAGGTAAAGTGTTGTGACTTTGGGCTAGCTCAAATTCTGGGAAGAAGAGGGGGTTTGGAGATAGAGTTCAATCACAAGTCTGATGATTTAATAAATCATGCCTACATAATGGAGCCCCACTGAAAATTCTAGACATGGAGCTCAGTGAAACTTTCCAGTTTGTGAACATACTGTGGCTGGTTTCTGAAGTTGGCATGTATACTACGTGCAGCTTATTTGATCAATGAGTAAATATACTGATTCTAACCTGAGTCTTACACTGAGCTCTTGAGTAAATCATTCTAGAAGTATAAATTCTATGAGCACAGGCCAGTCTAGGTAGGGCTTGATACTCCGTACATGCATACAGATTCTAGAAGGTTATGGCTAAACAATAGGAACACTGTGTGTAGGAAGGCTATGTGTCATCATAGCAAATGACACCCTCTAGGACAATAATTTTCAGTTCAAAGCAGGTCAAGACAAATTGACCATCAGACTTGTGGTCCAGACAGTGGGCCCTGGCCCCTCTAATAGGATTAAGAGGAGGCCATTGTGCCTCAGATTCTCACAATATGGAGAGGATTCTAGTCTATAATTCATAAACACTTGGTTTGTGAGGCTTAAACTCAACAAAATATTTACATATTCATCTCTAGGGAATCAGATTGGCCCAAGAGGAGAAAAATAATCTAAAACCTAAATGTATTAAGCATTCACCAATAAACATTCACAAACAGCACAATATCCTGCCATATCAGGATGATACTTGAGCCTTCATTTCCTAGGAGTAAGTTTGGATAAAAAGAATTATGTTGGACTTTGGGTATCTGGCTTAGTTTGATTTTAACCTCTGTTCACGGCGTGGACTTAAGTTTCTGTCAGTGGAGTAAGAAGAAATGAATGCCACAGGAAAAAGGATCTAACACATACCCAGTGAATTGAGAAAGAGAGAAAATTGACAATCATGATAGATGGCTACCAGACTTTCTCCAGATTCAAAGTTTTACTGAAAACATTTTTTTTTTAACTCCTAGAGCTTATGTTCACTATTTACGTCTCCCATGCAGAGTATGCTTTAAAAAATTGTTTTAATAAGAAACTTCCTTTTAAGGCAGGTACACAATTTTTGAAGGACTAAAGAGATCTGACTATATTATGGAAACCCCGCTGTTGACTTCCAGCCAATTATGAGTAACTTTAGTACCAAATTCAGGAATGAATAGTCTTTCCGTATGGCCAAAGCAAAGACCGCAGCAAAGTTGAACAGGGAAGGAAGACGCTATTCTAGGCAATTGCAGTCGGGGAGAGAGACCAGCACTCAGTCTGAGATCAACTTCACCGAAACAGGACAGGAGGGAGCTTTTAAGTGCTGGTGTGAGAGGCAGAACAAGTCATCTGTGTTTGCTCTTTGGCTTTACCCAAAAAAAGTGACAGGAAGTAGTTTTACAATCAGGAGCGAGGCATACATGCAAATTATGCTCCTGTAGTCTCACAGAAACTGGGGAGTGTCAGGTGCTATCTTCCCCGACGTTTTATGTTCAAAAAGATGGGATACAAAACCTGCAAGAGGCTTTTTAAAAGATTTATCATCTCAGAGAGGCACGGGGGAAGAAAAACTGACAAGCTTTCTACCACAGAGGCTCTAGAAAAGGAAGATCGGGTGCCTGTGTAAAGTTTGATAAAGCTGAGGGTAATGTGAAGACCATCTAGGTCAATGTATTTAAATGTTTTTAAAAGGACTGAAGGTGTCCTCTAGAGGGGCAGTCTCCTAGCCAGAGTTGTACAGAAAAACATAACCAATAGGATGTGTGTACGTTCCATTATACATAGAGACCGAGAAAGAGATGGATTTAAAAAAATTGGCTCATGTTATTGTGGGGGCTGGCAGGTCTGACATTTGCAGAGCAGGCTGGTGACTCAGGGAAGAGTTGATGCTGCAGTTTGAGTGCCAAAAGCCATCTGCTAGCAGAATCCCCTCTTCCTTGGGAGACCGAAGACTCTGCCTCTTAAGGCCTTCAACTGATTGGGTGAGGCCCACCCCCATTATGGAGGATGATCTACTCTATTCAAATTCTTCTGAATTAAACGTTAGTCACATGTAAAAAATACCTTTGTGGCAGCATCTGGACTGGTATCATAAAATTAATCCTCACAGGCAGTGAGCCTGGTCTACAGAAAAACCCTCTAACAGGCTAGATGGACTTTTGATAATGTCTTTCTGAAAAGTGTCTGAGAAATATTCCTATCCTATTCTTATTGAATAAATCCACTACTTAATGGGGGGAGATTCAGGTGGCTTGACATAGACTAGGTTCTTGTGAGTTTTTACAGTTTCAGAGAAGCAGAGACAATGATAGTTTTTCTTTCCTGGATAATGAAGCTTGCTTTGAAATATATGAATATCAGAAGAGTGCCCTCAGGCAAAGACGATGCCACTTTTTGAGAAAAGGATCCAATTTGGGAAGTAGGAACGGTGCTTCCCTGGCCATAAAGGTAAGGAGATTCTGACCTTCTGATGATAAGCGAATATTATTCCTGTAACTGCAGGGGACCCAGCACACAATCTGAGAAGTAAAGACATTTGCAATTTACATTTTCACTGTGATATGGCAAAAAAAAAAAAAAGTGAAAATACAGCTTTTGTAGAGTTTGTCTACACACCTACCACCCAGGCTAAGAATTACATGTAGTTAGCCTTAAAAATGATGACTTTATATATTGTGCAGGGTTGGGTACTTTGGGAGAGCAGCAGAACAGAAGGATGCATTCAAGCACTAAATAGAGATGTTAAGAAAAGCTTGCAGCAGCTGAAGTTATTATTCACCTGATGGGTTGCTATCTCTCAGATCATTGGATACACCTTAAAATGCAAATTGTTCTTTTCTAGATGTTGGCGATTTTTTCTCTATATGGAGGCCAGAAGATAATTTTGGCTTTCTACCCACGGCCTTATTTTTCAACTTCCAAAATTCTGTATAGAGGTAAAGTTACCCTAATCTGTTCCCATGGGTCCCTCTTCCTCCTGGAGTCTTCAGTATCCCATGGAGACTGCTAATGACAACTTCTAACACTAAGGAAATTAAACCACTCCCCAAGACATGGATTTATGGAGATGTATTTGCTAGTATTTACTTCTCAAAAATCAACAATCTGCATAATAACATTCAATTGTTAGTCTAGTTTTCAGAGCCCATACTCTAGGTTCCTTTTTCTTATTCCACCTTCTATTTTTTTTTTTTTTTAAAGAGAGGAAGACAGAAGGTGGAGGTTGGGGGAGGGGCAGAGGGAGTGGGAGAGAGAGAGTCCCAGGCAGGCTCCATGCCCAGCATGGAGCCCAACATGGGGCTCAGTCTCACAACCCTGTGAGCATGACCCGTGCCAAAATCAAGAGTCAGATGCTTAACGGACTGAACCAGGTGCCCCTATTTTTTTTTTTTTAATTATTGACACTGAAGAGTAGCTGAACATACCACTTTGGCATAAGGATTATTTTGAGCTAAAGGCAAGGGAGAAGCGGAGACAAGACAAGCTCTCTGTCCTGCTGTTCGCCTAAAAGCAGGACATTATTTTGTGCAGGTGTCCCCCTCTCCCTTCTCTACCAGGAAGGACAGATGTTAATCCCTGGAGAAAACTCTAGACCCCAGTCAGCTCTGAGATGGCACCTAACAAACACTACTAGGTAGCCCTTAGCTTCTCACCATTTACTGCCCTAGAAACTCAAAAGTCCTTTTCCTTTGTCTTGTCACCTCTCTGAAAAGTGATGGTTCTTTCTCTTCTGATGCTATAGAAGCCCAAGTTCTTCGGGTCCCTTATCACTGAGGACTGCCATCTGTGGGAGACACACATGGTAATGAACTTGGAAATAAACATTCATTGAGTTCATAAAAATGCCTCGTTGGCCTTATTTCCTAGATTCTAAAACCCTATCCACGGTATGGCACTTCATAAATTTAATAACGTTGTGGGATCAAGCCTGATTTTAGGGTCTTAAAACTAAAATCAGTATGATAAAACGGAAGTAAAGCAAGTTAATGATCAGCGGGGAAAATGGACTTCAAAGGAACCAGTACTGTGTGATTTCTTGAACTGAGTGGAGGTACCCAGGTTTTTCTTGTATTAATACTTTTATACTTTACAAATACATTAACTACATTTTATATACACAAAACATGTTATACTGTAAATACATTAACTACATTTTATATACACAAAACATGTTATACTGTAAATGTGGACATACATTTGTATATACATCCAGTGTATTTCACATATATAATTTGTATAGGCATCCGCTGGAGATGGCGGATTTCCGATTTAGATGGAGCATGGGCTGGTCCTCTCCCTTGAGATTACTTTTCTTTAGTCATTTTTAGTCATTCTTTATGTAATTCATGGATTGGATTGCTTTTGAAATAGACTTTCTCCAACTTAATTTCTTTGGGAATAGACCTTTTGACAATATTCTATAATACTACTTCTCCAAGATCATCTACTAGAAACCCTTCTTTATAATTGTGTAAAAGGAAAAAAATCTCCCCTTACAGCAGTACTTGCCTAAGAGATCTCAAGATAAGAATGGTGTCTCAAAAATTATTCTAACCCACCAGCCTTGTTAAAGAAGTTTGAGTGATCCCACTGATGCTAGGCTGGCCTTGGACCTGACTGAAGACTCTTTCCTGACGAAGGAGCATTAGGATTTTTTTTTTTTTTTTTTGAGAGAGAGAGCACGAGAGGGGAGAGGGTCAGAGGGAGAAGCAGACTCCCCACTGAGCGGGGGACCCGATGCGGGACTCGATCCCGGGACTCCAGGATCATGACCTGAGCTGAAGGCAGTCACTTAACCAACTGAGCCACCCAGGCGCCCCATTAGGATTTGTTTTAACCAATCATAAACAGACCACTGGATGCCTCCTGCCTGTCCAGAGGAATAGCTCTCAATCCCCTTCCTAAATCCCCCCATCTAACTCCTCAGTGAGATTCGTCACAGGTATCTTTTTAAAACTGCCTTGTTTTGTACAGGCTCTGGTTGCTTTTGCAGGACCTTTGAAACCTACATTCAGGATTATTACTTGAATTTACGGTTTATAGAGATGTGAAAATATACTTATAAGAATGAAGCCGAAGTTCTATGTAGTCAGTGTTTTATCTCATATTGAAATTGTTTTTCATTATTTCTTAGAACAACTATCCTATCTCCAATAATTCGGTCAACACAAATGCAGAAACTGAATTTTTTTCCCCTTCTTTGTTTCCTTTTTTCCCCCTCCTTTGATTTTTTTTTTTTGTGCTCTTGGCTAGAACGCCAGTGGTTTGCAGATGAGGTTTGTATGTGTGTGTTGTTGTGCTTGGAGCTTTTAAGAAAATTCCGTGCCAAAACCTTTGTTTCATCCTCTGCTACAGAGAGTACGTATCATGAATGTATCCAACTGAGTTCAATTATACCAAACAAAGCATCTAGAACTTGGGAAGTGGTTCTCTCTCTTTTCAGATTTCTTTCCACTCCAAGCTCACATACTGATTTTACACAGCTATCATCAATGCTTTTATATTGGTTATGTTAACCATGTATTTTGTAATGATATTTAGTGGGTACATAATATATCAGGTCGATTAAACAGTTTCCTTAAGCATTCTGTCATTCTGGGGAGTGCAAAGTGAAGCTGTTTTTACTGAAACAAATGATTAAAATTAACCTGTTGTTTAATAGGAATGCAAATGGATTTTCTCCATTGCCTTTTTTTTTTTTCTGAGAGGGAGGGAGAACAGAGAACGCTCGCGCAAGAGAGGGCAGCAGGAGACAGTCTCAAGCAGACTCCCTGCTGAGCACAGAGCCTCGGCAGGGGGGCTTGATCTCATGATCCTGAGATCATGACCTGAGCCAAAATCAGAGTTGGATGTTTAACCAACTGAGCCACCCAGGCCCCCTGCCGTTTATTTTAGCATAAATTCCATGTAGTGGTCAAATACTGTATACTGTTCTGATGACCCATTAAGAATTTTCAAATATATACATGTATTTTTCTGATTGACTTGAGCATCATTTAAAAACATCACATCTCTCTTTCCACAAATAAAGTCCATGGCTGTTTCCTAAATATGGCTTTTCTCTTATGTAATCACAAAATATCACAACTAGGATACTTAACACTGATACAAGACTCTCACATATTCCACAGTTCAAGCATTACCAACTGTTCTAATGTCCTTCATAATTTTTTCTTGGACCAAGTCCAATCCAGAATCACATTCAATTGTTAGGTACCGTTTTCAGCCTTTGTCTTTTGTGACCTTATTGAAGGACAGAGGCCAATTATTTCACAGAATGTCCTTCGACTTGTATTTACCTGATGTTTCCTTGTGACTAGATCCAGGTTATGCATTTTTAGCAGGAACACCACAAACCTGATGCTGTGTTTTCCCACTGCATTGTTTTAGAAAATGCAGGATGTCAGCTTGTCCATTGGTTGGTGATGCTAAGTTGATCATTTCATTAGATGATGCCAACCAGTTTTCTTCCCTATAAAGTTACTATTTTTTCTTTTGTGATTAACAAGTAATTTGAGGGAGATACTTTGAGATATGTAAATATTCTGTTCATTAATATTTTATCCACTGTATTTAGCATCTATTGCTACTTGCCTGTATCAGTCATTACTGTGATAGTTGCAAAAAATCAGATTTCATAATAAACCATTATTTCTATATTTACTAGTCTTCCACTCCACATGACAGCTTTCTCTTTCCCAACATTCATTTATTTCTATCAGTATGGACTATTTGCTTATTTAATTCAGTGCATGTTCTGTTACTATCGATCATTTTATGCTCAGATTGTTCCAAATTTTGCCTGCAGGGAACCCCTGCAAACTGACTCCTAACACGTCCCCATAATATTTTAAACACTGATTTACTTTTTGGCACAAGATGCCCTAGGCTTATCCTGAAGTTTCTCTATCTCCTCCAAGAATCCTTGATTGATTCCTTTAGCGGGTATTGTCCTATAGAAACCAAGGTCTGTGGGCTTGGACAAAATAGTGAAAATTTGGGGCAGTTGACCCATGACCCACATGCTGCCAGCTCCGTGTGGCAAAAGCACTACTCTGTGTGGGGCACCTGAAAATACAGGGTTGCCTCTTCCTGTAGCTCACAGGCTAGGACTGTAGTTCTTCACAAAAGGAGTAAGTCACTAGCATTTCTGATTTCCTATAGCTCCGGATGGCAGAAGCTCTTTTCCTGGAAGGCATAGCTGAGAGGACCAGGCTCCCTTTCCCCCATATGGGATGGAAGCCCTACTCCAAGTGTAACAACCCAAGCATTAGTGATCCTCATTGTCTTTGCCCCAGCTGACTCTTAAGGTAGAATTTTCATGTTGGAGGAAGAAGCCAAGCCAACTAGGTTATGCTAGCCATCCAGGACCTGCTTTTAGAGCAAGGTATCACACAGGAGAAGGGGGCCGCTCTCCTTACCTGCAGCTCCTGTACAATGTCCCAAAGTGGCAGGCTCTATAGATGAGGGACTCTGCTATTCTGCCTGAAGGGACTTTGGGAAAGAATATGGAGATATGCATACTTAAAGAGATGGACGAAACAATGGAGATCCTGGTGGAGTATTTAACAGGGAGCACATAGCTCCATGATAATGGTAGCCAACAGCACAATGATGGGGCACTTAGAAGTTGAACAGAATCAAGGTGAGACATAGCCATTAAGAAGAGCCATCCTGGTTTCACATTCATCTTTGAGGGTCGAGAAGGCTGTGTGTAAGTGCGTGCTAGGCTGCACCCACTCAGGGGAAATTAGGACTCAATGTGACAGAGGTTAGTAAAAACAGTCCCCAGGTCACAAAGGACAGAAGCCTCACTGTCACTAGAGGATCAAGCACAAGCTCTAACCAAACACTGGCTGAACAATAAGCAATCCAGGGGAACCTTTAAGGAAACTGGGCTTAAAACACACACACACACACACACACACAAATCACAACCATCCCTGGTGGAATATTGCAGGCATGCCCAAGACTGTGCCCTTCCAGGAGTGACTGGAGAGGGATTTCCAAACTGCTAATCCCTCTCTGAACATGGGGCAAAGACTAACTTGAACTAGAGTAGGAGCCTCTAAGCCATACACACATAAAATGGTACAGGCTAAAATCTGGCTGGCCAAGAGAGCTTGAGCACAGACGTTGAGCAAAATGTGACTGCTGCTGACCCAGGGGTAATGTCTAAGCAGCACTGGACAAAATCCAATGCTTTTCAGACTAAAATGGAATTTAAAAATCTGAGCACAGATATTAGACGTTACAGATATATTAGACATCAAAGATGTTAAAAGGCAAAAAAATCGTGTTAAAAAATTAAAGATATGACAATGTCTCAAGAAAACAGAACTTACTGAAAAGAAATAAATGGAAACCCTGGAGTTGAAAAGTATAACACAACCTAAAAACTCACTCAAGGAAAGACAATGTTAAGAGAATGAGAAGACAAGCCCCAAGCAGGGAGAGAATGTTTGGGAAAGGCACATCTGAGAAAGGACAGTTATCCAAAAAATACAAATAACTCGTACAACTCAACAATAAGAAAACTACCTGATTAAAAAGCAGGACAAAGATATCAACAGACATGTCACATGTCAACAGAAGATATACAGATGGCAAGTAAACCTGTGAAAAGATGTTCCATATCCTATGTCCTCAGGGAAATGCAAACAGACCTATTAGAATGCACCAAATCCAAAACACTGACCACACCAAATGCCAATGAGGATGTGGAGCAACAGGAACTCTCATTCATTGCTGATGAGAATGTAAAATGGTATAGACAATTTGGGGAGAGTCTGGCAACTTCTTGCAAAACTAAACATATGTTTCAACAACCCTACTCCTCGGTATTTCCCCAAAGGAGTTGAAAACTATGTCCCAAAAAAACCTGCACATGGATGTTTATAGCAGCTTTATCCGTAAGTGCCAAAACCTGGAAGCAACCAAGATGTCCTTCAGTGGGTGTGGATAAATAAACGGTGGTCAATCCAGACAACAGAATAGTATTCAGTGCTAAAAGAAATAAGCAATCAAGTCATTAAAAGACATGGAAGAACCTAAGTGCCTATGGCTCAGTGAAAGAAGCCAATCTGTAAAGACATACTATATGATTCCAACTCTGTGACATTCTAGAAAAGACACAGCTATGGAGACATTAAAAAGATGAGTGATTTCCAGGGATTTGGGGTGGCAGGGGTGAATAGGCAGAGCACCAGAGCACAGAGGATTTTTAGGTCAGTGAAAATCTATGATACTATAACAATGGATATATGTCATTGTACATTTTTCCAAATCCATAGAATGTATGACACCAAGAATGAACCCTAATGTAAACAATGGACTTTGGGTGGTAACGATGTATCACTCTAGGTTCATCAGTTATAACAAACCTACCGCTCTGGTGGTGGACACTGACAATGGGGAGGCTATATGCACATAGGAGTAGGTATATTGTTACCTTCCCTCGAGTACGGAAGTTGCTATACCTTCCTCTCATCTTGTTGGGAACCCAAACTGCTCTAGAAGAACATCTATTTAACATTGTACTAGAGGACCTAGTCAGGGAAATGAGGCAACAAAAAGTAACAAAATTAATACAGATTGAAAGAAAGATAACTCTATGCAAAGATGCCATGATCTTTTATATATAAAGTTCTAAGGAATAACTAAAAACACTATTAAATAAACTAATTTAACAAGGTAATGGGATATTAGAATATTTTAAAAATCAATTTTAATTTCTATACACTAGCAATGAACAATCCAAAATGGGATTATTAAAAACAAAAATACATTCACCCAGGGTACTATAGGAAATTGCAATATCCAATATGAGTAGCCCCTAGGCTTAGGATGTAACATAATATTTGCTGAAGGATGGATTTTGTTATTAAGATGATGCAAATGTCTCTGAAAAGTCAGCATCTCCTATGTAAGAAACTCTGAGTAACTACTGAATGAAATCAATTTGTTGCCAGAAGGAATCACACCAGTTTGGAAGGAAAATTAACAAATATTTACACCAACAAAGACAACTTGTTTAGGAGTGAGAAGACCCAACAATTTAAGCATGTAAAAAAAAAAAAAAAAAGATTGTTGGAGGTTTCTTTAGAATTCATTCAATCAGAGCAATTTTGTTAAAGGAATATGCTGTAGATATGGCCAAATCACTTTGGGATCTCTAAGAAATCACTAAAAAGCAGAAGCATGACCTTATCAAAAGAACCTGTCAAAAGATAATTTTGACTGTACACACATTGTCTCTCAATCAAAAAAAAAAAAAATCCATGTCTCTTTAATCCACTTAGAAGTTCTAACAATGGGTAGAAGCCATACCCTTGATTTGATCCTCACTACATAAGCTCTATCATCCTGTCTTGAACAAAGACCTTCTGAATTTTATCTTTCACACTTGAGGATAAAAAGCACTTGCCACTTTCAGCTCTTCATGTCCTGAAAATGGGCTCTGTGCTCTTTTACCTCCCAAATTATTTCAGCCCACACAGTTTTATAAAAAAATTTCATCATAGAATAAGATGAATGGTCATTAACACAGTATTCGGTATCAATTTACCTCCAGTCTGCTTATTAACTATCTATCAGTGTTGATGCCACATGAAAGCATCCCCTCCTAGTCAGAATGCGCCAGGTGTTGGAAGACATAACCCCAAATCACAGTGGCTTGGTTAAATTTTCCTCCAATCCACGCAGCAGGTGGCTCTGCACATCAGTCATCAGAGATACAGGCCAAGGGGTGGGGGTGGGGCAGCCATCTTCGCAACCATTACCGAAGGGGAAAAAAACTCTCAGGAGGGTTTCACATCAACAAATAAATTCTCTGATCCGGAAGCACTTCTGCTCATGTGTCATCACAAGTCACATGACTTCAGTCAGTCACATGGGTTTCTGGAAATGGAATCCCTACATGTGAGAACCAGTATTAACAGAGGATCTATACATTTGTGGGGGATATATTTATGCCCATAAAAAGCCATCAGGATTTCAGAAATCATGGTTAAATTGGAAAACCATTCTTTTGGTACTAAAACAGAGTATCAGATGGAAGTGTGTGCAGAGAGGCATGGCCTGAGAAAAATTTGATACTAAACATGCTGAAACGGCGGGGAGGGGGGAACGGGACATGGTACAGTGGAAAAATATATTTCAATTTCGGTTTAAAGATACCATTCTTCCTCGTTCCTCTGCCGGAGCAATCACAATATAATAATACCTATGTCATTTAGCAAAACTCCCTCTCACTTATCAAGATTAATCATAACACCTTCATTGAACTGAAATACTTACTCTCTCAAGTCTGCAACGTCTGCCACACAGAGAATTAGCTAATAATAGAGTTAAAAGGGATATTAAAGTCAATTAGCAGCATAACTGTAAATATTATTGCTCTTATTAACTTAGCCCCAGACTTCATAAAGCAAAAATGAGCAGAATTGTAAATCACTCAGTGACCAAGTGGTCGTGCTGGGGTTAAAAATCAGGCAGTCGACTTCAGCATCACTGGCTTCGGCTAGATGCACTAGTCCCTTTGATATGCCAAAGTGAAAAATAATAATTATTCATTAATCAAAATCAAAATATCAAACACCAAAGTCAGACTTCCATTCATAATAGCAAAACATGCTGTGAAAGAATGAGAAACAATTTTTAAATACTACATTTTAAAAGACCACAGTATTCATAGATAAAGAGACCAAACAAGGGCCTGCTGACCTCAGATGCCTACCCAGGTGTGTGTGTAGACCTGGTTTCTGAAAGACGCAGTGTTAACAAATTACTAGAAATGATGGCTTCTTATTAAATGCTAATGGGAAAACTTAACAGCCAGAAGAAAAAAAGTATATATATCCCTTGCTCATATTACATACCGAAATCAAGCCCAAATATTCTAACCACCTCAATGAGTGAAGCTAAACTGTCTAGGAAATATATAGATAATTATCCTGAGGATATTAGGGTAAAGAAGATTTTCTTAAAGCAGCACAATCATAAAGGGAATCCTGCTATACGTGCACAGTAGGTTATAAACAGATTCAAAATCTAAGACACAGACAAGGGGTGTCTTTAGAGCTTATTCAAGTAGAAAGTAGCCAGTAGAAAGAAATCCTAAAAATGGATAATGCACAAAATATGTATGAGCAATTCACCTAAAAGCAATAAACACGTGGCAAGAAAATGTTCACCCTCACCGGTAATCAGGAAAAATGCAAATTGAAGCCGATATTTCCATCTTACACAGGAGAAACTGTAGTATATTTTGAGGAAATTGATCTTAGGAGAGAATCGACAGATTGTGTCATTAATGGCTAATATGACAGGAAGAGAGAGAAATTCATATTTTTCTTTGATATTATTTGTAGGCTCTTTTTTTTTGCTTTCCCTCACTACATCAATTTTTCCTATAAATAGTCCAGAGACAGACAGCAGAGGGGATATAATCAAAGCATGCCAGAAGGTAATGTGTGCAGCAGTCTTGAAGGAATTTAGAGGCTTATAGCATCACTGATAGCCCCGCAGAAAACATCCACCTACACAAGAAGCATAGCCCGAAGTAGAGACACCCTTGGCATATCATTTAACAGGGTACTAATTAGATGAACAACAACAAGAAACATGCCAAGAAGATGCTTTTGGAGATTTTTAAAATGCTGAATGGATAGGATAAAATGCTGAATGTTGTCATTTGAAGGCAGGATGTTTGGTTATATGTTGCCACATAACCTACCACTCCCAAACATAGGGGTTTCACACAATACTTTATTGCTTGTCATAGTCATGTGCATTGACTGGGCTCAACGAGACCGTGCACACTTGGGGTCTCACCGACAGCTGCTATCAAATGGTGGCTGGAACTGGAAGCTCACACATCAGGCAACTCGGCTGAGGATGGGCGGACGTCTGAGGGGCAGCCAAGAATCCTTACACGTCCCAGTTTTCCCCAGAACAAGACAGAATCTGCCGTCTTCTTGTCACTAGCTGCCAAATTCCAGAACATCAATTCCATTACACTCTAGTGGTCAAGCAGGTCACAAAGGATAGCCCAAATTCAAGAGGGCTGGGGATGGGGGTAAACTGTATGCCATCTCTTGACGAGAGCAGTTTGTGGAAACAGGAGGAGAGGAGGGGCAGGTGGCTCTCTTTGGAGAGTAACCACCACCCAAGAGAACTTCAACATCCCTTCACTCCTCGGAGTTTATTCCTAATATGATTCTGAAGGATCAGCCTCTCCGTGTGTTAGCACTATGTGTGAACAGACGATTCTTCAAACTTTATCCCCAGGCATGCGTGGGCACCAGCCAGCACCAAGAGAAGTCTGAGTCATGAGTGCCCCCATGAGAAACGGATCACATTATCTCTGTCTTCCTAAAATCACTCCTTCTGTGGCATGTTGGTCACCTGGTTTGTCAGGGGCTCGTCTGAATCACTGTCAATCAAATCAAGTCTAAGAAATCAAACTGATTAAATTATCTTCTAAAAACAGTTTGTGTCAGAAGAAATTTCTTCCTTGCTATTATTTCGCTCATGTCCCCTTCACTTTCTTTAAAGTGAGATAAAAATGTTGCTTTATTTCACTGAAAAGCAATTAATAGGTCAGAGTGTTTCCTTCTGATACTCATTTTCTTTTCCACCTTGTCTTCCAAGTGAATAGTTAACTATCATGTACAGCTAATAGCATGTGGCATTAACTCTTGTCATCAATAATTCATTCTTAACTGACTTTTGGAGATACTGTATAATTTCTCACTTACACAAAAAACACCAAATTCTTCCTCAAAATCTATCTCAGAATTTGTTTGAATAAAAACTTTTATAATTTATCAGTCACTAGATATATTTTATTAAGTGCATGATTCAGTATTGTTGACTACAGGCCTAATGTTGTACAGCAGATCTCTAGAACTTATCTTGCATACTTGACACTTTACACCCATTGGTTAGCAGCTCCCCATTTCTCCCTGTCCTCAGCCCCTGGCAACCACCATTCTACCATTTTTATGCACGACGCCTCATATAAGTGGAATCATACAGTATTTTTGTCCTTCTGTGTCTGGCTTATTTCACTTAGCATAATGTCCTCCAGGTTTGTCCATGCTGCTGCATATGGCAGGGGTTCTTCCTTTTTAAGGCTATCATTCCATCGTAGGTCTATACCACACTTTCTTGATGCATTCATTCATCTGCTCATGGACATTTAGATCGTATCATATCGTGGCTATTGTGGATAATGCTAAAATTAACATGGGTGTGGAGGTAGCTCTTCAAGGTCTAATTTTAATTATTTGGAGTATATATTCAGAAGTGGGATCATAGGGTAGTTCTATTTTTAATTTTTGAGAAACTTCCATACGGTCTGTGTTCCAGAATGGCTGCACCATTTCTCATTCCTACCCGCAGCGCACAAGCGTTCCTTTTCTCCATTACCCTCACCAACATTTATCTTTTCTCTTTTGATAATAACCATCCTACCTGGAGTGAGGTGATACCACACTGTGATTTTGATTTGCATTTTCCTGATGATGAGTGATAGTAAACATCTTTTCATATTCCTCATGGCCATTTGTATGTCTGCTTTGGAGAAATGTCTCTTCAAGTCTTTTGTCCATGTGTTAATTGGCTTATTTATGATTATTTGTTTATCTTGCTATTGGGTCGTAGAAGTACATTGTATGTTTTGGAGCTTCACCCCTATCAGAGAGATGGTTTGCAAATGTTTCCTCCCATTCTGTAGGTTGCTTTTTCGTGGTTGATCGCTGCACAGAAGCTTTTTGGTTTAATGTAGCCCCACTCGTCTATTTGGCCTTTTGTTCGTGTGCTTTCGGCGTCCTGTCCAAGAAACCATTGCCAACACCAATGTCATGCATCTTTTCCCGTTTTCTTGTAGGAGTTTTTTAGTTTCCAGTCTTTGTTTGAATCGTGAATCTGTTTTGAGTTGGTTTTCCTCTATGGTATAAAATAAGGGTCAAATATTTCATTCTTTTGCATATGGATATGCAGTTCTCCCAGCACCATTTGTCAAAGAAACTTCAGGAAAGAAGGCATTCTTATTTTTTAAATCGTAATTTCAGTTCATTCACGTCTTTTTGCTCTCAGAAGCTTTCTTTTTCTCATGAAATTCAGGGATTATAATAAAAGTTTAGCCACACAGTTCAGCTTTTAGACATCTCAATCTTGCAGGACTTCTGATCTTGAGAAATTCTGAGCCTAAAAGACTTTTCTTTTTTGCTTAATTTCTTTTGGCTGTCAATCAAGGATCTCTTTTCTACATTATAAAAGACTATTCTTTACTGAGAATGGTTGATATTTAGCTCTATTCTTTAATCCTTCCCTCCTTTATCTAAAGCTTTGTATCCCAAAGACTAAAGTAATATCCAAAATGTCAAAGTGCTGTAGGACACTGGGCTGTAATCCTGGCATGAAGGACAATTCAAATGATCACATCAGTCTCTGTATAATTAAAGCTATTTCACAAAACAAATTAATGAACTGGAAAAAAATCTTATTTCTTTATCTTTCAGCTATATTTCTTCAAGTATAATCTGAACAATTTTCTCTAATCTCAGTGTCAAACTTTGGTCCAAAGTGGTTGTATGAATAAAATGCTCCCATAAGCAGTGGGCTAGGGCTTCTGTTGTTTCGTGTCCTTACAAACACTTGATTTTGCCCAATTTTTAAAAGTGTAATTCTAGCATTATCTGTGATAAACAGAAATTCTTGACTCGAATGTAGTTGAACTTATTAATGATTTGCACTCCATAAATATTGGAAGAAATCTATATTTTAATGTAGGAAGAAACAAGAATCTAAAGTATCAAGAATTTTGGAGTGTTCATTTTGCAAGTGTTTTTATAATTTCATACACTCTAAAGAAATGCATATACGTGTGTGTGTATATACGTATATACATATATATAGCATATTATCACTATATTGTGTTATCCCTAACACTATGCAAGGTCTCATATCTACAGATCATGCCAAATAACTTCAGCCACTTGACTACCAATGTCCTCCATTTCAAAAAAGGCAAACCATAGATCGATCAATTTATATATGAACTCTCTTCAAAATTACAAGGGTAATTCTGCAACATCTTGGGGAAAAATTATTTAACTTTGCATTACAGTACTTATAAGTGTTTAGGTTTTGGTTGGTTTGTTTTCCATAAGAAAGTGCAGTAGGGGCACCACCTGGCTGGCTCAGTCAGGAGAGCATGCAACTCTTGATTTCGGGGTTGTGAGTTCGAGCCCCACACTGGGCGTGGATAGGACTTAAAATCTGGGGTTGGGGGGAGAAAGTGCAGCAGCTTTACTTTAAAAAGTTTGCATTTAGGGATGGTCTTGTTCTGAAGGGTGATGGATGTTGTCACAGAAACAATGATAAGTACAAGAAAATATTTATCCTAAAATCTGCTCTACTTTCTCCTTGTTGTTGAGGAAATGAGTTATTTTTTAGGAGCAAGTTTTCTACTTCATGAGTATGTAGAGGATTATTGACCTTCTAAGTTTTTCACTCCCAGGAGGCATTTTTTCAGGCATTTCGAGGCTTCATTTAAGTCAGTGTCCTGCATCCTAAACATTGCCGAAGACCATGCTGTCTCCTCACAAGATCGATTTTAGAAATTGTGCGATGGAATAGAACAGGCTATTGTTTGTGTTTGAGGGGGAAAAACACCCATGATATTTCCCAAGGCAAGTAATTACCTTCAATAATACTTATCCTTGGTGTATTCAGAGTTAACAGAAAAGCAGAGGAGTAGAGAGACATGTAAATACCGTATTTGTTTTCTTGTGTCTGGAAGTTTACCTCTTCTTCTTCAAATGAAATGATGCTTTGTTTGATTTTATGTAAAATATCAACCTCTTCCTATTCCTAACTCATTCTGATTTTGTCTCCATGACCACCTCATAAATATTTTAACAGTTGTGTCCAATGCTTAAAAATATGTATCCTAAATATATGTTTGTTTTAAATGTTTATATTTATATTTAAGATAATATATATTTATTTCTAAAACCAAATCTATATTTCTTTGTATTTTAAATGTACATATGTTAAAAGGCATTGGACACAATTTATTTACACATGTATCTTTTCCTGATGGTTTAAATGTTAGTTATCCAGGGGCACCTTGGTGGGTCAGTGAGTTAAGCGTCCGACTCTTGGTTTTGGCTCAAGTGATGATCTCAGGGTCATGGGATTGAGCCCCAAGTGGGGCCCCATACTTAGCAAAGAGTGTGCTTGAGATTCTTTCCCTCTCCCTCTGCCCCTCCCCCCGCTTGCACACTCTCTCTCACTCTCTCAAATAAATAAAATCTTTAGATAAAATAAAAGTTCTCCTAGTTTCTTCAAAAAGTAGATTTATGGCAACTTTCAAAATATATAACATACGATGAAATTAAAACAATAAAAAACTTAAGTGGGGAAATTCAGGTAAAGTTAAAACAAAGGCACAGGATACAAAATGAAATCTGGTTCACATAAAGTTGCTAGAAGGGACAGTTGAATTGACTTTGTTTTCTCCACCAATCAGTATAGTGAGGCAACCCTATCGCTTGGCCACGTCCTAAAGATGCCATCAAAATCAATGCTCAAAGAAAACTCAATTATCCTCACTTCTGCTGAGAAAAACTTTCCCCAGGAGCATCACAGACCCTGGGTAAAGCACACAATGTTGTCAACATTTTATACTAAATCACATAGGTTTCATCTTACATGTTAAAACAGCCCTCAAAATTGTAATGACAATGATGGAAAACTATGTTTTAGGAAAAGTGTCCCATGATGGTGTCAGAAGGCTGGGTTCCTGGTTCCATCCTCCCCTGGGTCAATATAAGGACAGAGTTTAGAGCACCCAGGGAAATGGACAGATTAAACCAGTTCAGGTCTAAGTGTGTCATTTCACTCAATGACAATCTTTGTAAATTTCAAGGAACCAAGTTATACTTACTGATAATAATTGGAGGGCAGGTGTTCTATTTTGCCCTTTCTAAGGATATTCTTCCAGCGAACCACAAGTGGAATCTCATTCTTTGTCGGGAGAAGATGCTGACAAAGCCACAGGCCATGTATAAATTAGCCTTCCACCTGCCCACGGAGGACTTGTAGGCAGAGCCCACTAGTGTCCTACACGTATGCATGTGTACGTGCCCACACACACGCTCGGTAGACTGAAGCCTCAGAACTCTGTCATAAAGCATAGCCTTGGAAGAGTGTAGAGCAGACTTACAAAGGCCATGAATCTCTGAATAAGGACCCAAACAATAACAAAGTCTGAAAATAAATATCCTAGTATAACCAAGATTAATGTATGAAAAATCCACGCTATGCTAGGCCTGTAAGCTCTTGGACTCCTGGATTTAAAAAAATCATTACATAGTATACACACACATACACACCCCTTACTCTGGCTCCCCGCGTCATTTAAAAATATGAAGGTTATTTTAGGGGCTCCTGGGTGGCTCGGTCTGTTGAGCATTGGATTCCTGATTTTGGCTCCGGTTGTCACCTCAGGGTGGTGGGAGTGAGCCCTACCCTCAGGGATTATCTCTCTCCCTCTGCCCCTTTCACCCTCCCTTTGAGCTCTCACTGTCTTATTCTCTAAAATAGATAAATAAAAATATGAAGTTTATTTTAAGGAATCAAAAAAGTCAATTTGCTACCAGAGGATAAGTCAGTCTTAGAGAATTTTGATTTGTGAAATTTTTTTTCTAAGATGAATTTCACTTATTTGTCATAGACTAACACAAGCATTCAGACCAACGTTAAGGAAGTTCTGTCTTAGGAAACTGAATGAGTGACTTCGCTGGGTGGGGTTCAGTTAGGTATTTGCAAGCTGCGGCCATGAAACAGACCCCGTGTTAGACACAAAGCTTAGTCTGATAAACAATGAACAGATAATCCCACCAATGATGAGGACACTTCACTTCCATCAAGTTCTGTGAATGAGCAGTTCCCGGCCCAATGAGAATTCGTGAACAGTGACTGCTCATCTGCTCGGCCACCTCCTGCAGGCTTGCTGGGGAATAGCACAGTGGCAGGGCGACGTCCTGTGATGTTTCTGCCATGGCGGTTTGATCCTAACCCGGCGTGCATTCAGTGATTCGACATATTTCTTGAGGACGTACTGTTTTCCTGGGACTTTTCTAGGTGTTCCAAGTGATTTGATATTCAGTGACAAACAGATTAGCAAATGCCCTTTTTATTACTTGGCTCAGTCTTCCTAACCCCTAGGCTAAATTTTTTTTTCTCACTAAACATCTTAGAGAACACTCTCCAGTTATATCCAACAGAAATGACATGGCTTCAACAGCAAAGAGAAAGTTACTCTGTTACCCTTACATTCTTAGTTTACAATGATTCTATATCTATTATATCTAGCAGAAGAGCCTCAACATTATCATTTTACTTCCTATTAGCCTTGAGTTTACCTATATTCTTACCATATTCTGAACCTCCTTTGGTAATGTCCATCAGGATGCAGGATGCAGGAAAAAAGAAGAGAGAAGACAGGATTCCCATGCTAACTTGACATTCTCCCAAAAATTCCACCAAAGAATGTTAAAAAAAAATTCACATATCAAACTGTAGTGAGAGCCAGATTTTAATATCTTTACATTTTAAAAGTTCAGGGAACTTCATGAAAATTTAGATGTGGACACACCCAATGTCAGGTGAATTTAATGGTCTCTTTCTCTATCTTTATATACTTGATGATGATGATGATGATAGTAAGCTGAAAAATTGATGTTTTTGTTTCTGTTGGATTTATTTATCCATTTTCTAGGAGATTGCCATTGTGTTACTCCTTATAAAATTGATAACAAATTGAATGTCAAAGCATCCAGTGTGTCATAATATAGTTACGTTTTTCCCAGATATCTTGGTCTCTTGGATATATATTTTTTAAATTCACATTAAGGATACTTCTCTGCTCACTTCCTGGAACAAATGGACATTTTTTTGGCCTAAATTGATCACCTACTGCTCACAATGCAACATCTGGTATTTTTTGGTTGCCAAGCCTGTGGAATCTATGCTTTTAATTATAAACTTTATATCATTTCAATGGGCATAAGTTCCCATTAGGATTCAGTTTAAATTGTATTTATACCCAAGGCTACTCCTTCCCTTCCAGTTTCCCATGTACCTTACACCACTGTGAAATGTCCTTCCCCCTTTTTGTCCTAGTATATCCCCTCTCCAGACTGCCAGCCTAAAGCCAGTGCTCAGAAGAACCTGCTACACTTTGGTCACTACTGATCTGGAAGGTTTGACCTAATGGGCAGATCCAGATCATATTCCATTGCTTAATTATTTGGGGCCAACATCAGTAATGATCTACTCTCCGTGTTCCGGCACAATCTCTCTTCTTTTAACTACTTCCTTCTTGACCGAGGAACCAGTGCCTTTTTCTTCTTGACCTATGAAGCAGTTTTACTTTTCAGACTATTTTACCTCAAGTCCCGATCTGCTCATTGAATGAGCTCATCCTCAAAGCTGAATGGAAAATAACCATAAAATGAGCAGAGGGGAACATCAGAATGCATGTGTTTTGCCTTTATACTTTTGAGATTGTGCCCATATATTCATTATTTATTTCTCTATAACAACTTGCCAGAGATTTAGTGGCCAAAGCAACACAGGTTTATCATCTTCCAGTTTTTATGGTTCAGGAATGTGAGCACAGGTCAGCCAGGTCCTCCGCTTCGGGTTTTCTCACAAACTTGGCGACCCTTTTGTCAGCCAGGGTTGTGGTGTCATCTAAAGTCTTGACTGGGAAAGAAAGAACTGGCTTCTGAGCTCATTTTTGCAGTCACTGTCAGGATTGTTTCCTTGGGCCGTTAGGTTGAAGGTCTCAGTTCCAAGCAGGCTGCTAGCTAGAAGTTGCCCTTGGCATGATGGCCTCCCCAACATGGCAAGCTTGCTTCATCAAAGTCAGAGAAAGCAAGCATCTACTAATAAGATGGAAGTTAAACTGTTATGTAACTTCATCACAGAAGTGATAACCCCTCACCTTTGCTATATTCTGTGGGCTGGAAACAAATTTCTAGGCCGGCCCACACACACACCGGGAGGGGACCACATAGACTTGTACCCAGGGGCAGGGATCATCAAGGGTCACCTTCAAAGCCACCTATCACAGCATCAACATAGGAAAATAAACACTGAAGATTTCCCAGTCCACCAGCAGCCTATGGAAGCTTTGTCCATGGGCAAGTGCTTGTTCTAACAGAGAATAACATCTATTTCTATAGAGGCACAGTCTGGACCTTACTCAAAACCACAAGCTTTTTTTCTGTTTGGGCAGTATTAGAGAGCTGGCTGCTGGCAGTCCAGTCTTCCTAAATTGACCTGGCTGAGGAAGGAATTAGATTTTGGGGAGACTCTTTCCACATAATGGCCTTTTAGCTATTTTGTAAAAGGGTAACCATGGGCCTGTAATTTATTCCTCCCTCCTTGGGGATCCCTGAAGAAGTCTGACCCTGATCAGAACTCTTTGCAAATATCGACTGATCGAATATGCTAGCTAAAAGATAAATGAGGGTCCTGAAAGGGTTTGCTATGCGCTGATTACTAATTTAGAAATGATTTTAGCATTATATCCTGGTCCATCTAGATTGTGTGGGTTAAATTATCTTGCAAATCACAGCCTGAAGCCATGCTCAAGCAGGGAAGTTATACACAGAGCCAAAACAAGACCAGGCGCCTAGTGGGACTCCAGAACTCAGCAGCTTCCCTGGCTAACTTGTCATATATTCTTGACAAACTCCAAAGCCAAGGTATGTCTGGTGTGGGAAGGGACACTGAGGAAGCTGTGCTGTGTCTGCAGGTTTGGAGCCTCCCAGAGGCTATGCGTGTTGTTGCTCGTGTCTCACACCCATTGATAATTATGCATCAAGCCTGGTGCTGGGCAAGCTGAAACCATCTTTCTGAAGCAGTAGGAATGGTAAAGGTAAATGCACCTTTCAATGAGTTAAATGACCATTGGAGCAATGTACCTACGTAACGGCTTTGAGATAGAATTCGCCCACAACAAGCCGCACATATTTAAAGTTTGGGTCAAGATAAACACTCGAGAAACCACCACCATCATCAAGAAAATGGATACATCTAATTGGACACTGTTGACCCAAACCATGGTAGATACTATGATTTGAGGTGCTCCCCAAATTTGGGCTCCTCATGTTATATTGCTATCTAGGGGCCAAAGAAAGACTCAAGAGACAGTAAAGCTCGGTTTCTATGCAGGGGATCCAAAGGTGGCCAAAACGTCCATGCTACCCAAAAGAAAGCTAAGACTAAGGGGAAAGTTATAAAGAAGGAAGCAAGAAGTAGTAACTGATGGAGTCGGCTGGAGTTGTTTTATTCGTTTTGAAAAGGGAAGACCAAAAAGGAAGCAAGAGAGAAGATCCCTAGTAGGGTGTTGGTGGCATATAATCTTGTGACCCGAGAGATGAAAAACCAACTTCAGCTCTAGCTGTGACACCCACAAACCTTCAGAAGCCCTTCAGATTCACTGCATATCACCCAACATGGATGAACACAAATCCAATGATCAAGATAGTGACTGGGAATGGGAAAAACTTAGAGAGTACTTACTCCCTCAGTTAAAACCGTCACATTTTAAAAGGAGCACTGGGTGTTTTACGAAAACAATGAATCGTGGATCCCTACATCAAAAACTAATGATGTATTGTATGGTGACTAACATAATAAAATAAAATTAAAAAAATAAAATGTAGATAAAAATTTTTAAAAATAAAATAAAAATAAAAGCAAATTGAGGGTTTGGGATTTGCTCACCAGCTCTCCGAGGGGGAATCCAAGGAACTAGAAAATGATGCAGGTGGAGTGGCCTCTGGCAAATAACTAAGATATTTAGAACGAATGCTTTTGGGACCCATTGTATCATAATCCCTGTTGTGGAGGGGGGCAGTGGACAGGGCACCCAAGAGGGCTTAAAGGTGAAACTCAGTATCAGCATTCTGTGATAGATAATACCAGATGAAAGTTAAACTCTAATGTGGAAAACCTGATGATGGTTTTCTCTGGTTGCATCACCTTTACTGAAACACATAATTGGGGTGGATGCCATATGTGGATGGAGGATGATAACCGCCCCCCCCATTCTTAAATTGAATGTGTTCCATGTCCACCCTCAGCCTGGTTTCATCTGAAATGCTAAATGACACTCTTTGCAATTCCCAAGCCCTCCTCTGTAGAAAATATTAAACAATATAGAATTCCAGGCATGCAAGAGGAGATTAATGCTTTAGTTAGCATTAATGGTTGAGGCAGGCGTATTGATCTCCATTAATTCTCTTTTTAACAGCCCTTTCAAGCCAAAAGGCAAAGCAGATGATTTGCAGATACTGATAGTGGACGATTGGGAATTCATCTAGGTAGATCTACCAATTGCCTCAGATGCACTGTAGATAGGATTAAACACACACACACACACACACACACACACACACCCTGCACCAAAAGGCAATGGGACAAAGGAGACTAGTATGCAATGCAGAGTTAGCTCAGGCTTTCTTTTCTATTCTTATTCCAAAAGCCAGTCAAGAACAATTTGTGTTCATGTGTTCACCAGTATACTTTCACAATCTAGCATGGTTGCACTTGGTCTTAATAACCATGAAGAGTAAGTTGGTAACATCAATGATGTATAATTGCCTCCTCAGAGGAAGAAGCACAGGGGCATTTAGAGATGGAGATCCTCCATGTGCCGATAGAGCCTGGCAGGTAGATTCCATTAAAATTCAAGACTCACCCCGGTCTCTGAAAAATAACATGAGCTAGAACCACAAAAAGCTTTCCTCATCGTGTGAGAAATAATTTATGAGCTGATCTTGACCCTGCCACTAAACAGTCCTGAGACTGGAGATCGCTGGTCTGAGTTATGGCAAAACCGTATCTCCCATTTGGGGATATTGTTAGTCCTATTCACAAAGTCACCAGAAAGACATGAAAGATTGAATTGTGCCCTGACAGAAACAAACAAAAAATTTATAAAGGGCTGACAATAAGGCATTGCCTCTTGAGCCTTAAGACCCCAATGCACAGATGACTGCAGAAGTGTAAGCAACTAGGACACACACAGACTAGAGCTTTTGGCAGAAATCAATATAGCTACTCAGTGGAGAAAGCAGGGATTTGGGACTTGAAAAGGGTCCGATGCAGCTGCTCGGTGCAGCCATTTAGACACGGAACTGTAAGCTTGCTGTTGGGCATCGGTAGGAATTGCTCCTACCACAGGTAATCTTTGGACAGTCCTGAAACCAGAAACACCCATCATGACTTGGGGGACGGATGTCAGAAAAATGTTCCAACTGAGGAAGCATCTCGGTGGAGCTCACGGACAAAGGGAAGTGGTAGCCTCAGGAGTACACGATAGCTGAGGGTCCAAAATCACTTCAGTGCGTTTATGCATAGATTCCTTCACTGCATTCGAAGCCTTTCCTAACAACCCCCCCCCCCCCGCCCTGTGCCAAGGTCCTTTCTGCTGTGACTGCTGGATGGTTTTAACCCCAAAATTCTCCCCCAGCCATGCGGAGTGGTTACTAAGTCTACTGATTGGATTTCCTCAACTGAAAGTCAGGAAGCTGTTTGGAAGTCAGTTCTTACACGTTCTACAGATGGTGAATCCTTGATGGAAGAAGGAAAAATGCTGACATGGCATATTGAGCTGCTCTACATTAGGCTGGAAACGGTGTGCTAACCCAAGTAGAGACGCTAGAGGGAGCTATCCTTCAGGAGACTGGACAGGGCTGGCGATCCGTCTTGAGACATGGTAATCTGAGAATACAGTCTGTATTATTAGACTCATCAAACATCAGTCTTGCCAGCAACTTTGGGGAAGAGCATCTGCCCTTACTCAGGGGACATCTTAATAGTAATGAAATCACAAGTATTTAAGAGACAATGGTGCTAGTGGAAAAATGTCACTAAGACTTGTAGCTGCAAGTTACATATGACTATCGAGCACTTGACATGTGGCTAGTCTAAGTAAGATGTGTCATATCTGTGAAAAACGTAAGGTATTTCAAAGACCACACAGAAAAAAATGTAAAACACCTTATTAATTCATTTGGATTACATGCTGAATTATTTTGGATGTATTTGGAGAAACAATATATTATTTAAATAAATTTCATTTTTTCAAACTTTTTTAAGTATGCCTCCAGAAAATTTAAATTATATGTGTGGTGTGTTATTTTACTTTTCTGAACAATACTCTTCTAGATTGCTTATTATAAATAACCCTTTAGATTAGGGGACTCAGCTGGGCTGAATAATGGAAAGTACACAGCAACTAGAAGAGGAGTATCAGAAGATCAAGATACATCAACTGGCAGTCGCCCAGCCTTGGCTACTCCCTGTGCTAACTTGTTCTACACATGGCCAGCTCTCACCATTATAAAACCAGAATACTTCTTAATCTGGAAAAAGGGACTTAGGATATCTCTCAGTCCAAGTTTTCCTAGATGGTGACATGGAGTATGCATCATGCCTGCCTGATGTCTTTTGTTAGTTATGATAAACCTTTACGCTAGATAGGACAGGTTTCCAGTGAATCCAACTGACAATTTGAACTTTGTATTTGCACAAGGGTTGAAACATTTGAGGGTTTTGCCATTTTTATTCAGCAAGGTTGGTTAGACCTTGCTAATACTTGGTCTTAGAAGACAGCCTTATTAGGCCACCTGAAATCCATTCGTGTTATGGAGTATTTGAACTCTGAACGGAACCATGAAATGGGTCTATGAAAAAACCAACCTTGAATTCATGTGGTTTATCTGCAGTCACCTCCCAGGACATGACCCATGATTGCCTATGTATCCTCTGACCATAGTTCTTGGATTTAGAAACCTAATTCTCCACATAAGAGAACTGTTTCCTATATAAAAGAAGGATAATTTTTTATCAAATAAAAAGAAATGAGATCGCTCATTAAAATTGGTTTAAAATGAAATTCTTCTAAGTGGAATAGAAAGTTGACATAATTATTTTAAAACTAAAGGATTTCTGGGGGCGCCTGGGTGGCTCAGTCGTTAAGCATCTGCCTTCAGCTCAGGTCATGATCCCAGGGTCCTGGGATCGAGTCCCGCATTGGGCTCCCTGCTCAGCAGGAAGCCTGCTTCTCCCTCTCCCACTCCCCCTGCTTGTGTTCCTTCTCTCACTGTGTCTCTCTCTGTCAAATAAATAAATAAAATCTTAAAAAAAAAAAAAACTAAAGGATTTCTGGGTAAGTTTTCTCAGGAAGGCAAGGAGGGAAGGAACACAGGCTTTAATCTCACTGTCATGATAGGAAAAGTAGACATTTGAAAAGAAACTACAAATATATATATGTGTGTATGTGTGTGTTTTATACATTTACATATAAGTATTTATAATTTATAATTATCAATATATTTATGTTTATAATCATTAATATATTAATATACATCTACAAATATATTTGTAACTATAAATATATACATTTAATTTAAACTACAAATATATATATTAAATTTAAGAAGACAGGCAGAATAAACTAGATGAAGGATAGATCTTAGGAGAAGTTTTAGATTTTAAAAACCGAGAAAGAAAAAGGGAAAAAGATGCAAATGGGTTCATATGCTCATAAAAATATATCATAAAAGTGGGACATTTTCCATAGATTCTAAATCAAAAAAGTTCTCATGGATGCAACAGAAATCTGACAGAGAAGGACAGGCTGCTTCAAATAGAATAGATCAACACCTCCTCTAGTAAGGGGCCAGAACCCAGGAAGCCACTGGAAGGTGGTCTCTTAGGTAATGAATATGGGGAGACTTTTACAAGTGTTTACAGAAACTTCAGACAGCTATGAGCGAGAAAGATCCATGCTCTAACATTATTAGGGAACTTTAGAGCAATGCATTATTTGTCATTGGAGATCTATATAACATTTTTTCCTTGATATACTCAACAATTTGTAAATTGGGATTTTGAGAGAAAACAGCAAAGATGAGACATTTAAAGGGTATGAGCCAGGGCAATAGTAGATCCAGATAAGATTCATGTTGATGCTGGTTTAATAGGACATCTCCTGGTTGGGATTATTTATATCAGTAGAATAAATGTGGTCAAGATTTAGGGGACTTCATGGAAATTATGTGTTTCTGTCGCACTGGAATTTCTTGATTTCATACCTTTATCAAAGGAAAATGTCAGGGAAAACTCTGCCCATAGAGCAAAGAAAAAAAGAAGGGGACTCATTTGCAGCAAACATGACTAGACTTTCATGTAATAGTTACTATAAACAGCAAAACTTGACCACACGTTGAACTGTTTAGACTACAGCTAAGCATTCTAGAGAATATTCTTTTTTTTTTAAGATTTTATTTATTTGTCAGAGAGAGAGCACACAAACAGGGGAGTGGCAGGCAGAGGGAGAAGCAGACTCCCCACTGAGCAAGGAGCCTAATGTGGGACTCGATCCCAGGATCCTGGCATCATCATGACTTGAGCTGAAGGCAGACGCTTAACCAACTGGGCCACCCAGGCATCCCTCTAGAGAATATTCTTGAATATGAGAAGGAAGGAAAGGAAAGAGAGACCAAGAAAAAGAGAGGGAGAGGGAGAAAAAAAGGGAGAGAGAGAGAGAAAAAAACATTCCAGCCAGGGGATATATTCAAACTACTTAGCAACTGGTTAGAAGGAAACTAGTTTTGAGTTCATACCTAGGGTAAGAACTGACCAAGGGAACAAGGGACACGCCTTGACTATGAACAGTCATCAAGGCTGTGCCCCTTCAATCAGCTAAGTATAGGCATTCTTTAAGGTACAAATATGGACATAATGAAATTAGAACTAATAATATTTACCGTATGAAGACACACACACACTTACACTGATAATTAGGAAAGTTTACAAAATCAGTTTAAAAGAATGAGATGAAACACCAAGATTTGAAAATCATTCAAGTCACCAGGGGTAAAAAACAAAAGTAAATTTTCCAAAGGTCCAAGAATGTAAATCGGAATAGCTTTGTTTTCTTCACTAAAATGGAAGACTATGGAATAATATTGACAGAAACATCAGAGGGGAAGATATGGCAAAGTTATAAATGAATATGATTTCAAGGTCAAATCATAATGGAGAGCTAAAATAGGTTTTGAATTGATGTGCGACTGCTTTTAATTCATGTGTGTTGTTACCTCCGACCAGTGGAATAAGGGGAATGGAAAAGAAGATTTTCCATGTTTACACTTTTTTTTTTACAATGATCATATCAGTTATTTAAATGTAAGAAATACAAAGTTATTTTAAGAGACTCAAAGAAGCAAAAAGATACACATGCACTTGTCCTGAAGAGGCACCCACTGCAGTTACACACACAGAATTTAGGGCTTCTGAATCAAATCAAGGAATCCATTTATGGTGAGAAAAATCAATAGGGTTTCCTAGTTAAAGGAAGAAATTCAGTAAATAAAAGGAAAAACCCAAGATACAGTGTTATCAAGTGAGATGGTATTTTAAGGAAAAACCTGTTAAATATCAACTTTTAAAATGTCATTAGGTCAGCCTTTACAGATGAGACCAAATTTCCTGTCTGATGTATACACAGACATACACACACACAGGAACTCTGGAAGAAGTGACTTCTGGGGGCGCCTGGGTGGCTCAGTTGGTTAAGCGACTGCCTTCGGCTCAGGTCATGATCCTGGAGTCCCGGGATCGAGTCCCGCATCAGACTCCCTGCTCAGTGGGGAGTCTGCTTCTCCCTCTGACCCTACCCCCTCTCGTGTACTCTCTCTCACTCTCTCTCTCTCAAATAAATAAATAAAATCTTTAAAAAAAAAAAAAAGAAGTGACTTCTGGAAAATCATGTCAAGTAAAGTTTGAAGATAACTGGTCATTTTTTAAATTAACATGATTACTATAATCATCCTTCATTTGATCCTAAGATACTTCTGAAATATCCATAAACATTTTACCAGATAATAGAACAACAACAAAACTCAAGGAATTATCAAACAGATAGGCAAATGGATTTTTCAGGTGGTCTGTTCTTAAATCACTTTTAATTTATAATAAGATCTTCATGGCAAGAATCTAGGGTCTTGTCACTGTAAAGTAAGATGGACAATAGTAGGTGTGACTGCCCACATAATAAATCTGACTTGAAACAAATGTGAGCACAAGTAAGTCATTTTCATCTTTCAAGTTGAGGGAAAGGTGGTAGGAATATTATAATTAAGAGGACTAGAGCAAAGCTTATGTATTCTGGGGCTCATCCTCAGAATCCTCTGGATTAGAAAGCTTTCAGGGGCACCTGGGTGGCTCAGTCAGTTAAGCATCTGCCTTCGGCTCAGGTCATGATCTCAGGGTCCTGGGATAGGCTCCCACTCAGTGGGGAGTCTGCTTCTTCTCCCTCTCCCTCTGCCCCCCTTCCCTGCTCATGCTTTCTATCTCTCAAATGAATAAAGAATCTTAAAAAAAAAAAAACAGCTTTCAGATGAACTCATTCTACAATAAGTATACGTTGATATTTTCAGCATTATTTGCAATTCTTGATTCAATTAAATATACACATCTCTAAATATCTATAATCAATATTTATCTGTGTCTGTTTTATTTCTATCATTATTTAGTGTCTCTCTAAGCAAATAAACCTGTTTTTCTGTACTATTAAAATAAGTTTTGGGGCTCCTGGGTGGCTCAGTGGGTTAAGTGTCTGCCTTTGGCTCAGGTCATGATCCTGGGGTCCTGGGATCAAGCCCCAGTCAGGCACCCTGCTCAGTGGGGAGTCAGCTTCTCCCTCTCCCTCTGCCCCTCCCCCTTGCTCATGCACACATTCTCTCTTTCTCTCTCTCCCACTCTCTCACTCAAATAAATAAAATCTTTTTAAAAAATAAGTTTTGTGCTTTATCTTCCTGACGCCCAGTGGCTTTCCATATTAAATGTATCCTACCCACTCAACACTAATTGGTCTACTTATAACATTTTTTGTTGTGTATTTTTCTCTATTTATAAACACATTATATGATGCCAGTATTGTACTAGTTCAGAAAAATTTACAACACTATCAGACTACAGACTGATATCCCTCATGTACATAGAAATGAAATTCCTTAACAGATTTTTAGAAAAAAGAATTTAGAAGTATATAAAATTTTAATACATCATGACAACAGGCTTCCCCCACCCTCAGGAATATAAACTCTGTTAATACCTATGATAAAAATCTCAGCCAACTAGGAATAACAGAAAATTTCCTCTAGTTGCCAAAGGGCATCTACAAAAAAAAAAAAAAATCTACAGGTAACTTCATACTCACCAGTGAAGACTAAATGAATTTTCCTTAAGATCAGGAACAAGGCAAACATTTTTCTTTTATAACTTCTATTTAATATTGTACAGGAGGTCTTAGCCAATGCAATAAGGCAAGAAAAAATAGAACACATTATGAAAATAAAAAGAAGAAACTCAGATTATTGTTTACATTCAGATTGCTGCTTCTCATGAAACTTTTCTCTTTTTTAAAGGTTTTATTTATTTATTTATTTATTTATTTATTTGATGGAGAGAGAGAGAGAGAGAGCAGGAACACAAGCAGGGGGAGAGGGAGAAGCAGGCTTCCTGCCAAGCAGGGAGCCTGATGCAGGGCTCGATCCCAGGACCCCAGGATCAGGACCTGAGCCGAAGGCAGACACTTAATGACTGAGCCACCCACGTGCCCCGAAACATTTAATTTCTAATAAACATTTCATGGCAAAAGAAGCTATGGTTTTTATAACTGGAAATTAAGATAGCAAAAAAGACATGCTTGTGTATAGAGAAAACCCTAAGGAAGCCATTTAAAATGCACTAGAACTAATATGTGAAATTAAGGTGATAACAGAAGGCAAGATAAACATATATATTTCTATATATAAGCAACCAAGAATTTGAGATTGAAATTAGAAAAATACAGTTTAGTATAGCATCCAAAAACACAAAATAATTAGGAACAAATTTAAAATTGATAAAAGATCTGTACTTTGAAAACTATAAAAGGAATACTGCATAGAGAAATTAAATGAGATGAAAATAAATGGAGAGACAGAATGTTCTTATGAGTCAGAAGGCTCAGTATTGCTAAGAACTCAGTTCTCTATAAACTGATCATCATATTAACACAAGTCCATGCAAACACCCAACAGGATTTGTAGTAGAAATTGATGAGTAAATTCTAAAATTTATATGGATATTTGAAAGATCTCAAAAGACAAAACTTTTCTAAAAAATAAGTAGAAAGATGGAGGACTCTAATTTCAAGACTTATTACAAAGCTACACTAAGATTCTTTGGTACTGGCATGAAGATAGAAAAGTAGATGAATGGAAGAAATTAGAATGTCTGGAAATAGGAGTGTAGTAAGAACTGATTTTCCACGAAGTTGCCAAGATAAGTCAATGGGAGAAAGGTTTGTTTTTTTTTTTTCCCCCAACAAACTTTAGAATAATTGGATATCCATATATTTTTTAAAAAAAGGAATTTTGTTCCTTGATACAAAATTAAAATGGATATAGTTCTGTCTTTACAAGGTAAAATTATGAAACTTCTAAAAGAAAGCAGAATATATTCACAGCATTCATAAGCACAATGAATTTTTATACAGAACAACAGCAAGCACACATAATTAAAAATATATTTGAAAGACACGAATAGACAAATAAATCATGATAGTTAGATTTCCTAAAATGGTAAATCTTCAATAAGACAATAAAAAATTCTATAACTCGGTTTGTATCAAGTATATAAAAGAATGCTAAATCTCAATAACAAAGCAAACAATCTAACTTTAAAATGTGCAAAATAATTGAAAAAATCATTCACAAAAGACTTATAAGTGGCTGATAAACATATGAAAAAGTTTATCATTAGTCATCAAGAAAATGCACATTAATACAATCTCTCTGGGATGGCTGAAATTTAGAAAGCTGCCAATAGCATTTGGAAGTATGTAGGGCAACCAGAAATCTTGCATATTTTTTTCTAGGGGTATAAAATTAAATACAGTCTGGGAAACAGTTTGACACTTCCTTTTACATACACTTACTCTGTGCCTCAGCAGTTTTATCTCCAAAGACTTACCCAATAAAAATGAAAACTTATGGCCACACAAAGACTTCTACACCATTGTTCATGGCAGCCTTATTCATAATAGACCCAAACTGGCAATACTCCAAATGTGCTTCCACGGGTAAATGAATGAACAAATTATGGTTTATCCATGGAACAGAAGACTGTTTAGTAATAAAAATAAATGGGCTACTGAGCCACACAATAACATGGATCAATTTCAAAAGCATCATGTTGGAAAAAAGGCACACGAAAAAAAGCCCACATTTTAGGATTCTGTTTATAAAATGTAGAATAACAGAAGCAAACCTATAGTAACAGCAGGGAGGTCAGTGCTTGCCCAGGGTCAGGAGTTGAAGGGGATGACTTTTAAAGGGCATAAAAATATATTTTAGGGTGAGAGAAATGTTCTATATTTTTATTGCGATTATTTTATGAATGTATATATTTGTCTAAACTCATTAACTGTAAAAATCTGATTGGAAAGAGAAGCAGACAATATATCAGAGAGATTGGATAGAAAAAAATAATTCATTTTTTCTGTCTTGGGAGTACCAAGAAGACAAGAGACCCTATCTTCGACGCATGAACTAGTTCCTAACTATCAGTGGTTGATACTATTTGAGAAGAATCTGAAGGAAAGCTTCAACTTTCTAATAGTCTAGCAAATGTATCTCTGTGCATAGTAATTTGGAAATTTGCTATAAATCTAATATCAGATGGAACAGTTTCACCAAAATGTATTATATTAAGAATTTATTAATGTCATATTTTCCTTTCTTTTATTATCAATAGTAGGTTTGTACACAGGAAAAAAAATGCTTTGTAAACTGGAAAGAAATAATGTTATTAATTGCATTTCAACTTGTACCTGGTGTTTCCCAGGTTAAGTTAATTGTCATTCTGAGGTAAAGCCTCCTGTCTTTTCCTCAGTTATGCCAAGTTATTTCATGCCTCAGTTCTTCCAACTCATGTTGCTTTCTGGGCCTGAAATTTTGTTCCCTCATCTCTGCTTGCCTGGCTCCTACTCATTCTTCCAGTCTTAATTTAAAAATTGCTTCTTCCAACTCACCATTCTGTGTCAATGAGGTATTCTTTATTAAACTTATGCATTACATCACATTCTACTCCTTCAAAACATTTACATTTGGATCTTATGTATTTACAAATAAGATTTTTTTGTTTACTATCTGTTCTCCTGCTAGTTCTATATCTCATTCCTTTCTAATACATAGAAATGCTCTTGCTTATTGAAACTGTTCAGTGATTTTGGGTCCCAAAGATGGGTAAGATAGAAATTTTCATACAAAGAGAATATCCCATTGTTCATTTATGCTTTATCTAAATAGCTTTTTAATGTGGCTTAATCTGGAGGTAAACTGGGAAGATTTTAAAGCAGATGCTTTGTGTTCAACTTTACAGCTCTAATTCCTAAAAGAGTGCTGGGGGAAAAAATAACAGCAATAAACAAAATAAAACAAAACAACAAACAAAAACAAATTGGTCATCTTTGGAGAATGATAGAAAACAAGTCATTTTCTTGAAAAGTGGCTAAGTAAAGATAAAGAAGCAAGCATTTATTCTGCTTTATCTGTATGAACTGTACCACTGGGAGTCAAAGAGTAAATCATGGGAAGTGTATCTTTATAAAAATATTCCAGCAAATTAATATTTAAAAGAACGGACAATTAAAATGCCACCATTTGCAAAAATTAATTAATGAATCCAATCATTGAGCATAAACGACTGCTAACATAACAAAGAGTAAGAATGTAAATGTCACATGTCTCCTGAATAAAAAACAAAACACCACCTGCAAAATTTTTCCAAAGGAATGAAACTTGGGTCTGATGAAGCCTTAGGTTCCTCACCAAATATTCAAAGAACTTCAGAAGACAGAAGAACATGCTGAACCACACCATGACTAGATAAAAAATAAGGTCCAATCTGTGGAAAATCTTACAGGATAGTTGTCCTGAGTTCTTCCAGAGATGAATAAATAAGCAGGAATAATTATAAAAGTCATGATCAGATCTTCTTAACCGGAAATAGTAAAAGGACTTCTTCAGGCTGAAGTGAAAAATTGGCTAGAGAGTAATTTGAATCCAAAGGAAGAAATAAAGAGCAAGGAAATGGTTTCTTAAGGTACAAACTCCAACCTTTTCATGATTAAGAAAAAAAGATTATTAGCAAACTTACAATAGAAAGGGACCTGATGAAGGACATCTATGAAAAGCTTAAAGCTAAAATCATTCTTAATAATGAATGCTGAGAGGTTTTCCCATAAGATCACGAGCAAGACAAGAATGTCTGCTCTCACAGCTTATATTCAACATTGTATTACAGGATTAGCTAGGGTGATTAGAAAAGAAAAAGAAACAAAAGGCGATCACTTTGGAAAGGAAGAATGAAACTATCTCTATTTGCAGATGACATAATCTTATATAGAGACATTTCTAAGAAATCCATTTTTAAAATAGAGCCAATAAATGAGTTCAGTATGTTTGGAGGTTACAAGATCAATATATAAAAATCAGTTGTATTTCTATAGGCTGGCAATAAATAATCTGAACATTCATGAATTTAAGAAATTGACTCCATTTTCAATAGCACAAAAACAATAACAAATACATTTAACTAAAAAGTGGTAGATGTGTGGGGCGCCTGGGTGGCTCAGTAGGTTAAGCATCTGCCTTCGGCTCAGGTCTTGAACCCAGGGTCCTGGGAGTGACCCCCGCATTGGGCTTCCTGCTCCACAGGGAGTCTGCTTCTCCCTCTCCCCCTCCCCCTGCTCGTGCTCTTGCTCTTTCTCTCCCTCTCAAATAAATAAAATCTTTAAAAAAAAAGTGGAAGATGTGTATACTGAAAACTACAAAACATTGTAGAGAGAAATTAAAGAATATGTAAATAAATGTAATAAAAGACACCCCATGTTTATGGAAAGACTTAATATTGTTATAATGACAATATTCCCAAAATACTCTACATACTCAGTACCATCACTACCAAAAATCTCAATTGCTCTTTGTGTGAACTAAGGTAATCCTAAAATTTAAATGGAAATGCAAGAGACCAAACCTTGCCAAAATAATCTTAAAAATTAAGAACAAAGTTAGAGGACTGACACTTCCCAATTTCTAGACTTATTACAAGGTTATAGTAATCATGATTCTGGCAGGGCCAACATACTGATAGACACATGATCAATGGAGTAAAATTCAGAGCCCTAAATAAACTCATACATTTTAACAAGGATGCCAAGATGCTTCAATTGGGAAAGAAGAATCTTTTCAACAGATGGTTACTGGGACAAGTAGATACCACATACAAAAAATGATCTTGGGGGACACCTGGGTGGCTCAGTCGGCTAAGTGTTTGCCTTCAGCTCAGGTCATGATCCCAGGGGTCCAGGCTCAGAAGAGAGCCTGCTTTTCCCTCTGCCTGCTGCTCCCCCTGCTTGTGCTCTCTCTCTCTCTCTGACAAGTAAATAGAATCTTTAAAAAAAAAAATCTTTAAAAAAATGATTTTTGGTCTCTACCTCATACCATATACAAAAGTTAACTTAACTTTTTAAGTTAACAAAACTAAACATAAGTACAAAAGCTGTAAACTCTCCAAAGAAAATATACTTGTATATACTGGTAACCTCATACTCAGCAGTGATTCCCTTAGATATGACACCAAAAGCACCAACAAACAAAGAGTTGGACTTCAACATGAACATTTTTTGTGACTTAAAGGACACTATCAAGAAAATGAAGACACCCCACAAAGTGGGCTAATAATAAAAAATAGGCAAAGGATTTCAATGGAAATTTCACCAAAGAAGACATACATGTGGCCAAAAAAACATGTGGAAAGATCCTTAAAATCATTTGCAAAATGCAAATTAAAACCACAAGGGCATACTACTTTAAGATGGTTATAATAAAAAAGAAAAAGTAATAAATGTTGACAAAACCATGGAGAAATTAGAATTTTGATACATTGCTGGTGATGTAAAAGGGTGTGTTGTCTGCTTTGGAAAACAGTATGGTAGTACTTTAGACAGTGAAAGAGTTGCCATATGACTCAGCAATTCTATCTGTAGGTATACACCCAAGAGAATTGAAAATATACGGCCACACAAAAAACTGTACACAGAAGTTCATAGCAGTATGGTCTGTAATAGTCAAAACAGTAGAAAACCTTAAATGTCCACTTACTGATAACTGGATAAAGAAAATTTGGCGTATCCATAAAATGAAGCATTATTCACACACAAAAAAGAGTAAAGTATTGATTTATAGGACAAGGTGGATGAACCTTGAAAACATTATGCTAAGTGAAAGAAGCCAGCCGTAAGAGGTTACATATGTATGATTCCATTTATATGGTATGCCCAAAATATAACAAACCCTTTGAGACAGAAAGGAGATTAGTGGTTACTGGAATCTGACAGGAGAGGAATGAAAGGGTGTACTAACAGGTATGGGGTTTCTTTTGGGGATGATGAAAAAGTTCTAGGATTAGTAGTGATGGTTGATGGATTTGTAAGTCTACTGAAAACCACTAAATTCAATATCTTAAAGGTGACTTTTTGGTGTGTGAATTACATAGGTCAATAAAAAGGGTAACTAACAACTGAGTCATAACAATGGTAACATTTTTAACTTAAAACTCCTAAGTAGATGTGTATTTATTCCTAATGTTTGGCAAGAGAAAGGAGTCCTTTCCAGGAAGGCAGCCCGAACACTGTCCTGTGTGATTTTCTCATAATCTACAACCCTAATGCAGGTTTTAAAAGTCCTACTTTTAGGTTATTTCAAATTGAGCGAGAAAGACATTTTTGGATCATTCCAAGGGCAGAATTTGTCTAAATATTTCCCCAGTCTTTTACAGTTACCTCATCAACAGCTAATTTGACAGCTATTTTTTTTAATCTGGGGTTTTTTAAATTTAAATTCAATTAATTAACATATAGTGTATTATTAGTTTCAGAGGTACAGTTCAGTGATTCATCAGTCTTATATAACACCCAGTGCTCATTCTATCATGTGCCCTCCTTAATGCTCATCACCCAGTTACCCCATCCCCCCACCTCCCTCCCCTCCAGCAACCCTCAGTTTGTTTCCTATGATTAAGAGTCTTATGGTTTGTCTCCCTCTCTGGATTCTTGGCAGCTATTTTAAAGCTACTCTTCTTTACCAAGACTTTCTAAAGTCTTTAATTTAGTTTCATTTGAACCACTGACTTCTTCTACTTTCAACTTCTATTTCAGCACTTTTTTTTTTTTTTGGTATTTAATTACAACACGTAATGAGAGTAACAACTAAAGTGGCAAATACAGTTTTGAAAGGAACATAACTGATTCTTGACAAACATGAGGCTCAGCTGGTGTAAATGGAAAGGTGAGGGCAGGCAAAAGGAAGAGCTCCGGGGTCCAAGTCAACAGGTGGTGCAAAAACAATGGAGAATCCAGCTTGCTCTAGGACACTGGTAAATGGAAGTTAGCTAAAGTAATGTCTAGTATACTTAAGCCTGATAGTCCCAGGTATATGGGAAGGCCATTGAATGCACGAAGAATAGCAAGGGCAATAGAATAGGCTCTTGGAAACCTAAGTTAAAAAAAAAATGACTAGTATTTATATACCTGTGCATGGATCTGTGCCCTCAGTTGAGAGTATTCTTTTGTTCAGAGGTGTAAAGAGATGGTGATCACTAAAATTGGATGAATACAGGCCTCCTCTCCCATTAGAGATCCAGCTGTATGTCTTTGCTCTGCTCAGTACGGATTTTTAAACTCTTTGGATTCTGAGCTAAATAACTATCAGAATGCTCGACAGTAGCTACCTCTACCTAACTAAAATCAAGCAGAGGAAAGAGGAATTAAAACTGAAGTCTGCTTACCTGCTGTAACAGAGTCTTAGATAGCCAAGGACATGGCCAATAATGAATGAGAAATGGATAACAGACACAAGACTAAATATGCTCCACATTTACTAGCTGGGTTTTGACATGGTTGCTAGAGGTGAATTTTATGAATGACCAAACGCGTGAAACCAAACATATCTACATTCATTGCTGATGCGACTGTGATATTAGAAATATGAGGAGTTAATATTTCCCTCTCATCCTGCTCAATAAGGCTTGGTAGAAAAGATGAACCAATAATAAGAACAGCTCTGTGATCTGCTCTATAAATTTATTGCCAGTCAGTACTCAAATTGTGCCAAATTGATTGTCTGTTTGTGTTACTGCACATACAGAATAGTCATCAGGGATTACACCAAAGGATATCAGAATAGGGAGAGGCTTCAAGAAGTTGAATTGAATTACTGGAAACCCTATTACTAAGACACATTTTCTTCCCCTGTAAGCTTCTATTTTCTTTGCTCACAATGACATCCCCAGAGCTTCAGTGGCATAATTTTCACTGCTTTGGAAGATAATGTTCTATTTTCTATGAGTCAACTAGTTTTGGATAATTACTTAGCTGAAGTTTGCAAACAAAACTTTTGATATATTGAAAAGAAACACGTAAGACAGTCAAACACAAAAAAGATATGTTTGTAAGATACCATTGTTTCACTTTAGGTATTACTTTATCCTTTAAATGCTTGCGGGTAAGACAGGAGTAACAACCTAAGGGCTCATGGAGATTGCATTCATCTGTGTTATCCTATGATCCTCCCCTCCCAGTACTCCTGTGTCATCTCCTCTCGAGTGTGGGCCAGACCTGTGACTTCCTTCTAACCCATAGGACGCAGCAACAATGACAGGCTAGATGTGATTACGTTACATAAGATTGTAACAGTTGTCTTGCTCAGAGACATTTTCTCCTTTGCTGCCTTTGAAGAAGCCAGCTGCCATGTTGTGAGCTGGCCTATGGAGAGGACAATGTGACAAGCACCTGAGGGCACCTTCTGTCCACAAGCCAGAAAAAGAAAAAAAAAATTTGTACTCCTCAACCCAATAGCTTGCAAAGGGACTGAATTCTGCCAACAACCTCATGAGCTCAAAACGGGATCCTTCCCCAGTTGAACCTCGGATCAAACCAACACCCTGGCTGACGGGACTGATTGCACCTTTGTTAGCCACTGGCAGGAGGATCCAAACAGGTCATTCCTGGACTCAGGACACAGAAAATGTGAGATCATCAATGTATGTTGTTTTAAGCAATAGCTAGCTAATACACCAGGTTTCAAAATCAACTTTTTACTTGGGAAGGCTGAGAAAAGTTTCTTACTGTAACCTGCTGTCTCCTGTCACTTCATTAAATACTAAATCATAACACAGTGACATCTGTTGACTCATTAGGATGCTACCTATGTGAAATCCTGACTGACAAGTGGGAGCTTGCCTCCCTAGGAAATTTCAAGACTGTATCTGAATAGTTATATAATTTATGTATATTTATATCTACATATGTGCATATATATACTTATATAATTACATATAGTTATATAATTTAAGTACACACAGTATTTAATTTGCTGTGAAGAGATTTCATCTCTTTCTTCTCCCTTACCTCAGCAATATCTAATCACCAAGTCAGGCCAGTTCACATCCCAAACATTTCCAAAATCCTCCTGCTTCTTTTCAGGAGAACTGTGCCTGAACCAGGGACAGGCACCACTATCTCCCACCTTTTGAACGTATCAGCTTCTTCCGGTCTCACCACCACTCACCCTCAACTGTTCTTCCCCTTCATTTTCACCTGTAGATTAATATTTCCTATACACATACACATCATTATGCCAACTAAGTTCTTTAAATCCTTTCCAAAGCCTTTGAAGAAAGGCTAAACTATGCAGTACAACTCATATTATGCCTCAGATTTTATGGATTTCAAATGCCTAGCTAATGGGCACATTTTGCTTTCCTAGAGGTAGGAATTGTGTGAGGCTTATTTTCAGCATACTGCATGTTTGATTCAAGCCTGAAATAAATTTGGCACTTAGTATTTGTGGAAGGAATACATGCAGCAACAGATAACATATTAGGAAGAGGTTAGATCTTATGTGAAGTGTTCTTAACACACACACACACACACACACACACAGAGAAAAGAAGGCGGCAAAGTGAGACAAGAAATCTTTTGGAGGTGATGGACATGTTTCCTGCCTTGATTGTGGGGATGATATCATGGGCGTATGCATATATCCACACCTGTCAAAATGTACGCATTATATATGTGCATTTTTTTGTACATTAAGTATAGTTCAATATGACTGAAAAAAATTTTTAAGATTTTTATATATTTATTTGAGAGAGGGGCTCCTGGTTGGCTCAATGGGTTAAGCATCTGCCTTCAGCTCAGGTCATGATCTCAGCGTCCTGGGATCAAGCCCCATGTGCTTGTGCTGCCTTGCTCTGTCAAATAAAATACAATCTTAAAATATTAGAGAGACAGTGTGTGTGTGTGTGAGAGAGAGAGAGAGAACATGAGCACGGGGGAGGGGCAGAGAGAAAGGGAGAAGCAGAGTCTCCACTGTGCAGGGAGTCCGATGCGGGGCTTGATTCCAGGACCCTGGGATCGTGACCTGAGCCAAAGGCAGACGCTTAACCAACTGAGCCTCCCAGGTGCCCTGACTGAAAAAATTTTTCAGGGACTAAAACTTCTTTTAAAAAATAAAAGGTGCTTCCTTAAAACATGTATCTCATATACACTTTGTGCATTTATTTCCCCAAATTGGTGTCTATTTATTAAACCCTAAACCTTTCTTACAACATCTAATAGGCATGTTTTTACACCTGCTCATACTCAGGTCTTTGTATCCACGTACTTCTATCTCCTGACATCCATGCATTGATGAGGAGAGAAGAAGCAGAGTACAGACAGACACAGCCATTGACCGAGGCAATGACAGGATCTGTCATTTACCCTGTAGTACTCTGCACTGAATAGTTTGGACGAAAATTTAGCTCCCCAGTGGTCACAGACAATCCAAAATGCACGTATTTTACACATATATAACCAAGTAAATGCAAAGCTCCAGGAGTTATCTACACAGCTGTCATTTGTAACAGAAGGTCTTCTGCCAATGCAACTGCAATAGATCGGTGAGCAAACTTTCATTAGGTTTCTCTCCAATCATGAATCTGTTCATCCCCATGGTCTGCACGGTCTTCGGAGCTTTGGCCACAGATAGTACATTTATAGACGTTACATGAATACACATGTCTCTTTGGTCATTTCCAAAGAGTGAATGATTAAATCATATCATAGAATTTTACCCAAACATTTCCATTCAGACTTTCCCCATCTCTCCACCACTACAAACGATAGGCGAAGGAAAAAATGAAAATAGTAAAAGTCAGTGGTTTGCCCAAGGGAAAGAAGAATCTCCAGGAAATGTAAATAATGGGGCTCCTTTGTAGGCCATGGCTGGAATCGAGGCAGAGAATGTTGATGGAGTCATGAATCCACATTCCTCAGAGCTGCAAGCGTTCATTTATTAATTTTTTTAAAGATTTATTTACTTATTTTAGAGAGAGAGAGTACAAGTGGGAGAGGCAGAGGTAGAAGAGAGAGAGAATCTCAAGCAGTCTCTACACTGAGCATGGAATCTGATGCGGAGCTTGACCTAATAACCCTGAAATCAGGGCCTGAGCTGAAACCAAGAGTTGGATGTTTAACTGACTGAGCCACCCAGGTGCCCCCCACAGGTGTTAATTTAAAGTAAAAGGCTCTACACAACCTTTTCTGCACTGGTGGTTTGAGGAGCTTTGAAAATCCACTGAGTGATTTTTTTTCCGTTAGCCAAATATCTATTTCTTAAGGCATGAAAATTAAGAGTAGCTGAAAGAAGGCAGGCTTGTTATTCCCCTTGGTGGCTCTATGTCTGCTGTCTCACATGGTGGCCTGTAGCTGCATGTTGCTATTAAGGTTATGAAATGTGGCTGATCCAAATTAAGATGTGCTATAAATGGAAAACACACACTGAATGTGGACCCTTTAATATGATTTTTAAAAAATGTTTCTTTCTTTAAGTAGGCTTCATGCTCAGCATGGAGCCCAACGTGGGGCTTGAACTCATAACCCTGAGATGAAGACCTGAGCTGAGATCAGGAGTTAGACACTCAACTGGCTGAGCCACCCAGGCACCCCAATATGACTTTTTAAATGGAAAATATCATCAATATTTTTTAAAGATTTATTCATTTGAAAGAGAGAGAGAGAGTGCAGGGGGAGGGGCAGGGGGAGAGAGAATCTTCAAGGAGACTCCCCACTGAGCGTGGAGCCCCGACACGGAGGCTCAATCCCAGGACCCTGAGATCATGACCTGAGCCAAAACCAAGTGTTGGAATCTTAACCCACTGAGCCACCCAGGCACCCCTCATCAATATTTTAAAAATATTTATTACATATCGAAATACCATTTTGGATGTCTTAGATTAAATAAATTATTAAAGACAATCTCACTTGATTCTTTCCAATTTAAATGTGGTTACTAGAAATGTTTATATGACATACGTAGCTCACTTTATATTTCTATTGGTCAAGGCCACTCTGTGTCATTACATTCTTCAACAGTAAAAAGGGAAAAGCAAGCGAAGTCATTCTCGACCCTCATGTTTCTCGCAGGCAGAGAACCCATCTCCTCCATACTCCATAACGCTGGTATACCATACCCGAAGCTATGGAGGGGATGGAGGACCTTCAAGTGCTTCCTAGTTCCTTTAAACATAAGTAGTAATGTCCTTTCACATGTAATTTTTAGCTCCCCCCCTTTTTTTTTTTGCTCTCAGAGCCCTCTTACTTACCCTGCAAAACACAAATGGTAGCAATATTGTTAAGGTCCATTTCCTGATCATCAGCCCACACGCACATATGTCTATTTCACTCTAGCGTCTCAACAGTGTGTCATTTCACTGCTGACGCTTGTTGGTTGCATGCAACAGAAAACAACTTAGGATAACGTAAGCAGAAAAAGAATGCACTAGGAGGACATCTAAAGCCTATAGAAGCCTACAAACGGTTGGAGAATAAGGCTTAGCAAGGTGGCGAGAACTGAGAGAGGGGACAGGCAGTGGGCAGTGCACTGAAGACCACTTCCTGGATTCAGACACCCCCCCCACTGAATAATTAATGATGTCCACGTTTCCACTGTCCCTGTAGTTGTCTCTCTCCCTGAGATCCTACATGGGAGCATATAATCCATATGGCCCAGTGCTCCATGCCCATGTCCTAACAACCACAAGAGGCTTGTACCTTGGGAGATGGATCCCTGCCCACCTCCAGGAATCACACAATGGGGCCTGCCACAAATTTAAGAAAGGTGTTCGGACTCTGTGTAATCATTTCTATTAAGAAATATCCCTACAGATCCCTTTAGAAATAGCCCTTCTGGGTGCATAACAGCAGACAGGAAGCCTGGCAGTAGGGTTGACACAGAAATTTGAAATTCATATTTTTAGTGGAAAAGATGCTGGTGTATTGAACACAGCATGGTTTTAAACACATCAGCTTATGAAAATAAACTGTGATTTAAATTTAACAAAAATTTCCTGAGCTTCCCCAAATTAAACTGGCCCTCTTTCAATGTGTTTCTAATGAGGATTGAATCTGAATTTCAGAACCTTTCGATTTTTTCAATCTACAGGCATTTATTGACCTATTAGTCTTAGTTCAGCCTCTAAGAAAGAAAGATCAAGGAACAGCAGATAATTGCATATAGACATTTCCATTAAAGGGGGCCACGTAGGTCTTTCTGCAGTTGTTAATGGTCTTCTGACACTCAGTAGGAGAGGATCTCATTATATTCCCGACTTATAGGGAGCAATGCCTGTAAGTAGCTATGCATTTGCTTAGGGTACTCATTTAATTGCAATTATCAAATCTTAGAAAGTCCCTTTTGCTTTACTTAAAAATATAGACCATCAAAGCAATCCATGCACATCCAAAGAATGAATCGTGCTAAGTCACGAAAAGCAAAACTCTTCTAACCAGTCATTTCCTGCCCTCACCTATTTTAACCGTTTTTTAAAAATTTCTAGGATTCTCAAGATTACACACATAGCTTTAAATAAAGGATTCATACTGGAATTTTAAAAAAATCTATTATCTAGACCCAAGGCACTAAATGACAACATTCCCACTTTGTCTTTCACGGTCTAGTGATTCCAGATCATCACAAACAACTGTAATTGGTGGATATAAGGTGAAATCCCAATGGGAAGAATAAAACAGACTGGGTCAGAGGTTTTCCAGGGACCATCTTCTGGTCTGATTTGGCCTTCTTCTGTCTCTTCACGCAAGGGGCAACATGTGGGGTGAATTGTCAGAATGCCTGGGCACGCATTCTGGGAGTCCTTACAGGAGACTGGAGGGAACCACACTTTCCCCCACAGGCCTGAGCTTTGGGGTGGCCAGGGGCCCTAACCCGGTCCCCGTGGAACCAGCTGGAGCCAGAGCTCTCTCTCTCCTCAAATTTGCTCTCCTTTGTCTCTGGTCTTTTGGCTCAGCAACCAGAATGCAGGTGCTTACCTGCAGCTCCGTTGTTTGCCCTTCGAAAACTCGAGCCAAGGGAAAAACGCAAAGGAAGTGGAATGTGTATTTTGGGCACTTCTTCATCTCGTCACGCTTTAATGTCATAAATTGGAAGACTCTGAACAACAGGACATACCAAGCACCACGGAGTGGATGTCAAAAATCAAATCAGGGGAGGAGTCCTCCATCATGTGAAGTGAAAGCTAGAACCTCTCTGCTTTTTGTTGCTGGGTCGGGGCGCACGTGTGCTTCTTAGCGTTCGCCCCCCCAAAGATGGGCAGAGACCATCTTCTCCTAAGCAGGCTTTGCGAGGATATTTTGAAAAACGCACACATGAAATGAAACGAAGAGTTAAGACTACCTACTTAGTTATTGAGGTGATAAAGCTCAGATAAAGGTAAAACTTCTGTCCCCTTCACACAAAACCCGATTTCTTGCACTGTGTCCCCATTTTAATAAATGGCCATTGCCATCCTTTGATTGCTCTGGTCAGAAACGTGGAATTATCCCAGTTCTTCTTTGTTTTTGTCACAAATTACAGCCAATCCATCAATAAAACTGCTCAGCTGTACCATCAAAATATTGTTCTGAACCCAACCGCTTCTCGGCACCTCCACCATTAGCTTCTCGGCCTGCCACCATCTGTCACTGGATTTTTGCACCAACTCTTCACCCTGCTTTCCTTCACAGCTGTGTTAAAATTCCCAGCCTGATCATCACAACATCCTTGCTCTGTCCGGGTCTCACGCTGGCTCTATGTCTTCCAAATCGCGCTCCTTGCCTTTTGGCACGCCTTGTCATTGGTCATAGCCAGACACCAGGCACTGGGGAAAGGGAAATGCTGTAAATAGGTTTTGAGCAGTGTGGCCATGAGGTGTGGGTGGAGGACAGTGTCCCATAGCCTGTGATGGGTCTCTGTCTCTGAGGGGGCCTGTGCCTTCAGCCTGTGTGACCCTCCCTCATTCAGTTTTCCCTCCCTGCCCTGGTGGGGCAAGATGGCCAGAGGGGGCTGGACTTAGCCATTTCCTTCTCCCCCATGGAAGCTAGCGTTGGTTACCTCCCTTCCACAGGTCTGGGGGGCTCTGGTTAAGTAGTTTCTCCTGTAGACAGGCCTCCTTAAGAACAAAGCGCTCTGGTGCGGTAAGTTGGGTTTGTTTTTTGTTTTTTTTAAGTTTTTATTTAAATTCCAGTTAGTTAACATAGAGGGTGGTGTTAGTTTCAGGTGTATAATAGAGTGATTCAACACTTCCATACATCATCCGGTGCTCATGACGACAAGTGCACCCCTTAATCCCCATCCCCTATTTCATCCCCCCCCCACCCACCTCCCCTCTGGTAACAAGCAGTTTCGCTCTATAGTTAAGACTGTTTCTTGCTTTGCCTCTCTCCCCCCTCTGCCCCACGTTTGTTTGGTTTCTTAAATTCCACATGAGTGACGTATGGTATTTGTCTTTCTCTGAACTTTTCTCTCAGCATGATACTCTCTAGACCCATCCATGTTGTTGCAAACGGCAAGATTTCATTCTTTTAATGGCTGGGTAATATTCCATTGTATGTGTACACCACATCTTCTTTATCCATTCCTCAGGCGGTGGACACTTGGGCTGTTTCCATAATTTGGCTCTTGTAGAGAATGCTGCTTGGTGTGATTTTAAGCGGTTCCTTTTCCCCTCCCCATACTGGAAGCCGGAGGGGATGTGGATACCTGGTCGAGCTCCTGAAGGTACAATCTCCCAATATTGGGGGGAATGCCCCCACAACTGGGCCCCCCTGGAATTTCTAACTCTGACTTGTGGGGCAATTGCTCTCAGCGCAGTCCCCTGCCCCAGCTCTGGTTCCTGCCAGGATTCCACTCCTGATCCCTGCTCGGGGAAGCTGCTACTCCCTGTGTTTGCCCGTCGGCCTCTCCAGTCTTGCCCTGTGCCCTCCCCTCTCTCACGAATCCAAGATGAGCTGCTGATTCTCACGCTGTTGAGCGTTTTACCTGCTGTTAGTACACCGCGGTGACTTCCAAGCTCCTTACACGCCGAACTGGAAACCAGCAGTCCCCTTGGCCAGGGATACATGTTCAAATTCCCTACTGTCTCTTTCCATGGAACGCCTGTTATAAAACACATGTGGCAACAGGCCTTGGTGAGGATTCTGGGCTGAGTCATTACCTCAACCATCTATAGCTCATGTTCTGATGCTGGGAGAATTTCATAGATTTCTCCTTTCAGTTAACGAAAATATCGTGCTCTTCCTCAAAACCAGATGTTACTCTTAATTCTGGGTAGAAAGCATGAATTCGACATGGTTTCTGTTCTCACACCACACACAATCTGAGATGAAGTTCAGGGAAAATGTCTCACAATGTAACCAACCCTACCACCCACTTGGACCATACCATCTTCTGAGATTGGATGTGGGAGGACTGGCTGGGGTGGGGGGTTGTGCGGTAGTTTCACTTAAGAAGGAGAAAGGAGGATATCAGTAAATCTAGTTCAGCTCCAATATATTTGCATACATTGCTTATAAAATAAATGTAAGACTCCAGACATCTACCTTTGGAGTTTGTGGTTAGACACCATTGTACCCTAATGCCAGAAAATAGGAAATATACTTTCCAAGGTTCTTAATTGGAGTATTTTGGGACCATCTTGAGTGGTGTCTATACACACAACAGCAAATAAGTTCTTGAGCAATTCTAGTTGGACCTTTGGTTAGGGCGTAAGAAGTTTCTCCATTCTAGCCTACGTTTGGTGGAAGCCTTAGTTGGTCCCTGAAATTTTCTTTTTAATGGATATTAGAAAATGAAACACCTCTTAGAATTATCCTTACATGCTGCGTATCCTGGCATTATCACGCAAGCTTGGGGAAAACTAGTTTATTGCATAAAGCAATGCATTTAAATGTTTGAAAGATTTCTAAATAAATAGAAGATGATGTTTTAAACATTCGTATAATTCCCTTACGGATTCAAACTTTTGTAAAGGGTGGATATTTTCTAAAGTAATTATATGATAAAACATTGTTCACAGTGTATGAGTATCAAAGTTCAAGGTAATAAAAAATGCACTCCAGACATAATTACCACCAAACACAGCTCTGATTACTGCTTCTAGTGTACTTCATTCATTCACGTGTGCATGCATCCATTCATTCAACAAATTTACTTGTAGAGCCCTCTGTGGGTCAGCCATTACTAAGTGCCCTAAGAATTTAAAGATATGTCTAATAAATACTTGTTAAATCAATACTGGGTAAGTGGAAGAAGAAAACACAGTACTTTGTCTCTGGGCCCTCTTCCAGTCCAGAGGGGAATACAGATAAGAACCAGTCTTTTACCATACACCACACAGAGGAGGAACACGGTGCCCAGATCAGGCGGTGAGAGAAAAGTCGCTAAAATAAATTGTCTCTAATATACAACCTGAAAGATCAGTATTCAAAAAAGTTCATTACTGGCCTGGTTTACGTTGGGTGACTGAGACACTTCAGGCATTTACTCCTCCCCGAGGTAATGGGAGATGCGCAACAAGAGGGACAGAGGCGGGGGTCATCCTCCTTCTCCTGGAGCTGGGTTTTAGATGCTTTGCATGTGGGTCGACTGCCCTCTTAGCATAGGTGATTAAGAGCTTCCTTGGGGAGCTTCTCAGGCATACCTTGGGGAAATTCAACCTTATAGCTCTGCCCAGCCACTCGGAAGCTGCTTCTGGAGCTCCGTTAGATGATGGAGGCTGGGGGGTTAATTTCTCTTAGGGTTTGGGTTACCTGTCTTTCCGTGCAGTATCTTGGATCTCTTCCCACTGAGGCATTCCCGTCAACATCCAGGGCACTCAGTCATTTGTAACCGAACAAGAAATCCTTGAACCTCACGCCCCACCAGTTACCACCCTATCCTTCGCTCCCTTTTATTGGCCATTTCTCGAAAGTTTAGTCGATACCCAATGGTCTCCAGCTCCTCAGTGTTCATATCCCACACCAGTCGGGCTGCCAGATTCAGACACTCATTCTGCAAAACCCATGGGCATTCTTTAACCCTTAAGCTACCAGACAGCTCACCAATCTTTGATTCCATTGCTCCCATTCTCCTCCTCCAACATTCCTCCTCTCTTGGCTTTTGGGTTGCCACCCTAGCCATGGTTCCTCCTTTAACTCTGAAACACTGATGTCTCTCTTTCAAGTTTCCCTTTTCATACAATCTCTTAAATACTTAATTTCTTTCAAGACTCAGTGTAACATCTTCTCTCTTCCCTCTCTATTCCATTCCTAGACGATCGTGACCATTCCCATGGTTTTGAATACTAACCATCTATCACCAGCTCCTGGTTTGCATTTCCAACCTGATGAGCTCCAAGCTCACTGGGCCAAGTGCCTATTCAACAATTGGATGTGGCCATGCTCAGACAGCTCAGACGTGACACGCCCAGGACTGACACCCTGACGTTCCTGATCTTCTCATACTGGTCGCAGTAAAAAGAATTTGCATTCACCCAGATAGATTGTTCAAATTAAAAAAAAGACATTGATTCAGTTTTTGAGCAACTGTGGTGATGGTTTCAGAAATATATAGTCATCTCCAACTCATCAAGCTGTATACACTAAACACGTATAGCTTTGTACATCAGTTATACCTCAATAAAGCTGTTTAAAAACAAAAGAAAAAAAGAGTAAGCCTTTGCAGTCTCTTACTCTCAGCTTCTACACCCAGTTAATCAGAAAAACCTTATAATTGATGCCTAACGCTACATTCTTAATTCGAGCTGTCCTCATTTCTTACACCTGCTCTGCCCAGCTGTACTGTGCCTCATTCCAGTCCATTCCCACACATCCATAGACCCAAACTTAATATGTAGAGCAGGTATCTCAGTCAGCTGCTCAAGCCCCACTATGAATAACCTCCTCCATGGATGCTGGAAGGGGTCTTTCTCTCATGTATGTATTTCTATGATGCAGTACTCCAGAGCAAGGAGAAAAATTAGTCCGTGTCTTACATAGTAACACGGATAGACCTCAAACACAATATTGGGGAAAACCAGCCCAAAACGAAAGAGCCCTTACTTTATGGTTTCATTCCTAGCATGCTAACGAAAGAAGTAAAATTGACAAATCGTGGTGGAAGTCCGCATCGAGGTTACGCCTAGGTTAGTAACCACCGTGAGGAGTTAGACCGGAAATGCTGTATGGCAGCCACGGGTATGCCTTCACATTGTGAAAATTCACTCAACTGTATAGTTAGGGTTTGTGCCTTTTTCTTTATGTAAGTTATGCCTCAATATAAAACGTACTTTAAAAACCATGTAAAGAGTATTTGGGTCGCTCCTTTATTTATTATTTTTTTGAGTTACTAACCATCCTGGGTATGTTAAGACTAAGAAATAGAAATGGTAGAATTTTCTGCTGGGTAATTATTGTGTATTTAGAAAAATGCCTAATTATACATTCAACTGACACACTAGAGTGATTTCGGAAAGCTTTGGCTAACACAAAAAGCGGGTGTTCGGAATGAATAATATCCTGTTGTTAGAAAAGCAAACATCCAGGCCTATGATTAAATAATGTTAATACAACTATGGTAAAGGAAAGAAATTAAAAAACATAAACAAAGTCTAGAAACACATTACAAGTTCTATTCCGGTTGCTGGGTTGACAGGAACGGAAACACTATACTGTTTGAATGGGAAAAATAACACAGAGGAGCGATAGGAATCCATGCTTTGCAAATCATATTTAAAACATGAATGCTCCCCTTGTATTTATGAGATTACTTTGCAAGTGCTCGGGGCTGGTATTTATTCTCTCAGGTGCCTAGACATGAACGAGCTTGAACACTGATTTCAGTGTTAGAACTTTGGAGTTACTCATACACATATGTCTTTTTTATGTTTGTTTGTTTTTGAGAAGTACAATAGCATGCATTCATGGGCGGAAACTATCAAGGCCAGTAAATAGGACGTAGTCTGTAATACCACACAATAATAAATTGATTTTGAATTTACAAGACAAAATGGTCATAAACTTTCAGAACACATAATGCCTGAAGCTTCTCAATCACAAATATAAGGTAAAATATAAAATAACAATCTAGCAAGTAATACAAACTATAGCACTGATTGTGGTCTTTCCATGTGAGAGTCCTATTTACCTAGACAATATGAAAACACGGAAAACTAATCATTTGGATAGAGGATAAAAATTGAGTAAGCAATTATAAAATTATTAATTTGAGTAAGTTCATTTAAAATTTATAAATCATTCACTACCCTTGAAAGCTCAGTTTTCCTAAATCATTAAAAGTTCCATATGTTAAGGTTAGAGATAACATTACAGCTACTTACTATAGATGTTTCCTACTTTGTCATCTTTATTACTGGAATAAAAGATGTTAAATTTCTCTATTAATGTAGCTTCTCTCTTGTCCTTTTCTTTATTATTTTTCATAAACTTTTATGATGTTTTTAGCAGAAGATCAGAATTTTTACTGATTTTCTCTACAGACTTTTCTACAGGCATTCGAACATATTCCTAAGATCTATATATGTGGTTTTTAATAGCTATGATTTTGCAATATCCTAAGGTTCCCCATGGGGGTGGGAATCTCTAAAACAAACAGGAGTTTCATTATCAGCGTAAAAACAACTTCATTTTTCTATTCCCAAATGATTAACTCCATTTTACAGCATCTGACACACATCAGCCTGAATGATCTCTTCCGTGTGGGGATGGGGGTGCGGGCAGGGAGTGGGGCAGATGGATGTTGCAGTCAGTCATGAGCGCCGAGCATGACCCCTTCAAATTCCATTTCATGACTCACTTCATGTTCAGAGCTGAATTTGCATGAAAATCAAATTCATAAATTCGGCCACGGCTTTGATCAGGAATTTTGCGGTTGTTATTGTTCTTTTTGAATTGTTGTAAGAGTCATGGCAGATGGTAATGTTTCTTGAAATGTCTGTCGATGCCCATTTCCTTTCCTCTCCCACCCACAGCATGGTGCTAGGGATCTTCAGCGCCTCCCTAGGATCGGCCCTTTGGGAACTTGAATGGCCCTGAGATGTAAGACCCTCATTTCCTCTATGAAGAAAGTAAAGCAACAACCTGAAACAGGACTCTCTAATTCCCCGCCCAGGGACCTTCCCAAGTACGCCAGGATGGTCTCCCAGAAAGTGGGCACCAAAGTCTCCCCAACATGGTGAGTAATTGCAAACTCTGCTCTAGAAACAATAAAGGGAAAACCAAGCAATTGACATCCACCCTCACACGTTACTGCTGTATCATGCTTTTATATAGGACAGCTACATTTATACCCACTAGGCAGGAAGCTAGAAACCTATTGATTGAGAGGTGGTGTTTGGAAGGCTTGAGCACCAGGAGGATGGACCTTAGACATCCTGATGAGAGCCCCAACGGAGGACCGCCCGGGGACCACCCCATTCCACTCATCGAGCAGTCCGTTTGCAGTTATGACATCCCAGCAGAGGAAGAGTTAAGTCTGTTGTGCTTGTTACACTTGGCAGAAAGCAGTCACTTGTCCTTATCTGACCCATGTCTCTAGAACAGAAATAATGTAGCGGTTTCCTACCCCTCTGCAGGTATTTCAAATGCATCAGGGGAAAGGACACCGGTGGTTGACTAATTATTATACAATCCAGGCCTGTCACTCAAATGTTGCGACCCTAGGACCCACCCACAAGAAAAATTGACATAAGCCCACCTTCTGGAGTTTCCAGGGCCATTGGGCCGCCCGCCCTTGACTGGCTCCTCCCTTGGAGGAGTACTTCAAGAAAACTCTGCTCTGCTTTACTTTCCTTTAGCTGTCCTGTAATTCTTTACTGCAGTGGCAAAAAGATTCATGGCTTCTTTTCCTCTAACTCTTGGTAACATATCTATATACTATAAGAAAATTACAAATGGAAATAAATCAATTTACATACACAATTACTTTATATTTCTTCTATCTATGACAGGTATTTATAGATTTACCCATGCCCTGGTAGATGGTATTTATAACAATTAGCTAAAGAACATATTGATTGTGAGGTGGGGTTCGGAAGGCAAGGAACATTTGAATCCCAGATCCACCACCTAATAGCTAGAGGACCTTGGACATGTTGTTTAACATTTTGTAGACTTTAAAAAAAATACATATGGGATTGTTGTGGGGATTAAGTGAATAAATGTTTATAAATGCTTACCACAATGCCTGATGCATGCCAATGAAGATGTTTTTCTCGGGTTTCAAAGAAATTGTCTATGCAGGCCCACAAGTGCTATGTCCCTATGCCATGTGCAAGTGGGCCAATTGCTTCTTGCGCATGATCATCAAACTCACATTTATCCCGGAAAGTCAGTACAACTGATAATGTTGGTTACAGGGGAAGGCACCCGTCTTAGAAGAGGCTAAAAGACTGGTTCTGGACACCGTTACGGTGACTGCTCTTATATACCACCACACTTATGGGAAGGTCATTTCCATTTAAGCCACAAAAAGCCCTAATTCAAGGACTGTACATGTGTTTGTTTCAGTGGCCCAGGCTCTGAAAATAACCTCATTCTTAAAATGCCCATTTTCCTGAAGCTTTGGAAGGCATTTTAACAAGGCATTAAATTTCTACTCTCCTACTATACAGATTTGGGCAAAAAGTATCGTCGTGAAATTGTACAAAAACTCTGACTTTCAGGTCTGCTTTCTGCGGAAGACAGAGCTTTTAGATCGATTTGAAAACAATGATCACTACCATAAGAAAGAGAAACGGATGCCGTTTGGAACTCGAACCACGCACCGTGTTGTCATCTGATATCTCAATAACCATTAATAAGTTTCTAGGCTAGGACCCAAGATTTCTGCTCAGTAACATAATTTAAAAAGTACCTCTTTTGCATGCAATATACAGGCAACATGCCAAGAAAAGAAACCAAAATTATCTTGATTTGTTTGCCAGCTGGTCCTTTGGACTAAATGGCCAACAACCAAAGAACCCTCATTCCTGTCCTATGGAAAGATAAAATGAATCTCTGCTTAAGCACATACCCTTCTGACGGTTGAAAAATTATCCTGAGGAAAAAAACTAATTGCTACAGGGAAACACAATGTCCTCTCGGCCACCATCCATCTGGAAACTGTGAGAGACAAATATAAAACTGTTGGCAAAAAAAAAAAGTTGGCAGTAGGGATTTTGGATTAATATGACTATTGATATATGGCTGTTAATCACCTTTTCGTGTTGGAATTGTTTCAGTAGAGTTAGGATCCCATTCTCAGTGTAAATTAAGTGCTTTTATTTGCTAACACTATTCTTTAAATGGGGATGTCTTTTTTATATGGTAGTGTTATGTGTATGCATATAACACACAAACACTCATATATACGTATATGTGCGCGCGCGCGCACACACACACACACACACACACACACACAAAGGTTCCAGGCATGTACTATACATATTGTAAAAGAACTTGAAAGCCCACAATGAATAGTCTCCATGTTGCATTTATAATGAATAATTGCTGGTCATTTCCATTACATTATTTATTAGTATTGAGGATTTTCAGAAAAATAGGAGACTTGCTTTATTTTTAATGTTTTATTTATTTATTCATGAGAGTCAGAGAGAGAGAGAGAGAGAGAGAGAGAGAGAGAGAGAGAGAGAGAGAGGCAGAGGCTCCGCCTAGCAGGGAGCCCCATGCGGGACTCGATCCCAGGACCCTGGGATCATGACCTGAGCCAAAGGCAAACGCTCAACCATCTGAGCCACCCAGGCGCCCCAGGATACTTGCTTTTGAAAATGGGATTGAGATTGGACTGAGGCAGGTGAAGTCACAGTCCTATCCACATGCAAAAAAACAAAACCAAACAAAAAAAAACCAAACAAACAAAAAAAACCAGGAACTGCTTAGCAATTTTCTGGCCACCAGTGTATACCCACACATTTCAGGTATTTAACAGATTTTTTTCTGAAAGGTAAGCCAATTTGAAATTTCTTGTCCTTCCATTTAACCTGAAGTTTGGAAAGGAACAAACAGAGCCCCACTTTTCCAGATTTGCAAACATGGCAAATTCCACACCAGCAGATATTTTAAGAAGGGTAAATCTTGTGAGATAGCTTGACTAATTTTCAAACGTTCTAGAAACTACACTAGCATATGGAATGGCAACAGCCCTCACACACAAACTGTGTCTTAACATACTGGACTGACTTATTTTTTTTTTTTTACATTTTGTTTTATTTTATTATGTTATGTTAATCACCATACATTACATCATTAGTTTTTGATGTAGTGTTCCATGATTCATTGTTTGCGTTTAACACCCAGTGCTCCACGCAGAACGTGCCCTCTTTAATACCCATCACCAGGCTAACTGGTCCCCCCACCCCCCTCCCCTCTAGAACCCTCAGTTTGATTCTCAGAGTCCATAGTCTGTCATGGTTCTGGACTGACTTCTTTAGGATGTCCACTTAGCTCTTAAGAATTTAGTTGAGCTGTAAGTGTATCCAGCTCCAAAAATTCCACTGCCTGATAACCTTGTTGGTCAACTGGGCAAAAAAATCAGGAAGAGTAATTTGAGAAAATCTTTCATGTATAGGGAAAAAAATGATCAGAACTGTGAAATTTCTAGTGAAAGAATACAAACCCTTGTGTGAATATAGACATAATTTCATATTCAGGCTTCTTCTCAACTTAGTACTTAATCATCTTTGTATTGTAGAGACCTGGTTGAAATCAGGTATCAGTCAGTTGTTCATTAAATCTCTATTTTATTCACGTAAAACTGTGTCGTTTGGAAAAACATAAGTGGGTTCATTATTAGCACTGATTTTAATGAAGTCTAACAAGTTATGCTGACCTATGGAAATAAAATCCTACAACTTCTATTTCATACAGAAGGAATGGAAACTAATTTGAAGGAATGCTCCATTTGCATCTACATGCAGCTTTATGATTTATGACAGGGAGACTTTTCATCTCAAACAGAAAGTTGACTCTCTAGGAGTTATTATATGGTGGAAATGAAATTTCCCAACCTATTTAGATGGGCCAGGTGTGCATTATCTTTCACACTGATATCTCATGGCCTTCATTCCAGTAACTACCACTGTGTTCTCGGTCTACTGCAAGAGAAGGGAGATAAACATGCTAGTCCATGAGAATGACAAAATATCTATTTATTCAGATAAAAATCTGCTGGAAGAGTAATTTAAAAATACATATAATGACTGCAGTCTTGAATTATTTTTGTATTTTGTTGTAATCTATAGAAGTAACACTTTACTGACCCTGTTCCTTTTTATTAGTGATATTTCCATACACAGTCATTGGGGAAAAAGAAAAAGAGAATTCTGAACATTATTTAGCGAGGGTCCAACGCCAGGAAGGTTTATCAAGTGTCTCAATGACAACCTCCCATACTGAGGAGCTGAAATTACTAAGCAGTCTTCTAGCACCTAAGGTTATTCTCATGATAGCAAACTACTTCACGCACCAACAGACCACAATTTTGTGGGTTTTTAATGTGTTTTTTTTTTTCTGCATGGTCATTTTTTTAGAGACTTCACTTATTTGTTATGTGATTACAATAAAAGACAACTAGTGTGTCAAATAAGAAAACTCTGGAAACATTATCTTAAATTACTTTCTAATATAAGTTGAAATAAGTTGATTAATTTTTTATTTTGATTTCCAAGCTCCTGTTGAGATTGGAAAATGAAAAATCACTCACACTGTAGAACTTTCTATCTTAGTGAAAAGTCTCCCTGTCATAAATCATACAGCAGCATGTAGATGCAAATGGAGCATTCCTTCAAATTAGGATTTCAATTCCTTTCACATTATAGCACCTGCCCATGCATGACCTTCACAGAGGTTTTTGGTTTGTTTTTTTTTTTCCCCCAGAGTTTCCGAATGTGACAGTGTAACATCAAGGAGATGCAGTGTATTTCTATAGGAATGTGTCAGTCAGCTGAGTGCATAGGATCAGCAAGTTTCAAGGTTAGAAGGGAAGGGAAAACTCACTTAGTTCAACCATATGTTCCGATGCTTGAAGCATCTCCATGGGGAGGCTGACTCCAGAGCCGGGCTGCGTGGGCTTTCATCCTGGCTTCTCCCTACACTAGCTTTTGGCATGAGGCCAGTTACCTACCCAACAGGGCCTCCTTTTCCTGCTATGTAAGGTGGCAATGATAGTAACAGAACTGCTCGACGGCATCCTCAGAAGGACTAGATGAGTTCTGTCCCATAAAACATTGAGGATAGTGTTAGTACCCACCCACTCTTCCTCCTTGCCCACAGTGAGAACCTAGTCTTAGCTGGGGAACTTCCAGGGAGGCTGCTATATGGGGCCTGCACAGAATGTTGCGGAGATCTTTCTTCTGTTGAGTCCAAATGCGTCTCCTTGGAACTTCTTCTCATTCTCCTAATCCCATCCCTTAGAATCATGCAGCAAAAGCTTAATCCCAGGGGCACCTGGGTGGCTCAGTCGGTTAAGCTTCAGACTCCTGATCTCGGCTCAGGTCTCTGGGTCACGAGTTCAAGCACCTCATGGGGCTCCACACTGGGCATGGAGCCCACGTTAAAATACACACAGGGGGCACCTGGGTGGCTCAGTCATTAAGCATCTGCCTTCAGCTCAGGTCATGATCCCAGGGTTCTGGGATGGAGCCCCACATCGGGCTCCCTGCTCTGCAGGAAGCCTGCTTCTCCCTCTCCCGCTCCCCCTGCTTGTGTTCCTGCTGTCGCTCTCTCTCTGTCAAATAAATAAATAAAATAAAAAAATAAAACACACACACACACACACACACACACAGGGATAGACATGGTGATGGTGCCCAATTCTTAAAGGTGTTGTAGGGGTCAAATGAATGTAAATGCTTAGGATTGACTTCATGGTGATGCAGTCAGGGATGATGATGGCATAGAAGATGCTGATTCTCATACTGGGTTAAATACTAGGTTACACTGGACCAACGGGCTTCTTGGTCTATCATTGAACACCATAGTTTTCACAGGACTCCTCTTACCCCTGTTCCCGTGGTCCTCAAATGTCTGTTGTGCATAAATTCTGTTCCTGTAGTTGGGACAATGAAATCACCTTGGCAATATGCTTCACCTATTTCACCGGAGAAAACTGTCTTGGAAAGGTTGCCCATCTTGTCTGAAATTTTCCCGGATACAGAAACACGATGGCCAGTTATCTAGCAGTTCTGAGCAGAGATCTTTATTTTCTTAAGTTCCAGCTGCTTCTTAGCTCTCCTCTCTGTTATTTACTCTTCATATGGAAAAAAGCATTCTTTGCGTACAAACTTCCTCCAAACAGCAACACATGTCTCTCCATTTTAGGCAGTATTTTTTTTTTTCCTGGTACAGTTAACTATTTTTCCCTGAATTGTTTTTACCGTGTGTCTCCTAAGCAATGCTAAGGATGTGGGTAAGACAAAGCATCCCATCTCTGACGAAGAGAAAGTGGATAAGCCTGGTCACTTCATCTGCGCTCCCACCCTTCAGCTCTTGTAATTGGAGAACGTCCGTCCTCTCTCTACAAAGGAAAGGTTTCCTTCACCGAGGAAAGTCTTCTATTGCACACCACCACCTACAGAAGGAGAGGTTTGCCAAGGCACCCCAAGCCCTCTACTCCCTTGGCAGTTATTTTCTCACCAAGTTTCTTGTCAAATTGCTTGCATCTCACACCTCAACCTTCCCACCACCTAGAATTTACCCAATTATTTCACGCGCTTTGTACCGTCTTTGTCTCGTACCTGAGGTTGGGGCGGCTTTGTTCTCTAATTCCCAGCTCCTTTTCTCCTCTTTCAAGGAGCTCCTGTGCCCTTTCTTACTGCGCCTGCGCCATACTTTCAGGTATTGCACCAGATCGCACGGTCTGTTTCCCTCCGTCCCTTCCGGTTGTGAGATCTTTAACCGCACCGTCCGTTTCTGGCTTTTGTATCTCCGCTCTAACATGGACCCACACTTAGAGGGAATACACCATAGCAGTTACACACGTGGAATCGGTAGCCAAACTGCGTGAACTACAATCCGTTCCTCCTACGATGTAACTTGGAAGAACTTTCTAAATCCAGTTCATCAGGATCTGACTCTGCATCTGTTTTGAGCAACAAATTAAAACACTTAGAATAGTATTTGGCGTTTGATGAAGATTCAGTTAGTTAGTGCCAGTTATTGAGGATTTTTAAATTAGGGGGTAATATGCATCCATAGGAATAGAACATAAATTAAAACTAAAAATTGAGTCGGCTAAGTTCTTGGGCATCTAAATTTTTATGTTAAAAAATAAAAATAGGTTAAAGTCATCATACTCCAAACTTGGTCCTATTCTCAATGATAAAAAGTTAAATGGTAAATTGTTCATTATGTGAATAATGCTTAACATTTAGTAAGCATTCAACTTGTACTAATCACTAAGTATTTTTAAATAACCTAGTAACCATTTTACATATAAAAATGATAATGTTCCTGATTTCAAGAATAAGAATATTCAATAAATCTCCAGAGAGAAAAAGCAGCACACACCCATATTATGATATCTGAATTCTATTATTGTATCACCCCACCTCAGGGTTCTGAACATTTGGGTCTTTAGCTATAATGTTGCGTGGTTTTTTTAAAGGACTAAAATTACGTTATTTTTTTCTTAATACTAGGCAGCTTTTTAAACTTGTATTTCAACATGTATGTTTAAGTGAAAGTTCCTTAGTTTCACCTGCAGTAAAAATATAACGCTTTGTATTAAACATATGTATAAACATTTAATTTTAAAGATTCACTGAGCATAAGTAACATGATTGGCTTCCTTACGCCTAGGTATGAAAATAAAGGTCTGCATTCGGAAAAAAAACTTTTTGGTGACCAGATGGCAGGCCATTCTGGCAGTTCACATTTCCTGTCATTTGTATTAGTTTTCAATAATTTCATTGAAAATACAGAATACATTTTTAAAATATACTTTTTTCTATTAACCTATCATCTATTTGTGTATGTGCTCTTAAAAGCAACCAGAATGAGTTTCACCACAAGTATACAAGAATTATTTTTGAATGGTTAGATTTCAGGAAATGATGTTTTATTTGTACATTTTGTTGTCATTGCTTGAATTGTAGGCAATTGTCATTAAAAAATGACAGACAATAGTCTCTAAATGGAAAATTTGTAATTTTTTTCCCCACATCTTTTTGAAAATATCTAAAAACCAACAAAAGGTAAAATTGGATGGATCTGCTATATACATCAAATCCTTCTAAAGATCGTAAGATTGAAGTTATGTAAGCAACTTTACATCATTTTTAGAATTCATATAGCCACTCCGCATATATTATAGAAACCCAGATGGCATTAAAAGGAAGAGGAATTTTCCACATTTTTAATGCCATTATGGTCTCCCTACCATAAAATTGAATCAAGAAATAAAAATATTCATTATGTAGTGAAAGCATTTATGTAATATATAATTGTGAAAATATTATGGAAATTGCTGGGTCGTCAAATGTAAAAGGAACTGCTGTGTTCACGGTTCTAAAAAAAAAAAAAAAAAAAAAAAATAACCGGACCACATAAGCTTGGGCACTCTTCCTACTTTGCCAGAGGCAAAACAATTATGGTAATGCTTTTGATAGGTGCTTACAGTAGAAAATACATTTTAAAGAATAAAGTAAATTAGCTAAACACTCCAGAGGCAGAGAATGTTGGGGTGATGTTGAGTGGCTCCGCTCTGGCTGTCATTTCATAAAAGGGGAAGAGAGAACATTATTTTAGTTTTTAATAGCTGGTTAACATTTGGCTCATGTGAGTTTGCAGATAGAAACCATCAGCTTCATCTCATCTAACTACATCTGACTGCAGGCAATGACAAGTGGATCGATTCTCTGTATGATGGAATGCTAAATCAGCTCCTCAACACTGGTTTGCCGAGATATTAAACCATAAATATCCACTTGCTTCCATTTCCAGTCTCTTCACTAATGCTTCTCTTCCTTCTCCCTGTTGCTTTCCTCGAGGACTAGAAGACTTTGTAAGCATCTGCCTGCCCCACGCACCACAGAAGAAACAATCAACCAAACAAGACGACAGTAGGCAAAGCTGAAAACAAGTAACAAAAATTAAAAATTAATTTCAAAGATTCAACTATTTCAAGGAAAATGGTACCATGGGTCTGATCTATCCAGATAATTATTCCTTCCCTTTTTTCTGTATCATAAGTGTATAAGTCCTAACCCAGAATTGTCTGATAACCACAGACAGATGAAAACAAAAGTGAAATAGAGAAAACAAATTTTAAATGCTCTATAATTCACGTGGTAGTTTCCATAAATGTCCAACATAGACCCATGTATTCAGCACCAGAAGTAGACAAGCATTAGCCTGTGAGGCATCTCAACTAAGTGAGTTCAAGTCACTTCCTAACTAAATCCTTGGGCACCCTACATATTCCCTGTAAAGCTGTCCCCCGATTTTAGGGTGATCGTAAATCACAATGTAGGCGTTTTTAGAGGGTGATATCCCACCTTCCATTTGGACATTGGACATCATCAAAATAAATAATTATAAATAGTAATAATAAAGGTCCCAGTCTTGTGATCGCAAGGACTGAATAACACATGTGGCTTTCTCAGCGGAGCACCAGGAAATAAGCGTGCTGAGTGGGAACTGTTCATTCCAATTATGTTATATATATATATATATTCCAGTTATGTTATATGTTATACATATGTTATATATAAGCATGTTTTAAAGGGCTTTTAAGTCTAAACTCTCCCCCTAGAGAAGCCGAAAGCTTATTCGAGTACTTAAGCACTAATTCTTAACATCCCGGGTCCTCCCACCTGAGTCATCTGATCGACAGATTGAGCTGGAGCCTCTGCAATAAAAGCAACAGAACTCCCAGGATTCCTAAGTTTAAGTAGTTTTTGTCTAAGCCCAAGAAAGAACATGACAAAGGGGAAAAGTCAGTATTTCTCATGTTCCTTCTGGATGTGGAAGATCAACGGGAGCTGGTGCCCTTTACAGGGAGGACGGCAAAGCCGAGACCGTCCCACAGGATGTCTGGGTGATGGGGAACTCCCCCCCGGGGGCTGCCTGTGACATGCCCAGTACCAGCTTCCTGCCGTTACCTCAAGCCGGGCCCAGCCACCGTTACCTCAAATGGCCCGAATTCCCTGGAGGACCCATTGTCCCACGTTTACCCACAATGTACTTGGCTCGTAGAATTGGTAACTCTCTCTTGGCCTAGCAACCCCACTCCCCGAGGGCAGTTAACTAGCAGCTCCAGGAGGGAGAGCACATGTGCATGCTAGAATTTCTTCCAAAAATGCTGCTTACTGAACCCGGTGGATGCTGCAGAGCCTCTCTGGGGGCCCCTCAAGGTCAATGCACAGAGGGAGTTAAAAACCACGCTGGCCCTACTCTGGTTCTTCAGGGCCTCGTGGTAGTGCGCAGGTGCAGGCGTGTAGTGCGCTGGCGCGCCCATTTCACCATTGCCTTGATGACAGATGAAAGGGAAATTTTTATCTGCCTGAGCAGAGCTGTGTGTGTAGACGCTCAGCATCTGCTTGCAAGACCACCTCTCTTCCCTTGCGCTGGCTCCCACGTTCCCACAGACGCTTAGGCCCTCCCCTAGCCACGTGTAGACCAGGCAATGAGGAAATTTACGAAGAGAACTTTAAGTGGCTAACTCAGGGAAATACATATAAATGGCAAGACCGTGGTTTTTCTGACACCTGAAGCACCAAAGAAATCTCTTTAAAGATATTAAGGGGAAAAGTGTTAGATTTAAGAGAAACAACAGTAACATTTATAGGTTAATCAGATGGATGCTTCATAGGGGCTGAATTGGATCTCTATGCTCGCCTTCTTTTAAAATTTGCTTCGTGTTAATATAAATAATAAGAGTTGATAGTTATATGCTATGTTCTGCTATGTCAAAGAAAATTTTTATAGTGGAAAAGCCATTATTGCCTGCCTAATGTATTAATCTATTCTCTTGATTTCCCCACACACAGAAGTAGCCTTCGCCAAATGATTAATAGTTTTTATGGTCACAATTAACTGTAATTGAAGCCAGGGAGCTCAGAGGGAAATGAGCAGTCCCTAAAAGGCAGCCTTAAGGCCCATAAAGAGACAGGAACACAATATGTATGGAGTCCACTTAGACTCCTAGCATGTGGATGAAGGCTCATTTTGTGGTCACCATTAAAAATACAATACTAGAGGCATTCACTTTTAAGCAAGGTTTAAAAATGGAGGCTTGCTGGAGTCAGCTCTTACCAGCTCACAAGAAAGGCAATTCTCTGAATTTCTTTTCAACTCTAAAACCACTGTGGGAGTATTTACACCAGGGAAATTGGCAAAAGCTACAAATCAGGATGCGATTTTTCCCTTTGTTTTCTTTTCTGAGAATCTATTTACCAACATACCCCTACTTAGAAGAACAAATTTGAAATGTAGTTGAAACAGAGTTACTCCCAGAAAGAGATTTTGCAATGAAAAATGGACTACCTAAATACAACTACCTGAATAAACCACTGCTTCTCATCCCTTTGTCTTTCTCACTTTATTATTTTACTACCTACCACCTGTGCTTCCTAAAAATACTATTTTCTCCAAATCCCCAATCTAAAAATTTCCTATTGTCTATCATATTTATACTCTAATCATTCTTTTCTAAAACCTCCCATTTGCTTTTACTGATATTCACTTCTTGTCTTTGTTACTAACCTCCCACAATCACTATGTACATGAGATGCAAGTTTCCCCTAGAAGGTGTAAAATGGGTTTCTCATTAAGAGCCTCATGTATAAAAATTCAGCACATGGTGATGTGGGAAAATTAGCGGTGCTGACAGAAGAAAGAAGAGTAGAGAGCTGGGGCTAGCAACACAGTTCTAGTAAGTACCATGGGCTCCATGATCTACCCCATGCCAGATGCTGATCTTACAACTTTTCATTTACTTTTTTAAATCCATCCTGTTAAGCACTGGGTACGGTTGTAATTGTTTCCCATTTAAGAAGAGTTATGATTTGTGATGATGTCACACAATCCATATGGGGCAGAACAAAGATTTAAACTCAGTCTTTATTTCTGCTTCTCCCAGTATTCTCGGTCTCTAGTGATCAGACTGGGGAGATGTGTTCACACCTGGATTGAGCATGGTTGAAGGGCAGCTTCCAGCACATGCAGGAAGGAAGGATGTGTAAACAGAGAAAAGAGGGTGCACTGCATATTGAAACATGACAAAACAGATGCTCAACTAACCACAAGAGAGAGAGAAAGAATTACAGAGCTGCAGGCATTTATGTAAAAAGATACATTTAAAAAAATGCACTTTCTCATCTCAGTCCTGGGTGAGAGTTCAGAGTTCATCATGACTCTGTTGAACTTTCCAACATAAATGACTGAATTGTCTAATTAAAAATTGGGTTTGGGGGTGCCTGCATTGCTCAGTCAGTTAAATGTCCAACTCTTGGTTTCAGTTCAGGTCGTGATCTCAGGGTTGGGGGACAGAGCCCCACATCGGGCTCTGTGCTGTGTGTGGAACCTGCTTAAGATTCTCTCTCTCCCAGAGAAAAACCATATGGTCTTCTCACTTGATGCAGAAAAAGCATTTGACAAAATACAGCATCTTTTCCTGAGTAAAACTCTTCAGAGTATAGGGATAGGGGGAACATTCCTCAATTTCATAAAATCCATCTATGAAAAACCCACAGTGAATATCATCTTCAATGAGGAAAAGATGAGAGCCTTTCCCTTAAGACCAGGAACACAACAAGGATGCCCACTCTCACCACTATCATTCAACATAATACTAGAAGTCTTAGCAACAGCAATCAGACAACAAAAAGAAATAAAATGTATTCAAACTGGCAAAGAAGTCTTTCTCTTTGCAGATGACATGATACTTTATGTGGAAAATTCAAAAGACTCCACCCCCAAATTACTACAACTCATACAGCAATTTAGTAATGTGGCAGGATACAAAATCAATGCACAGAAATCAGTTGCTTTCTTATACACTAACAATGCAACTGTAGAAAGGGAAATTAGGGAATTGATTCCACTTACAATAGCACCAAAAACTGTAAGATACCTTGGAATAAACCCAACCAAAGAGGTAAAAGATCTATACTCTAGGAACTACAGAACACTCATGAAAGAAATTGAAGAAGACACAAAAAGATGGAAAAACATTTCATGCTCATGGGCTGGAAGAATAAACATTGTTAAAATGTCTATGCTGCCCAGAGAAATCTATACCTTCAATGCCATCCCCATCAAAATTCCAATGACATTTTTCAAAGAGCTGGAACAAACAATCCTAAAATTTGTATGGAATCAGAAAAGACCCTGAATAGCCAAGGAAATCTTGAAAAAGAAAAACAAAGCTGGGGCATCACACTGCCTGAGTTCAAGCTATATTACAAAGCAGGGATCACCAAGACACCATGGTACTGGCACAAAAACAGACCTATAGACCAATGGAACCGAATAGAGAACCCAGATATGGACCCTCAACTCTATAGTTAAATAACCTTCAACAAAGCAGGAAAAAATATGCAATGGAAAAAAGACAGTCTCTTCAATAAATGGTCCTGGGAAAATTGGACAGCTATATACAGAAGAATGAAACTCGACCATTCTCGAACACCATACACAAAGAAAAACTTTAAATGAATGAAAGACTTCAATGTGAGACAGGAATCCATCAAAATCCTAGAAGAGAACAGAGGCAGTAACCTCTTCAACCTCGGCCACAGCAACTTCCTGAAAGACATGTCTCTAAAGGCAAGGGAAACAAAAGCAAAAATGAACTATTGGGACTTCATCGAGATAAAAAGTTTCTGCACAGCAAAAGGAAACAATCAACAAAACTAAAAGGCGACCCACAGAATGGGAGAAGATATTTGCAAATGACATATCAGATAAAGGGCTGGTATCCAAGATCTATGAAGAACTTCTCAAACTCAACACCCCAAAAACAAACAATCCAGTCAAGAAGTGGGCAGAAGACATGAACAGACACTTCTCCAAAGAAGACATACAAATGGCCAAAAGACACATGAAAAAATGTTCATCACCAGCCATCACAGAAATAAAAATCAAAACCACAATGAGATACCACCTTACACCAGTTAGAATGGCAAAAATTGACAAGGCAAGAAACAAATGTTGCAGAGGTTATGGAGAAAGGGGAACCCTCTTACACTGTTGGTGGGAATGCAAGTTGGTGCAGCCACTTTGGAAAACAGTGTGGAGGTGCCTCAAAAAATTAAAAACAGAGCTACCCAATGACCCAGCAATTGCACTACTGGGTATTTACTCCCAAGACACAGATGTAGTGAAAAGAAGGGCCATATGCACCCCAATGTTCATAGCAGCAATGTCTGCAATAGCCAAACTGTGGAAAGAGCCAAGATGCCCTTCAACAGATGAATGGATAAAGAAGATGTGGTCCATATATACAATGGAATATTACTCAGCCATCAGAAAGGATGAATACCCAACTTTTACATCAACATGGATGGGACTGAAGGAGATTATGCTAAGTGAAATAAGTCAAGCAGAGAAAGTCAATTATCATATGGTTTCACTTATTTGTGGAACATAAGTAATAGCATGGAGGACATTAGGAGAAGGAAGGGTAAAATGAAGGGGGGGGGGAAATCGGAGGGGGAGACAAACCATGAGAGACTATGGACTCCAAGAAACAAACTAAGGGTTTTAGAGGGGAAGTGGTTGGGTGGATGGGTTAGCTGGCTGATGGGTATTAAGGAGGGCACGTATTGCATGGAGCACTGGGTGTTATACAAAAACAATGAATCATGGAACACTTCATCAAAAACTAATGATGTACTGTATGGTGACTAACATACATAATAAAATTAAATTTAAAAAAAAAGATTCACTCTCTCCCTCTGCCCAGCCCCCCCTACACCCTCTCTCTAAAAATAAGCTAAGTCTTCTTAAAAAAATGGGTTTAGCATTGAGCTCAATGGCAGGAAAAAGATGCCCCTGAGAATGGACAGCTAATGGCCTAATTAGAAATTTGGATCCCCATAATAAATCATTTATTTGGAATTTTATTTCATATAACAGGTATCTTTGATTTGGTCATTACTGGTGATCCCCAGAGAATAGATGTACCTACAGAGCTGTTAGAATTGTCTGGGATGGGAAAGCACTAAGCCAGGATCCAGACCAGTCCATATTCCCAGTCTCAAATTGGGATCGCATTCTCCATGGAGCACCTCGTCAAGCCTGGGTTAAATATCTCAAGGTATATGGACTTTTGGAGTCCTAATACTTAGAACGCTACTGCTTGTCTCCCTTAAATTGTAACACCCATAAAGGCAAGAGAGATTGAGAGCAGTCTTGAAGATCACTCTATCTGTGGTACTTAATATAGTGCCTCAATGAACCAGTTTTGAATAAATGGATGATTGAATGAATGAGGATCATGGTGGCCACAAAAGGTCCTGTCCACCATTCTTTTCTAAGATTTTATTTATTTATTTGACAGAGAGAGAGGGAACAAGCAGGGGGAGCAGCGGGCAGAGGGAGAAGCAGGCTCCCCGCCGAGTAAGGAGCCTGCAATCATGACCCAAGCCAAAGGCAGACACTTAACTGACTGAGCCACCCAAGCGTCCCTCTGTCCATCATTCTGTGGCAAAACCCAGTGTGGGTAATCTCCCTGACCTCTTTATACTTCTAATTTCAATACCACCTACTAATCACAAAGAGGCAAGTTTAAATAATATATAAATTGTTTTAAAAGTACTTTTATTATCCTGGCCACTTATAACCATAGGTATCTTTCGACAAATAGTGGTATAAATTATTGATAGATGTTCAGTACAATCTCAGCCAGATTAAAAACAGATCAAGTGTTATAAATGAATTAGTGGTTTTAGAAAATGAATTTTCCCTAATTCCATTCTATTCTTTCTGACCCCAAAATTTCACCCCATCTTAGCTCTCTGGCCTCCAATAAGAGACACTTCACATAGCATCGTTCGCCCACATAAATGCTGCAAATTACTTCCACAGAAAGGCAGCACAATTATTAGGGTACATAAGTAATCAGTGGTAGTGATCTCTTTTTGATTATACAGATCAAGCAAAAAAAAATAATTGGTATGTTAAAATCCTACTAATGTAACAATTTCTCACTGCAAACTTGCACTTGTCTTCAATCAGATTTGAACAAAAAAAGTAGAGGAGTGGATAGTTGGCTAGATGGTGCACAGAGGTAAGGAGCAGAGAATGGTCCACACAAAGTAAAATTTGGCCCTGGATACTTTGAGTTAGATTACATAGCCATCATAAAGAAATTCACAAGGCTGGTGATGGTAATCAGTAAAATTGATATATGTACAAATTCTCCACTATGAAACAAATTTGTCGCATAACTACACAGGAAAGGTCTTAATGAAAATACTTTCAGTAAGACATAATTAAAAAGAAGGAAGATAATTTTACATCACTCTATGGAATATCGATCAATGAAATAAATTGCATTAATGAAAATAGTTCAAGAAAATATTTCTCTTGACAAATTCTGTCAACACTGGTATAATTATTATGATTGTATTTATAAATATAGATGCAAGTTTCAGGAACTAAGTGATCACTTCATGCAGAGATGTGTAACAACTGTATTCCTATTCTTAGAAACAACCCTAATTTTGTTTCATTTTAGCAGAGGACAGCAATATTCTTCACTATTCTGATCTGTAACCGTAAAGTATGTGTACATACTTGGCCAATACATACTGGGCTATCTAAAACTATTAAAGAGAACTTGTACCCTAGTGTATTACATAATTTATGTGGCAGTTGTTTAAATTTAATGCCAATTATATTATTGAAAGGTTATTTAATAACATATGTGGTCTTTTCCGCTTTAGTGGAAGTAGATTTTGATAGCATCCATCTTTAGTAGATTAATGATAGCGCAGAAGGTAACAAGTTGTCCTTGAGGAATAACTCAGATTTGTTCATAAAAGCACTCAGTCACTCAGTCCATAGAACTAATATTTCAGAAGTTGATTTTGTAAATTTACTTAGAGAACCACATGATCTTAGCACTCTCCTCAGGGATCTCAAAAGCCACTGGGTTCGGTGCCGTGCTCCTTAAAACCTGATTTACTGGTGACTATCAGCAACATTTTCAACTCATACAAATAACCTCAACATGAATCATAGTTCATAAATGTAATGCTATGTAACACCTATCCAAAAAGTGGTGAAATACTCTAAACCTAATTCATTTTACAGATAAGTTGAATGAAGCAATTTGCCTCAACTCATCTAATTTTTTAAATATTTTATTTTTTTAATCTCTACACCCAACATGGGGCTTGAACTCACAACCCAGAGCGAGATCAAGAGCTGTATGCCCTACCGACTGAGCCAACCAGGTGCCCCTTGACTCACCTCATCTTTTAAGGACAGGGTACTGGAATTCAAATATAATGACTATCAGTCACTTCAAGAAAACACATTACTTATGTTTTAAGTTTATAACCTTTTCAATTTTCAATCCATTTGCCAGTAACTGCTACTTGACAGATTTATAAATCTTGTTAATCTCGATCTTTTTTTAAAATATTTTATTTATTTATTTGTCAGAGAGAGAGCACACACATGAGAGAGGCAGAGGGAGAAGCAGGCTCCCTGCTGAGCAAGGAGCCCGATGCAGGGCTCGATCCCAGGACCATGGGATCATGACCTGAGCTGAAGGCACTTAGCCAACTGAGCCACCCAGGCATCCCATAATCTCAATCTTCTGTCTTCCATAGTACACCTCCAGATGACGTCACTGTGGAATTCAGAATGGAGTAGCAACTCTTCATGTGCAAGATTTATCTTTTATTTTTTTTAAGTTTTATTTATTTATTTCAGAGAGAGAATGAGAGATAGAAAGCACAAGAGGGAAGAGGGTCAGAGGGAGAAGCAGACTCCCTGCTGAGCAGGAAGCCCGATGTGGGACTCGATCCCGGGACTCCAGGATCATGACCTGAGCCGAAGGCAGTTGCTTAACCAACTGAGCCACCCAGGCACCCAAGATTTATCTTTTAAAAACGAGAAATTGGGGCACCTGGGTGGCTCAGTGGCTTAAACGTCTAACTCTTGATTTCGGCTCAGATCATGGGATCCTCGCTCAGCAGGATCTGCTGGAGATTCTCTCTCTCTCTCTCTCTCTCTACCCCTCTCCTCCACACTCAAGTGCTCGCAAATAAATCTTTAAAAGTGAGAAATTGTTGAAAGTATTTGATGTGTCTTCTATACCATTACTATTTGCATTTTGGAAGAAATTAACTGACCCTCTGCATCATTTTCTTTTCTCATATAATCAAAGAAAGAATTTCTCAGAGTGAGCAGGTCAATTATATCAGGTTGTAGAAACTCAACACTGAACGTCATAAGTCATTCAAAGTCCTAAGTCATGCCCACCAATTTCTTCTTCACTGTGTAGAGGTGTTTGCACTTCACTTATTTGGAAGACTATTATTTCATCTAGGCTCCATGGTGCCATCAAAGAAAAACATTCAGATCAGCCCCAAGTGTTTTTACTAATATGTTAACTCCTGAATTATGGGAAAATGTGTTCCCATCAATGAATTCTGTCATATTCAGTTTCATATTGTGTGCATGTGCATACACAGACACACACAGTCTAAAACCTTTAAAAGTTCATTCCCATCCACCCCGCCCCCACCCCCTTCTGACTGACTTATTAGCAATGTCCTGAATCTGCCTTGCTGTGCTGTTTTCTTCCCTCCCTGGGTACAGGGCTTACACGTCATCATTCAGAACTAACCCTGGTCATTGACTTGGAGGCCATCAGGGAGAGCTGGGGCAGAAACAGTTCAATCTCACAAGGCACCTGCTTTCAGTAAGGCCTTCACTCAGTCTCCAGACCAGGGGAAGCTAATCTCCTTTGGAAAGGAGGGACTCAGGGAACTTTGAAGATAAAAAGGTCTTGTATTTATTCACCCACATATCCCCAGAAAAGTCAGAGGGACAATTTTTTTTTTTTCCTATCAGAGCCCTGATTTTGACACAGAAAATCTACTGGGATTGTACCTTTAGTTTTGTTTGCAGATCTGAGCTCTTAAAACCTGAGCCTAAGCCTCATTTTCAGCATGTGGTTCTTTGAGGCTACAGGAGGGATACCCCTCAAAGCTCTATTTGAGGCCCTCTGGCTTCCACAGTTTGTCTTAAATTGGCAGTTGGCGGCCCAGAGACTGTCACATCTTTCTGTAATTCTGTCAGAAGCCATTCTACTCCATTATTCTGATGCATATCAAGAATTTCTTAGGGTAGGTGCATAAGCTAGTATCTCTTTCTAAGTAAACCCAACCCTGCATGCTAGGGATCGTTACCACCCTACTTGATGACCAGCAATAGGATCACTATTACTTTCATTCAGGAGAGCAATCCCCTGAAACCCATCTTACACATTTATATCTTTTTTTTTAAAAAAGATTTTATTTATTTGGGGCGCCTGGGTGGCTCATTTGGTTAAGCGACTGCCTTCGGCTCAGGTCATGATCCTGGAGTCCCGGGATCGAGTCCCACATCGGGCTCCCTGCTCAGCGGGGAGTCTGCTTCTCCCTCTGACCTTCTGACCCTCTTCCCTCTCGTGCTATCTCTCATTCTCTCTCTAATAAATAAATAAAATCTTTAAAAAAAAAGATTTTATTTATTTGACAGAGAGAGCACAAGCAGAGGGAGAGGGAGAGGCAAGCTCCCCACCGAGCAGAGAGCCCAATGTGGGACTCAATCCCGGGACCCTGAGATCATGACCTGAGCCGAAGGCAGCCGCTTAACCGACTGAGCCACCCAGGCGTCCCTTACAGATTTATATCTTAAAAATACTTGTAATACAAATTGTCATAACCCAGGAAAACAGAGCCTGAGGAAGGGATTCAGATTGCTAAAACATTATAAAGAAGAGGAATGGGGGGGGCGGGGAGACCAAGAGACACGTTCTGCAATAGGATGATGACTGCCTCACACTGATCCATGGAGGACGCCACAAATCACAGGATGTTCGTTCAGAGCTCAGGAATTCTCCGAAAGAGTTACAAGGATGAATCTCATCTTAGGGAATAGAATAGACAGGAAATGTATCTACTTGGTTCCTTCCGATCTCCCATATCCTATTAGGTTTTCCCTTTTTGAGAGTCAATGTCCTTCTGACCCCTTGACAGACACACAGAAACCCAAATCTCATACCCTAAGGAGTGATACTTTCCCCAATTTCAAAAGTCTGGCATAGGTAAAATGACACCCACGAGAGAAAGAAGCAAGCATCTGTGGGAGTCTGAGAAGGTAGGTGAAGGTCTCGATCCCAAACGGTCCATAGTTTCCACTCATTCCAATCCACTCATGCCACACCCCTCTCCACCATCACTAACAGATCCCAGCAAACCACGTGGGACCTCCGCTTTGTCCGTGAGAAAAAGAGATGCATCACAGAGACACCAGTCATGCCCATGGGACCTTACAATTCAGTTGAAGTGGAAGAAGGGAATCCAAGAATTAAGAAGGCTTGTGGTTTTGGGTGGAATACAAAAGAGTTGTAGATATAAAGGGGTACAGAGAAGGACGAGTTATTTTATTAGGGAAAATTTTCTGAAAAGGTTTGACATGTTTTGGTCTACATTTTTTTAAAGCAAAACTTACACATAGAGCTTCTGCCTCTTGTAGATCTTGATCCCCATCACACTATGTACACAGTCCAATTCTCTCTCACATTGCATCCATGTGACCAATCACAGCCCAGTCAGTTAACTGGTCAGAGTCCAGATGACACATGATTACACAGCTTCAAGGTACTTGAGGGTTGACATAGCTGGATAAATTTAATGCACTTATTTTTGATCATCTAAATAACTTAGCTATCACCAAGTGTTCTAGGGATAGTCAGGGATAGTCAAAGGCATCAATGAGTGCAGTTATTTATAGACAATTTTTTTAATCAAGAATAAAAACTTGAGCTATAGAGGAGTAATTGGCAGAAATGATAACACCAGGAAAAACATTATCTTCACAAGTTATGTAACTCGAGTATTTAATTCTCATTTTTAATCCAGTAGCAATTAGCACGCAGCACAGTTTATATAATTAAATTTACATTAAAGTGTCATAATACTATTAATACAGAAATTGCTTCCCAAATGTATTAAGTGCATAAAGACAGTTGCTTTCTAAAAGCAGATACATAATAGACGATGCAAAGTTTCTTTCTTATACTACTTCTTTAAAATTTTCTCAACAAATGGGTTTTATTAACGGTTGAATGTACAAATCTACAACAAACCATAGCCAGATGTGGATCACGCACTAATGGGAGATATTTATTGTGAATACAAGTGTAACACTTAAAAATCATTTTGAATACCAAATGTTGTATGCTTCAGTTTTATAGGATGACTCTACACACACACATGCACACACATCATCTAAAGCAGGAATCTTGGCTGTGCTTAAGAAGAGTAACCTCGTCAGGCGCCTGGGTGGCTCAGATGGTTAAGCGTCTGCCTTCAGCTCAGGTCATGATCCCAGAGTTCTGGGATTGAGTCCTGCATCGGGCTCCCTGCTCGTTGGGAGTCTGCTTCTCCCTCTGCCCCTCTCTCTCTCTCTCTCATGAATAAATAAAAATCTTTTTTTAAAAAAAAAGAGTAACCTCGTCATGGGACATGTTTTCTTGGGTCAGTTAATTTCCTTTTTATATTCCAGTTAATATCACATACCAACTATGAAAGTTAAATAATACGTCCCCAAAGATGACATCTAGGTTTTCTACATAGTAACTACATGCCAGTTAGGCTAAGACAGGTGATGCGTGTGATATATGGTATTAAGTTTCCACCCTCATATTTAGCCCTTTTTTTACCCCCTCAACTGATTTTCAGACAGTTCTTGGTCTGACTTTTGCCACTGTATATAATCATTATTTAAGGACTAATTTGGGACAATTTAGTTAATGGAAATATCTAGGTCTTCTCTCAGAGGTATGCTTTTAAGCCTTACTTATATTTAATTGGTATAAATTTTTATTGGTGGTTTATATGTGCAGGATATTTCCATCCCCATCCATTTTCTGTTCTCTGCAGGGAGATTTTTCCATCTTTATAACCCTCCCACATTGTTTGGATAAATTTAATTTCTACATTTTAATCAAGCCTTTTGTTATTGGAAACTTAATGACAAAGCCTCCCAGCAAGTTCACCCAGAGTGTGGGTTTGTAACCACAGTGAGTTTGAACTCTGGCAGTCTAAGGAAGTTTGCAGACTCCGTCCCAGAATATTGATACAGAGATATCAAAATATTATGCATTAAATCACAAGCCTTTGTGGCAGGCTACTAACTACTGTAATTTCTAGACATGAATATACTATTTTGAGAGGTCGGTGACAACTCTAATGTGACATCACTATATCGGATTTCTATGGGTACAAATCACAGGTACTAGTAATACTGCTGTAGTTAGTTGTCAACAATCAGAACTAAAGGAAAGGCTATTTGCTTTCCATGAAGTCAGCTCCAATCCAGCTGGTCTTCATCACATCCATCCGTATACTGCGAGAGCTCAATAAACTGTCTCCCGAAATGAAGGGTCTTTCCACGTAGACCTGATTTCTAATATTCCACCAGAATTTCAAAAGAACAAAAGACCTTCCATTTCAGCTATGTTCATGTGCCATGTTCAAAAAAACTCCAGTCTTCCAGTGGTCAAGTCCTTAGGAAGAATGCGTATGATAAAAGGACTTCTGTGTGATGCAAATTGTTGGCAACAGTAGTGAGAGATGGGAAAAATACCATTCATGGAATGCTTTCATAAATACCCTGCTTTGACCACAAAGTCAATATATCCTTCCATATTAACAATGGCGTAAGCACAGAATTATAGGTGTATCTCGTATTATGTAAGTTTTAGTAAATGCGAGTCAAATGGACAGTGTTATTTGTCTCTTAAAATCAACAGTCTTTAGTCTCTATTTCCTCATTTTCCCTAAGTACTTACAGATAAAAATAATTTATATTAAAAAAATAACCATCCAATCAGCTAGTATCAGTGTTACCCAGCCTTTGAATCATTGAGACGTATTTCATTTGAACATACATCCATCAAATTAGCTCCATATGTCAACGCAGGGAGCATTCACTTTAACTTCTGTGTGGACAGGAGATCCTATAAAAACCATCGCTGACAACAGCTCCTTTGTGTGTGTGCGTGTGTGTGTGTGAAACTGAAAAGCTGATTTAAATGCATACTGGAGGAGCTCAGTTTTATGGAATATGTGGGCTATACAGCACATCCCCTTCAGCCTAACATCTAAAATGAATAAAAGCAAAGCAAAGGCCATAGCTGTTCTGCAAGCTCATCATTATTCATAATGCCTTTAATTTCATGAAATACACAGTTTTGAGTTAAACTTTCATAAGCAGCATATGAAATCATCCAGAGCATGTGTGTGCACGTGTGTGTGGTACACGAGTACAGATGTGTGTTCATGTGCGTTTGCGCACGTGAGCGCCCACACAGAGTCCAGATGTGCAGGCTGGAGTTTACCTGAGTGAGGATGTTGGTCTATTACTGAACATCTGTGTGACCGGATGTGTTTCTGGGAGTGTATGGGGAGGCACGTGCTGGGGACACATGAATGTGAGAGAGGCACATGGGGTGGGTATCCCACAGGGTACATGTGAGGAATGTGGGTGGAGATCTGGGGATTCAGGAGGGGCACGTGTGAGAAAGGCGTGTGTGTGTGTGTGTGTGGACTGGGGACATGTGAGGGGGACTGTGATGAGCATAAGGATTTGGGGACATGGGAGGACACAGAGGGGAAGGTGGAGGATGTATGAACATGGGTGTGCTGTGTTTGGATACACGTATGGGTGGGTGCAAGGTGGTGACTCATTCTAGTGGGAAGGATTTCCTGGCCTAAATGCAGAGGCGGCTGGTAGGGGAGAGACTGGGACGCAGGGTGAATTCCAAAGAGCTTCAACAGCTTTAGAACTTTCTATCAGGTGCTTGCCATAACCCATCACCTTTAATGTATGTGCCTTAGTTTAGCACTGGCACAGTGTTTATCCTTAGTTTAGCACTATTTCAAATCACAAAATCGTAAAGGTTCAAGTGACTGTGAAGGTAATTGACTTTAAATCCTCAGATTGGCAGTGGAATAGATGAAGTTCAGGGAGGTGGTAGTTTCTTACTCAGTCGATACTAGTGTTCTAACTGCATGTTCTTGGTCAGGTACCACGGAGGACTATGCATTTGTGGGAATAAAAATAACTGTATCCCAGAGAAAAAACTGGAACATAACCTGTCATAGGAGCAAGTTAGAAGAAGCAGGAGCTGAATAAACTTAAGATCTGATAGGGTTATACTGGACGGGAGACATAGCCATGGGCTGCAGATAAATAGGGCTCTGTGGGTTTTTCAAGGTTGAGAATTAAATCAAGTGTATCAGCTCTTTTGACTCTAATTCCTTGCATTTCTCTGTCTTCCCTGTTTTTTGAACTCTTGAATCTTGACTTCTCACCCCAAATTGTTAGTCTGGATAATGTGAAGCTGTGGGTGGTCAACCAAACTCCAATTCATCACAGCGCAACTGCCCTAAATGCAATTTTAGACTTTTTAAAAAATCATTTTTCTCTTTTTATGTTATTAAGCATTTACATGGAACTCTTACTAGGCAGTTTTCTGGCTTAGCAACGTATTTCCTTAAAAGGAACAAAAGAAAACACAGCCGACTCAAATCTCCAACCTCTTCTCTTTCCTATTGATCGTACTCCCTGCGTGGCCTCATCCAGGACCATGGCCTCAAGTATCCTCTCCTAATTCAGACAACAAATCTTATAACCAATTCTGGATTCTCTCTGAACTCCTTATTCATAGATCCTTAAAACACACTCTCTGGTATTTCTAGTTAAAGGTCCAACTGGCATCTCAAACTCCAACTTTCCATGTCCCAAGGGAACAGAAGGAATGAATAAACATACATCCACTTCTCACACTTCTGTCACTCAAGCAACTACTTTTTCTCCTCCTGGAAATACTGGGTGCATGCAATAGGATGGACGCGCGCGCACACACACACACACACACACACACACACACACACACACACACAGTGGTAGGAGCCTCTAAGATGGTCCCAAACAATCCTGTCCTTCCAGTAGTCAAAACCTCTGAGAAGCCCACCACTGGACTATCTTGGCTTCTGACTAATAGAACAACTCAACTTTGAGAGAATGCCACTTCTGTGACTAGGTACAAAAGACTGTGACTTGGGTTTTGCTAGCAAACTCTGCCTCTTGTAAGCCCTGATGCATAATGACAGAAAAGCCATGTGGCAAGTGATGGAGAGGGGTCTGCAACCAACAGTGCATGAGAAAGTGAGGCCCTCGGCCCAACCACCTTTGAGGAGAGGAATCCTGACAAGAAGTGTGCAAGTGAGCTTGGAAGCAGAGCCTTCCCCACTTGAGCCTTCCGGTGAGACCCTGCCTCTGGTCAGCAACTTGACTGCAGGCTTGCAAGCGACCTCAAAGTAGAAAAGCTGAAAAGGCAGGGACTCTTTGCTGTATGTGTTCACCACAGCACCGCTTCCTCAGATAGGACTGGAAGAGTTCAGAGAGCAATGCCTTCTGGCTCAGTCACTGAATGAAGTACTCCTCCCCCAATAACCTGGGTTGTGTCATCCTCAAGAGTAAAGAGACTTTGTAGGGCCTTACTGGAGGACCCATGGTCTCTTTTAGATAAGGTCCCTTCCTAAGTGACTCCACATTATTTAACTTGAGAACCTAGGATGGACTTTCCTCTTACAAATACATATAAATCATATAAATCTATCCTAAGAATGCCCAGCAATTTCTTTCGTGTAACTTCTCATTAGTAGACAACAGGGAGACAAAAAGTATCCATTTAAAGCACTATATTGTTTTTAGAAACAAATAATTAGACCTGGGGGAAAAAAACAGGTACAATCTACTTCCAGCCAAAACTGGTATAAAGTCATGGGATTCCACCATGGAGCATGACCTCCTTTCAAACAAGAGCTACGAGATTTTAATTATTCTGCAGCTACAAATTGCAGCTCTGACTGCCAAGATTAGCCACTGTGGTAATAGATGGCTTCATGCCTCTCAACAACTGGGAAGCACCAATCACCCTTCTTCCTCAGTATCTCTGATGAAGTCCCCTTCTTTTGTCAAGATCTTAATTTAGGCATCAATCCCACTGTCTCCAGAAACCTTCCTTGGTATCTTCATTAATACAGGCATTTATTTACATCCTATTAATATCCAGGTAATTCTAGCCGATGTTCTCTTAAGATTGTCTCTGTCTTAAGTTGCTAAGTCATTCTATAGGAAATAGAAGTAAGTGGCTTTTGGTAAATCACAGCAATTTCTCCAAAATAAAAGTTAGATTGGCAAAAGAGATACTTTTGTTAAGAGAAACAGCAACTACAGCAGAGAGGTGCTGACATGCCCAAGGACCCAGTTTAAGTGATGGTGCTCTGTCTTCTACCACCTCCTACTTGCTCTGGATCACCCTGCCCTGAGCACACTGCATCAATCCTTCATCCTCGTACCCAGCATGGTGAGTGTCAGAAATAGCAGGACAGATAATTACAGCCATCAAGGACACTTACAAGTTGTTGGAAATTTTTCTGGGAACAAAAATCCAACCTGCTGACCAAGAGACTTGAAAAACTCCTGAATGAAAGGTCGTAGAAGCTCAATTATTTTCCATTTCATTTCAGGTCACAAGTGTATTGCTGGCGTGCATTTTTGAGAAACCCAATGATGACACTTCCTTTCTCAGATTTTTGCCCTTTCAGCCTGAAGGGCAGCTTTTTACACAGCCCCCCTTCCAGCAGAAACATCCTCCCTCTTAGATGTGGATGCAATTTCTTGGTTATTATGTGTGGGTCCATGTCTCCTGCCTCCAGCACGGCGACTGAGAACACACCGGAATCCTAGTTACACAGTGCATGCAGTCACTAGGAGAGGCTAAGCTACACAGCTTTTTAGCTCTACCATTGTCATCTTGGATCACACCATCAACGCCAGACCATCTGTCAGGGAAGTGCTGCCAAGAGTGGCTATTTATCTGGCTTCTCTGTCAATTTAAGAGGACTTAGCAACTTGGCCACCAGCCAGCAGCTACAGAACCAACCTTCAGAGAGATGCCTGCTGAGGAACTGACTGAAATTGTACAATTTTCATCTCCCTTTTCATTTCTCCAATTTCTCCACATCTGCACATGACAAAAGGGGAACTGAATCAACCCCCTCCCCTGGCCCCCAGCACCTCCCCATTCACCGGTGAGTCTCTCGCTCCCTTTCCGTCACGTTCTGTCAGAATCCCATCTGCCCTTCAGGATCGAGTGGAAATTACAGTCACAGGTGGAATCACGGTAGCACTTTGACCTTTTGTGCTCTTACTGGCCTTTGGCCAAACACTTTTATTAAGCATCTATCACATATTCGGTTATTGCCAGATACCTGATAGATTGTGCATAGCAACACAGTCAGGGATGCGAAGGTCTCTAACTCACTAATCCGCCAAGTGTCCAGCCCATGATAGTCACTAAGCAATGACTGCAATAAATTGGAATGAAGAGACAAATCTCTAACCAAATTTAGGGTTAGTAGAAATGCTTATGAGAGCCTTTGAGATTTTCCTAGGACGCTAACCCCTGAAGATACAAAGACAACTCAGACATGGGACATTAATGTTCAACAGAGTCAGACAGTCCCACTTCAGTGCAGCTGATGCGTTTCCAATGAGCACGGAGAAGGGGTCATGAAACTTCCAAAGAAAGGATTTTTTTTTTTAAGATTTTATTTATTTATTTGACAGAGAGACACAGTGGGAGAGGGAACACGAGCAGGGGGAGTGGGAGAGGGAGAAGCAGGCTTCCCGCCGAGCAGGGACCCCAATGCGGGATGCGGGGCTCGATCCCAGGACCCTGGGACCATGATGTGAGCCAAAGGCAGACGCTTAACAACTGAGCCACCCAGGTGCCCCCAAAGAAAGGATTTGAACTAAGGTGCATATACGGAAAAACTGAACTGGCTATTTTCCACCTCTCTTACAAACCCAGATAGGAAACAAGAGTAAATTTAAATACAAGCCTCACAAAATGACCCTATTTTCATGGACTCTAGTGGGCAGAGAATGAATTACAGTTTGTTTTTTCTCTGGGATGTTCCTGCTACCTTTGGGGGCAAAATATGGCTAGAAGTTTGGCAGACTGTGTTTGGCAAAAGAGAAAAGTTTGGAAGGAAAATAGAAGACCAGAGATGTCAGATAGGTTTTCATTTTCTTTCATTACCTTAGGAGAACAGCTTCCCAAATGTCCCCTAAGCATAAGTATTTCAACTGAAAAACTTGGAGCTTCTCTCTGGGACGAGGGTAATGACTTGGAAGAAGTAAAGGAGACAAGGCAGATCTATCAGTAGAGGTCAAGAGCTGTCGGAAATGGTAATGGCCACCATGGAGTCAAACTGGCCCGCAGGCTCGGTGACTGCCATGTAAGAAAGCCAGTGTGGTCAGCCTTGCCTCTAGTCCACAGGCTTCCACAGGGGGGCAGTGCATGTGGCTGGTGAGCACACTGATGCTTTGTGCCTGTAATGGGGAAGAGCCCCTTTGAACATGGACTCTCATACTTAGTTGTATGCTGGAATCTCACAGTGGGTTTAAATTTGAAAAAAAAAAATAGTAATGCATACGTCCCACCCCAAGGATTCTGATTTGATGTCTGGAGTGCAGCCCAAGCTTTGGAATTTTTTTAAACTCCCTCCACCCCAATTTGTCACTGTCATAGACAATAAAAAGATTCAAGACAGTGTTAGTGGCAGATGGCCAAAAAAGATCCTGAAAACACATACAGAACACAGCGCAAATCCAGAACCCCAGGATAGCACAATTTATGTGGAAAACTGAGGCACAAGAATATATAATTGGTAAAGAAGTATCCCTATGGGACTCAGAGAACTTTTAAAACAAAGGGATAAAATACCACATAGAGTGATGGTCAAGCCCGGAGAAAATTCAGAAGGCATCCGAGACTGTGTGGCCGGGAGTTAAAGACCAGAATGGGACTTACCCAGGGATGAGCAGATATAAGGACAACACTCATTGGCAGTAATGCAGGGTCGCTACTTTATCAGACTTGATGAATATACATGCACTGCGTAGGCTTATCAGCAAATATAGCCACATACCATCCGTCATCTACCACTAACATCAATATTAGGTCTTAGCTCATGACCTGTTAGCTTGTAAAGTCTTAATTCTTTTAGATATGGTAAGCCAGCTTTACCTGCATCTTCTACTTGGCCAACCTTTGGAAGGTGACAGAAAAAAATCCATTCGAGGACTCTTACACCAGTCACACCCAGATGGAAAACTATACAAACGGCAGGGATTTCTGCCACAGTTTAGACCACAGGGACAAAAGTCACTTCATGTTGAGACACTGTGTTAGCGGTTTCACTCTAGAAGAATGCTTCTTTAAAATCTAGATTTTTACCCATGAATTTTTAGGTTTCCCTTTTTCACAGAGAAGGAGCCTTTGTAAAAATGTCCAGGAATGATCCACATGACCTTGTGACCACAGTTGAGGTGGGTGAGCCTCTAGAATGGACACTTGGGTGTAGTTTGGGAAGAAAAATTTAAACAGTTTTAAAAAAGTAAGTGTTCGAGTGTCTGAAGATGTCTTCTACACTGAAAAGACTTTTACACTGCTTATACCATAACATGCTATTTGCTGAGGAAACTCACTGCATTCTGTCCCCAAAGAAGAGACAATCTAGGTCTCAGCAAATAAATACGGTTATGGCACAGAAATGTCACATCAGGTGAAAGGATACGCGCCCACCCCCAAATTCATTCCACCTGGAAATTTCCAAGATCTAAAAATGCCACAGATTTTTAGTCCTTCACATATTTCAACCCATTTAACCTTCTTTTCCTCCAGATTCTACCTGATCAGCTCTACCTCCCACACCTGCTTCGCCACTGGGAAGCACCAGCTGGATCTCAGGACCGCAAGATTTCAACACCGGGCTGTCCATGGGCCCTCTGGTCTCCTTCAGGGAGAAAGGATATGGAGTCTTACAAGGGGCTGGTTTCAATAAAACTCTCTGTATCTGAGGGGGGTTAACATAATTCTCTGACATTTGTGTGCCCTCCCTAACTGGTTGTGCAAAATATAGCCACTCGTGGGCGTGCACACACTCAGTTTAACACCTCACTATTCAAAATGTGGTCCATGGCTCAGCAACGTTGGCATCCCTGGAAGCTCGTTAGAAATGCAGACTCTTAGGGTGAACTCCAGACCCTCTGAATCAGAAACAGCTTTAACAAGATCCCTGGTGATTTCTGTGCAGGTTAAAATAGACAATCAGGGCTCTAGATAACTTGCCCTTCAGATTTCTCCGGATACTTCCTGTTTGCATTTCATATAAAGTTTTTGTGTTTTTTCTATCCTACTTCAAAAACAGTGATCTGAGGGGAAAAAAAATCACAATAGGCAAAGCAAACAAACGATTTCCCAGCTGTTCTATTTGTTTTATTTTGGTGATCTCCTAAGGCTTTCACCATAATGTTTATGCAAATCATCTGCCTTCCTACATCTCTGCTCACCTCTCAATCTCCAGTTTCACATTTAAGACACGCTTATTGGATAGTTTCATCGTGATAGACCTATAGCAATTAAAAACCATTTGGTCTCAAATCTAATTATCTTCTGCCTTCAAGATGCTTCGCTTTTAGGATTACGAGTGATAAAAATAATAATTACAAGCAAAGAGATTCCCACGTGATTCTAATGATCAGACCACTCTGAAATTCCAGGAGTATATTCACTATTGCTTCTCTCCTTTTCAAATCGGCATCCAATTTTTTGAACTAAGTTATCACCAGCCTCAATGTGTATTTATGTTACATCTTCAAATAGTTCTTTGCAACAGCATTTTAAATTGTGAATTTTGGGGAGGTTTTGGGGGGAGCGGGGGCGGGGGAGGAATCTTATATCTGTAGCCTAACAAGTACATAGGTTTACCGTTGAATTAAAAGTCAGAAGCCTTATAAATTCTTAAATTACCAAAAATTCCAATTTTCCAAATAACTTGGGAAAACATAGTCACAAGTTGGACTTTAACCTCTTAATTACAACAAGAAAACATTTTGCTACTATACCACTTTGAAAGCACATCCATATCCCCAGGTGAAAAATCTCCGTTTATATTCACATTATTCCTACTTGTATTTAATTTCCAGGGACTAGGGAATCCTGATACAGTTTACAGCTCAGAAGATACTCACCTGGATTGAACATCAGCCTATTCAGCATGCTAGACATTAGCTCATAAAATCAAAGGAGTTACACTATGCTTGAAGTGAAAGCTGAATGCTACATTATCTCTTTTATTCAAGTTTGAAAATAAATAGGAACAGGAGAGTGAAAAAAAATGGTGTGCAAAACAGTTATTTAAATCATATGCAAATCACGTGAACCCATGATTTCCATCCACATCACAAGCCAGGAATGAACAAGTCGCTTATATTCAGAAAATTAGGTTGAAAATTGCCATTGATTAAAAAAACATTAGAAATTCATATCTTCTTCACATTTTCTTAGGTGAAGTGTGACTGGTACGGGGTGGGTACGCATTTTGAAAAAGCCCATTTACAGTTTATTCCTTTCCCTGAAATCAGTGCGGAGATGACTTACCTGTCAATAAATGCAACACTGAACCAGATGAGGTCAAATGCAGAGGTTGGGTGTTTCTGTGTTACTGAAAATGAAAAGCCAGACAACTCACCAAACTTCCCGCTTGATTCTGTGGCTCTACCTCCTGGAAACCGTCCTTCACCAAGTCTGCTCCTGCCACCGGTGGCTGGTGCCTAGAAGCAAGCCCAGATCCACTCCCGGCAGCTCCCCACCTCGCCCCTCCAGGCCAGGAGCAAACCCCAGGGATGGCTCCCAAGCCACCATTCTGCTTCAACCTTCTACCAGCCGGGAGATGTTGATTAAAAATGGAAATTCCTGTGTTCACACTGAATTGGAAACATCTGCCTTGGGGTCTAGGCATGCACAGCTGAGATGACTTCTTTCCACTAAATTTTGAGAACGACTGCATCGAAGACATAGATAGTGGGGATCAAAGTCAAAGACACCTCTAGCCTCTGCCCGTGTCCCTGTCCTGTCTTACCAAGAAGTTGCTTTGGAGAAGATTCTTAGAATTTATGCTTTGATTGTTGTAAGACAACTAATGTTCTCCTATTTTCATTAAATAATCCGCGGAAATTATTATTACCCATATATTACCCGTATATTACCCATGAGTCAGTTGTTTGGATTGAGATGAAATGCACAATAGGGATTGTTACTGGTGGGAGAGTGTGCGTTATGTAGAGGTCTCCGTTCCTGGGATTCCCCACTAAAGATTTACGTGAGGATCCGCCCTACAATAAAGACAGCGGGAGCAGTTTATTGACAGTACACTCTCAAGAAGGGAGAGTGGGCGGACCCAGAGATGGCAGCTGCCCTGGGGCTACAGGGGTCTTTTCCTTTTATGTGAGTGGGGTCTGGGGTCATGGATGGGGTGGTCTCTACTTGAGGCTGCTTCCAATCATTTGGGGGACTCCTCCCACAGGCTAGGAAGGGGAGTGTTTGCCCCTATACGGTTCTTGCCAGAACAGTCACGGCCATTGTGGGGGGGAGGGGCGTGCAAAACCACAATGTAGAGATATTCTAGTGAAGCTAGAGGTTACTCGGGGGCAGAGAAGGAAGAGAAGAGCGCATGTTCTGCACTTGTAGCTCTTGGTCCAACAGCCCCGGGGTGTTGGAAGCCATGAGGCCAGGAGGTTAAGAGCTGAAAACTTAGGATGTTGTGCCCTCAGTCTTCTAACGTGTCATCTCTTTGTCCCCGTCTTTGCCTTCGGCTCCTAACTAACTGCTACTCTATCGGTACGAACACTCACATAGCACTTAGGGGAGGCCGAGCTCACAAGCACACGGACTCCCGAGACGGCCAGGCACCTGAGTGCATTTACACCAGCATAAGGCAGAGTGGCTGCGGTGTTGGTGTAAGACGTATCTTCCAGGAGGCTTGGGGCGAAGGCTTTGGAGTAGGTGCTGTACCTACATGAAGCTACTCTGGGAGAGAAAGAACTTTTAAAGACATGGCAGGCGGAGTGAGTCTGCAAATGCACCCAGATTTTTACAATGTACTCTTTAACCATCTCATTTGGAAAATACTCTAGCTGCCTCTGTGGATTTCTAGCAAAGTAGATTTTAAAAATGTCTTTTATAATTCAGATGACTGTAAAAAACAAAAAAATCATACACACACGCTCAGAGTACATACACCACACGGGCATCTATTACATGTAAACAACTGTAGACATGAACACAAATATGTACATATACATATATAGAGATGGATCTGTTTACATATATATATACAAAACAAGTATATGTATTCTATTATGGAAGAGAATATATGTATTTGGTGCCTCCTATAAATGTGTTTAAAAAATATCCAGAGGAACATTTTGGGTCCCTCAAAAATTCAGGTTCACAGGACACACTGTACCCCCTGAGCCATTGTGGAAATGCCTGGCATCCGTGGGGTCTGCAGCTGCTGCGAGTGGAGAAGGCAGGAGGCGTGACGGGGCTTCTCTTCATGGTGGACACTCACTCACAGGTCAGAGCTAGACTGTGGGCAGAGGAGGGGAAAAGCTTTGTGCAAAACAAACAAAAAAAAATGTTCTTAAAAGCAGATTCAGAGGGTGCCTGGGTGGCTCAGTTGGTTAAGCGACTGCCTTCGGCTCAGGTCATGATCCTGGAGTCCTGGGATCGAGTCCCGCATCGGGCTCCCTGCTCAGCGGGGAGTCTGCTTCTCCCTCTGGCCCTCCCCCCTCTCATGCTCTCTCTCTCTCTCAAATAAATACAATCTTAAAAAAAAAAAAGCATATTCAGAGACCTAGCGTCTGCAGAAGAAAATCACAATGGTATTTTTGCGTCAGAGCAAAATGATGAGCACCAACAAAAGGACCCCAGTGAGAAGGACAAAGTAACCAACATTCTCTCCTTGACCATACTCTAGCCAGGCTCCCTCTTCTCGATGAGGCCTCTGCCTTGTCCCATGAAGAGCTGAGCTAACACTGACAGGGTTTCTAACATCCCTAAGATGGCCCGAGCCCCCCCACTTCACGTGCCCGCCTGAGAAACCTCAAGGCTGCCCGAACGATTTCCTGTCGGTTCCAGCCCACCCCCGAGGATGGCGGGTAGCGTGTGAGCTCACATCACTGCCCGCAAGCAGACACAGCTGACCCACCCGGCGTGATTTTTCCCGCCCCTGACTACAGAGCCCTCCACCCCCCCCCACTCCCTCACCCCCCTTGACAACGAACGCCCTGGCGCCAACTCGGTGCCAATCCGAGTTGGATTTGGTTCCCCTGCCGCAGGGGTTATTATTACTGTGTAAAATCCACCCTTTCCACTTTAACTAGCATCTGGCTTTATCTCTGACAATAGCAATATGGACAGCCGAGCCGAAGAACAAGTCCTTCAAAGAGAGGAGAGGGGCAGGGGAGTCAGACTCTAACTGAACTGGGCTGTGCCTAGAACTGCTGAGGTGTGCACAGAAGGATGCGGCCCGCGGGAAACCAGGATATTTATTCTCTCTCCTCTGGGTATTTTTCTCCCAGAAACGTACAGAGGGCTAAGTATTTGTGATTCGTTAAATATCAGTATCAATACTTGCATTTCTTTAACAAAAACCCAGCTGATTTGATCGTATGATACTCTGTGCCCAAGCGTGAGGCTCACCTGGGGGCGATCACCAAGGAGGCCAAATCTGGAACAATCTGAGCAAGAGAGTAAACAGAGTGATGGATTGAAACTCATCCAGTAGAACACATAGGCACGTGTCCATACTCATATAAATAACTAACTAAATAATTAAATGGTGGAGAAAGGCAGTTCCTTTTTTTTCCCCAAGATTTTATTTATTTATTTGAGAGAGAGCAAGCGAGCACGAGTAGGGGGAGGGGCAGAGGGAGAAGCAGACTCTCCGCTGAGCAGGGAGCCCGTTTTGGGGCTCGATCCCCGGAAGCTGGGATCATTGACCTGAGCTAAAGGCAGAAGCTCAACCAACTGAGGCACCCAGGCGCCCCAGCAGTTCTTCTTTATCCCCAAATTCAAAATAATAAATGTGGAAGGAATAAGGAAATACAAGATCATTGTAAGGAATACACCTCAGTAATAACAATAGTAGGCAGGATCCCCTAAGGGAGGCTAAAATCAGTGGGTGAAAATTTAAGGAGAAACAGGAGAGCAGCTTAGGCTAAAAGGAACTTCACCAAGGAGAAACCCAGTGGTGACAGACACCACATTAACCAAGAATTTGAGGCCCGTATTGCAAGTAATAAGACATATTGGCATTATGTACCCTGTGCTATTATGAACTGAGGACACAACATCTCTTCTGTGCTATTCTTGCCAAAAAATGCATAAGCTCAATTTAATAGTGGGAAAACACTAGGCAAACCAAAATTGAGTGACATTCTACAAAATGATCAGTTACTTTAAAAAATCAGAAGAGTCAAGGTCAAGAAAGACAAGGACAGACTAAGGAACTATCGTGGACGGAAGGTCATTAAAGACCTCAGTTGCCCCTCTGGAAAACAGTATGGAGGTTCCTCAAACAGTTGAAAATAGAGCTACCATACGATCCAGCAATTGCACTACTGGGTATTTACCCCAAAGATACAAATGTAGGGATCCGAAAGGGTACGTGCACCCCGATGTTTATAGCAGCAATGTCCACAATAGCCAAACTGTGGAAAGAGCCAAGATGTCCATCGACAGATGAGTGGATAAAGAAGAGGTGGTATAAATACACAATGGAATATTATGCAGCCATCAAAAGGAATGAGATCTTGCCATTTGCAACGACGTGGATGGAACTGGAGGGTGTTAGTCTGAGTGAAATAAGTCAATCAGAGAAAGACATGTATCATATGACCTCACTGATATGAGGAATTCTTAATCTCAGGAACAAACTGAGGGTTGCTGGAGTGGTGGGGGGGTGGGAGGGATGGGGTGGCTGGGTGATAGACACTGGGGAGGGTATGTGCTATGGTGAGCGCTGTGAATTGTGCAAGACTGTTGAATCACAGATCTGTACTTCTGAAACAAATAATACAACATATGTTAAGAAAAAGAAAAAGAAGAAGATAGCAGGAGGGGAAGCATGAAGGGGACTAAGTCGGACAGGGAGACGAACCATGAGACGATGGACTCTGAAAAACAAACTGAGGGTTCTAGAGGGGAGGGGGGTAGGGGGATGGGTTAGCCTGGTGATGGGTATTGAGGAGGGCACGTTCTGCATGGAGCACTGGGTGTTATGAACAAACAATGAATCATGGAACACTGCACCAAAAACTAATGATGTAATATATGGTGATTAACATAACAATAAAAAAATTTTTTAAAAACTAATGATGTAATATATGGTGATTAACATAACAATAAAAAATTAAAAAAAAAAGACCCAGTTGCTGTGTGCAATTGGGGATCCTGGGCTGGATCCCAGAATAAAAATAGGATATTAGGGGGCACACTGGAGGAATCTGGGTAAAATCTGTAGGTTAGTGTCCAACAGGAATTGCCTAGATTTTCATAATTGTTGTTAACCTTAGGGAATCTGAGTGAAGGGTAGATGTCGATTCTGTACCAATTTTACAACTTTTCTGTAAGTCTAAAATGATTTCAAATAAAAACACTTTTTTAAAAAGATAGAGACATAGTATTTTCATGGGCACCTATCCTTTCTTGTGTTATCTGCAAATTAAACTTAAAACACAACTGGGACGTCAGTTTCCTTCCTGGAACGCACTTGAGTTCATGGGTCTGAAAGTTGCTACTAATATATGAATGAACACATTGTCCCATGCAACTGCCAGGTTGGCTGATGAGTGGAGGTCCAGCTTGACCACTAATAAAATGCATTTCTTATAAATGTAGCTACACTCTTTAAACATTATAATAAATAAAATTACTGATGAATATAGCACGCAAAACGAAATGTTAATTGCCCATAAGTGTTATTGTGGGTAAACTGGTATTGAACAAGGGCAACATTGTTAGTACTAATGTATATAATATGACCCATTTAAAACACATTTCAGTACCTCAAAAATAAAATTTAGCAAATTTAGGGCACTGAGTAATTGGCTTTCATTAAGGTTTTCTTAATTGGATGCTTTCTAAATAGGTTTATTAGTGATCACAAAATGAATCTATAAAGCAACTTGTAAAAATGTAGAATTTGCCATGTAATGGACACTGTATTCATGGTTATTACTATCAAGAGGAGCTGGGCATGTGATAGATAAGCTACATTTTGCTTAATGTTTGCTTTGAGGTATTTTATTGTTCTAAATAGGTAGTAAACGTCCATTTAAAAAGAAGAACAATAGTCAGCAGGCTGCATTAAAAAAAAAACACAACTGGAGGACTATGTTTCGACCAATTTTAATCAAGTAAACGAAAGCAATCACCCTCAATCATCCTGCATGCCAGAGTCACTCTCAAATGGAGCCACGCTGACTCCTGTGTGAGCCACAGCAGGGGGGCTGAATTCTAGCTCCTCAGAGCCAAAGCGTGGAAGCAACTGGAAACATCCAGTCCAATAAGAGTGTTCTTCCTCCCTCTCTCTCTCTCCCTCTGCCCTCCCCCAATCCATGTGGATTTCAAGTAAAGCAATTTTCAAACCCAACAAAAATTAGCAAATCTCAAAAAACACCCAAAAATTTCTATTAGAAAATATAAATCATATAATTGCAAATCATGGAAAGTCATTGCAATACCAAGACCTCCAATTTTTTTTTCCATTTCAACAGTCTAAGTTACTATGCCCCACTGTACCCTTTTTCTTTGAAATTAATCCAAATGCTCCTAACAGTGTTTGCAATTGTGGCCACATATTGTATACCTCTTCCATCGACTCAAGGAAACAGTGTTACATCAGATAACTGTTGAGCGAGTAGCTTTCAATTCTACCTAATGGCATGACTAATATGGAACGGACGGAAGAAAATGTCGGAACGGACGGAAGAAAATGTCTGGAGTAGCACTCTGTTTGTGAAATATGGAAAAGTAGGGTGAAGGCTGATGTATTTTATTAAGAGCAAATGAGGGATATAGAGCTAGATAATGTAAGAATTGTTAACTAGTGAACAACATTTGCCTTTTGTTCTGCTGTTAGCTTGTAAGATAGTCACAGAAGATTGATTTTAGTAATGGCATAGTATTACATGAGACACTGATTAAAGAAGCTTTATTGACAAGTACAGTGCCGTGGGGATGGGTCAATCTATTTTGTAATAAGCAAAGTTGTGTTTCAACATGACAAGTGATCCAGTTTGGGAGGTAAACATAGTCAGTCATGCTTGTGGCAGTCTTCCTTTCTTTGGGGGTGGATCACCAGAAATTGACCCTATGATTATATGTACACAGAAGACGACCAGTTCTAAGTCATTATGTATTTAATCGGTGTATATTCAGTTAACTCTCTTGGGTGGCTGTAAACATCTGGTGCTGTGCTTGGTAATAGGACTGAATTCGAAACATAAAGAGCTGCATCTCTTGATCTCATGGGGCTCAGTCTCATGAAGAAGACACACAAGTGCTGTTTTTTCCAGGAGGAGACTTTGACCTTGAAATGGAGAACTTGGAAAGCTTTGCTTAAAAAAACTGATGCTCAAAATGATGGAAATGAATTAACTAATTAATTTGAAGAGAAAGGGATTTACCACAAAGGAACAGCAAACTCAAATTTTATGCGATGGAGATGGGGGATGGATAGAAAATAAATGAAACTGAACTGAAACAATATTAGTGTGGAAAAAAAAACAGGGGTATCTCTGTCTGAGATGAAGTAGGGGCCAGATCGTGATTTTGTTTAGGTTAGCCACATAATTTATCATTAAAAATGGAATATATTCTTGATAATGAAATCTGACATGTTTATAATTAATCGGGGACAATCAGCATAACCCATGTGGGCTGTACAGTCACCATGTCCACTATCCTCCGAGCAAAGAGAAGCTTCTAAAGAGGGAGGGTATGAGACGACAAATAGGAAGGCCTTAGAGCAGAGAAGGGCTAGGAGGGGGGGAGGTTGCAGTCCTGATGCGGACAGACAATTTAGGAAGCCACTTTAGGGGATTATCCAAACGATGGCAATACCTTGAGTGGGAGGGGTGGAAAAAGAGAGAACAGACAGATAGATTTCTGAGATGTTTAAGGGATGAGTCTTGGTGACCAATCAGATGGGGATTATGATGAAAGGGGCCTCCTGGTTTGATTTCAGCTTCGGACAATGAGGGGGCTGATGATGCTATTCCATAAAATGGGAAGCACCACAGGTGGCCAGCAGCAGAGAGCGGCAGGCGGACACTTCGTTGGAATGAGGCTTGGAGTGTGGACGATGAGGTCGATGTTCATGGTAACCCAGTGGGGAGTCCATAGAATGTACCAGAGACAGTACGTCAAAATCCTCCACCTGGCCCTGTCCAAGGATGGAGGTTCTGTACTTCAGGAAATTGGCCATGAAGCACTTTGTCCTGGCACTGACTTGGGAGCTAGACCCTATCTTGTGTCCGATTATAAGTTTCCACCAAATAATAATGAATGTTGTTCACCCCGGGGCAGCAAGAAATCAGGTGTTGGCAAGGAACTGTCCTTCCACTTGGCTGTGTTCTTTATGTTTTGGGAGTGGGAAGGAAAAATCATACCACCCTGGGTGAGAAAATAGCTGGACAGAAGACTAAGGAGGACAACTCACTGGAATGGCCTGATTGATGGACTCTAGGAACTGTGATAATTGATATCCAATTGAATTCAGTTGTTCTGCGTTATTATTACTTTATTACTGCATTATTTCCAAGACGTCCATAATTTTTTCTGAAATGCTGCAGTCTGGTCTTCCCTGTATTTGGTAAATTAAGGGAAAAACCCAAGCTATAGCTAGAAGCTATAGAGATCATCTACTGAGCTTAAACTTTTGTTTGGTCACTAGAGTCATGGTCCAATGTGGGCAGCTCACTGGAGTAACTTTCAATGACCAAGATGGGTTTGTAGAATATGATATCACTCCTTCCACGACCTCCAGAAAATTTGGGAGGGAGGGGGTACCCACTTAAAGCATCCAAATTCCTATGGTCTCGAGATAGGAGCTCAAACTATTTTTATTTGGATATTAAGGGAAAGGATGGTATCTACAGGCTGAAGGAACTAGGTTGAAGTCTGCCTTGGTTTCCCTGAGCTGTCCGGGAGCCAGTGGGAGATTCTATACCTCTCCCCCGGCCCATTCCTTCAGTGGAAAAACATTCACATGGCAAAAAAATAGTTGCATGGGTGTAATTATGATTTGTTTTGGCAATTTAGTAGCAATTTTGCTTGTACAATACTATTAATATCTCAGAAAGTATTTCCCTTCAAATTAAGGATTTCAAGAAGAAGATGGACTCTACGTTTTTATTATGTTTTATAGCTTAAATTCTGTAGCTTCAATTTCATGATAGAAGCCAAAAGAAAAGTAGAAATTGCTCAAAGAAGTTTTTAGAGACATTTTAGCACCATATCAATTTCATACATCATGAAATTTCAACTACGGTAAACTGAAGTGTACTAAATTTCCACTAAGAAAGTCATCAGGAAGGATAAGAGATTTGCTATCTCTTTATACAAATTACAGGTAGAAAATAAATGTGTAGACAGATAATGTGATACCGTTCAGAAACTATTATTAGCATTATCACCACTATAGCTCATAATACAAAGATTCTGTCTAAGTTGAAATGCATTTTGGTCAGTATTTGTTATAATTCCTAAATATTTTTGTTATGATAAGGTGTGGTGCTTTCATTACATTTAGCTTATGTTCTTTCATATAACTACAATCCTATTCCAGAAGATGCCATTCTACAATAATTTATTTGGTGCTATGGATTTCTACCAAGAAAAGTTTGTCAAACATCTTAAGCAAGTGAAAAAAATTATTACAAAGAGTCTCAATCATCATGGTCATTTGTAACCATCTTCTTTGAATATTTATTTTGGAAGAACAGGTCATTTCACTAATCCATTAAAAAATTAATTTGTTCCTGTTGAAAATGCAGAGAAACATGAATCATTTGTAACAGCTTATTTTCAATGAAAATATGAATTCATTCACAGCAACATAATTTATCAGAAAGTTTCTCACATGAACAGCTTGGAAGCAGATGTGTTAGTTCAATGGGCATACAGCCATGTCTAATAACAGCACATGGAATAAAGAAGTTATTTTATTAAGAGCAAACACAATTTAGTGTGGCCTGATGCAAAGAATCACAATAAGAACTGGTCTTGCCAGCTTATGGCTTGATAAAACAGGTATTAGTTTAATGGCTTTTCAAAAAACAATGGTGAAGGCTCCTCATTGTCAGAGAGGCAACATGAAGGCCCTGAGCAAATCAAGTTATGAGTAGTTTTAAACTGTTCTCAGGAGGAGGGAAGGTAGGCAGGAAGCCAGGGCCACGGGAGGAGCCCTGGTTCCACTGTAGCTAGATTCACTGACGATTGGCATTTCTTCCACATAAGGAAAGTGAGAAAAATTTAGTCAAGGAATGGACCATACATTCCAAGCCAACTCATGAAATGTGAGGACAAGCAGTTACTTCGTCAGCATTTGACACATAAAAGCATCAAGGGACACCCGAATATAGATTTCTTCCTAGGAGAGTTCAAACAAGAAGGATCTGGAATGAAGGACCTCAGGACGGAGTTGGATGGAGAAAATCAGTCAATGGGGGGCGGTACTGCAGGCAGACTCCTGGCCCCCTCAAAGCTGCCCACATCCTAGTCTCTGCATCCTGAGCAGGGACTTACATGGGTAGAGCGGCAGGAAATTGCAGGAGCCCCAGTTGTAGCTGCTGGACCTGATGTTGGTACCTTTGCTAGAGTAACATGGTCTCAGGTATAGTGTGTGGATGTGCATGTCAAAAATGTGTCCTTTTCCAAACCTATCAGAAAGGAAATTTAGAAACAGTCCATAGTTTCCTAGAATGGACAACGGTCTTGCCCCAAAGCTACGTTAGCACTTCCTCTCTCTGTCATGGTGTAGTCTGAAGAGACCTGTATCATTTAGACAGCCTGCAGAGCACACTAGTCCCTTCTATTCGCCCAATCGGTACAACTATTTTTTTTTAAAGATTTTATTTATTTGACAGAGAGAGACACAGCGAAAGAGCGAACACAGCAGAGGGAGTGGGAGAGGGAGCGGCAGGCCTCCCGCCGAGCAGGGAGCCTGATGCGGGGCTCGATCCCAGGACCCTGGGATCATGACCCGAGCCGAAGGCAGACACTTAACGACTGCGCCAACCAGGCACCCCTAATCGGTACAATTATTAAGAATCTAGGGTTTTAAAATAGTGCAACATATGTTAAGAAAAAAGAAAAAGAAGAAGATAGCAGGAGGGGAAGAATGAAGGGGGGGGACATCGGAGGGGGAGACGAACCATGAGAGACCAGGGACTCTGAAAAACAAACTGAGGGTTCTAGAGGGGAGGGGGGTGGGGGCATGGGTAAGCCTGGTGATGGGTATTAAAGAGGGCACGTTCTGCGTGGAGCACTGGGTGTTATGCACAAACAATGAATCATGGAACACTACATCAAAAACTAATGATGTAATATATGGTGATTAACATAACAATAAAAGAATTAAAAAAAAAGAATCTAGGGTTTTAGGGCAGAGGTCTGAAAACTATGGCCTGTGGATCAATTCTAGCCTACTTCCTGCTTTGTGCACAGCTTTGGGAGAACACAACTATACTTTTTTTTTTCATATTGTCTATGGATGCTCTCATGTGACAATGACGGAGTTGAGGAGTTGTGGCAGAGAGTCTATGGCCCACAAGCCTAAACCATTTTACAGAAAATTTGCTGATTCCTCATCTAGGGCATGCTGGGACCTCTCTCCAAAGTCAATAACAAAGTCTTGCCTCTCTCATTTCCCACTATGAGAAATATGGCACGGTGCCTGGTAGGCTTCTTTGGGTTCTGGAAGCAGCCTTTTCCACACTTGGGAATAGATCTGTGACCAAACACTGGGTGACATATAAGGAAGGCTTCAGTCAGCTTTGAATGGGGCCTAGAACAAGAACAGGTTCTACAGTGGGTCTAAACAGCAGATAAGTAGTCAAGCCCCTTGGACCATACAACCCTACAGACCCTATGTGGGATCACTGTATGATATGCTGTGCAGATGTCACTGGCCATCGACAATAGGAACATCACACTGCAGAAATTCAAGGTTTGGGAGCAATGCCATGTCATCTGCTGCAGAGAAATATACAACTCTCTTTAAAAAAAAAAAAAATCTCCTGGGATGCCTGGGTGGCTCAGTTGGTTAAGCCTCTGCCTTTGGCTCAGGGCATGATTCCAGGGTCCTGGGATGGAGTCCCGCATCAGGCTCCTTGCTCAGCGGGGAGCCTGCTTCTCCCTCTGCCTGCCACTCCCCCTGCTTGGGCTCTCTCTCTCTCTCTGACAAATAAATAAATAAAATCTTTAATAAATAAATAAATAAAAATAAAATCTCCTGACACGCTACTGAACCCTGCTACAGAGGAAGTGCCTCACACTGGGACACTAAATGTGGGCAAATTTGCCTATAATGAGCTGGGTTTCCTCAGACCCACCAAGTCACAAGTCATCTGGGCTCAGCTGAAAGCTAACTCAAATGGGAAACAGTACATGTGGGATCAAGCATGAGCAAGCACAAACAAGCTACACAAGCCACCCAGGCCAGATCCTTACATCATCCACTACTCCTCCCCAGCACAGTTCCCACAGCTTACACTTAAGAGTTGCACGAATGACCCCTTATTACCAGCTGCCGGAGAAGGGAAAAGTATGAACTTGGTGCACAGACAGCTTGACTGAGAACGTGAGCGCAAGCTGAAATGGAAGGTAATACCACTAGAGTCACTAAAGTTGTAATCAGAGGGCCACAGAAAGACAGTGGTGAGGAGAAACCCTCCAAAGGAGCAGAACTTTTGGATGATGCCATGGTCATCCAGTTTGTGCGAAAGAAAGGGCTCAAGGTTATAATATATATGGACTTATGGGCAGTAATTTGGCCAGTTTGTCAGGGTCCTAGGAGATTTGGAAGATCAGAGACAAGAAGGTCTGAAATAGAAGCAGATGGATGTACCTATGGGGTGGGCACAAAATGTAAAGATCTTTGGCCACTAGGAAAGCATATGCGCCATGAGACAATCACTGAACAGCCAAGTAGACAGAATGACTTAACCAGTTAGTATCAACCAACCTCAATCACTGGTCACTGCTAGGTCAATGGATGCATGAACAGAGTAGCTGTGGAGGTGGGAACGGAAGCTATGCATCACCAAGAAGCATGAGCTCCTCAGGACTGATACAACATCACTCCTGAACGTTCAAATGCTCAGCCACAGAGACCAGTGTCCATTCCCCAGAATGGTTCCCTTCTATAAAAACACCAATTTTCTGGCAAGTTGACTACATCAGATCTTTTCTATCCTGAATGGACTAGACATTACTTTTGATTGGAATCATTACTTATTTCAGATAGGAGTTGTCTTTATCACCTGTAAGGTATCAGCCAACACCACCTTTTGAGGATCTACAGAGACCTTCTGAGGGTATGATACAGAAGGACCAGCAAATCTCATGGAAGTGTGCTCACTCTCACAGATCCTTTGCTGTAATGTGGATCTTTGGCTGATGCAGTGTTTTGTGGGCGGCTATATCAGGGGTAATTGTCCCTGACTGGTGGTAAGAGAGAGTCACTGTCACACTTTAGGGACAAGGAGGAATATGTTTGGCAAGTAGATACTCCTTTGACCAATTTTAATGGTAAATGCAAAAGAGCAGCAGCTATAGCTTGAGGGGTCACGGGAGACAAGACAAGGGTTCAAACTCTCTGCAGGGCCATTAGCCGGACTGATTGGAGCCCAGCCTGGGCAGCGGGGGAGGGGGAGAATGAGCACCGCCGCAGCCCAGAGACCCCCTGCAGGGGCAGGGTCTGTGGTCTGTTCCATCCTCCTTCCTCATGTATGTTTCCCAGGAAGTGAGGCTCACCAGCAGTGTGAACCCTCAGGGGTGCTGAGCTGGGCCACCCAGATCCCTGCTGCAGGACTGAAGGGTTTATTTCCCCCAGACACTGAGCAGTTTTTGTCCTCTTCTACAAGCTGCTGAAGCTGAAGAGAGCTGTTTGTCCAAGTTCATGCCCACTTCACTGGGCAGTCAACATCCAATGCCTGGTTGATACAAGAGTGTAAATACCCAGGCCCTCACTCCCACTCGGGACATCTTTAAGGGGCCCTAGCAGCGGGGTTGGCTGCACGCTTGGGTGACTGCCCCGCAGCCCAGCTTCTCCATCAGCCCCATCCTGCCCTGTCCCCTCTGCACCCCACAAATGTTGTTCCGGATAGTACCCCCGATAAATGTCCTCCATGATAACTGCTATCTCCGAGTTTACCTCCCAGGGAACCCAGTTTGCTACAGCATGTGATTAAAAAGTGGAGACAGCTCCCAAGAGGCAGCTAAAGGAGCCAAAGGTGACCAGGAGGGGATATGGCAACACAGAACTGTTTTTCCTTGTAAGATTTCTTATGCTGGTTTCATTTTTAAAATATATTCATGTATTTTTTTAACAAAAACTTAAATATGTTATAAATAGGGAAAATAGGGGCACCTGGGCGGCTCACTCGTTAAGCGTCTGCCTTCGGCTCAGGTCATGATCCCGGGGTCCTGGGCTCAAGCCCCGCATCGGGCTCCCTGCTCAGTGGGAGGCCTGCTTCTCCCTCTCCCACTCCCCCTGCTTGTGTTCCCTCTCTCGCTGTGTCTCTCTCTGTCAAATACATAAGTAAAATCTTTAAAAATAAATAAATAAATAAATAAATAAGTAGGGAAAAGAAGGAAAAAACAACTGCATTGGCGAAGCCATTACAATCATGGGTCAGGTTGTTTTCCATTCCATCCATTTTCATTTGCAAATCTTCAAAACCAGCCCCCAGGGAAGCTACTGCCACACCAAACGTCCAACTCTTTTACTAAATTATATGCAAACTGTTTCATATTCCCTTTCTCATTTTGTATTCCTTCTTGTACGCATACATGTGCTCATTTGCACATGTCCCCAACACAGAGTGGGCTTCTATTCTCTTTCTTCCCTGTTACCACTCTCCATCACCCAAAACTTTGGGAAAATAAAAGAACTGCCAGGACATTCTGAAGGTTTCTGGTAGATTCATAATGTAGTTGACACAGGACTGGAAAGCCAATCAACTGAACATAGGTTGATATGAGTTGGGTTTATGGCATCTGTTTCTTCATTATAAGGAAAATATTTGGTGACTCAATCTGTCAGATCTAACTCATATTGTGTATTTCACAAAGACTACATAAAAATGCTCCAGTTATAATTATCTCTCCTGGAGTCCAGCGCCATCAACTTAATACAAATTTTTTAAAGAAAACCAAATCTGACCTATCAGATAAAGGTTTATGTTCATTTTAAAGGACACCGGAAATATTAGAACTCTATCATTCTGGTCAAAAAGGACACCAAGATCCTTCCAATTTTCTACACCACTAGATAACTGTCAAAACTCCAGGTCTTGGAAGTACCAAGATCAGCAACATGTGGAGTAAAAAGGAATTCTAGTCACAGCTTCACCATTTTCACATTGCTACATATCCCTTTGGGGACATCACCTCATTTATCTGCATCTTAGACATTTCATTGGTAAAACTGAGCGGTCTGCACTAATAGATATTATTATATAATAACAAATCAGTGCTTTCCAGTTGCATAATGGACACTGTTCCAAGATTCCGTTATATAGGAAGGATGATACCAGCTAATGAAAGATGATCTTGTGAAAATTTTATAAAAGGAAACCTCATTTAGAATGGAGTCAGCAGGCAGGGGGGCGGGGGGGCGCCTGGGTGGCTCAGTCGTTACGCATCTGCCTTCGGCTCAGGTCATGAGCCCAGGGTCCTCGGATCGAGCCCCGCACCGGGCTCCCCGCTCAGCGGAAAGCCCGCCCCTCCCTCTCCCACCCCCCCCTGCCTGTGTTCCCCCCCTCGCTGTGTCCTTCGCCGTCAAATAAATAAATAAATAAATAAATAAAATCTTAAAAAAAATGGAGTGAGGGAGGGTAACAGGGGGAGGCCCGAAGTCCTATCACCCAAGTGCAGACCCAATAGGAAAAGACCACCTCGCACTGGAAATCACTACCCCATCAGAAGGAAGGGCTTTCCTCCTCCCCTACCCGGCAACAGCCCAGCCAATGAGAGACAGTCACAGCTCAGCCAATGAAAAGCCACTCCACAGCATCCTCCCCACCCCTTTGTTCAGCCAACTTGCCTGTGATTTTGCCATAGGCTCTTTTTTTTAATTTTTTAAAATAATTTTTTATTGTTATGTTAATCACCATACATTACATCATTAGTTTTTGATGTAGTGTTCCATGATTCATTCTTTGTGCATAACACCCAGTGCTCCACGCAGAACGTGCCCTCTTTAATACCCATCACCAGGCTAACTCATGCCCCCACCCACCTCCCCTCTAGAACCCTCAGTTTGTTTTTCAGAGTCCATCGTCTCTCATGGTTCATCTCCCCCTCTGACTTACTCCCCTTCATTCTTCCCCTCCTGCTATCTTCTTCTTCTTTTTTTTTCTTAACATATATTGCATTATTTGTTTCAGAAGTACAGATCCGTGATTCATCAGTCGTGCACAATTCACAGTGCTCACCATAGCACATACCCTCTCCAATGTCTATCACCCAGCCACCCAATCCCTCCCACCCCCCACAACTCCAGCAACCCTCAGTTTGTTTCCTGAGATTAAGAATTCCTCGTATCAGTGAGGTCATATGGTACATGTCATTCTCTGATTGACTTATTTCACTCAGCATAACACCCTCCAGTTCCATCCACGTCATTGCAAATGGCAAAATACTAGCCAATAGGATCCAACAGTACATTAAAAGGATTATTCACCATGACCAAGTGGGATTTATCCCTGGGCTGGCAAGGTTGGTTCAACATCCGCAAATCAATCAACGTGATACAATACATTAACAAAAGAAAGAACAAGAATCATAGGATCCTCTCAATAGATGCAGAAAAAGCATTTGACAAAGTCCAGCATCCTTTCTTGATCAAAACTCTTCAGAGTATAGGGATAGAGGGTACATACCTCAATATCATAAAAGCCATCTACGAAAAACCTACAGCGAATATCATTCTCAATGGTCAGGAACGCGGCAGGGACGTCCACTCTCACCACTGCTATTCAACATAGTATTAGAAGTCCTAGCCACAGCAATCAGACAACAAAAAGAAATCAAAGGCATCCAAATCGGCAAAGAGGAAGTCAAACTCTCACTCTTTGCAGAGGATATGATACTGTATGTGGAAAACCCAAAAGACTCCACCCCAAAACTGCTAGAACTCATACAGGAATTCAGTCAAGTAGCAGGCTATAAAATCAATGCACAGAAATCAGTGGCATTCCTATACACCAACAACAAGACAGAAGAGAGACGAATCAAGGAGTTGATCCCATTTACAATTGCACCCAAAACCATAAGATACCTAGGAATAAATCTAACCAAAGAGGCAAAGGATCTGTACTCAGAAAACTCTAAAATACTCATGAAAGAAATTGAAGAAGACACAAAGAAATGGAAAAACGTTCCATGCTCATGGATTGGAAGAACAAACATTGTGAAGATGTCAGCGCTACCTAGAGCAATCTACACATTCAATGCAATCCCCATCAAAATACCATCCACCTTTTTTCAAAGAAATGGAACAAAGAATCCTAAAATTTGTATGGAACCTTCAGAAGAGACCCCGAATAGCCAGAGGAATATTGAAAAAGAAAAGCAAAGCTGGTGGCATCACAATTCCGGACTTCCAGCTCTGTTACAAAGCTGTCATCATCAAGACAGTATGGTACTGGCACAAAAACAGACACATAGATCAATGGAACAGAATCGAGAGCCCAGAAATGGACCCTCAACTCTATGGTCAACTCATCTTTGACAAAGCAGGAAAGAATGTCCAATGGCAAAAAGACAGTCTCTTCAACAAATGGTGTTGGGAAAATTGGACAGCCACATGCAGAAGAATGAAACTGGACCATTTCCTTACACCACACACAAAAATAGACTCCAAATGGTTGAAAGACCTAAACGTGAGACAGGAGTCCATCAAAATCCTAAAGGAGAACACAGGCAGCAACCTCTTAGACCTCAGCCACAGCAACTTCTTCCTAGAAACATTGCCATAGGCTCTTGTCCCAGATTACATTTCTCTGCTCTCCCTGAATAAGCCCACTTTTGCTTGTAAAATAACAGAATTTTATTTTTTACCAATAACCAATTTTAAATAATTGGCTTCTGTTTGGTTGGCTGTCTGTTGCTTTTCCTTGTTTACCTTATTGTCTAAAGAATTAAATGTGTTTCAAAGAGTGACACTTAGGAAAGGATTTTTTAAAAAATGAAGCTATTTCCGAGAGTGGACAAGGGCCACTTCGGTGACACAGCTCCCAGAAAATGAAGATGCCATTTCCCACAGATGACCCCCACTTCATAGAGGCAAGTCTTCAATGCCACATTAACTCCACTCTATTTGCATACTGTACATCTGAATTTAATGAGATTTGGAAAGTTAGTCATCTCAAAAAGAGAATGTTAATTATAATTGCTTTCATTTGAAATTACAGATAAGAATTTTTTAAACTTTTATATTATAGAAGGGTACACTATATTCCTCCATATAATCCTGTGTATCAATATAGTGCTCACTGGCCAAGCTCTCTCTGCAGAAGTAGAAGGATATCACCAATTTAAATATACAAAACATTTCAACAAACAGTTGCTGACAAAATATTGTCTCTGGCAAAACTTTAAACGTAGTTTAACTGCCTTTACTTGTTATAATCAATAAACATGTTTCTAATTTTTTTTCTGTCATTTTTGCATCCACTTAAAAGGAAAATGCATGACAAATGCAGTTTTTGTTAATAATTCATAATAATCACAGGATGTACCAAATGGCTTAAAAAACAGACCACCAGTAAAGAAGGTGAACATCTACACATCTTTTTACTGTTTTAAGAAAATGAAAATTCAGTATAATTCCCTCATTTTAAACTTTTATACAACATCTCTTAAAATATATTCTGCATTTTACTTCAAAAATGCATTTTATTAAGAAAAAAAGAAGGAATAGATTACAAATCAGGATATGAAAATCATGACATATGATGAATCAATGCGTTTTGATGCCATAATGCTGCAGTTTCTAGCAGTGCGGACCACACAGAACCATGAGGCGTCACCATCTATAAACCTGTCTACATTCCCAACGAGGTTAATGCAGCTACTAAATCACATGAACACTTGCAATAGATTCAGAGCTGTTATTATGCTTGTATTCAGCTTTGCATCAAATAAAAACTACCGTTTCTGTGTTCAATCCTTCAAGTCTTTCAATTAAAAAAAAAAGTATGCATTTATCAACATAGATCCTTCATAAGCTACTATGTTAATTCATATCCCAAGATTTAGTCAGGCATTTACAGAAACAGTAAAATGGTTATAGAGCTACGGGAAAGACAGGCAGGTTAAGAAGGAAAATATGATGCTTAACTTATGTATTTCCAAACTGTTCTGGTGTGAACAAATGAAGGAATCCAATTTTTCCTTGCCAGGCACCTGGAATGTGTGAGCATAAAGAGCAAAGTGCCTTTATTATATAATTGGCTTATGAAATTTCAAGATAACTACATGCATGCATCTTGTTTGCTTTGCCTCAAAATCCATTATTTTAACAAGTTTCATAAGGTTACTGATAATTCTCTGATCTCTTGGTATGTATACACACCCTAATCAGAATGTACTAGTTAGTAGGTTATATTGATTTCTGGTATTTTTTAAGAAATTACCCCATCACCATAAATGAGACATGACAGAATGGCAGACTTAGCACAGATCAGAGAATATGCCATCACCCCTTAGAGTGAGCATCCTTTAACTACCCCACTGGCTTTGGTGAAAGGAGGCATAATTGCAGCTTCTATTTCAAAAAGTCTGTCCTGGAGGTCAGTGCATGGAAAAATGTATGCCTGAAGGGGTATATGTTTTAGAATGGGGAACGGAGCTCTCTACCTCAAATTGTCCCTTTTTCTTTTTAATACATCAGGAATGTGCTCCATGGACTATAGTCAAGGGAGATCAAAGAAAATTTGGTGACAAGCTTTAGAAAAACAGAAGTACAAACCTATTTAAAAAAAAAATAACTGGCATAAGGCTCGGGGAAAGTATTCTCAAAAGTACGTTTCATACGAGACATTACAGTTGTAAATAAAAATAATTTTTTTGGCATTGTTAAGAACTGTGTTTTTTATATCAACAAGCTTAGCAGTTGCAAACACTTCACAGTCTTGGGGAAATTGGCATTTATCCAGCGTCTTCCCTACTGCCACCACCAAACACGGAGAGCAGATGATGAGAAATTTAAAAGGCAGGACATCACACACTGGACAACCAATGCACTCTCTGAGTCTTGTCACATATGGATTTTACATTCAGAGCTAAAGTCTGACACTCAAAACCTAATACGTTCAAAATCATTAAGAAGAGTCAAATAGAAAAAGAGCAATACGATCAAACCAACAACAACAAAACATCTTTCAAGACTATTGATAAACTGTATTGAATGTGATACAGAGAAAGGCAAAGGGTTGATATATTTTTGGCCACTGAAGATGCAAACACCAGCCAAACAGGATCTGAGAAGCATTACCAGGTCTATGAATAACACTGGAGGGACACTAAAACAAACACAGAGCATGTTCTCAAAAAAAGCAAGTCATTATCATCCAATTTTGATTTTTTACCTCTAACAAAAGTGATGTATCACATGGTTGAGAGACCAGGGCTACAGTTTTCACATTCAAAAACCGTAGTCATCAAGCGAGTCAAATTTCCATTCTAGATCCTATCAGAACAGTTGGGAATTAAGAGCAATATCGAATTCCTTGTTCTCTAGAACGACTGCTATGGGAAATACGTCACCGGATGAGGCCTCCCGCAGCCATCTCGAGTCTGGATACAGGAAGATGGCAGCGCTGAAAATCCGTTGCCTGTACATTCAGTGTAAGAACATTTTCTTGTCCATTGAGAGCCCCTGGCTATTAAAGCAGACTGTCGGAATTGCAAGTTAAATCACAGCCGCCAATCAGAAGAAGTACTCTTTCTGATTTTCATTGACTGCACTTTGTATATTAAGCTCACTTTTCAAAACAGCCTCAGCACCGTCTACATTCTCTGACCTTTTTGCCTCATTTCTTTGGTATAACCTTTTCTGCTGATAAATGCGAACAGCTATGGCAGTGATGCAGAGCAAGATAAAGACCACGGCAGCTATCAAACCTAGAGAGAGGGGAGAAACAATGCGAAATCAGAATTGTTGTCCAAATGGAGGCCCGCTGACTTCACTGTCTAGTAAGTCAGAATAAAATTATTTTCCGCATAAATCGAGCACCTGGTATCTATAAATTAAAAAAATATCCAAACCTCAAGTATTTCTGGATCAGGTGGCATCATAATACATTGCGTTTGTTTCTGGGTTCTATCAGCCCGGTAGGTTCGCCTCCATTTACTCTGCACGCATATTATACTGGATTTATTCAGTGCATTTCCATTTATCTTTTTAAAGAATTTTTTAGTGCATTTTACATTAAACACAAGATGTTACCAACACGTCTCTAAGACCATGTGATCATTGCGTATTTATACACAAATTTTAATTATTTTAAAATTATAGACAGTAGTAAGATGGTAAAATGATTAAATGTGTCTTTGTACTTAAATATTTAAACAGTGTCATTCAGTTGATTCGCAATAGTTCGTTATACTGCTGAAGAGGAGGGCAGGATACACGCATCTGAATAATCCTGACTAGTGAAATATATTCATACAGATAATATAGATTATTTCGCTTATTTCTATATGAGGAATACTGATATTCTGAAACATTGTAAACGTTGTAAAGGTTGTAAATAAAAGACTGAAATACCACAATTGTTAACTATGCCCATATATGGGTATCAACCTTGGCATTACATTGGGCCAGAAGTTCTTCGAAGCGTGATCTGTGAGTCCCTTTTGGGTCCCAGGACACTTTGAGGAGGTCCACGGGGGTCAAAGCTATTTTCATAATAATTCTAAGATGCCTTTTCCATTCTGTTGACATACCCACTGCTAATGTAAAACAAGCCTGGGTAAAATTCCTGGTACCTTAGCACAAATCAAGGCAAGGCTACCAAACTGTAACAGCGGTCACTGAATTCATTATTACACTGCCAGGCAACCCCAGAGAAAAAGAAAAAAGCTAGCTTCACTTAAGAGTGCCCTCGATGAAGCACTAAAAATTACTTATTTTATGAAATCTTGACCTTTGGCTACATGCCTTTTTAACATTTTGGGTGATGAAATGGAAAGTACTTGGGGTGTATCTCCAAGTACAATGGCTGTCCCCAGGAAAAGCGTTTGTGTTAAAAGCTGTCTTGTGAGCTCAACTAGTCACTTTTGGCTTCATGGAACACCACTTTTGTTTGAAAGAATGACTGACAAACCATGGTTGTTTTGACTCAGATATTCGACAGATACTTTCTCTGAAATGAGTGAAGTGAGTCCGTCACTTCAAGAAAAAATAGCTGACAATATATGTCACCAGTGATAAAAGTCAAGCTTTCAAATGAAAAACAGAATTTGGAAAACTACTGCCTGTCACCATGAGTTTGAGAGTTTCCTAATACTTACACTTTTCTGATGAAAACAGTGGAGGTATTAACTGATGGAGTTGTTTTTAGACAAAAATAGGTACAGTGAAAACAGCAAGGTGGATCACCTGTCATATTGTAAAGCCAGGATTCTTCCTTCCAGTCTCAATTAGGTGCATAACTCTAACGGAGTCCACCAAGCCAACACACTGAATCATTATCACCAGAAACTGTGATTTCTCACCAATCACAGTGGATTCCTAAGCATATGATTTAATGGACGGATTCACTACAGCAAATCATAATACTGCCAATGGCCGAGCCGATTTTTGGCTGGGTCAAACTTACCTGAGAAGGACAGCAATTATTCTTTTCTCATAAATCTAATATAAACGTGGCAATCAAATACTGCACTTGAAATCTAAAAAATTCACTACATATCCACTATTAGTTATATTAGTAAGTAATAATTTTATTCGGAGTATCTAATTGTTGTTATATGTTTTGCCTCTCAGCAGTTGAGTTGCTATAAATATTTCTATTGTCTGGCATCTTGTTATAGGCCTCTTGTATCAAGAGAGACATTCTGAATAATTTCAATGTGAAAAACTGATGAAGTCTATTATAGAGAGCAGGCTACAGCAATTATAAAATAAACATCAACATTACAGTGGCCGAGACAAGATACCCAGACAGTCATAATCGTGAATGGACTCTGGAACTACTTTGTTCCATGTATGTGATTTATCTCCTTTAATGTGGGGGAAGGTATTATGTCAGGATTTGTCATGTCCAAGGAAACCTTGATCTAACCTGTTATACAAAAAAAAAAAAAAAAACACTACATAAAATATGGCCAACCACTGTGCTCTATGACATTGCCATCTGAGGCTCTGTCTGAATGTGTTTTTATGAAGATACTGTGTAGCTTTCTCTTTGTCTAAATCTCACCATCCTTATCTGCATAGCCTGGCCAGAAATTCTCTATAATATCTGGGTCACCAGTTTTAAATGTCTTATAAACAATTTTCCCATCTTACATTATACAGTGTTTGTAAGTGAAGAGAAAGATCACCTACAATATAGAACATAGGGCAATTAGCCAATTTGGAGAAATTTTAAATGGATTAATTATTGCTACACAGTGGGTGCAATTTACGAGTAACTAGACAACGGGTGAAAAATTATACTACGATGCTACCAGATGGAGAAACTCCCCAGAGGATGATATTCTGTGATTTAGCAGATAAATCGCATGTGGTCCCAGACAAGGCCTTCGGAGCTTAAACAGCCATGCCCAGCTGCTTTGCTTCTGATGCTCAGTCTCTGCAATGCCCAAAAGCAGACGCCACTGGATTCCTAGACACTCAATCCCTGGGCTGCAAATTTTCCACCCTGTCTTTGTCCGCGCTCTGCGTCTGAGCCAAGCGAGATTCCACAGGTGACTCATAACTCGTTCCTGTTCCAGAGTAATGTAGAATGACTTATCAACACACCCCTCCGTTAGTCTGTAAATCTTCCCAATGATCTCTGCCCAAAGCAACAGTATTCTAAAGATTAAATACTCCGTTCTAACATTGGCTTGACTGTCCAATCACTCTCTACGTATATCTACCTTTGTGTCTTTATCCCCCTATCTCTATACCTAGTTAAGTGTATAAACGAAGCTCCATTATGAGACTGCAACAATCTGTTTGACAAGGAATCCCAGTTTAAAATGTGAAGCGCATTAAATGCTAGAGCTTTAGATGAGGTTTTACCATATAATGTATTAATAATAATATATTCATGTGTTTCTTTTAGACATGCAGTTATTCAGCTATTAACTACTCTTCTAGCAGGCCTTACTGTTGTTTATTTTTTGCTTGTTATATGACTAAATGGGAATTCTATCTTGGGTATCTTTAATTTATACACCATTAGTTTGCTAAAAGAAAAATACCTGAAATAGCAATGGGGATGTTAATATCCTCACAAAGATTTGACTAGTACTATTGTCCGTCTCAGTAAAATCCCAACTTCTAAGAGGAAGTTGATGTCCGGATGAGTAAAGGTACAAAAAACAGAACAAATGGATCAGGTACAAAGCCCACAAAAACTGCCCAAGTAAAAGAGTAATCACATTATCTGGCAGTGTAATAAAATAACTTCACTTTTTATGTCCTTATCCTACGCAGAGTGCGGAGAAAAGATGAGCCACTTAGCATTTCCATTATCTGATTAATAACCTTCTTAAGACCATTGATCAGGAAGAAGACGGTATATTTGGGGGGTTGGTTTTAAATAAATTATGTCTCAGAGAATATGCTGTTTCATTGCCAGGAAGATATACTTAAATGTTTTTGTGTTAATTCTGCAATTTAAAAATAACTATGAATCACTTTTATTCCATTAGCCTAATATTTGACAAAAATGCAACTAAAAATGTAATATTCATTGATGTGAGCACCTAAACCATGGAAATATCCATTTTATTGAGCATGACCACGACATAAAATATAAGTTTTTCCTGCTTTTTACATAAACTCTTGCAGAAGCAGTACAACAAAGTCCAAGAAGCCAATAAAAAGCATATTGCTTCCTCAAGTATATTCAGATTTCCCTAGGGATTGTAGAAGGCCACTTTCAAGCTAAATGATAACTCATTTTTACACAGTTTAGCAACTATTCCTTGAGTGTGGTGCCTTGGTGAAATTATCCATTATTTATACTGAAAATCTTCAAGGAATTCGGGAACTCAAGAAGACTCTAAAAGGCAATCCAGTATAAATAATAAACCACTCCCGTTGACCTCAGGCCTCAGTGCCTAACCCTGGGGATGTGTGTGGATTCTTCATGGTTTCTCTGATGCTCAATATTCGCCACTCCTAGTAATGACAAGTACCAAAGGAGAGCCCATCCGTGCTTTCTGTTACCTCCAATCACTGCGGAGTCACTCCTAATTGCATTAGCGAGGGGTTCTCTGTCATCTCTTGTTCCCGAATGATCTGCAGGGAAAGAATAAAAAAGGGGGGAACGGAGTGATATAACCAATCAAAAAGAAGAAATTTTGAAAAAAAAAAAAAAAAAGTCTTAAAACATTTTAAACCAGAGCAGAATTATGGAGGTCAACGTGGAATCCCTGTTGACAACTTTTTTGAAGCTCAGCAGTGTCAACTGCAGGGGCACACATGAATAAGGCACTGAGAATCTAGAGAAGAAATGGGAAAGAGAATTGGACGTCAACCAACAAAGCCAATTTTGAGAAGCCACCTCGAGGACCCACTGCCACAGCGGCATCAGAAGACTCAATACCCAGGGGACTAGTGTGTTCGTTACTGTGTAAAGGAGGGGCCACACACCACCTGCAAACGAGTGTGTCCTTTCTCTTGATGTGGCATCAGTACCACCCTGGGCCACACAGCTGGACTCTGTCACGTGTCCCGAGACGGTGATGGGGGCCGGGTGGCTGGGCTGCAGCGCGGCCTTCAGAGGGGCCACGTGGCTGAGCTGCACAGCAGAGAGACAGCCCAGGAAGCCCTGTGCGCCCGCCAGCGCTGTCTCCTGGTCTGTATCACTGTGTTCTGTGAACCCAAAGAAACATCGAAATGTTAACGATTGTGCAAGAGCAAACAGGAGGCAAGGCTACAGACGGAATGTTCCCAGTCTGGTAATACAACAGCAAATATACATACAGTAGACTAAATTCCCCTTTGTCAGTCTTTATTCAAAGAGTCGGATCCAGTAAGTCTCTCCGTGACTACTGGTGAGCCTCTCCAGGTTAATGAAGGCAGGTTTTTAAGGATGGCTAATTTAATATCATGGGGTGAACTCTGGAAGTGATTGAAGCCTCCCTAAGAATGGGCCAGGTCTGGAACTGATGAGGGTTCATGAGATGGTAAACTGAAACACAGATGATTAACATGATTTGTGATAGGGCTTGGAGTAAGAGATTCAAGTGCTTCCCAATTTGGAAATGAATTCAGCTCAGCTTGTGAGACGTAAGTCATGAAAAGCACAGAAGCTAGAGGGAAAATTGAGCTTCTGGAGTGCCCTTATCTATTGCCCAGCCAGCCGACAGTCGGGCCAACAGCTTTCTGGTACTCTGCGACCCCATCACGCAGGGGGATGATGTCGAGATGTGGTGGAGGCTACCCCCCAGAGTTGCCCTAATGACTCATGCACAGCAGTGAAAACATTCATACCTCACAGCCTTTTCTCCCTCGTTCTCTGCCACCTGTCACTCAGACAGACACGTGTGCATCCCCGTCCCCTCTAGACAGAAAAACCCTCCCCCAGATCAATGGGAGTTTAGTTTATCTGCAACTATTGTGGCACAGAGACTGGCTTGAATGCCAGAATATTAATTTATGGTTTTACAGTGGAGAATATATTTACATTTTATGCTTGGCGAGGCTCAAATTGAAACAAGGGGAATTACCTGTAGAGTTTTAAAGTTCAAATGTTATCAGACTACAATGCATCCAATCCACCCAATGTGACCAGAAAATAGCAGGACTCCTCTCTCCTACTCTGCATATACAGGGACACAGACACGGTTTGCACTTTTGTCTCTTTTTGAAAAAAGAAAAAAAAAGGATAATAGGTATTAAGTATTTATTGGGTACTTATAATGCGCTTAGCACTGTTCTCAGGGATTTGCATGCTCGTGTTTGCAGCTCCCAGGAGCCAGGAGGGTCTGATGTTCGTGGTACAGGCGGGACACGTGGGGTCAGAACTGCAGTGACTGCCTGAGGCTGAGGAGCTGTGGGCATTCTGTGCGGGACTCAGGCTCCAAACCACAAGACTCCGCTATTCATGAACTGCTCTCTGACTGACACATTGTTTTCTTTCTTCTCTTCCTATCTTCTGCAGTGCCTCTTACTTATTTTGTTATTATTTCTTTGGCTTAAGAGCCGCTGGTCTTGAAGTGACTCTGGACAACTCAGCTCTGATTGAGCCAGTCTTGTTATATTAAGAATTCTGAAGAACGCCGTTTTGTTCCATTGTCATTCACACTTTATACCTAATGATGAAAACGCTGATTAAATGTTGAGTATCATGAATGTCATCCTCCAATCTGAAAATCAGAGCAATTACATTACTCCCCTGCGGTGGGAGATAGAGATACGGCACTCAGGCTCAGGCGTTCTGCCTCAGAAGGCCATGTTCCGACCATCAGGCCACCCTGCCTCACTGCACAAAGATGGGCTTCCTGGACCCATAGGTGACCCTCAACCTCCAGCGTTATGCTGTTACATAGAAGCCATTCCGTCCATGTATAGAAAGCAAGAACGAACTTAGTCCCAACACAGAGCATTCGCTCACTTGAATGGATATACATTCAAACATATTTATGTTTAAAAAGACAGCATTCTTGCTTTGGAGTTTTTTTACTTTAATAAAAAAGGAAAAGAAAACATACATTAATAGCAGCATAGCCAGGGCAGTGCTTTTCACATTTATTTTAAAATGTTAAAATCTTGATACAATTTCTATAGATTTTAAAAAAATCTTATCTTTTGAACCAAAAAAAATGTAAATAGGTAAGATTCACTTCTCTGGTACAAATCTAATAGGAGGTGAATTTTATTTTATTTTTTTTTACAGATTTGTTTATTTGAGAGAGAGAAAGAGCTAGCAGGGTAAGGGGCCGAGGGAGAGAACATCCAAGCAGATTCCCACTGAGCATGGAGCCCAACGATGCGGGGCTTGATCTCACGACCCATGAGATCAGGACCTGAGCCAAAACTAAGAGTTGGGTGCTTAACCGACTGAGCCACCCAGGCGCCCCGAGATGAATTTTAAAGACTACACCTTCAAGTCCAAAACTTGAATATTACAAATTACTGTATAAAAGACTTTAAATTCTAAAACTTAAAGTGGGCAGTTAATCAATTAATATTTGTTTTAAGAGCTACTGATACAGGAAATAAATTCCCTGCATATCAGGCATCTCACATTCTAGCAGCAGAGACAGAAAATAAACATAGAGACAGGAACTAATGAAAATTTTGAAGAGTGGTAATGTTCTGAAGAAATGACTTAGAAAGTGTGATGGAGTGTGTCTGGAACAGAAATTTATCTTGATGGGTTAGGTGAGTTTTGTGTGTCTATTTTAAGGTTGACTCGTCATAGTCCTGTTCCCTTAGTAGTCTGTAGATATTATTCCAGCATCTTCTCGCTCTATTACTTCTTTCTCAAATTTTGTGAGATTCTCTGTGATTCAGGAATTTTGCATAGAACATGCTGGGCCCTTTTCATCTGGAGACACAAGTTTTTTCTTTAGCCTGGAAAATTTCATACATTGTGCACACAACTATTGCTTCACCTTCATATTTTTGTAAAGATTTATTTTACAGAGAATGAGAGAGAGAGAGAATGAGCAGGAGGGGCTTGGGGGAGGGGAGAATCCTCAGGCAGGCTCCCCACTGAGCACGGAGCCTGATGCAGGGCTCAATCTCACAACCCCAAGATCACTACCTGAGCTGAAACCAAGAGTTGGGTGCTTAACCGACTGAGCCACCAGGGGTCCCTTTCACTTCTAAATTTTTTATCCTCTTGGTCTGCTGATTATTCACACGGGGTCTCCTCTGCATATTCTTTAAGCTATTTTACTTTTCCCACCTGATTTTTATATTTTAGGACTTAATTTTATGTGAGTCAAGTCCTTCATTCACTTGATCTTCTACGTGATGAATTCAAGTTTCAACAAAGATCACTCTTTCCTGCTACTGACATTTTTGGTCTGGAACAATCATACTTTTTAGTTCCTCAAGGTCTTTTGGTTGCTTTGCTAAAAGCAAGTGCTCTTACTAAGTTTCAACAGGATGGTATCCGTTTCCCTGAAGAGGCTTACTGTGATAGGGAATGATGCTGGTGGCTTCGTTTCTTCCCCCTTTTTATTGTTAAATCTTCTTCTTTTTTTTTTTTTTTGTCATTGAATCTTCTTAAGAATGGAGTTGTTTTTCTCATCTGCTGGGTGCTTTTCAGTCACTGATTTCCTTAGGTGGTAGACAATGTAGCTGCCCCACACCAGTGAGGACTCCAGACAGAGAGGACTCAAAACTTCAGGTCATCCTCAGCAAAATTCAGGAACCCCTCGAGTTTCAGGTTGCTCCCTTCTTTGGCAAAGAGGGGAAATGGGCATAGTGACGTTTTCAATACTGACCTCTCCCCATGGGCTCCAGAGATCTAGGCAAGCTAAGTATTTCCAAGTGGAGGGGAGGGATCTATGCAATTTAGGGTCTGCCCCCCAAGACTTTCCTAGGCTGGCCCCTGACTGTCTTCCAACCAGAGGGCAAGGAGGCCCCCACCACTTTCTTCACTGGCAACCTCCAGGCTCCCGCCTGCCTGCTGGGCTGGACCAACAACTCCTATTTTCAGGAGAGTCAATGGGTGGGAATTAGAATTAGGAGGGAAAGCACAGCACAGGGTTTTGCAGCCACCTCCCCAGAACGGAGTCCAAACAAAATGAACAGCTACACTATGTTGTTCATAAGCAAAGCTGGCCTTAGAAATACATAGCATTAGATATCTTGCTGGACATCGACAATTGTGCTAATAAAGCCAATGAGCAAAAATAGCTATCTTTCCTGTTATCTAACTCCTGAAATGCCAACACCATCTAAAGATTAGAACAGGGAGGGTGGAAGAATTGAAGACCAACGTCTCCTGCTTGACACAAATCCTGAGAGGACTCAATCATGTTTTGGATGTTTCTGGTTATAAAAACCCTTAACTGACTCAGATTTTTGGATAATCTCGCCTATTAAAAAATTAGCCCCAACTGTATTTTCCAACAAAGGGAATGACTTCTGCGTTGTTAAAGAAGAAACCTTTTAACAAAAGGCCTGCCAGAAAAATAGAGTACCAAGGAATTAAAATTTGTAGAAAGTGCCTTTCTATACCTGGGAAGAGGACTGTTTCTGGAAAGGGCATGAAGTAAATGGAAGAACAATCACAAGGAGGGCTTCACGGAATTTCTTGTAGCTCTCATTAACAAACAAACAAACAGAAAAACTCAGAAAACAAAACCAAATAGGTTGTCCATACCTAGGAAGAGGGGCCTTGTTTAAAAAGAATCTTAGTATCTTTAACCCATAAAGATAAGGATAAGAAGGCTTGCCAGAACGTGGGGCAATAAATCAGAGGGGGAGCAGGGCTAACACCCAGCAGAGCATCTTTGTCATTACATGCAATTATGACCAGGATTCAATAAACAAGAGTTAGTGGAAAAGTAAAATGGCAAAGCAGTCAGCAAACACTACGTGGATAAGGAAGCAGGTTTTCATAAAAGGTATTTATTTGCCAACCAAACCTACGGCTCTGAGATATAACCTTGAAAATCTGATTAATACAGAAGCTATTTATAGTTAGATATTTCTGGGCGACCTGTACTTTTCTTTTGCTTTCAATGTAACCTGTCTTAAGTGTCACAAGACATTTACAAAATCAACAAGGTCCCTTAAATAATCTAATCAAACTATCTTATGTACCCCCTTGGCTTTGAAGCAGGTTTTACATAAACTAGCACTGAGATTGACGTTTGTTCCTACAGCTCTTCTAAGAGATGGGTAGATACCCTCTTTCCTCTGACCACACACTTTATTTACATCTGGCCTAAATCTCCACTGCAGAAATTTGAGCTACTTTCTGGCTCTGCAGCCTCAGAAGAGATCAATGATCCCTATGGGTCATTGCCTCTAAATATACCAAAGCTACTGCTCAGCACAGACTGAGCGAAAAACATCTTCAGGCTTTTAGGAAACTCTTCTAACATAAAAACAATCCATAAACAGAACTCAGAACTTCATTTTACAATGAGTTTTGGATGTAAAAATGAACGTGACGCAGCCTATTAATTACGGAGGAATGTGAGCCAAGTCTGTCTGATGCAGCCTGGTTCTTCCCACACCGTGAGGGACCAACGGATTGCTGCTTGTCAGGGTCCCTGCACCATAACAGATTTGACATAAACAAGTAATAGATAGTAACTGTAAACTTCACTCAGCCTTTGAACAGTGACTTTTCAGTCATTCTACAATGGGTTAAATTATATCATTCAAGAGGTGAGCACATTTTTCCGTGAAAGGTTTGATGCAATCTCAAGATTATGTAATGGTCTTCACTGAGTTTCTTTTTTCATGTGTGGCATTGTGACCCAACAAAACCTTAATGAGTTAGCAAAGCAACTTCACACCTGCATAGTTCCTTTGATCAATTACACCTTAGAGAGATCTCTTCTTACATAATGTTCAAGTTAATAGTTCTCTTAGAGGAGCTGCTGAGAAATCATTCACTTCGGCACCAGTACTTCATACATGTGAACAACACACTTGACAGAGAAATGACATCAGACTGCCTGCCTTTTCGGAAGGAAGACTGGAAAAAAAATTGCTTCCTCTCTGTCTTCAAGTACTCATTTTTACAAAGGAAACGGACCATAGGAACAAATTTTTAACTCCCATCATCATTAACAAGCATTAGTAGCAGTTATCAAGCAAGGAGGGTAATTTTTAGGTAATAATATCAAATTGTACTAAGATGACATGGGAACCAGCTCTAACCCTCTATTATACTTAATAGACAACACTAGCAGAATTCACATTTAACTGCTCTTACTCTCACAGACCAGTCCCGCAGCTCATCACTAGGCTGGCCTGCCAGCATCTCTTTGCTTTGTGCCCAAAGCTCCTGTATGCACTCTCCTGCCAACCTCATTCTCTCTTCTCTTCCATCAATTCCTGCTCTTTAGTAAGGTCACTCACGCAACAGAGTAAGCCCCTGATAATGGCTTTATTTTTTTACTTATTCCTAGTGCAGGTACATTTTAAAGCATGTCAGTAATTAAAGAAATAAACAATTGCCTTCTCTTTTTTATTTTAGAAATTATTCTAGTTTTATCATGGTGCAAAGGTGTCTAGATTTGGCAGCTGATAAATACATAATTTGGGATTCATGACTTTTGCTTTTATCATTCAGTATTTTTTTTGAAGTGTAAGCAGAGCTCTGTTTTATAATGTTTGACTGCCAAATGAAAGCAATGAGGGTGATAGCGTTGTCAAAGGCACAGACTCATCCTTCCTACCTGGAGCACAGCCTCATGATTTTTATGAGCCTCTGACAAAATCCCAATGTCTACCATACCATGTGCTCTATAATTAAAATCAGATAACACTCAGATAACACGTTTCAGCAACCCAAGTGTTCCTTGGGTTTGGGACGTCACACTTTGATCTATGCTCTTGTATCATGATGAGGAGAGAGGTGTCTTTAAGCTTCTAGGTATGGCCAGTTCATGTCGCTAATTCTCTGGAAACAATTAGAGCCTCCACAAGGATGAAGCCACTCTATGCATCAGAGATGGTCTATGACATTTTAATTGTTAAAATATTCAAAAATCCACTTGATGAAGAAAAAAAAATTCAGTAGATTTCTTACTGCTCTTGTTCTAAGCTGTACTTCTCTTTTAAAATTTGGTTTTAAAATAACCATTCTCTTAAGTGTCATTTCACAATATATTTACACAATCAGGACTTAGGTCATCTGATTTCTCCTCACCTCTAGGCACTGAAGTGAGTTTTACATAAAGGATTCCTGACACACTGGAAATTATTCCCCCAGCCCTTCAGCGGAGACCAGTTGTCCTCTCCTTGCTGACTACAGACATTATTTACATCTGGCCTAATCTCCACTGCAGTGATCTGAGCTACCTCCTGGCTCTGTGTCCTCAGAAGAGAGCAATAATCATTGTTCTTTAAAAAGATTTTATCTATTCATTTGGATGCGGGGCTCTATCCCAGGACCCTGGGATCATGACCTGAGCTCAAGGCAGATGCTTCACCGACTGAGTCACCCAGGCACCCCAGGAATAATCACTATTGATCAAGACCTCTAATATGCAAAAGCTACTACTCAGAGTAAGTGAAAATAATCATCCAGTTTTTACTAAAATAAATCAAAAATCTCTTATAACGTATAAAAGTATCTAGATACAGAATTCAGAGCATAATCTTACAGTGAGACATGAATATGAAGAGCAGATTTAATGTACTCTTGATCGTAGGAGGATCTGAACTAAGCTGCTTGGCTAAAACCACAGCTCCCAACTACTAATGATTATTATTGTCAAAGTTATTGAGTACTTAAATTAAATGTAATAGGGAGTTGGAGATGGTTTCCAAGTTGTCATAATAGAGTTTGATATTATTTCAAAAATTCACCTTCCTTTTGTGTATCAGCTAGTAATGTTTGTTCACAGTGACAATAGTCCAAAATCATCTCCATAGTTCTTACTAAATTTAAGAAATGAGTAATGGAGAAAGCTGAAAGAGGGAAAATATGTCCTCCTTTCTGGGTTTCCATCTAAAATGGAATATAGAATGGTCATATCCTTCAGTCTTTGGTTGAAAAGGCAGACAAATTACAACTCCAAAAAAAAAAAAATGATTGATCAATGTTCATATTCTGTTCCCTTAAAAGAAATATTCAGAAATCATAAAATGATACAAATATTTTACTCATTTTTATTTGGAGGGTAATTTGGAACTATTTTATCTAATGTGACATAGGGCACATTATACTCAATTGGATACACAGGAACATTGTGTAGGACGATGATGTGTATGCCCACTAATATAAGCTCTGTGAGGGCAGATGCAATGTCCATCTTGCTGGATGGCATTCTCTGTGTACACAACAGGTGATCACAAAGTATGTGCTAAATGAATCTAGGCCAAAAGGGCTTCCAAATAGGAAAACCATATTTGATAAGCGTGGGGCCATGACAACATGCCTCGCAGACCTCCAACTAGAGGAGAGTAATTGACCAACAGCCCCAGCTGCCAGGCTCTGAAACCTATCTTTATCCTTGGGCCAAGGCCATGCTTCCTGTGGGTGGTACCAGCGGTGGCTGATGACAGCAGGGAATTTCTAAGGTGGGCTCATTCTTGGGAAACAGGAGATTCTTCTGATGGCTGGCTGACTCAAGGGCTCCCCAAAGACTGCTCAACCCTTCTGAGGTTGCACGGACTTCCAAGATACTTCTAACTTTTCCTCTCTCTCTCTCTCTCCCCCCTTCATTTGGAAGCAGAGTTGCATGGCCATCTGATGCCTCTGCCACTCTTGGCCAGTTCCCTCCCCACTTTCTTTTATGTAAGTGTTCCCCGAATAAAATCCTCACATGGTTAATTTTGTCTTGGCGACTGCTTTTTGGAGGACCCAGCCTAACATAATAAGAAACTCCAAGATTGAACAATTCTCTGGAAAATTAATAGCTCCATTTTAGCATCTACTTTACTATAAATTAATATACTATATTAAAATATAATAATATACTACATGTTTAATTGTAAATTCATATACCACACCAAATTTGACCATAAATTATTACTCTCCTTTGAATTACAAATGACTTGAATGGAGTATTAGTCCTTGGTCCTGGGTCAAGATCCTAACCTTAGATACATGCCCTATAAGTTCCTACCTATACTTTTAGGAGAATGAGTTGATTCAGACTATAAAGTTCATTGCTGAATCTGGACTTTAATCTTATTTTTCAGTATGAATGACATGCATTTTAATAATATGCTATTCTTAAATAAAAACATTAACATCTTTAATTCCCTACTAATCTCCCTCCTCATTTACAAAAAGGGAAACAAATATTTATATAATGAATGCTATTATTCTACTGTTTGATTAATACAATCCTCCTAATAGAATGCAGATAAGTTTCTCAATTGTTTTATAATATATTTAACATATTTCTACTCACAAAAGGTATTTTCATCAGTAAGCGTGGCATTAAATTTGAAGATTTTATTTCTTCAAAAATATGACTGTATTAACATTATGCATGACTGTTAAAATTTTCTATCTTGTATTTTACATTTCTATGTAATGCCTCATTTCAGACCCTGCTAGACTGAGGAACTCTTGAGATCAAGATTTGTTATATTTATTTTATGTTTTTTTATTACTATAGTTGAATTTACATAATTTACATGATGAAACTCACTTGGAATTTTTCAGTTAAGCTTCCAAATATCTAACAAGTACTTTGCACATGTCCACTCTAGCATACTGAGAGAACATTGCAACTCATATTTCCCCTGTTTGCTTGGAGAATGAGAGCACACAATTTTGATGCTCATCATAGTCCTAGAAAACCTAGAAATATTTATAAATTTAACTATTAACCTTCTCAAGAACCAATATTTTGATCATTCACCCATGGGTTTAATCAAACATTCTCAGGATTCTGAGATTATGTTCAGGGAATGTATGGAATGATAAGTCAAGGTACAAACAGCTGAAGAGTCAAAAAATAAAAGATTCCATTTACTACCCAAGGCGAAATACTCCAGGTTAGTTTCAAATATCAAACGAGAGATGAACACCAGACTACAAGAGGTCCCCCACCCCACCAAATCATGTGAAATATCACTCCTCTTTATAATTTACTTATAACTAAAAAGAAAACCCTTTCAAAACATAGTACCCCTTTTCCCACTTAGTCCTTGTTGGCAAGTATAAAAAATGTACATATATTTGGATGTTAAATGGCAAGAAAATGTTTCTACTTGAGTGCTACTATCAGAAGTGCTTGGTGAATATAAATAATAATCATATGACATTTAACACTGGGTTCCAGCAAGAGTGGCAAGCCACTACCACCTTTCAACAAGGCAAACAGGATCCAAGCCAGAACCTAAAGCAGATTCACAAACCTTGAAAAAAAGCTATTGCTCTCCCCTCCCTTCTCTCTTAGGCCTAGTCCTGGTTTGATCATTAGATGACAACCTGTGTATTTGGCGGCTGATTGATACACAGTTTCTTATTTCTACTTTTACTGTTTGATATTTTTGAAGTGTGAGAACAAAATCATGTTTCATTACACAGAGACCACAGTGACATTACTATCAAAGGACCATGCTTGCTCAGCAGGAAGTCCCTGCACACGGTTACATAACCCCTGAGAAGGTATGGTTTCTGCCTTGATTATCACTCATTTCGTACTTAAAACAAAACAGGAGATTTCTTTTGGCATGATGAATTTGTGTGTGGCCTGTGTGCATGTTTGGAATATAACCCTTCTGATCTTTATGCGTCACGATTAGGGGAAGGTCGTGCCTTTACTTACCTAAAATCCTGCCCAGTACAAGAGACCTGACGGCACTGAATTCTGTACCTGATGACAGGTGGACTTGTCTCTTTGCATTCTTGTCAATCTATAGAATTGTTACATGAGGTGCAAACAGCCAGATGGATGCCATTTTGTTGGGAAGATGATAGAAAGCCAAGGAAGACAAAAGAAAATGATAAAACAGGCAACTGTTAGTATGGCCCCCAAGATTTAGAAAAACAAATTTTAAAGAGCCATTTACAAAGGTGAATGATATTTTCTAAACCTTCTATTCTACCCTCAGGTACCAGTGCACCCCATCTTCTATCCCCTTATATCATTTTAATTTTCTCCACTGTATGAGAAATCCAAAATTGGTAAAGCTAAAAAAAAAAAAAAAGAAAAAGAAAAAGAAAGATACGAGTTATTTTCACCTTGATACCTTTACCTAGGTTGGTATTTTCACTTGAGTCATTCAGCTAAGACATTTTCCTCTATGTAGAGGGCCAAAACATTCGTGCTTTTCTTCAAAAGCTGGTAGAATGAGCAATTCCACTGGTTTCATGAAGTAGCAATACCCCTACTAGTAGTATGTACGATAAAATAGACAGCTTTCCCTCCTGAATGATGTAAAACAAATGAGGAAAGTCTGGCATTTTGGGTATCAAACAGTAATCATATCTTGGACAGAATCTTTATCCTTTCAAAAACTAGACCCCGTCTGGCAGTGTGTCGATGGTCTGTGCGAGAGCAGCCCTGGAAGGATGTCTTCAGTCTATTCATTATCATAATTCTGCCGACGGTCCTTCATGCTGGGGAATCGTTAACTGTAAGCACTGCTTCTGTTGAATGTATTATATATATTACCTCTACGAAGACCACGCCTTCTTCTCTGTTAATCTCTACGTGGTGAAGCTGCCCATCCGCCATGTTTTTGAAATCAAAGTTAACGACATCAGGTTCTTGGTATCTATTTAGCTTGTACCTGATCTGCAAACTTCCTAGAGTAGGGAAGAAAAGTTATATTTTTAGTTAAAATTGTAGTTTAAGAGCTACTTATAAAAACTCAGAGTACTCTTTTTAGCTATTAATTTCAGGTGGAAAATTCACAGTAGCTTATTGGATGTCTCCTTTCCTCATAATTCCTAGAAGTCAGCTTCTGTGTCAAACTGCCCTATTTTCAAGATCAAGACCACGCATGCTGCCAATAAGCAGTCTTTCCTGCAAATCTTTAATTTTCCCCCTAGAAGTCAAATATGCAGTGAAGCATAAGCAAATCTCTATACTAGTCTCTAACTTAAAAAAAAACACACCTAGTATACTGTTGTGGAATACTGCATTAACATGCTTCCACAATCTCACCTTTGAAAAAATACATCTGCCACTCTAAAATGCAGTTGACTAATGGAATTTTTATAAGCAAATATGGTTTTACTGAAGATGAAAAATATTTCCACGTGGTCACAGTCATAGACTTTGGAATGAAATCAGGATGAAATGAATGGTCTTTAGCCAAACTTACCATGAGAATTAATACTATTCACTTAGCTGCCTGCAAAGATGCCAATTTATTTCACAAGGTATCTTCAATTTAGCAAAGAAAATATCCTAATGTATAGATAAGCTTCAAGCTCAAAAGATACACAGGGAAGGTAAATATACTTATTAATCAATATTATTTTTATTTTAGTGTTCAGTGCCCTTGGGCCATATTTATTTGAGTTGAAATGATATATTCAAGTTTATAAATTTATTTTCCTCACTCAGATAATTTATCTATAGAATTTTTATCTTTAATCTGGATATAGGGAGGAGAAAAAACATCAGCAAGTGGTTTTCTGTGACAAGGCTTCTGTAACATACACATGTCCTAATCCACAAGCCATTGCCCTGTACCAGCATTTTCCATGACTATTTCATTGCTGACCATTAGAACCAACAGATTACTTTGGGGACCTTTTCCTATATATAATGGTAGGTTGTTAACATTCCCTCAAAACTTCTCTACTTTTAATTGAAGGAAATATTTACTATATACAAATAGGTATCTTCTTTCAAAATGACCCACAAAATTGATACTGATATTATATGAAATAGTAAAGAGCTTTTAGCAATAATACAATATGGTAAGTATTTTATATAAATAAAAAATTAACACTGAATGTAAAATTATCAAAGTTATAATAAGCTAAAGCTATCTTAATTTTAAGTAATCCTTTTAGATTAAATTTATAGGATAGTCTTAAAAATATCGAATACAAAAAACAGGCACGCTTTTCTTCCTGTTCGTAGTTTGAGAGGCAAGAACATGAGAACTATCCATATTATTACTAATCTAATGTTCTAATTCAATTTTCTCTCTCTCTCATCTAAAAGCACTCACCATTTTTGGCAATGATAACTGAAAGGTATTCTTTATAAAAGGAGCTCACATAAAGCAGTAAGCTTGGTGCTTGTGTTGTTCGAAAGCTAAATTTGATCATTTCTCTGCTCAGTTTCATATCGCCATGAAATGAAGCAGCGTGGGAGCTGGAATTTTTACTTAAGGAATAATTTTCTTGAAAATTGTAAATCACAGATGAGCCAGATCCAAAATATGCAGAAATCTCTGGAATGATAAGACACATTTTATGTTAAAAAAATTAAGTACAAGGATCTTGTTTCAGGTATATTGATATTTTCTAATTAAATAACAAATTGTATAGATACAACAAATAGCCCCAAACCAGGACTAAATAACACAGGAAATTAATAGAGCTTTTATGACTGTCCTTGAAATGGCTTTATGTTAGAATTATATGTAATTAATTTGCTAGTTAACCTTGTAATTGAAAGCATAACGTCCCCCTCTCTGACTTCAGACACAAACCAGGTTTCTTGGCTTTTATCTCCCTTACCATCCATTTTCTTACTTAAATTTTTAGTCCCATCTATTATTTTGTAGCTAGGATGCACTAGTCTTCCTGCAATAGGAAGGAAGGAAGCTTGAGGGGTGTTCTTACCTTTCAGGATCAAGAGAAAGAAATGTTCTTTTTTGCCTAAACACTTTCCCCTATTTATTGTGCCCTATGAAAAGAAGCTTAAGTCCAGTGTTAATATAAGATGGGCAGCAGGGTTCTGTGTAGCAGTGATCAACATAAGGAACTATCCAGCCTCTTTTAGTTTTACAAAAGTGTAGTACTTTACTTATATGAGGTTAATATCCCAAATTCACACACACATGCATGTGCATGCACACACACACTACCTGTTTATTTATACATGTATGAAAATGAGGAGGACACTGGAGGAATGATTGGAGCTGGGTCCTTGGACTCTGCTTCTCTCCATTACTATAAAGGACTAGTTGTGGAACGTGAGTTGTAAATGACGCTCACCGGGTAATATAGCAACATCTGCATTCCCTTGGCACTTGAAGAGTGTTTTTATTTGCTTGTTTTATTATTTTTATTTCTGTAATACACTTTTTATATGCAATACAATACACAGATGCAGAGTAGCATTCTTGATTGCAGTTAGCAAGCTGAACTAGAAATCATTTAGACTCAGAAAGTAAAGACAAGTTCTTCAGAAGAGGTGCTCTTTGTTCTAACTTTATTTAGAACTCACGACCATGAGATCAAGACCCAGGCCAAGATCAAGAGTCGTCAGACACTAAACCCACTAAGCCACCCAGGCATCTCTTAACTTAAAATGTAAACAGCCTCCTAGAAGGATAGCAGTGGTGTGTGAGTTATTATCAAGGGGTTGACTTGAAATTATAACTTAGTTCTGATAAAGTGTAGATGACTTTTAACCCACTTTTCATGAAATAATCCCAAATGCTTTCTTTGCAAAGCAGGAGTTGCTTCAATTTGGAGGCAATTTTTGTTAGCCTCCTTCAGGAAAAAGGTTCAGTAGCTCAGACACACTCAAATAAAGCAACTGAATTAAACATGATAGCAGTTTTCTAGGAGCAACTATGAAAGCACAACAAATGTTTGTGTGTTCAGAGAAGTCCGTCCAGAACACTTAATACTACACTCAGTTCTTTCTTTCTTCCATGACATAGGTCTGTGAACAAGACAAACTGAAAAATATCCCACTATTTTACGTCACGGATAGTAGCCACATCACAGAGCAAAATGCCTGAGTATCTCTTTTTTGTTACATGTGCATATTTAATGGAAAAGTTATTTTTATTCTTGGAAAAAATATTTGTTTGGCAAAAACCAAAACACAATCCTTCCTAAATCTCCTTTCATGGTTGATGATCTTCATCAAAAATAACAATAATGCCTTTAGAGATTTTAAAATAGAGAGCTGCCCCAAGGGACAGGTTGTTGACAGCCATAATACTTAAAAGCATCAACATCAGATAGAAAAAAGCAGATTAAGCAGCCAACACTTTAGGACACCTAGAGGCAACTTGAGAGGCTTTATTATTAATAGATACTATTTTTTTTAAGAATTGAGGCAAATATTTAAGAAATGAAATGGGATTGGCATGAAACAGGTAATTGGCAAAAAAACGAAATCCGAAATGGAACTATTTTTGCTTCCAATTAGCTACCCAGAAAATTACTGCAAGATGTCTTCTTCATGTTGGGCGAGTTTTCCTGTCAGGACACCCCATGCCATACTTACCCCTGGAGCAGAACGGCCCTGTATATGCAGAGAGGGTGCAGTCACAAGAGAACCCACTGAGCTTTTCTCTGCACTTCCCTCCATTTTGACACAATTTTCCATAGCTGCTGCAGTGCCCTCTACAACCCGGCTCCACTCCGGGCGTCACCTTAGCTCTTTCTTCCAGGTCCAGGGACATTCCGTTCAACTGCAGAGACCGAATGCAGCCCAGAAAGCCCCTCTGTCTGGTGGCCGTTCCACCTAAAAGGGAAATACTGCAAATGGAAACATGTTCCTGGGTGTTTTATTCAGGATTTCAAGACCAGATAAAACTGAGGCCTCAGAGAGCACGGCAAAAGCTGTGGCCTTACGGGCAAAATTGGATGAGCCAACATAATTTGGGGAGCATGCTGAAAATTGTGACGCACTACTGAGAGAATTCAAGAAGATAAAACATGAATTCAGTTTTTTCCAAAGGTTGAATTTGTTACATATTGGTTTCCTAAAAATGATTTATTAAAATGTAAGCCAGAGAGGTTTTTTGTTTTGTTTTTTAGTTTCTTTCAAAGAACAAAATAAGGCTGTATCTTATGGACTGATAGTCTTAGGTAGAAGCTTTTTTTTTTTTTTGCAATTTTAAGTCAGCATATATTTGTGGGTCAGTGTGGCTCGTTCTTCATATTGAAACCTGATCCTGATGCTGGTATGGTATTAATTTATTGAGAATTATGAAAGACTCCTTGAGCTCTTCTAACGACTGTGCACTGATATGGTCTTTGGTCGTTACCCTCCCATCAAAAACATGGTAACTGAGATTATTTGCTTTTGTCTGGCATACTTCCCAGTGAATTTTTTCTAAATACTGGTCCAGTGTGGTTTGATGCAAGCTTGGGAAGATTCTCAACAAACTGGGGGCAGGGGGTTGATGGAGAGACAGTGATGTAGCATTTACTGGCTAATGCATGACAGTATGACTTATCAAGTGACCCCTGAAGAGGTTTACAATGTCTGCGTGGAATCAGACCCTGCTCTTCTAAGGCAGAGAGAGGCTCTTAAAGCTTAAGGAATATAAGTGTCACCTGGAAGCCTTCTTAAAAATAGAGCCTTGCTCCAAGAAACACTGATTCTGTGGGCCAGAAATAAGGGCTGTGAATCAAAACAATCAACAAACCTCCCAGGTAGATCTTATTCAGGTGGTCCCTTGACCCCACATTTCATCAGCATGATCCTAATAAGAATGTAAGCTCAAAGAGGCCCTTCACCTGGTGTCCAGAAACACCATAAAGTAATACTCAGAACTTAAGTGGGCAAATAGTACTCTAATCTAAATAGTCTGGATGGTTCTACCCAGAGGCGTTAGATGATCACAGGTCCTCTAAAAAGGAGCTTTGTCGCTGAACAGATGATGTGGTCTCATGGCCAGGATCTTACACCTGCTCTGTACAGACTGGCTCTTCCTAGGACATGCTGGCTCCCTCCTCAACCACGTCACTTAGCACGCTCCTCTAGCCTTCATCAGTTAACATCTCCTTATCCTCAAGGATTAAACAGGTTTGGTTTTTTTTAACCTTCAGAACCAAGAGTTGGCCAGAAAGACCCTACATAGGTCTTGGTCACCGACTACCAGGTTTTACATTTTACCAAATGACTTTGTATATTATCAGCATATATCTGCTTCAACCACCCTGTACCCTCGCACACAGAGCTGTGCCTGACACAGAAGAGCTGTGCAGTAATGACTTATAATCATAACTAATTGATCAGCAATTGACACTAATAACTGATTATTAATAACCAGTTAATGCACTGGCTCATGAAACTGGATTATGCCATGGGGGTGGGAGCTGGGTGCTTGGTGCTTCACAGAGAGAACACTATTGCCCGCACAGGGTCCCCAAGCCTGAGAATGAGGATAAAACCCAAGGAATATTTCTGAATCCATTAATTCTGTATTTTTGAATAATGAAATACGATGAAGGGAAAACCAAAAGAATTTCTAAGAATTTTGGACTCATTTCACTAGTGGTATTTACAATTCAGGTTCATAGACATAAGGGTCCCCATTCAAGCACCTGGACTTAAACTTGTATATTGAAATTGCTTCAGCTGACATAATTTGTGCTTCTTCTGTGACGCACATACAATGAAGTCATATTTTTATTTATAAATCCAGATGCAGCATGCTATGGAGCCAGACATATTCCGATTCCAGTTTATGTGGGCATGGCAGGGACAAAGGAGTTCATCTCATCCCAGAGTCTCAGAATAGCTGACAATCTTCTTGTTTCCTCCCTCCTACGTTTACTCTGTCTCCTTCCACTCCTGAAGGCTCTCTCCTCCCCTTATCCTTAGGACTCCTCTTCCTTTCCTTCCACATTAAAGCTGCTCCTCACCTTAGCTTCAGACCTCCCTATTCTCACACTCTGCTAAGTCACGTCAATAGAATGTTGAGAGCTCAGAGTTAAGTCTTTGACCAAATTCTCTTAGCATCCTTGCTGGACTTTTCTTTGCTGGGTAAGGAAGCCCACAGCCTTGCTTTTAGCTTTGGCCCGGGAACTCTCTGGAGGAGAGTCCGGCGCTGGGAAGTCTGGATTACAGGTGGATTCCTGGTGTATTTCATTTATTTCATGTTAGAGTACTTTAAATCATGATATATAGGTTATAGTACACAGTAATGTTAAATCACAGTCTGTTAAGCATTTGTCACTCTGAAGCAGCAAATCTCTCTGCTTTAGGAGTTGAACTCCCTTTGCCAGTGACATCATAACTAAATAACATGGGAGTCCAACAGCTGAATACAATTCCTTTTCATCTGCCCCAGCTTTATTCTTTTTTTTTAAAGATTTTATTTATTTTGAGAGAAAGAGAATGAGAGAAAGAGAGCACGAGAGGGAAGAGGGTCAGAGGGAGAAGCAGACTCCCTGCCGAGCAGGGAGCCCGATGCGGGACTTGATCCCAGGACTCCAGGATCATGACCCGAGCCGAAGGCAGTCGCTTAACCAACTGAGCCACCCAGGCGCCCCTGCCCCAGCTTTATTCTTATCTGTTTTAATTTGTTCTAGGTGATGAGGAACTAGAGGCATACAGAATTCCAGGGACAAGCCCATGGACACAGCTGAGGAAATATTAAAATAAACACATTCAGTTAGAGGCAGTAAAGGGCAAAACCCTACAGTTGGCCTTTTATTGCAAACTGTGTCTCCACACCAAAATATGGTCAAAAAAAGGTAATTTTCATTTTCTTCTATTCCTTAGATCATTTTTGGTTTGAACAGCGTTTCAGCTCTGCCAGCTCTACGTAGGAGCTCTTCGCTGGTCACGGTGTCTGACATGGGAGGTACGGAACTATCTGCAACTGATCTTGCCCTCACAGAGCTCATGGTCTAGTAATAGATTTAGACAGGGAAACACATGATGTTTATAATGGTAGAAATAGGTACCTGGTGAACAAGAAGGTCAGAGGATGGAGATATTAACAGGAAAAAAACCCCACATATATGTATTAAATACATATATTTCTAATAGTGAAAAGAAAATCAACACCCAGCCTTGCAAACAGGATTTCTGAATTGTGTACTTGTGAAGAGTTAATATTTACCTAATCAAATAAGTTTATTTTTTTAAAGATTTTATTTATTTGAGAGAGAGAGAGAGAAAGAGAGAGAGCACATGTGAGAAAGCACGATCAGGGAGAAGGGGGCAGAGAGGGAGGGAGGAGCGGACTCCCTGCTGAGCAGGGAGCCCGACACGGGGCTTGATCCCAGGACCCGGAGATCATGACTTGAGCCCAGGGCAGACACTTAACTGACTGAGCCACCCAGGTACGCCCTTAATCAAATAGTTTTAAACTACATTTTCAAATTATCAGGAAGTCTAATTAAACACAAGCATACATGTCATACATGTGTTGAGGATTTTTGCTTTACCATTAGGTTTCAAGTTAATAACTTCTTATTTTAAGAAGAACTATTCTGGAGAACATAGCGAATGTAAATAGTATTGAGCTTGAAAGCTTAATTAAAGATTCCAATGACTTTTCAGGGTTAGAGTGGGTCCAATTAAAATGAGCTGCCGTTTGATTAATTGATTATGGATGTTTCCACTGAGCTATTATGTTTGGAACTGTCTTCCAATTAATTTCCTATCAATTTACCTGCCATGCTATATCAGATATAATGAATTCTGGAACTTCACAAACACTAGGTATCCTGAGAAACTAATGACTAACCTTAGTTACTGAATCTGTTCACTTACATAACAGTACTGGGATCTGCACCTAACAGGTGCACTAGGCGATGAACAGAGACTGAGTCCAACCCTTTTATCATGTTCATTACTCCCAGGAAGTGAGTCTAAGTGACAGATGCTATTGTCACGAAATATGAGCTGGCTCTTTCCTATGCCAATTTTTTTTTTTTGAGCAGGAAGACCTTTAATTTTTTAATGGCAAATTATTTATGTGCTGTGCTTGAATGCTATTGAGGATTAACTGGGAACAACTGTGTATTTGCCCAGGGGCCTTAGAAAAAAAAGAAATCAAGATCCCACATTTCTCTTTAAAATTTAAAGTTATAGAAACATGTCTGGCAGAGTACACGGGCTCTCCCTAACCATGGTACTGTGGCAGAGAAAGGCAGCTAAGGCTCTGACCACTGAGATCAACTTGGAACAGGAAAGTGATAGCCCACGCAGGCTGGGCCCAGGACCAAGTGAGGGGATTGAAGGGAAAAAATGGTCTCCTGTATATTATGTATTGGATCTTTAGTCCTGGTCTACCCAGCCATCCTTGGGAAGGCTTAGCCTTGTAGAAATGGTGCATTAATGTACAGAGCTGTGAGACTGGACCCCAGCTATAATTTTGCCATGGAATGTTCCTCATTGACCATAACCCTAGGACAGCCCGGGGGAGGACGACCGTTCTCCCTCACGTTCAAAGAACTATTACGGCTGAAATAGGAAGGTAGTGTAAGCAACAGTGTCATAGGGCAGAAAATGCAGGCACTGTTCCCTGAACCAAAGTCAGTGGTGAGAACATGGCCTCATGGTAGTCCCAGCAGAAAAATGTGGGTCTATTTAGTTTTCTCACATGCCAAGGCCATAGCACCTCTCTGGTTTGACCTCCTAAAGCATATTTTAAAGAAATGAACTGTTGGTGGTATGAGTCATATTCTCTGCTCTTAAGAGATCCCATGTGAATTCTGATTTCAGTCAACAGTCACTAAGATTTGCTCACTAAAAATGCAAAAGTACACTGAGCGCTTCTTAAGCTAATCGTGAAAAAGCCATCTCAAGGAGGAGAGAAGAACACAATTGAAGTAAATGATATGATTGCATGAAAGAGAAATGTGGCTTTCATTGCACTGTGCTTTCGTGTGTGGGAACATATTTACACAAAAGAAAATCAGATTGAAATAAAAAGTATTCAAATGTAAAACTTTTTGACATGCTCATCCCAAAACTATTTTAGCCTATGAAAAGTGAACTAAAAGTAAAAAGACAAATCCTAGAATATATTATAATTAATAACCTCTGTTCATCAAAAGACACCATTACATATGCATATGAAAATACAATCCAAAGAGACAAGAAATTTGGAATAATGTATCTGGAATGAATCCAAAATATACACAGAATTCTTATAAATCTTTTTTTTTTTTTTAAGTAGGCTCCATGCCCAGTGTGGAACCCAACGCAGGGCTTGAACTCACAACCACAAGATCAAGACCTAAGCGAAATCAAGAGTCAGAAACTTCACCGACTGAGCCACCCAGGGCCACCCCCGACACCTTAAAAAAAAAAAAAAAAAAGAAGACAACCTTGTAGAAAATGGGCAACAGATTTGAACAGCCACATCATAAAGGAGGATATCCAAATGGTCAATAGCTATTTGGAAATGTCTCTTAAGGCTTAACATATGCACATCTTATGACCCAGTAATTCCACTGTTAGGTACAGACCCAACATAAATACAAGCATATGTTCACCAAAGGACCAGTACAAGGATGTATTTATGGCATCCAACTTTACAAGTACACAAAAGCCCATCCACCGGAAATAAATCTAGCTTTGTATTGGTACTGTCAGTTTCCCAAAAGATCCCCGGGTGATACTAATGTGCAACAAAGGGTGAGAACCAACCTTCAGAGCTTCAATATGCTCAGAGTTCAACATTAACCTTTGTGTATGGCATTTAGAAATGGTTTGCTCCAGAAGCTCAATAAATATATGTGGATTTGATGCAATTCAAATGCAATGCAAATGACTTCAGAGTCTATGTCAGGAGTTCTCACTTCTCCTTCAGGTCCTAGTCACAAAGTATTGAGATGGAGTTTGCCCCATTTAAAAACCTGTCAGTAAAAGAATTTAGATTGCAAACAAAAATTGCAGAGCTAGTTGAATGAAAATCAATTCAAGGCTAATTTAAGAAACTTCTAAGAAAAATGCTGAGTTTACAAACCAAAATAGAAAATGACCACTGTCACATTTCAGCTTAAAAAAACGATTGCTTCTTTTCTCTCCATCATTTCCATGGTTGGAGAATGTTTGCAGGGGAATGATAACAGCAGTGACTCTCGACATTGAGTCCTTGGTGTAACAGGGTCAAGGGCATATGTTTAATACACCAATTAACATCATGCCACTAAACTTATTTTTTAAAGTAATAAATAGCACCTCTGAATAGGACTGTTCAACTCAGGTCATAAATTACACACATACAGAAAGGAGAAAGTGAAAGAATGTGAAAAGGTCGGGAAAGACCCAGTGCCATAATTAAGAACAAGAATGGAGAAAGATGGGCAACAACTAGAAAGTGAATTGTCATTTTTATTACGAAAAGCAATGTGATGGTTGGGATATTTGGGAAAGGGGAGGAGATGGTCACTGCATTGGTGTTTACTGTTTCTAATTACATTCCTGTCAACTGTTTTCACTTGTTCATACAAGTGGTTTTATGTTCATTATTTTTTATTACTCCTTCTGGTTGCATGGCATCCTACAGTTTAGATGAATGGGAGACAATTGTTCCAATATTTGGAAGTACAGGGATCGTTCTGTTTTATAAATCTTTGGTGTAGACGAACACTAGTCCACCTCTGAAACTCTCATTTCCTTCTTTCTATTTCAATCGTCATATATCATTGTTGCTCATCTGAATCACATTTTTAATCATGCTTTCTATTTATTTTTACTGATTTTGCTCAGAAGGTAAAGCATCAGTCTTGCCTCAGAGTTTCACTCTGAAATGTGGACACACTTTACAACTGATTTTTAAGGGAGAGACTGAAGCCAGCAATTGAGAAAACATATTAGATGCCTTCAGGTTATCCCATTCCACTAGTCACTTCTGAGAGACCACCAAAATCCTTAAGCTCAAAAAAAGTATGTAATGTCAATAAATATCAACATAGGCCTGGTTGTGGTAGCACAGTGAGATGGAGAATATAACTGAAATCAAAATGAATATATATTCAAATATGCACAACATTTTACTTGTAGGTAAAAGTGTTACAGATATATCACAAACAATTCTATATTATCAAAATCTCTTATGTTTCATATTTGTAGTATTATAAAGTAACTTTATTGGGTATTTGAAATATTCCACAATAGTGTTAATGTTTTCTGCCAAATTTGTTTACAGACAAGAAGGTACATTTTTGGTAAAGCTACTAAATGCTGGGATACTAACATTATCTTAGACCGACATTAGTCTTACAGTTTTGTCCCATGTTTATAAAGATTTTGTTTCTATGTAACTTAAAACTATCTTCATCATCATCATTGTCTGAACTCAGACATTTTTTAGGAGTAGAAGTTATACTGTAGACTTACTCTTTACAGTTACATTTATCTCATTAATATATCCTGATACCCTAAAACAAATGACAGTCATTATGCATACTTAAAAATACTGATTAGTCGTAATTATTTTTAGGATGGTTGGGTTCAAACTCTTGAACTTGTAAGTAAGGGGAATGAAATTACCCTTTAAAATCTGAACCAGAGGATCAGTTCTGTTGAATCAGAGCAGAGACTCCCAGTCATCCACGGAGTCATGGCTCGGAGAACAGACTGAACTCTAGAATACTGGAAGGTATTCACACATGGGGAAACAGTGTCCAAGACAGGGTCCCTTCAATATTTGACTGTGTGTTGGCACGGAGCATATGAACAAAGAAGCCCAATTTCCTGGAAGTGTGTGACTGTGGGACGGGTGGGATCTCACTGAAGGAAAGGGGGGAAGGGGAATATTTTCTCCGGGCTGTGAAGAAGGACCAGCAGGCTTTTGCAGCCTGGCAGGACTATGGTTTGTAGGGCTCATAGTGTATAATCCAGACTGAAGGGTCAGGGAACAGCTTGAGTCATCCTACACATTATGATAAAGGAAGAAAACAAGAAACGCGAACTTCAGTTGAAATTGAAAACTGAGAAATGATGCGAGGATCCCAGACACCTACAAAGAAGGGTCTTGTCCCCAAGAAGATTAGCAGGGCTAAGAAGTAACACACTAACAGCAACAACCCATCCAGCACAAGTTGTGTACGTCTACACTTAAAGTATGGCCCACCACTGGTTTTCACCATCTCCTCTCCAGCCCCTGCCACCACTAACTCCCACAGGGACCACAGATCCAAATTCCTCGCCACTGTCTCACAAGACCCAGCATATAACTTGACCACAACTGACACCACGCTTTCCCTCAGACTGACTCTCCCCTCCGGCCACAATGGCTTCCTCCTTGCTCCCTGACTCCTAAAGCTCCTCCTCTTCACATTGAACATGGTCCCTCTGCCAGTAATTCTCTCCCTTCAGATGTTCACAGATGTTCCCTCTTTTGCTTTCTCTGGCCTCTCTCCAAAGGTAAGGTCCTCAGAGGGCACCCCCTGACCACCCCACTTCAAGTAGAAACCCCCCAACCCAAGTCATTTCCTGACATTTTATATTATTTATCATTATCTGAATTTGTATGCACACACACAGACACACAAATATGTGTGTGTGTGCATGCATGTACAAAATGTGTATGATATTAATAAACATATTATAAATAATATCTATTTTGTCTTACTACTTACCCTTTTATTGGCTGCCTCCTGTCTCCCACTGAAACATACTATCAGGAATGCAGAGAGCTACTTTTTGGTCTTAGTAAGTGTTATATTAAGTTAGTTCGAATTTTTATTGATTTTTTTACTAGTTTTTTACCCACTTTGCACTAATTTGGTGTAACCTTTTAAATTATAATTTAACCCCCATTGAAGTATTTTCATCTAGAAATTTAAAAAATATTCTGATTTGTTGAAAGTAATGTTACAAATTTAGACATTAATATTTTGTTGTGTAAGTATAGTTTTTATTAATTTGTTTGGGTCTCTTTCCTACGACAGGGGTCCACTTATGTGGTAGAGGTAAAGATAAAAAGATGTGCCTCTCCCTAAGCCTTTTAAAAAACAGGAGTCCTTCTTTCAATGTCATCACAGTAACCTTGTCAATTTTCTCAGTTACCTATGAGTAAAAAGAAGGGAATTATATAAACAGATTTTTATTAATAGTGGATGTAACAATTTTTTCAGAGATCTTTCTGCTTTTATTTTTAGTCTTCAGTGACTTGACTTAAACATAGTAATGATTTTAGTTTATAAAGCATAGTAATGATTTTGTTTATAAAACGTTCACACAGGAAGTCCTTGGATTTGAACACAGATGGGAATATCAAAAGCCTAACCAATTGCCACCATAAAGATGAAATCTCTTAGGTATATTTATTAAAATTATAACACGATTGATGGCAAAAGACTCAAGTCTGTTCCAACACAGTCTTCTGATATAATAACAGTACTTCTAACCATTACAACTACCTGAAATCAAATTAAGGCCAGGATTCCTATCACACACACTATATAGTGACTTCATTTCTATGAAGTTAAAATTCACACAAAGGATGAAAGTTCATGTTCAGGCGAACTGCAACAGATTTCACTGAAAAATTTGAGGACTGTTTCGACCTTCTCAATTTCCAAGAATAGTAAGGCTATTTCCAAGATACTGACAGATTTTAATTTGCCATACCTTTGGTTGCAGCCATCTCTCAGTTTTTGTATATCAAGAACTATCTATGTCAGTTTCCTGACTGAGTTTCTAGGATGTTACTAAAAGAAAAGTTATGTATTCCAAGTATTCCTTACTCTTTCCATACCCTTAAATAAGTCAGTTGAGTGGCTGCAAGATCATGATTAGGTTGTCTATTACAGTGCCCTATTCATAGAAGCTGCTCATTATTTATTAAATGAAAGAATTAATGATAGAAATAGGAGTATATAAATTCACTAGAAATCCCAAATGTCTCTTAGTCAAATAAGTCACAAATTGGCTTATCTTTTGCAGTGAGAGTAATAAAACAAGACTATTAAGCAATAAAAGATGTAATGGGAATCTGTTGAATTTTGTTCTAACACATAACTCTTAAAAATGCTTGAAATATAATTTCTGATCATTTATAATTTATTCGGCTTTATAGAGTTGTTGTGCCCTTATTTACATTAAACTATATGAGAAGTGATCAAGTAAGAAATAATTCCTGAACTTAATGGTCGATGAGTTCTATAAAGTAATTAGCAAAGACTGAAAATAAAACAGACACTTCCAGAAGGATTCCACTATCAAGTCTACACATACCAAGTGAATGTATTTAGGCAATAAAGGAATATCTGGATATAAGCATGAGGTAGGTGACCAGAAGGTATCCGAAAAGTGGGCAAAATGAGAGACACCAGCAGAAGAACTGATGATTTATACATTTTGCTCCTGCTTTTCTTTTTTTCCTCTGTTGGCCTGTTCTTTGACAGGGGTCCCTGTCTGTCATCAGCCGCAACTACACGGAGGATTCCTTAAATCCCCTGAGAACAGAGATAAACACCCCCCAACAAAACACTAAAAGCACTAATGTAAGAAATAAAACAAAACAAAACCAAAACAACCCAAACTAGAGCCAATTACATAATCTGTAATATTAAGAATCCAGGCTTAGGAATGAATCAAACACAAATTCAAATCTCATTTACTAGGTAGATTTCTGAAAGCAAGGCATTTCAACCACTTGTGCCTCAGTTAGTTCATCAGTAAAATGGGGTTAACCCATTTCACAGGTTGGTTATGAGGAAAAACTAAAACATCTGGCACGCCTAGAACATAGGTTCTCAATAAACAGTGCCTTGTTGTGTTTACCAGTTGGTATTATTTCATTTTGGCCCACCTCTACACTTAGGTCATAGAGTTCAATGACAAACTGCCTCCCAACAGAACTTACCCACGAAGAGCTGACTGTTGAGCTGTAAAAGGACGTGCCCATCAGCAGGAGCAGGCTGTGTCTTCGGTAAGAGCTGATCCACTTGAAGAGATGCCTCTTTCATGTTCCTTTCCACCCTGACGTGGTGCCACTGGTTGTCGTTGAAATGAGTGGGTGACTGCACCGAGATTTCAAAAGGCCCATTCCCCACATCAAATGAAAAGGTCACTACTGCTGGAGCTGGAAATAGGAGATACGACGATTGTTCCAGTTAGTCCCTGTGGTGGACAGAGGAGTCCTCAACACACTTAGGAATAGCACCATGGCATGGCAATCATGAAATATAAAAGTAACGGCTTAAATCTTATGGAAGGAACCGATGACATCAGTCAAGAATAGACGTGGAATGAGAACGGAAAATACATTTGGAAATAACACCCAGATTTTAAGAAATTCATCCTCAGAGTTAATTTTGCATATCGATAGAGCAAAGCTATCAAGCCAGAACAAGAAAACTAAATAGCATCTGGCATTTTATGTAAAAATTTTTACAATGATTCAAAGTTTATCTAATTTTAAAAGCACATAATATACATTTGATAATAAGATACTAATAGTGGCCTAAGAGTATACCAAAATTATATGGCATACAAAATTATATGGCTGGTCGATTTAATTATGTAATTCTGCAATTACCTGAGAATTTAGTTTTTAAAAAGTTTTAATTATTTGGATTTAAAACCCTACTTCAATTGGTTCTAGAGAATACCAATTATTTTCTCAAATTATTGCGTTATATATTAAATAATTTTCTTGCAGAAAGGCTAACTTAATATCATAGATTTTTTTTCAAAAGGACACAGTGAAAAGATTTAGCTGATAAAGTAGAAACACAGTAGTTTAACAATTAGTTAAAGGATTTACTATTAAATAGAATCCCACAAGCTTCTAAGGAAAAGGAGACTCACAGCGTAGCTCTATCCTTATAAAATCGGTAATCCCCAGGTTCTCTAAAAATACCCCAGATGAAGCTGTTGTCTTAAAAAAGAAAGACACATCTGCACTAAGTTCTCCATGGAAAGTAGGAAAATGAAGGTATGAAGCCTCAGTATTGAAGGAAGCTGAATTCCAAAATGACCCTGTTTAAAAAAAAAAAAAAGGAAAAAATCAAAAAGAAAAATTCATAAGATGAATGGCATAATTACATTTTCTATTATTAGCATTTATACAAACCTGCTTTTCTTTTTTCTATTAACTATATAGTATACAGGATGGGAGCCCAAGGATTGCAATCCTGGATTCCTTCCAACATAGGAGAGGAATGAACACTGCAGAAATGGTCTGAATGTTATATTTTATATTAGAAAATCAGCCTCACCCTAAACACCACCCTCTGCCCTAAGTGATATAAGAATCTGCCAAATATTGATTAATAGACTGAATTTTTTTTATAACTTGAAAATTGGAACACCTACATTCCTTCGAATAACAAAAAATCTAAAGAAGCTCAAAGCATTTTTTTGTTCTGACACCTGAAACACACACACTTCACAGAGTTACACCCTCAACTAACTGTTTTCATTAATGGGCTTTGCGATTTTCTAAACTGAGACTGGCATCCGAAATATTCTCAACTAATTAAAGATCAAGACACTACTTAGTCTGTGCTATGCTGATCTCCTCATGAAAATGCTCCTCTCATTCCAAATTATCTTCTACTTTGCGTGTAATAGTGAAGTAGATAAACAGCAGGAAAGGATTCTGAAAAAGTTTAAAAATGCTCAATATAAGGAGAAAAATGGGTAAAAGGCTGGGATATAAATTAAGAGCTCTGAGAAAAACTTATGTGGACTATAATTTAATTATGATTTCTGTCCACATGCAACTTCTTATGTTCACTTTTCCCATTCATTTTGCTGATGCTGTATTGACAACTTTCCTTTTGGAAAAATACCGTGGCGCTCCTATAACTGACCGTTTGGGAAATAAAATGTAAATGCAGTGGCACGAGGTGGCAGGAGTGAGATCCAAGTGGCTATGTGTGGTTGATGAGAAACACCATCAGAGAAACCAACTATGTATTGCTGCTACCACCAGCAAGTTCTCGACACATCAACCATAAACATGTATCTTGAGTTTGAAGCAAGCGCCTACATACGCCGCACTCACAACATTGGTTAAAATTCTATCTAAACTACCTTTCTCGAAGACGTATTGATCCACTGAAGTTAGAAAACAGTAATTTCAAAACAATGGGTCATTATATTTGCAGGGAACAGATACCTCGGGTTAAAAAATCACAAACTCGACTCAGCTTCTATCTGTTCCTTAGATTTTAAGTTATTTTCTATAACTTCTGGACCAAACAAGCAGTGGTTCTGTCTATTTTACTTTTTCTGTTTTTCTGAGGGACCTCATTCAAAAGTCAATTCTCAGCTCATCTGTGAACAATTTTAGAGTTGAATTTATTCAGCTGAGAATATACTTTGAGGGCTTTTTTCCCCCCTAAAGCCAAATGAAACTGCCTATTATCTGAGTTTGCCAAGCCTAGTACTTATTTCCATTTTGCAGTTATTTCTATGATGAGACATTCTGATCTCTAGGAAAGAATGCAGGAAAATGCAAAATACCAAGTCAGGTGTAACAACACATTTGTGTTCTTAAAACCTCTTACCTGACCCATTTTTAAAAGAGATTAAATGCCTTTCTGTTGAATGTGATATACATGAAAATTAAAGTTGTAACTCTAAATTATGGAATCTTATTGAATCTTATTCATTTGGTCAGACTTAAAAGAACACTCAGCATTCCTTAAAGGTCTAAATGAGATAATATCATTATAAAACATAATACTTCATTTGTTTCATTTTTCTATCACAACTGACCCAATAAAGCATCCTATCGAAGGCTTCAGGGAACTGACTGAAACATAGGAACAATTCTTTGAACTGCTGCTGTCTTTACAATGAATGCTTTTATGCTTTTACGGCAATGAAAACAATTTATTACCTTAGGTAGCTTAAACATTCTCACACACATAATCGTGCCTATTCTGTCTAGTTAGCAAACCTTATTGTGCAGATTCACAAGAGGTAAAAAAAATAGAGAACATTTTATTGGAGTAAGAAATTGCTCCTAATTCAAAACAATTATAAAGAAAGCAAAGGCCAATACTTCCATGATCGAATAATGTTTATGGCATATGATACCTCAGATCTTTACAGACTGTGCCATTAAGAAGCACCCAGGAGAATGTGAACTGCCTCAGAGAAGGAGGGGAGAGGGAGGGCGGCAGAGCAGAGCCCAGCAGGCGGGCACCAGCAGGAAGCTGCAGGTCTTTTGAAGAAAGTTTCTGGCTAAAGTGGTTTAAAAGTCCTTAAGCTGCACCAGTAGCAACTTTGAATGCAATCACTTGCTGGATTAGTCAGGCGAGTTAGGCCCCTTTTATTAGCCCAACAAAAACAAATCATGATGTGTTATTCTATGTGATTCATTAATAATAGTAAATAATTTTAAGTAATTAATAACTAATATATTTTCAATTAAATTCAGTATAGGGTACTAAAACTTTGGAAAGATTCCTTCAGAAATTCCACTTTTAATCTTTCAAAAAAAAAAAAAGTAACGGATAATGGGATCCATAGAAGAAGAAGAAGAGGTACAAAGGATTTAATTCCATACACAAAGTAAAAAGAGCTCATTTAGGAAAATTAACTAGGTAAAAAGTCAAGATTAGAAGTAATTTAAAAAATATTCCTTTTGCTAAACTTTTATTTATATCATGAATAGATTATCCTTTTAAAATAACAGTTATAGAGACAAAAAGTAGATTAGTGGTTTTCTAAGACTGGGGAGACAAGGCAATTGGAGAATGATAGTCGCTAAGGGGTGGAAAGTTCTTTTTGTGTGACAAAAATGTTCTTAAATTGATCACGGTAATGATTATACAATGCTATGAATATACTATAAGCCATTGAGTTGTTCATTTTACATACATGAATTGTATGGTATATAAGTTATATCACAATAAAGCTGTTTTTAAAAAAGGACAATATTTGAAAAAGGTGTTATTTTTTTAAGGTGCTGTGTTTTACTTTTAAAAGCAGAATGCATATGACATGCTAACCCTACCTTTCTTTCTTTCTTTATTGAGGTATGATTGACATGTAAAGAGCTGTGCATATTTAATGTATAAAACTCGGTAAGTTTGGTAACACTACCATTCTTTAAAGTAAGTAAAATGTAGAAACTCCAAGGCAAGGGATAATTTACTAGTCAAACGGATCTTTCTAGAATGTGTAAGAATCATTTCTAAAAGCCAGAAATATACTTTCTTTCATTAGAATTTTTATTTTGAGATAACTATAGATTCTCATGTAGTTGTAAGAAATAATACAGAAAGATTCTGTGTACCCTTTGGCTAGTTTTCTCCAAAGGTAACATCTTGCAAAACCATAGTACACTATTGAAACCAGAATGTTGACACTGATACCAGTCAAGATGCAGGACATCTGTATCATTGCAAGTATTCCTCATGCTTCTCTTTTATAGCCACACCCACTTCTCTCCTGCCTCACCCCTTCTGTAACCTTGTGACAACCCCTAGTCAGTTCTCCGATGTCATCTGAAGAATGTTCTGTAAATAAAGGCATATAGTATGTAGCCCTTTGAGAATAACATATTTTTCACTCAGATTTACTCCCTGAAGATAAAGCAGGTTTATGTGTATCAGTAATTCATTTCTTCTTATTGCAGAGCAGCATTCCACGTATGGAAAATCAGTTTAACCATTCTCCTATTGAAGGACATCTGGATTCTTTCTAGTTTTCAGCAATTACAAACAAAGCTTCTATGAACATCCATGTACAAGTTTTTATATGAATATAAATTCTCAGTTCTCTGGGATAATGCCCAGGAATACAGACCCTGAGTCATATGAGAGTTGCACGTTTTACTTTTTAGGGAACTGCCAGACTCCTTTCCAGAATGGCTATATCATTTACATCCCCACCAGCAATGTGTGAGTGATCAGGTTTCTTCATGTCCTGGCTGAATTCTTGTCACTACTTTTATTTCAGCCATTTGAAAGGTATGCAGTGACATCTCATTGTGGTTTTGATACACACTTTCCAGTGGCTAATGATTCTGAGTATCTTTTTGTGTGTTTAATTGCCATTTGTGGCCTTTTAGTGAAATCTCTCTTCATGTCTTTTATCCATTATATCTCTGGCTTGCAGAAGGCCAACCTTCTCACATGGCCTTTCCTCTGTGCACAGGTGGGAAGAGAGAACTCTCTGGTGTCCCTTACTCTTCATATAAGCACACCAGTCCAGTCAAATTAGGGCACCACCTTTATGACCTCATTTAACTTGAATTACCTCCTTAAAGACCCTACCACTTCATACAGTTACCTTGGGGTTAGAGCTTCAACATATAAACTTTGGGGTGAGGAAAGAATTCAAACCATAACATCCATATTTTAATTGGATTGTTTCTTTTTTTCACTGTTGATTTCTGAGGGTTCTTTATATATTCTAGTTACTAGTCCTTTGTCAATTCTCAGTCCTCATCTTACTTACCCTATCAAGAACAATTAACATAGTTTATTATCTTCCCCTCCTTGAAACATTTTCTTCACTTGGATCCAGAATACCAACACTCTTTTGCCTTTCTCATTAGTCCTATAATTCTCTTTCTTTCTTTCTTTCTTTCTTTCTCCTCACCTACTCTACCTATTAATGTTGGAACACCCCCAGCTCCTATCATTACACTTCTCCATCCACAATGACTCCTGCTGGTCCATTTCATGGCTTTAAATATGCTGATGACTTACAAATACATATCCAAAGCCTGGAACTTCGGATCTAACAACTACTAACTAACTAACAGCTAACAACTCCACATCTCTAGCTGAACACCTCCATCTCAACTTTAATATGTTCAAAAACTGAGTTCTTCATATTCTTCTGCAACTCCTTGACCCCAGCAGTATTCTCTCTCTTGATTAATGCCAATTCTGTGCCTCCAATTGATTATTTGACCAAACACCTTGTGTTATTCTTGACTCTTCCGCAACCTACATTGATCCATCAGCAAACTGTATTGCTTCTGCTTTTGAACTATTCCCATACTACTACTATCATTATTGTGCCCATGGCCCAAGCCACCATGATCCCTCAGCTGGGTTGGCGATATGGTCTCATAAATGGCCTCCCTGCTTCCACCTTCCCTATTAAATCTCATTAAAATATAAATTAGATCACACCAATCCTCTACTCACAATTCTCTGATGTTTTCCAATCTTACTGAAGTTGAAAAATAAAGACCTCTCAAAACCCTCCATGATCTGACCACCAGATCTTCGAATATCTTCCGTTATTCCTTGCTCACTCTGCTCCAGACATTTTGACCATCTTGCTGTTCCATGAACATTCCCATCTCTGCATGGTTACTCTGGCTTCTTCCTCTGTCTAGAGTACTCTTTCCCAGATATACACATGTCTTGCTCCCTATTTCCTTCAGATTTTTATTCAAATGCCACATTCTTATTGAGCATTTTACGACCATTCTATTTAAAATTTCCAACCCCATACCACCCCCACCTCAACTATATTGTCTTCACAACACTTACTAGCATCTATCATATCATATATTTTACTTATATATTGTCTACCTCCCCCCCAAGAGAACTCAAGCTCCAAGAATGCAGATACTTTTGTCTATTTTGTTCCCTTTGTGCGTGCTCTCTCTCTTTCTCTTGGGATGTGGGGAAAGCATAGTAAAATGTATGGGCTCAATAAATATTTGTTGAATGAAATTATGAGATTTCCTTTGTCAAAGTAGTGATAAGAAGGGTTAACTGCTCCCAGTTTGGTTGTATTATATGTATCTTAATAAATACACTCAAATTCTTAGGTAAACAAGTAGAAAGGGGGGGCAGAAGAGAGAAGGAAGAAGAAGAAAAGGAGGAAGGGGTAAAAAGGTGAAGAAACTTTAGGAAAATTAAATAAAGAAAACCTAAGGAAAGAAAATAAAAATATAAAAATTAAAAAGAATTTCCTAATGGCAGAGGATTATCCGACATAGTAGAACTTGCAAAATTATATGATTATTTGTTGAAATGGAATTGAGCCTCACTCTTTTTAATGGTTTATATGTAGTCTGTCAAATGGAACAGAACTCTGTCGAATGGAAGAGAAATTAACCAAATCACTAGTCAATATCTTTCTCCAGTCTACGAATGCAACTTCTGCCAAGTTATTTATTGCCTACATGCACCTTTGATTATTTAATGCATTTTGGGCAGCTGTGATTTCTCAGACAGCTGAACAAGTCAATACAGACAAAATGAAAAAACTAATTTCATTGACAAGAATTTCTTAGAACAAGAAACTTAGAACAACCTTTCCTAACTAGGTAAGTTTTGGGGGTTCCTTCATTGACATAAAATTTCAACAATTAATTAACTGAGAAGAAATACACTGAGGGGCGCCTGGGTGGCTCAGTTGCTAAGCATCTGCCTTCAGCTCAAGTCATGATCTCAGGGTCCTGGGATTGAGCCCCACATTGGGTTCCCTGCTCTGTAGGAAGCCTGCTTCTCCCTCTCGCACTCCCCCTGCTTGTGTTCCCTCTCTCACTGCCTCTCTCTGTGTAAAAAAATAAATAAAATCTTAAAAAAAAAAAAAAGAAATACACTGAATAAAATAGTTAGAAAAATTCAAATGCCAGAGTTGAAAAGATTACCTTGTTCAGATTAATGAACTGAGAGCAGAAATACAGATCACATTTGCAACAACAAACTGCTTAAAAATGTACATTTTATATATTTTACCACATCACATCGAATTTCAGGAAAAACTAATGCCGATGCACAACACTGAGATGTATCCTTGTTAAGTTACTGACCTTTAGGGGAAATTATTCCTGAAAGTATTCGGTTAGAAAAAGCCAGTCATCTAGAAGGTGAAGAAATCAGTTTGTCTTCAGAATACAGCAATATTCAATATCAGGAGACAAAGGAGCACTACCCACAAATCTCTGAGAGAAAGAAAATGTATCCAGCCTACTTTTTTTTGTTAAAGCAATAGGCAAATATTCTCAAATTTGAAAGAAATCTGAGAATAAAGCACACACAAATCTTTTTTGAGGAAAAATAAAAATAAAACCCTACTTCATAATGAAATGTCAGCCAAAAGGTATCTAGAAAAGCTGTGGAAGAGAAGATGACTGCATCTCTCAGTGCAGACAGAAGTAGAAAAGTATGTACAAATGGTGAAAGTCACAAAGTGTGACCCCCCCAAAAGGTTACACCAGTTTCTAAAAACTTCAAATGTAAGGTTACCTTACAATCCAGAAGTTCCACTCCTAGAAATATACTCAAGATAATTGAATTATATAAGAAAAAAGATAAACGAAAACATATGTTCACAAAAACCTCATACACAGATGTTCATACCAGCATTATTTATAATAGCCAAAAAATGGAACCAACCCAAATGTCCATCGACTGATTAATGGGTAACCAAAATGTAGTCTATCCATATAATGGAATATTATCTGGTCATAAAAAATAATGAAGTGTTGATACATGGTACAACATGGATAAATCTTGGCACTATCATGATAAGTGAAAGAAACCCAGTCACAAAGACCACATATTCTGTGTTTTCATCTAAATGTTGTTGACTGGGGTTGGTGTCGGGGTGGGAGGGAAACAGGGAATGTTTCCTCAATGGGACTAGGTTTCTTTTTGGGGTGATGAAAATGTTCCAAAATTGGTTGTGGTGATTGCTGCATAACTCTGTAATATACAAAAATGATTAAATATACTAAAGTATGATTAGATTGTACACTTTAAATGGGTGAATTGTAAGGCATGTGAATTATTTCTTACTAAAGCTGTTACCAAAAGATAATATAAAGTTAAACCTGCAAAGTTTGTTTTAGAGTTCTGAGGCAACAAATACTCTCAAGCACATGCAAACTCAAGAAATGCAATACTCATAGGTCTTCCTGGAGGAAAAACAGAAAACATCAGCTACCTGACAAGGCAATCCAAGAAGAAATCAATCAAAATAAAAAATCATTCAAGAATAGAGAGCTATGATGATAGACTAATGGCTAGCATTATACAGAAATAACAGCAAAACTACCAAAAGGACAGGTGGGGGAGAAAAAGAGAAGCGGACAAATGAGTGCTACTTTTCCCATTTTTCACAATAGATCAATACTGTCTAAAATTTAAAAATGAATTTAATATGAAACCTAGTGACTCTATAACTTTTCCAATTTTCAGGCGCCTGGGTGGCTCAGTTGGTTAAGCAACTGCCTTCGGCTCAGGTCATGATCCTGGAGTCCCGGGATCGAGTCCCGCATCGGGCTCCCTGCTCGGCGGGGAGTCTTCTCCCTCTGACCCTTCCCCCTCTCACGTGCTTTCTCTCTCTCTCCCTCCCATTCTTGCTCTCTCAAATAAATAAATAAAACCTTTAAAAAAATAACTTTTCAAATTTTCATAATCTTTTCTTAAAGTTCAGTGGGATCATTCAAGTAGAACATATATTTATGAGATATATAAATAATGTAAAGCAATTCCCTTGGCTTCAATTTGGTTTCTCCTTTCTCTGTCAATTTCTATTAATAAAATTTTGCAAACTTATTTCTCAATCCCTTTTTCTATTTTTTTGTCTAGGGTAGTGCTTCTCAACCTGTGGCAATTTTGCCTCCAGGGGACATTTGGCAATTTCTGGAGACATATTTGGTTGTCACAACTAGGGGAAAGGTTAGTGGGCTACTAGTGGGTTGAGACCAGGGATACTGCTAAATGCCCGTCAATGCACAAACAGCCCCCGATCATAATAGGCCAAATGTCAGGAGTGCCAAAGTTGGGAAACCCTGCTCTAGAAATATCTAGCAATGCCTGGAATAATACTCGCTGGTATTAATCATTATTTCTGGGCTGTGTGACTCTTGGTGATTATTATACTCTTTTCTTTGACATTTCTGTATATCTTAAAATTTTATAATGACTGTATCAATTAAATCACTAATATTTAATACTTAAAACAATAAATAAAGGTATGCATGTGTATAAAACTGTCACAAAAGCATATTATTATAGTCTTGAGAGTTATCAGGATTGCCAGTCTCAGAAAAGTGGAAATTTTTTGAAAGTGTTAGAAAGAATGTTCCCTCACATTTGTGAAACAGCTTGACTATCAATTACTAGCTAGTAATGTAAGTCAGAACAGAACACAAAACGAAACAAAATAGACCGCAAAATATTTTTTTCTCCAAGTAGAAAGTGTTTCAGTTTTATAAAGGCATGGTACTATTAGAAAAGTGAAAATCAAAAACAGTATTAAGTAATATCATGTACTCATTTGAAAACACTTTCACTGCCACAAGCCCAAGTGTATTGATGAAAAATGGTTCAGATGGAACTAGATTCTTATGTACTATGTGATTTTTCAATTGGAGTAAGTCTTTCAATATAATCTATTCTCTTCATTAAAAGTATATATTTGCACATCATTTAATTGCTTATATAATCAAAACCTTATTCCTGTCTTTTACAAATAATTCAAAGCTATAGGTTTCTTGAGCTGTATATGATGGATCATTCTCATTCTTTCATAAACTGCTATTTATCGATTATCTTTCATGTAACAGGTAATGTACTAGGTGCCAGGAACACAATAATAAATGAGCAATGGATCTGCTCTTGAGAGCCTCAAAAATAATTAAAAACCAGTATGAAAAATGTATCTTTGTAGTTTGTTCAACATTCTTTGAAAGTGTAAGATGAGGTACTCTAGAGACCTGTGGGAGGCTTCACGGCGGAAGGCTTTGAACCTGAGTGTGACAGGTTTCAGTAAATGGCTTCGGGAGATTTTGCGGATGAAGGAAAGCAAATGAAGGGGTAGTGGAGCCAGATGCCATGAGGGGTCCATGAGGTTTCTTTCTGCTGCAGGACGTGCAGAAGCAGGGAAAGGTCTCCGTAGATGTCCTCCTGATCAATGTCAAAAAAGCCTTAACCCTGTGCATCAATACTGGACATCCACACTTTCTCCTTAGTATTTGGGGGGAGTTCTGAAAACGCTGCAAAGCACAGCTGACACGCTCTCCAGCTAATTTTTGTGCAGGCTGAAGTTGAGGGATTACCAAGTCAAGAAGACTTTGGATGGTACCTCCAAATGAGGATGTTCCCACTGTTTCTGGGGGAAAGGAAAGTACATGGGTAAGCCCTCTCACTAGTTAGAACCTCTCTATTAACCAGTAAACCCAGATGTTTTCCTGTGATTCTTTCTTTTGCCTCTAAAGTTAATATAAGTCAGAAACAGATTCAGCAGGATTCTATAAGCGTCTTGAAGAATAACCGTGTTACTAAAACCTTTCCTGTTTTATGAATTTACTTCTGGTATTTTTTTTTTTTTTTTTATTGAAGGACAGTTGACACACAATGTTACGTTAGTTTCAGGTGTACAGCAGAGAGATCTGACAACTCTATACTATGCTGTGTTCACCACAAGTGTAGCTACCACCTGGCATCACGCAACACTATTACAATGCCGTTGACTATATTCCCTATTCTGCCCCTTTTGTTCCCATGGTTTATTCATTCCATAATCAGAAGTCTGGCCCTCCCAATCCCCTTTACTCATTGCACGCGTCCCCTCCCGCCCTCCCTTTTGGCAACCACCATTTTGTTCTCTGTATTTATGGGTCTGTTTCTGTTGTTTTGTTTTTTAGATTCCACATATAAATGAAATCATACGGCATTTGCCTAACTCAGTCTGATTTATTTCACTTAGCATAATACCTTCTAGGTCCATCCATGTTGTCACAAATGGCAAGATCTCATTCTTTTTCATGGCTGAGTAATATTCGTGTGTGTGTACTGCATATATAATCTATACTCATATATTTTGGGTACTACCCCTTATCGGATATATCATTTGCAAATATCTTCTCCCATTTAGTATGTTGCCTTTTTGTTTTGTTAATGGTTTTCCTTGCTGTGCAAAAGTTGTTTATTTTGGTGTAGTCCCAAAAGTTTATTTTTGCTTTTGTTTCCCTTGCCTCGGAAGACATAGGTAGAAAAATACTGCTAAAGCTGATATACAAGACATTACTGCCTGTGTTTTCTTTAAGGAGTTTTATGGTTTCAGGTCTCACATTCAGGTCTTTAATCCACTTTGAGTTTACTTTTATGTATGGTGTAAGAAAGTGGTCCAGTTTCATTTTTTGCATGTAGTTGTTCAGTTTTCCCAACACTATTTGTTGAAGAGGTTGTCTTTTCCCCATTGTGTATTCTTGCCTCCTTTCTTGTAGATTAATTGACTGTACAAGTGTGGGTTTATTTCTGGGCTCTCTATGCTGTTCCATTGATCTATGTGCCTATTTTTGTGCCAACACCAGTTTTGATTACTATACCTTTGTAGTATACTTGAAATCTGGGTTTGTGATGCCTCTCACTTTGTTCTTCTTTCTCAAGATTGGTTTGGCTATTTGGGGTCTTTAGTGGTTTCATACAATTTTAGCATTATTAGTTCCAGTTCTAGGAAAAATACAGTTGGTATTATCATAGGCATTCCATTGAATCTGTAGACTGCTTTGGCATATGGACATTTTAACAATATTAATTCTTCCAATCCATGAGAATGACATATCTTTTCATTTGTTTGTATTGTCAATTGTTTTCATCAGTGTCTCCTAGTTTTATGGCATTTTTTTTTTAAGTGAACCAATTTTTCAATTAAGCAATTACCATCCTTGGTAAAAAAAAAAAAAAACACGTAGCATTCTGGTGAGTGATGTTGATAATAATAGAGGTTATCCATGTGTAGGCAGGGGATATATGAGTTTCCTCTCAATTTTGTTATAAACCTAAAATTGCTCTAAAAAAGGCAAAAAATTAAACAACCATAATTATAACTACTCATAATAGTAGCTGGTTGTTTTGTTTTTGTTTTGGAGTCAGATGTATTGAAGGATAATTTACATGTAATAAAAATCACCCTTTCTTTGTGCAGGAATTTTGACAAATGCATAAAGCCATGAAACCACCACCACACTTAAGATACAGAACACGTCTTTCACCACTGGGGAGGGTGTGTGCTGTGGTAAGCACTGTGAATTGTGTGGGACTGACAAGTCACAGACCTGTACCCCTGAAACAACACATTGTATGTTAATAAAAAAACAAGGACACACAGAAAAAAAAAAAAAGAACACGTCCTTCACCTGTTCCCCTTTGCAAAATTCCTCTCACCTTGAAGCTGTTATAGATTCTTTTTCTGCTCCCATGATTGTGCCTTTTCCAGAGTATCTTAGTTATTGAATAATAGTCCAGCATGTAGTATTTTAAATAAAGCTTCTTTCACTTAGCATAAAGCACTTGAGATTCATTCATGTTGTTGCATGTATCAATACTCCATTTCTTTTTATTGTTCAGTAGTATTCCACTGTATAGTATGGATACACCACAGTAAAATGGGAAGTTTAGTCAACCACTAGTGGATGGACATTTGGGTGGTATCCAGTTTTAGGAGACTATGAATAGAGCTAATATAAAACTTTACATACAGGTTTTTCATTTCTCTTGTGTACCTAGGAATGGGACTGCTGGATCATATGGTAAATATGTGTTTAACCTATAAAAAAAATCTGCCAAACTATTTTTCAAAGTGGCTGTAACATTTTACATTTGCACCAGCAACGAGGGTTCCAGTTATTCTGCATCTTCACCAGCATTTGGTATTGTCGGGTTTTTTGTTTTTTAATTTTAGCCATTTTAATGGTTATTCTCATTGTGGTATTATTTTACATTTTCCTAATGACTAAGGAGATTGAGAATTTTTTATGTCCTTTTTGAAACCTGTATATTTTCTCTGATGAAGTGCATGTGCAAATGTTTTGCCCATTTCTTAATTTGAATTTTTTTATTACTGACCTGTGAGAGAGTTCTTTCTATATCATGGACACTAGCCTTTATCAGATAAATATATGTGTATATACATATATATTTTTTAAAAGATTTATTTATTTTAGAGAGAGAGACAGCTGAGTAGAGGGAGGGGCAGAGGGAAAGAATTTTAAGCAGGCTCCCCACTGAGAGCAGAGCCCAACATGGGCCTTGATTCCAGGACACGGAAATCATGATTTGAGCTGAAATCAAGTCAGACACTTAAATGACTGAGCCACCCAGGCACCCCTCAGATATTTATTTTGTAAATATTTTTTTTCCCAGTGTTTGGCTTTTCTTTTCATTTTCTTAACAATGTCATTTTAAAAGCAGTTTTTAAATTTGGTGATACTCAATTTATCATTTTAACATTTTTATGGATCATGCTTTTGGTCGGCTATATCTAAAAAATCTATGCCTAACCCACGATCACTATGATTTTTTTTCCTATACTTTCCTAAAGAATGTTATAGTTTGTAGGTTTATATTTAAGTATATGGTTAATTTTGAGTTATTTTTGTATGCAGTTTGAAGTATGGGTTGAGATTTTTGGTTTTTTGTTTTTGTTTTTCAAATGGGTTTTCATTATTCTAGCACTATTTCTTGAAATGGACTATTCTTTCTCCACTGAGTTGTTCTGGCAGCTTTTTCAAAAACCAATTGAATATATATATATATATTCTGGGCTCTCTATTCTGCTCTTTCAATCTACTTCTCTATCTCTATCTTGATGTCAGTATCACATTGTCTTGAATTCTGTAGTTTTGGAATATGTCTTAAAATCAGGTAGTATAAGTCTCAAACTTTATTTTTATTTTTAAAATGTTTTAGTTATTCTAGTTATTTATCTACTCACATGACTATTCTTTGCTTTTCTGTACACATTTTAGAATAAGCTTGCCAATTTCTACAAAAAAAAGGAAAAAGAAAAAAAGAGAAACACCTACTGGGGTTTGATTGGGATTATACTGAATATGTATATCAATTTTAGAAAAATTGACATCCTAACAATATTGACTCAATCCACAACTCTCATATTTTTATTTAGTTCTTCTTTAATGATTTCTCATCAATGTTATGTAATTTTGTTATATTTATGCCAAAGTATTTAATATGTTTGGTGCTACTGTAAAAAGTGCTTTTAAATTTCAATTTAGAGTTCTTATTAAGAAAATACAGAAATATAATTTATTTTTGAATATTGACCTTGCATCCTGTGATCTTGCTAAACTCATTTTAAAAAGAAAAAGAAATTCTTACAGATTTCCTACCCAGAAATCCAGATCATTTATAAATAGAACATTTTATATCTTTCTGATCTACATGCCTTGAATTCCTTTTCTTACTGTATGTGCTGGAACTAGCACTATGATGTTGACTAGGAGAGGTGAGAGCAGACATCCTTGCCTTGATCCTCATCTGAGAGGGAAAGAATTTCACGTCTGACTACTCAGTGTGGTATTAGCGGTTAGATTTTCATGGATGCCTTTTTTTTTTTTTTAAGATTTTATTTATTTATTTGAGAGAGAGAGAATGAGAGACAGAGAGCACAAGAGGGAAGAGGGTCAGAGGGAGAAGCAGACTCCCCGCTGAGCAGGGAGCCCGATGCGGGACTCGATCCCGGGACTCCAGGATCATGACCTGAGCCGAAGGCAGTCGCTTAACCAACTGAGCCACCCAGGCGCCCCTCATGGATGCCTTTTAAAACACTGAGGATGTTCTCTTTAGTTCCTACTTTGGCTTTTCTCATAAATAGGATGTTAAATTCTGCCATTTACTTTTCACATATATTTTCAAGAAATTAAGTTCCATGTTCATACATAAATAAATTCCTTAAGGACACCGATATTTACGAAGTTTTGTGTCTGTAGCACAGCTGTAATGGTGACTTTATCATTCGGGCGGTGCTTCAGGTCAAACACCTAACAATGTCATCTACGACTTCTGACACCACAGTAATAGCAGCAGTCCCACGGGATTTCAGAATCACCTGTGCTTTAGAAAAAAAGGATGAAAGAAGGATGTAGAAAAAGATAGTATGAGTTAATCAGGGATAAGCTCATATTTGGGACCAGTAAGGACTCATACTCATTTTTGTTTGATCTGTCCTGCTTTTTCAAGGCTTCTGTCTTCTTTCCTACAAAAACATGGCTAGATATAAAATTTTCAACATCTCTAGCTTGTGGGAGAAAACCTAAATGTCGATTTTTCATTCTCATTTTTTCATTTTTCTGTCAAAGAACGTCTCAAAGTTCTTTTGTCTCAGTGAAGAGGACTAGCATCCTACTGTTTCAATGAATGATCCTCAGCGACTTTATTTAGATCAGAAAGCCAGAGATTAACCTCACCCCCCTTCGACCTCAACCCTCCTCTAGATCACACTGAATTTCCCTCTGTATGTGAGACCCTTCCTTAAGGTCCATGCCACTGTGTGGTTGAAGCCCTTATCATTTTTCCTGTCTTACATCAAAGGTCACTCCGCTGGTCTTTAGATTTATACCTGGTCTTCGTGATTTCAGTTGGATCATGAAGATCACGCTATTTCTCAGCCTTAAATTACCCAGTGTTCGGGCCCCAGTGCCCTCAGGATAGTGTCCACATACCCTTCTTCTGCTTACAAGGCCCACTGTGCATGAGTATATATCTAGAAGCCCCTCAGCCACCCAGTCTATCTCAGTTGGAAAGAAAAAACAATGTGCCTAGGGCACCGCAGATTTCCCATATAGAGAAAAGGGAGCATTCATTGTTCTGTAGCCATGGCTCTTCTGACTGATAGAACAAGAAAGAGCCCTCCATGCAGAGAACAGTCCTACGACTTTATGTGGGGATGAGCCTTAAGCCTAAAATAGATGTAGAAGACAAGGCCAAGGAAACTCTCAATTACTGTTTCATAAATAACTTAGAAATTACTTAGCAGGTCTCTAAATACTTAAACTATTTGTAAATCCATACACCTCTGCATCCCCATGGTCAACAAAAGTTTAACTTTCTGGTTTCTCAACCTCAGCACTATTGACATTTTGGACCAGATCATTCATTGTTGTGGAGGGCTCTCTTGCACATCGTAGGATATTTAGCAGCATTCCTCACCTCTCCCTCTAGATGCCGGTACATTCAACCCCCCAACAATTGTGACAGCCAAAAACGTCTCCAGATATTGCCAAATGCCCACTGAGGGGGAAAAACTACCTAGCATGGAGAATCACTTGCGTTAAATGAAAAGGTGCTATGTGTTCAAGTTCATGGCAGGAAATCTGTAAGAAAGAAGCCCTAAGGACTAGTGGTAGTGACCTCAGTCAAAGCAGACACTTCCCCAGGGATGGTAGCAAATGGAATAAAGGGGAAGGAGGAAGCCGGCCTGGACCCCTGAAGGGTTAAGATCAGAGCCAGCAGTGAAAACTGTGTGACGTGTAGAACAATTTTCTATAGTCACAAAATCACTGTACTCCCCTGAATGCATCCTGAGTTTACAACCTCATCTCCTTGCACATAATTCTTCTCTCCATGCAATATCCTGTGTTATCTTCATGTGACTGTGTGAGGCCTACTGGAAGAACAGCAAGTAGAGATGCCAAAGATTAGGGATGGTAGGCATAATGGCAGACAGTTTCTTACAAGTATATATAAATTTTTATAGGTCAGTATCACCTTTGCTTTTTAACTAAGCAACTTCTGCTATGTATCTCCATAAATCCACTGCATTGTTAGATCATCTCCTATGTTGAGCTCCTAGAATAAAATTTGATTGTAGGGTATACTTCTAACATAAATAAATGTTTCTCCCATTCCCACTTTAAGTCCTGGAAATAACTAAAAGCATAAATAATTAATGCATCAGTCTCCATATGTATGGGTATGTATACTCATTTCATTCCCTGCTGAAAATAAATATTTTCTGTGAAACTGCATTTGAATTTAAAAATTCTGGTTTAGAGTGTTAATACACTGAATATACAAAACAGTACCTCCCATTGATTTAGCATAAACACACAGACACACAAACTGGAAAAAAAAAAGAGATTAAAAGTTGAAATATGTTTGATAAAACTGGCATTTGATTCTACTGATGCTCTAATTTCACCACAGGCCCAACAGTAGAAAAGTCACATTCTTCGCAATTTTACGCAGCACTGAGGCTTTCCTGGATGGATAATGGCATGCAGAAATTTAGGAATGCTGGGATATGTTTACAAACCAATCAAATTGAGATGCTTAGTGGGTTCCTTCTCTTAGAATCTGAACAAAGCTTGCCACCCAGCATTTATTACAGGGCTTTGCACTTTATAAGGGTACCTTGTTTTTTGACTGACTGGAAGAATTACTTCAGGCACTGCTCATGCGTTTTTCACAACAGAAGTGTGATTAATTATTCTATGACAGAAACACAATTCGTGCTCAGCCATGTTTACAACCCACTGCCAGCACTTACTGTCTCCCCGGCAGAGCAGAGGTCCCAGTTTATAAGCTGCTTCTGAGTGCGGTCGGCCCGTGTCTGTAACCACTATCTTCCTCACTGGCAGATGTTCCTTGTAAGAAAGGAATCCGGTGTCATTGGTCCTAAAAAACAGTTAACAACAACAAAATTCTTAAAATTATTCTGATTAACATAATTATACAATAAGCAATAGCCCTTATTGCATTCCAAAGCCAAGCTATTCTGAGATAAGTCTGCACATGCAAAAGAACAAGGATCAAATTGCCCATCTGAGTGAAAATATGGCCACAGTTTAATGTCTCCTGCAGACTGACTATAGTTGGTGATTTTGAAATTCAGTTGACCATTTTCTTTAAGTAGACTGTTTATAGCAAAGTGATCATTTTGTAATGTATGAAGGTATTAAATCACTATGTTGTACACCTGCAGGTAATACAATATAGTATGCCAATTATAATTCAGTAACAAAAAAGAAACAGAAAATAAATACATAAATAAATGATTAATTACACTTAGTGTAATGACTGATACTGCGGTTTTACATCTACCAAATTGGTATTTGTTTCTATTTTTTCCCATAGGATTTCTTGTATTTCTGCTCCCTCTCTCCTACTTTTCTTGGTTTACTCCATATTTCTTTGTATTCAGTTTTATTTTTATTCACTTTTTAGCTATATGTCTGTTTAGAGTATTTTACTGTTTGCTTTATGGACCCTTACACAATGCATCTTTAGTTCATCCACTTTCGTTGGATTTTGTGTTATATTACTCAACATAAAATGTTAGAAGCTGACTATAGAATAATATCCTTACCCCCCTCCCCACATTCCCCCTCAATACACACCTGTTCCTTGTGCTATTGCTGTCATACATTTTAAATCTAGATGTCAGAGATGTTATAATACAGTTAAATGGTAAATTTTCTTTTTTAATTAAAAAAATAATTTAAACCCTGGCTTTTCTATTTACTGACATATTCATGATTTCCAGTGTTCTTCATTCCTTCCTGAAGATCTGGGTTTTCATCTGGCATTATTTCTCTTTAGCCTACAGAATTTCTCTTAGTATTTCATACAGTGCAGTTCAGTGGGTAAAAAATTCAGCATTTGTTTAATCTCAAAAGGACTTTATTTTGCCTTCATTTTTGAAATATCTATTTGTTTCGTATAGAATTCCAGGTTGACATTGCTTTCTCTTTCAGCACATCAAAGGTATCACCCCATTGTCTTCCGACCCGTGTTTCTGATGAGAAGTCAGCCTGCATTTGTATCTTTGTTCCCCTGCATGGAATATATTCCACCAGATCTATTCAACCTGGCTGCTTTTAAAATATTTATCTTGATCATTGTTTTTTGGTTTTTTTTTTATTTTTTAGCAAACTGAACAATAAGCCAAGGTGTGCTTTTCTCTGTTTTCATTCCGCTTCAGATCCTCTGAGTTTCTGGAATCTGTACATTGATGTTATGTTATATACCTGCTATGGCATAACAAATTATCCTACAACTTAGTGACTTAAAACAACATTTATGATCTCTAGTTTCTGTGTGTCAAGAATCTGGGCAGAGCTTAACAGGATACTCTGGCTCAGAGCCCCCCCGAGGCTACAACTAAAGTGTTGGCAACAACTGCCGTCACCTCAGTGCTTGGCACGGGGAGGATCTGCTTCCAAGCTCGCTCCCGTGGCTGGTTGTTGGCAGTAGTCTGTTCCTTGCCACCGGATGGACTGAGGGCCTTGGCTATTGACTGGCTGTTGGTTGATGGCCACCCTCAATTCCTTGCCACCTGGGCCTCTCCCCAGGACAGCTCACAACATGGCAGACTGCTTTGTCAAAACAAGTCAGGGAAAGAGGTGCAAGGAAATCAGAAGTCACAGTCTTTTGGAACCTAATCTCAGAAGTGACTCTCATCCCTCTTATCATATTCTATTTATTTGAAGCGAGTCACAAGGTTCAGGCGACACTCACAGGGAGGAAATTACACAGTGGTGTGAATAACCGGCAGCGCGGCTCATGGAGGGCCGACATGGGGACTTGCTACCACAGACATTTATTAAACAAATTTGAGAAATTTCCAGCCATTGTTTCTTCAAATAGTTTCTGCCTTGTTTTATTTCTTATCCTTCAGAGACTCTGATTTCTTGCCTGTTAAATCATTGATATTTTCTCACAACCCACAAAGGTTCTGTTAATGTTTCTTCCAACCTTCCCCCCCACCCCACCTGCCATGTTCCTCAGATTAAATGATTTTGATGAAGTTGTCTTCAGGTTCATTGAAGATTTCTTCTGCTAGATCTTATTTTCAAGTCCTTCCAGGAAAGTTTTCACTTCAGATCCTGTGCTTTCCTATTCCAAAACATATTTGCTTCTTGAATACAGTTCTCATTTGTCTGCTCAGTATGCCCTCTCTTCACTTGTGGTTATTTTTACCTTTAATTCTTCAGGCATGTTTATAATAGCTGCTTTAAAGTTTTTGCCTACTAATCAAACATCAGTGTTCCAGGGTCTATTTCTAATAACTACTATTATTTTTCTTGACTTTGGATCAAATTTACTCTTTTTGGGAATATGTAACAATTGTTATAATGTTCTGAATATTATGAGTGATACACTATGGAGACTCTGGATTCTGTTATCATTCTCTGAAGACTTCCTTTTTTTTTCCACAGACAGCTAAATCACAGTCTTATCATAATAAATTGTGGAGGTTTGGTTTTATACCATCTTTGGTGGGCTGTCATCAGTTTTCTTCTTAGTTTTCAATCATATTCAGTTTTGGAACACAGTCTTTGCTGTGAAGACACGAACCCTCTGTCATTTCTGAGGAAAGCAAAGGGGCTTACAAGCCCATCTCAATTAATGAGACTTAAACTCCAAATTCTCTCTCTCCTCTGATAGTAGCCACTGAAATGTCTCTAGAGCTTGTTCAGTTTTCCAGCTATAGCTGTCTGCGTGATTCCTAGAAATCTCCCCTGTGCATGTGCAGTGCAGGGCAGCCAGGGATCTGAGTGGAGTTGATAGACTGAACTCCGCCCAGGTAGCTTTCTTCTTTCTGGGATTTCTACTCCCTCCTCAATTTTCAGTCATTTTGGCAGCCCCAAATTTTGTCCTCGGCTACCTCATGCCAAAAAGATCTAGTATTCCCTTAGAGCCCTAACCACTTCATGGCATGTGATCTGGTTAGCGCCCTCATGGGAAAAGGCATGTAAAACATCTATCTCATCCACTTGGATTCCCTTCTTCAAGGGTCCAGGTCCCCCCCACAACATTTGGTTGTTCCCCACTTTCTTCAAGTAGGTGTTTTTATAAATATATTTCCTGGAATTATAAATATATCTGAGGAAGGTTAGCTCTATGCAAGCCACTTCACAATGAGCAGAATCTAATATGAGAAGTTTCAAAATTTTCTTTTTAAAAATTATTTTTGATGAATAGTATGTTATAAAGGCATTGGAGAATTCTTGGTGATTAGGTGAATTTTTTTCCAGTTAAGCATTGCTATTAGCATTTTATTTGCATTTTAGAATACATTATTATTGTGTAGGCATTGTGTGTGTGTGTGTGTGTGTGTGTGTGTGTGTGTGTGTGTGTGTGAAGGCAGTGAGAAAAAGAGTGCCTTCCAAAGGAAGTAGATATTCTGAAAAATTGGAGCCCAAGCAAGCAAGACAATATTCTTCATACCAAACATGTAACACTAAAAGTCTAATCATGACTCCATATGGATACCTCCTTTTAGGGTATCCTAAAAGAATCTGTTTTTTAATATAATACAGCCTTGATGTTTGCCAAATAAATACATAGAGTATCATATGACTCAAAATATGAGCTCAATTAACAACAGACTGTGTTACTGAAATTAATGTACATTCTGTAACCAAATCAATGATTTCTGTGCCAGACTATTAGTATTTTTAAAAATAACTCTTATGTTCAAAGTTGCTTATGTAGGATGTAGGATATGCATATGGTATGTTGAAATGTGAATACAAAAACTGAAAAACGGGCGCCTGGGTGGCTCAGTCATTAAGTGTCTGCCTTCGGCTCAGGTCATGATCCCAGGGTCCTGGGATCGAGCCCCGCATCGGGCTCCCTGCTCGGCGGGAAGCCTGCTTCTCCCTCTCCCACTCCCCCTGCTTGTGTTCCTATTCTCGCTTGCTCTCTCTCTGTCAAATAAATAAATAAATAAACCTTTAAAAAAAAACTGAAAAACATTTCACTTCATGAATAAATAAAATCAATATACATTTCAATTCTAGTCTCAAATATATCTTTTTTAATTTTTCGAAGGCAAACATATACATAAGACTTCTACTTAAAAGACTATTTCAGACTCAGTTTTAAAATCCCTAAATGTTTTAGATTTCCTTTTTCAAGATATAATAAATAGAATATTAGTTCTTTGCAGCATGGTTCGTCCTTAAAAAAATTAGAGCTATATGTTTAAATAATTGTAAGAAATTCTGAGTTCACCTGTTTAAAAGGTTTTATAGGCAGATTACTGAAGAAATGTCCTTTAGTAATTAATGCTTATAAATATATTTTGAGACTAACAGAATTCTTAATTACACTTAATTTTAAGAGAATGATAACTGACTTATAATGAAGAGGAAACAAGAAACAGATGCCTCTATTTCATCTTATTACAAAAATAAACTGTAATGATTTATGGTCCACTACCAAAAAATTAAAAAAAAAATTGGTCTTAACTTTTAGGATTCAGATTGATTGTAACAGATTTCATCAAAACACACCTTTACCTAATTTCTTCATTGTACTAATTTGTTCAGTATCTGCCTCACTACACTGTACGTTCCGAGTGAGTCATTTTTAAATATAAACTTTATTTTGCATAAGGAAATCATATGGAAATCACCATTCATTCCGGTCAGCATCACAGTTGCAGTAATACTGAGAATCGATGCAGTTCCCTTCTAATCCACATGTACATTTTTGAGGATCTGGCAAAGAACCTCCCCAGTACGTTTGCGTTTCATTGGTTCTGCCAACCCACCAACTCAGAGGGCTTCCATCTGAAAGACAAATGTGAGAAATGTGACATCTGCTCTATACCCCTCAGCCTTCCAGCCCAGGTCATTCCCTTCCTTCCCAAATCATTCAAAAGAGTAAGAGAAGGAAAAGAAAGATTGATTTGATGCAGTGATATTCCAAACATGGCTCTTGCTGGCATTGCCTTAAGAAAGCTTTTTAAAAAATGTTTTATTATTTAAGCTTAAAAGGAAAATGTATTTTTCTTTAAGTAGGAAAGAAATCAGCAGTTCCTATTTAGTTCAGGCATGGTACTTAAAAAATGTTTTGAGAGCAGTTCACATATGTTATTTCTTTAAAAATAATTTTTGAAACAAGAAGATATCAAAATATAAACCATAGTAATTAACATATCAGGAACAAACTTGAGTTGAGATCATGAAATACCCATTAAAACATTATGGAATGTTATGGAAAGTCAGTAGTTTATCTCAATATATTTATTGGCTAAAAACATATTAGCTGTTTATTAAACATTAGGCATGGTGTGGCACTCCCTTGTTATGATTTAAGATCTATTTGGAAGTATGTATTTTTTTTCTTCCATTTAATGGCTTGGCTATTTATTTGGAGACTACAGAAATAACACTGAAAGATCTTTATGCCTGAAGCAAACACTACACTCAAAAACAGAATTTCCCTTAGCCAAATGCATTTCTTTCTATGATGAATGTTCAGCTTCCAGCTCCTTCTCAGAGTTATGACTAAACATGATGCCAAAGAACTAGAGCAAAGAACAGACAGCACATTCAGGTGAGGAAAGCAGGCCATCTGTCTTCGAAAAAAAACAATAGGTAGAGAGGAAAAATCATAGTCATTTGATAATCAGGGCATGAGAAGAATGTGACATCAAATCAGTCAGCTCCTCAAAGGTGTTAGATCATTTTTCTGTTGACTTTCAAAACTTCTAAGTTATTGCCATGAGCCCTACTGAAAATCTGGGACTTGTACTAATTTCTCCCTTACCTAAGAAAGAAAATGCTTAGAACAACTTACTATTAGATCAAACCTCTACTAATGCCAACAACTCTTCTCCCAGTGTTACTATACATACCAGCCCATACCATGCCAAAAAACTCGAGTTAATTGGAAGCTTGTGTATGGACAGAGACATTAAAATCAAGATTTTTCATCTTTTTTTTAAATTACAGGATTAACTCATCAACAGATGGTGAAACCACCTTGAAACATTTAATAGATATTTTTCAATATATTGCTTAAAACATTATGTGTTCATAGATTAAAAAGAAAATAAATTATTTCTAAATATTGAATAATATTTTCACCTCTAAATTTCTGATCTTCCCCATAAAATAGATACCACTGAATGTTTTAAAGGTACCAAATACATTTGGTTCCCTTTAAGACTTTTTGAAGTGTCCTAAAGAATTTAAATAAGTATAAGAAAGAATGAAGAAAATCATGAGAAATTTTTTAAGTAAAAAATTAAAATTACAATGGGCGCCTGGGTGGCTCAGTCATTAAGCGTCTGCCTTAACTGCTGGGTCCTGGGATCAAGTCCCACATCAGGCTCCCTGCTCAGTGGGGAGCCTGCTTCTCCCTCTCCCTCTGCCTGCCACTCCCAGTGCTTGTGCGCTCTCTCTCTCTCTCTCAAATAAATAAAATCTTTTAAAAAATTTAAAATTATAAAATATTGGTGATCATGGTCAGACGTTCCACTTCCTGTAGTTAAAATCCTAAATGACTTGAGTATCCACATTGGCCATCTTTTCAATGTGCTGAGTCACAGCTCCACAGCTTGCTGAAAATGTATTTACATACACATCCCACCTTATTCATCCACAATAATGGCACAACATTATTACTTAAAAGGTCGATATCTTCAAGGTCTGAAACTGTAAATTTAACTTGTCTGACATCTCCTTCCTGTTCTTCTCCATTTATTTCTTATTGTGAACTCAAAATGCAAATTGTTCTCTCTCTTTGCCAACTCAAATTCATTCTACATGAATTCTAGGGTGAAGGACCTGAGGAAAATCTGTGTATTTAAGAGCTACTATTTGATCCAGCAATGGCACTACTGGGTATTTACCCCAAAGATACAAATGTAGGGATCCGAAGGGGTATGTGCACCCCGATGTTTATAGCAGCAATGTCCACAATAGCCAAACTGTGGAAAGAGCCAAGATGTCCGTTGACAGATGAATGGATAAAGAAGATGTGGTATATATATATACAATGGAATATTATGCAGCCATCAGAAGGAATGAGATCTTGCCATTTGCAACGACGTGGATGGAACTGGAGGGTGTTATGCTGAGTGAAATAAGTCAATCAGAGAAAGACATGTATCACATGACCTCACTGATATGAGGAATTCTTAATCTCAGGAAAGAAACTGAGTGTTGCTGGAGTGGTGGGGGGTGGGAGGGATGGGGTGGCTGGGTGATAGACATTGGGGAGGGTATGTGCTACGGTGAGCGCTGTGAATTGTGCAAGACTGTTGAATCACAGACCCGTACCTCTGAAACGAATAATACATTATATGTTAAAAAAAAAAAAAAAGAAGAAGAATATAGCAGGAGGGGAAGAATGAAGGGGAGTAAGTCGGAGGGGGAGACGAACCATGAGAGACGATGGACTCTGAGAAACAAACTGAGGGTTCTAGAGGGGAGGGGGGTGGGGGGATGGGTCAGCCTGGTGATGGGTATTAAAGAGGGCACGTTCTGCGTGGAGCACTGGGTGTTATGCACAAACAATGAATCATGGAACACTACATCAAAAACTAATGATGTAATGTATGGTGATTAACATAACAATAAAAAACTTTAAAGAAAAAAATCTGTGTATTTGACAATTATCATCATCCTTTGTTCAATGGCCTTTTCTAGAAGTTATTTTCTTTACTAGTGGCTCTCAAGCCTGGCTAAAATGCCAGGAGAGTCTTAGCAAAAGATACAAGGACACCACTGACCACGAAGGTAGGGGTCCTTCCGGCTCTGTATTGCCCTCTTTGTGTGGTGCTTGCTCACTAACCCTGTGGGGATTTTGTTTTCTGGTTCTTTCAGAGTTTGGCTCTTTTGTGACTTTGATGTTTGTCTTCCCTTTTATCTTTCTTTTCTAGTTAAGCAATTCCATTCATTTTGTTGCATCCCATTCATTTATCCTTCTATAATTAAGGTTCTCACTCTTCTTAGAATACAATTCCGTATTTATCTATGTTTTTAGATTCCAAGATCAATATTCAGCAACAATGAACAAGTGAACAATCACTCGCCTACTAAACTGCTATGTTAACTATAACGGTGATGCACCAGAGAGCTGGGAAGAGAAACTCACTTCAGGCACTTTGTATGTGTTGTGTAATGCCACCCGATCACCGCCACACCCCATTACTGGCCCTGTGTCACAGAAGAGAAAGCGAAGCTGATAAAGACTCATCTAACCAAGCTCTCTACTTAATAAGAGCCCTGGAATTTGAACTTACATCTCTCCCTGCCTTCAAATCTTATGCTCTTTGCACTACAACTATCTGATGGTCATTCATAAACGGGATTGAGTTTCCAAGGGGATAAGATTTGCGGGGAGACCAGCAAGATGGGAAGGGCAAAAGGCCAGAAGAGGACCTTGTGACATAGAAGAAGATGGAGGAAAAGAAGGAGGAGAGGGTGTGAAGCCAGGCAAAAGGGGGAGAATAATCCAATTATATTCTGTGGGTGGACAGTAAGTGGAAAAGGTGCTTAACTAGAAACGACAGTTCAGTTGTCATCCCAAGAGTTCAAAATCTCTCTGCTTGATCTACATGACATACGATATTCACATATGAAATGCACATCTTTTAAAATTCTTGTCATGCTATCCGGACCTCTCTTAAGATAATAAACAGGGGTAAACATTCACCAAGTGGCTTTATCATGCAGATGTCTTAGAATCATCTCTAATTTCTCAAGAAAAATATACCTCGATATTGCTGCTAGAGAACAGTGTGTTGGGGAGTGGCATGAAACTGGCATCAGCAGGGTGTGGGTCCAGAATATGCACTTATGATATCCAGCTAGAAGAGTCTGTTTGGGACAGACAGTGAAGAGGAAGGTAGCAGGCTTTGTAAGTAGAAAAGTGTCAGGATGGAAGCAGAGTTTCTTAGAGGTTAATTCCCATCGTAGGGGGCATACTGGGTGGTGAGACGGTATGGAGAGATGCCTACAGGAGGCCAGCTGGAAAGTTCCTGCAGTAATTCAAGAGTGTCACTAAGGCCCACACTAAGGCAAAACCGGGGGGACCCAAGATATTGTCACATAATGAGATGTTCTAAAGGGAAAACAAAACCAAAAACAGAATTGAGGAGTTATTAAAAGTAGAATAAAAGAAAGAGTTAAAAGAGGTTTTCTGATTCCTACTTAAATTGCTGAATAAACTGTTTCTGGCAATCTATTTTAATTTACAGTTTTACCCAGCGGCTAAGTGCCAATAATCCATGAAGAGTCCCACAGAATAGTCACTTTCAGAAAAGTCAGTCATATTTTCGTTAGCTCTTTTGCATGACAGAACAAACCATATATGTCACTTGCCCTTTATAGGGGACAAACACTGAGCATCCATCGAGGAGCCCAATGAAGCCCTTTTCTGTAGAGTTATCTGATGAAGGACACAGAGAGACTCTGAAGGCAATCAAGGCTTTAAACAAAGCCCAGCGTAAACTGACCTTGTTCTTTTCTTCAGGCAAAAGCACTGCTGTGGCTTCCAGACTGTGACATGTTTGCTAAGCGTACAGGGGGCAGACACTCTCAAGGGGCTATATGCCACCACCTTGGCATCATTAATATCCACAGGAGCTGATGAGGTCAAGTGCACAGTGCAAGGCGCACAGCAGGACAGATGCCTCAGTTTCCTTACCTTGTTTATTGACAAGTCGTGACTTCTTGCAGTAGTAGGTAAGCTCCTGTTCACAGTGCTCCGCAAGGTTAATTGTGGCCTGGAGCTGCTCCATGCTGGCCACATACTCGAAAACCCCAGCATATGGGTTCTCTGGGTTAGTGTTTCTGACTCTTGTTAAGTCAGAGCCATTGTGCCGGATGACGGTCCATGCAGTTTCTTGTATGCAGAAATGGGGAAGAAAGAGAGGAGACCATCACTAGTCTGCAAAAGTTAAAATAAATAAAGAAAATCAAAATCACCTTTTATCTGAGTCAAATTTTTCTAGTCATCAAACCTCTCTGAGAGGTAGAATTAATACAAATGGATTCTTAAAATTTTTCAATTATAGCAAAGTGATTCTTTTCCCTGAAGTTTATATGACTGCCATGCATTTGCAGTGATCTTATCTTACTTTTGTAGATAATTTAACCAGAAAATGTTTATGGTGAAAACTATTAAGGAAACAAATTATTAAAATTTGTGACACATTTCATTTCATCGAATCCAATATTCTCCTTTTTAAAGATGTGTCGTGATTTTATTTTAGAAAAGAAAAAAAATAGCTGCCTGTTATAATTATAAAGCATTGCTGATTATTGATACACCCCAAATTCAGGGTTGTTACAATGTGGGGGGGGGGGGAAAGGTGTATCTTTGAAATTCTAAAATATTTTCAATTATATAATGTAAGCAATGACTTTTCTAATCTTAAAAATCATTCCTGTTACCAGCAAAAGGAAAGTCAAATTTTTATGGCCTATATATATCTCTCTTCAGACAACATTTAATTATGAGTGCACATCAATTTCTTTTTAAATCGAATTTTAAATATTCATTTTGGTTTGTGTGATATGCATCATTATGCAGGGCCATAGGAAGTTACTCCCTTGAGCTGAACACATCTGACACAGCAGCAGCAACTCAACTAACACAAAAAATAAAGTACCTCCGAGTACTTACTAGAGTAATCGCCATTGACACCCGAATGTCTGTAAACATTACCATCATAATGATTACCAAAATTTTTAAATGAAATAAAAATCCTACAATGTTTGTAACAGAAGATAGGCATATTGTATCTAGCCTTCAACTTCCCCAGCAATTGACTTCACATTATATTTACTGTGATAGATGAAAGCACATGAACAGATTAATCAAAAGGCCTCTGATTTAAGAGGTAGGAAACAGATTGGAAGTTGTCAAAACCGTGCTATATATATGCCGTTAAGTCACATAACTCTTCTGTATTACAGAGGACTATTCCAAATTGGAGGAAAACAGTAGGTAGAATTTCCTCCCCTCTTTTTAGCTAATACGTTCACACGGATCGGCAATCGGGACAAGGTAAGAAATTTCACTCCCACCCCTCTCCAGGTCACCACCAGTCTTGAATAGAGAGAGGTCTGCTAAATAAGACAGGAGACAACTCTGACAGCCTCATTACCTTCTGTGTCGCATCGTTATTTTTCTTGGAAACAACAGCTGTTACTTTTATTGCTGCCTTGCATTTTGGCTAACAGTAGAGCTTTATCAGTAAATTAATTTCCTTCAAGAGGACATGATATATAAGCTAACGGCATTAATTGTGGATGGCCAGACACTGATATGGTATAGAGACCATCAGGATATTTGAATTGGAGATCCGGAGTGGAATGTGAGCTTAAGAAAAGTCAGGTAAAATCTGAGCCTCCACTTCCAAAGTTTGGAAAATAAAGCGGCAGAATATAGGAGACCACAGGGTAGGTCTGAAATTCTCTGATTTTAGCCAACTCAACCCTGGCTATTAGAAGTTTAGGATTATTAACCAGGCAAATCTGTTAGCCTAACCTCCACTGGACTCTGCTTTTTTTGTTCGACAGAACATTCTTCTTTCCTTGCGGTAAATCAATGGCCTGCATGAAGAAGCTCGGCCCTGGCTGAGCAGCTGCCAAAGGAGCAGGATAATATACCTGCGTGAGGCCTTTGTCTCTTTGCCTTTGGGTCACAGGGAGAGGGCCTTCCCTGCCATTCAGCATCCACGGGGTCACAATTAACACATGATTCCAAAGGTCTTTTAAGGTGTCGTAAATTTCATCCAAGGCCAGGGCGCTGGACAATCCTTAAAGGACAGCACACAGAAATGTTTCTACTTTTGACATTCTAAAATTTCAGTATTATGGTAGTTTCCGTAAGTGATTTCATTTTCTAATAAAGAGTGCTACAAAATATGAAGTTAAACAAATGCTGCATTTATTGGATAATCTAGATTTCCAGGGCAAAGCAAAGACAATGGAATCATCACATCAGGTTATGGACACTGGAAATGGGTGCCCAGCAGCCATGCTCCAAATCTCATGTGCTTTGCTAACAGGGGTATCCCTCAAAATTACTAACCCAGGGCCTCTTTACTGCTTTTTCAGACATGACTGCATTACCTGATGTTTAGAAATTATAACTGTAAAGGACACAGCCTTTCTCACAATTTGTAATTCAGTATTTTGTGACTTATTCTATGGGTCTTCTCCACTCATCTGTAGGCTATACGAGAAGAGTGATAGTTTCTGATTTGCTACCCACAGTATCTGTAGCAAATAGCACAGGGGCTTGGCACAACATGCAGAAAACATTAAAGAAATGATGGGTATTAAAGAGGGCATGTATTGAACGGAGCACTGGGTGTTATAGGCAAATAATGAATCATGGAACACTACATCAAAAAAAATTAAAAAAAAGAAATTAGGGAATAAATGAATAAAAACAATATGCCGTCCAGACTAGAGTACTGATCCCCTGATTCTATGGTGCTGTGAGACTTCTGGCGCCTTGTAACTGTTTTAGAACTCTGTAAATTGTAAACGATAGTTTTGCAAATTAGTAAGTCTGAAACTATGAAGGGTATGCGATGTTATCCTACTTGCAAGTTAACCAGTTATCTTGCCTCCTATCTGAATTAAATCGATTTATCTGTATCTATCCAGACAGATTTAGCTGTAGACAGATGAATGATCGAGAGCTTCACTAACAGACACGGGAGTCCCTGGATCAGGGACTATTTGCTCACAGAAAATCCTAGCAGCATCTGTTCTCTACTGCTCCGTTTCCCAGAGTCCAATAGAGGAGTGCCAGATGCACCTGTACATGCTGGAGTTGTTCCACAAGAGAGGAACCCTCGGGGCACCTGGGTGGCTCAGTCCGTTGGGCATCTGCCTTCAGCTCAGGTCATGATCTCAGGGTCCTAGGATCAAGCCCCCTGTGTTGGGTTTTCCCTGCTCAGCAGGGAGTCGGCTTCTCCCTCTCCTTCTGCCCCTCCCCCTGCTTATGCACGTGCTCTCTCTCTCTCAAATAAATAAATAAAATCTTTTTTAAAAAAAGAGAGAGAGGAAACCTCCAAATTATGAGACGTGGAGGTTAGAGGAGATGGCTGGCACATCTTCTCCTCCCCTTCACAGAGGCAGAGAGGAATTCTGGCTCTGGAATACAAGAGATCTCTGAGGAGAGGCACCAGTCTGTAGGGTTTTTTTTGGTCACTTTTAGAATGTAGGCAAATGCATCCGGGGACAATAAACCTTCTAATCTCTCCAGAGAAAGTCACTATCTCTAACTTCCAAGACATATTTATATGAAATTATCCTTTAACAAGGGCTTCCAGATTTACTTATTTATTTATTTGCCTCACTTACTTATTTACTTAGCAAGCAAGGCATTGTTTCCTCTCAAGAAACTATTGTCCATACACTAGCAAATGCCACCTGGCAGAGGTTCGATAGACTCCCCTCCCCCACCACCCACTACGGAAGAAGCCAGTCCCGCCTCCATCTGCACATTAATTTCAATATTACTGATGTACAGATATGTCTGTTCCTTGGATTCTCCTTTGGACTGGCTGTAACCACTTACCAGTTTCCTCATTAATAATGTGTTAGACAAAATCTTTAAATTACGTTTTTTAGTATTTATTTTTATATCTGTGTAAGAGTCGTGTTTTTATTTTATTTATTTCTTATTTTTTGGGAAAACTGTCCTTTACCCAAATGTAAAGAGTTAGTTGCTGCAGTAAAGCAGACAAAGGGACATGAGTCAGGAAAGACAGCTGCAATGGGCAGAAAAATGTACGAAACTCAAACACTGAAAGGCAGTTTGAGTCTACCAGTGTGTCTCTCTGAAGAGACTTTGAATATATAGATTGTATGTGAAGCACCTGAGTAATTAAGAACTTGATTTATCTTCTACTGGCTATTTTTTAGCATGATAACAGTGTAAAGAAAAAACATGCTGTTTAAGCAACACAGTTGCAGAGCTCGTGCTCCTTCAGGATTAACAGCAGAGGGTGATAGATGTGATTAAAAGCTGGGAGGTCAGGTAGGAAACACTGTGTTCAGGAAAGCCTGGGAGATGAAAGGGAGGAACAGCCAGCATTCTGGAGCAGAGCTTGATGTCAACAAGGCTGCATCTGAGTAATGATCGTTAGTTACTAACTCTCAGAGCTATCAAGAAGGCCTTACTGTTGAAATCCCTAAAGTAAAAATAATTTTATTGTTATTAATCTCATACTCTCCAGCCTTCCCCGGGGATGGTCTCAGGAGCTCCTGTCTCAGAAGCACACGGAGAGCTCCTTCAGAGAGCAGAGACCCAGGCCTTGGTCCTCCAATTTACTGAGTCAGCAAAACTCAATCCAGGCATCTTGGTGGTGGTGCAGTGGGACAGAGTGACTTAAAGCCAGGGAATTAGCACTTGCACCAAAGTCTGAGAGCCAAGGCCCTAGCACGCACTCATCAATCGCTCCCCACTAAAACAACTGTCCTAACAATGCGATGTTTGAGAATGAGAAACATCTTGAACGTAAAACCATTTCATTATAGAAAAAGCAGTGGATTTCGTGTAGAAGAAAAAAGCCGTGCACATTTCTAGAGGGAGACCAACCGGGATTCATGTTATCCTACTTATTTTAAAATTATATTTACAATACTCTGTTTAGAAAGAATTTTCCATCTTTAACAGAGTTTGGGAAATTATCCATTCAAAAGAAGTTTCCTTTGTAGTTTTGAGCTTGTAATGCTTAAAGGTATTTAAATCCACGTGGAATCATTTGTTTGACACTAATTCTAGACTCGTAACTGGATTTTTTTAAAGTTACATATTTGCAAGTTACTGATTCAAAATTTTGTCTTGTTTTTATAATTATTATACTTGATTTATATAACTAGAGAATATGTTATTGGCTACAAGCAATGAGACATCGATAGAAGGTAGCCTTTTCTAGCAGAAAAATGTTCAGGCTGGGCGAAAAGAGGTTTTAGTCCCTCACTGCTCCCTAATGATTCTTTAGCCTGCCTTTACCCAACCTCCCTGCTTTCCTCATTTGCAAAACCAGATCAATAGGAAACGTTTCAAGCTGTAACATTATTTTTCACTGCGTTGTTACATTCTGGGATTGTCACTTTAGTGTGAATGTATTTCAATATTCCGGGGCCTCTGAAGACACTTAGCTGTCTCCTCCTGGATTATCTGTGCCTCTGCCCTCAATGGCTTGCTTTTCAAATGGCTTTAAATGTTGTGAATGTCCTCTTCTGCATCAATACTTTCTGATAATTTTGCTGAAGCACCTTTCACCTCTCTCTGTGTGTATATACATATTTCCTTCATGTCTCTTAGAGTTTTTACAGAGTTAGCATGAAACTTCATTGACTAAGGCACATACCTGGTAAAGTAAAATGACAAGGTAAATGTTGATTTAATAGAAATGGAATAATTCCTTCAATAAAATGAAATTGATAATTGCCTTATCATTTAGATAATGTAAGTTCACTTGGCCTATAAATTTTGGAATTATTCCATAGAAAGATATCATGCATATGTGTGTCTGTATGTGTATAGACTCAATACTCATTATTTGCAGGTCCTCATTATTTGTGAATCACCTACTCACTACAATTTATTTGTACCCCCCAACTCAAGGTGCTCTTGGACATCTGCAGACATGCACAAAGTAGCAGAAAGCTTGAGTTGCCCAGTAGACACGTATCCAGCTGAAGCTGAACCAGGCCACACGCTGTCTCCTTGTTTCAACTCTCATACTGTGACACGTATCTCATTTGTGGTCTATTCAGTGCCATGTTTTTTTCCATTTCTGTGCTTCTTCTTGATGATTTCACTGCTTAAAATGGCCTCCAAGGGCAGTGCTGAAGAGCTGTCTAGTATCCCAAGCACAAGGAGGCTGTGATATGCTTCACAAGGAAACACACATGCTAGAATAAGCTTCACTGAGGTGGGAGTTATTGTGCTGGTGGCTGTGAGTTCAATGTTGATGAATTAACAGTACATTATGTATTAAATAAGGTGTCTTCAACCTGAAACACAAGTCAAACGAGGTTATGTATTGATCGGTTGATGGGAATGTTGTGACCAGAGGATCACAGGAACCTAACCTTACTGCATTTCCCCTAGGAGCAAATGGTCCAATTTTTGCTAATTCAGTGTCTATGGCTGCTTTGCAGAACACAACTATCATGGATAACGAGAACCGTGTGTGTGTGCGTGCATGTGTGTGTATTTGTGTGTGTATGTGTGTGTCTACTATGTTTCTGAAAGTTTCAAAGATTCGAGATATTTATCAACTTAGAGGTATCTGATTTATAAAATCTAAACTTTTTAAAGCTCGTGCATGTGACTACTACAGGACCCATTTGTGGGAAGACGGGATTCACAGGGTTGCACTGATAGATTCTTCAAGCTCATTCACAACCCAAGCTGGACAAACAGGAAACATCAAAAAGTTAGTTGACACCTGAAGTCCTGTATTTCATTTGCAAAGTTTTCCTTTCCTCTCTGTGAGGTATTTTCAAACTTACTATGTTTAATTCTCCCATTCTCTGTTTTGTAAAGCTTGAGAACCACAGGCCCAAAACAGCAATTCTCTGAGCTGGGTACACTTAAGAATCAATTGGGAACAGTTGTAAAATATTGATTCTATTGTCTCACCCCAACCATTCTGTCTGAACCTCTTGACTCAAGGTGCTGCCTGGAAATCTGTATCGTGTGGAAGGGGGAACTTAGTAGAGGGGAAAAACGTGGGAATCATCAGCTGTCCAAGGTTGCTTTGGTGTTTGGGGCAGTGCTATGCTCTGAATGTTTGTGCCCCCTCATTCGTATGCTGAACCACCTAACCTTCAAAGATAATGAATGGTATTAATACGGGGTGCTTTGCGGAGGTGATTAGGTCATGAGGGTGGAAGCCTCATGAATGGGCTTAGTCCTCTTAAAAAAGAGATCCCACAGAGCTGTTTCCATCATGTGAGGATACAAGAAGTCTGTGACCCAGAAGAGGCCCTCACTGGACCATGCTGGTGCCATGATCTTGGGCTCCCCAGCCTCTAAAACTGTAAGGAATAAATTTCTGTTGTTTGTAAGCTACCCAGTCTGTGGTTATCTTGCTACAGCAGCTCAAACACACTAAGATAGGCAACGTCTTCAATGGTCGTGAAAGAAAATGGAAGCCACCTGGTTGTGTTACATGAAAAATCTCTGAAGATACATTCTAAATTTCTAATATCCATAAATATCTGTTGCCATGGTTTTACCACCATCCTCCAGTTTTTAGAATTACACATTAATACAAAGGAACTTTTGCCCCCATGTTCAACTGCCTTCTCAGTATCTCCTTTGAACATGTCACAGATGTGTCAAACTCAAACTGTAAAACTGAGCTGCTGGTCTTTCCCCTCAAATCTCTCTCTCTTTCTTTCTCTTTCTTTCTTTCTCCCTCCCTCCCTCCTTCCCTCCCTTCCTTCCTTTTTTTTTAAGGTAGGGGTAGAGAGAGAGAGAGAATCTTAAGCAGGCTTCACGCCCAGTGCTGAGCCAGCACGGAACCCAATGCAGAGCTTGATCTCACAACCATGAGATCATGACCTGAGCTGAAATCAAGAGTCAGATGCCTAACCCACTGAGCCACCCAGGCGCCCCCCCATTCAAACCTTCTCTGACCACATCTCAAATAATGGCAACTCAACTACTCCAGTTGCCCAACTAAAAAATGTGTTATTTTTGTTTCCTTCTGTTTTCTCACACCTCACATATATTCAATGAGAAAGTCGAACCTCCCTCCCCCATCCACACTGCTATTATCCAGTGCAAGCCATCACCATCGTCTTGCATGGATTCTTACACTACTTGAACTGGTCTCCAAGCAGGTCTCTACTCCTGTTACAGACATACAGATGGACATAAATTATATACGCATACATATAGATCTATACCTTATATATATCCATGCATATGGGGTGTGTGTGTGTGTGTGTGTACCTCTGCTCCTAAATGGGCACCTTCCGACAAAGGAGCCATCATGATCCTACCAAAGGCAGTCAGACGGCATCCATCATTGCTTAAAACTCCCTGGTATCTTCTCATCTCATTCAGAATAATGAGACTTCCCCTCCCGGCCCCGCCTTACTTGACTGTCTCTTGTTCTCCCACTACTCCCCGATTACTTGCCATACTCCAACCATACTGGATTTGTTGCTATTTTCTGAATGCACCTGGTAAGATCACTGCTCTCAGCACTTAGTACTTGTTACTTCCTTTGCCTGGAATGTTCTTTTCCCAGATATTCACTGCCTGATCTTAAGTAGTGAATCCCCCTCTGAAACACCTGCTACTTCAATTTAGTATTTCCTTTTTCTGTTTGTTTTGCTCCAGAAAACTGTGACTTCCTGACAGTGCTATTCAATGCAAACTTTCTGCAGTGATGGAGAACAGGTGGCTGCTGAGCAATTAAAATGTGACCAGTGAGACTGAAAAAAGTGGGCATTTAACTTAATCTTATTTTTATTAATTTTAATTTTTAAAGCTTATTTCCATTCACTTAGTTTTATTAATTAGTTTTAATTAAATATGAATTGAAATCGGCATTTGTTGCTAGTGGCTACTATAGTAGACAGCCCAGTTCATCTAGAATCCATTGTTTTGGGTTTGATAATGAAGGGATCAAGATTCTTTTTTACGACATTTATCTACAACCCCTCTCACCAACACCTGGCTGAAAGACCATCTTCCCTTCACTGTGTATCAATGCCACCTTTGTAGTAAGTCAACTATCCATATATGAGTAAGTCTGTTTATAGACTATTTTGTTTCACAGATCTACTTGTCTATCCTTATGCCAGTCACACGCTGTTTCACTTAGCCTGTCAGTATAATGTCTTTATATCTATTAGAGTTGAGTCCTTCAACTTTATTCTTCAAGATTGATTTGGTTCTTCCTGTCCCTTCAAATTTGCTGATAAATTTTAGAACCTGCTTGCCAGTTTTCACCAAAACAGTTACATCAACCAACAAATAAACACCCCACTGGAACTTTAATTCAGACTTGTACCAAATCAAAACCTACATGGGAAGAATTGGTATTTACACCATACTGAGTTTTCTAATCGATAGAATTTTTATATTTCCTCATTTATTTAGAATTTTAATTTATCTCATGAGCATTTTATACTTTTCTATATAGAAGTCATGCACATCTTTCATTAGATTTATTACCATGTATTTGAGATTTTTTATGATTGACAATAAAATCTGCTAAAACTTCGTTCTGCTTACTGCTGGTATACAGAAACGAAATGAAGTTAATTTTTATATTAATTTGATATGCAGTGATATCCCTAATTTTAATAGTTTATCTGTATATATATATACATATATATATGTATTAGTATATATACATGTACTAAAATATAACCTAGTCATAGACAAATAATGAGAATCAATAGATAACCTGGTCATAGACAAATAATGAGAATCTTAGTTCTACTCTTCCAGTCCTTACATCTTTCCTTTCTTTCTCTTGCTTTATTGCACTGGCAAGGACCTCCAATATAATGGTGAACAGAGTGATAATAGCAGGCATCCTTGTGTTAATGCTGGTAACAGGGGTAAAGCTTTCAGTATTTCACCATAAAGTGTGATATGTGCTATACGATTTTTTTGTTAGTACTCTTTCACAAAGTAAGGAACTTTCCTTCTATTGGTAATTTATTGAGTTTTTACCTTCTCTTTTATCATGAATGGATGTTGAATTTAATCAAATACATTTTCCATGACTATTAATTCCTATTTAAATTTATGTAAGAATTCAAGAACACAAGTCATGTTTACCTACATTTAAAAAATAAGTATTTTTCAAAGCTTTCACATGTATCAGTCTTCTCAGAGAAATAGTCTGCCCTTTTTGTTTGGGGACTTAATAAGATACATCTATTATTAGATGTTCTACACAGATACCAGATTCATTGAAAATAATGAAACATTTCTAAATCATTACCATTAAACTATTTTTTAAAGATTTTTGTTAAGTTCTTCCACTGAACAATATACATTTTAATCAAGTTGCAAAGGAGGTCAACTTTCTACTGGTTTCATTTTAAATTTGTGTGTTTAAAGCATTCCTGCAAATTTAACTATTAAATGAAAATTGATTAACTCACCAGTCATATTGCAATATAGAAGAAAGGGTTCCAGGGGACCACTTCCATCTGAATCTATATAGTAAAACCCTGAAGTATTTCCTCTGTGTTTATAGGATTCACATGACGGCTCATAGATAGCTGTAAGAAAAAAAAAATGGATGCTCATAAATGGAATAGTATAAAATTAATCTCTTAAATTTTAATTTGGACACAAAATATGCCAAGTTTTGAAATTTAATATGTATATTACTGACCATGAGAAAAGGTAAAACATACTTTAAAACAAAACTCATTTTTTAAAAAAAAATTAATATGGATGAAAGGTTATACAGAAAAAGGCAGAATGAGGTTATATTCTACAGCATTTCCTTTTGTCATTAAGAAAATATGAGATTAGTCAAAATAAAAATTAATTTTTACATTAGGTAAAACAACAAAAGAGAAGGTATGTGTTTTAAATGTCAAAATGCTTATAAGTATAATGTAACATCCATTTTGGACATCCATCCAAATGGATCTTTTGACTTCCATTTTGGAATTTCTAATTCTAGTGTCACCTTGTAATAACCTCACATCTGAAACACAATCGTATAATCTCCTTAAATAACCTGCTTTTAAACTGGAGGGTATTGTGCTGAGCAAAATAAGTCAATCAGAGAAAGACATGTATCATATGACCTCACTGATATGAGGAATTCTTAATCTCAGGAAACAAACAGAGGGTTGCTGGAGTGGTGGGGGGTGGGAGGGATGGGGTGGCTGGGTGATAGACATTGGGGAGGGTATGTGCTATGGTGAGTGCTGTGAATTGTGTAAGACTGTTGAATCACAGATCTGTACCCCTGATACAAATAATATGTTATATGTTAAGAAAAAAAAAAAGAGGAAGATAGCAGGAGGGGAAGGATGAAGGGGGGGAAATCAGAGGGGGAGACGAACCATGAGAAACTATGGACTCTGAGAAACAAACTAGGGCTCTAGAGGGAAGGGGGGTGGGGGGATGGGTTAGCCTGGTGATGGGTATTAAAGAGGGCACGTACTGCATGGAGCACTGGGTGTTATACACAAACAATGAATCATGGAACACTACATCAAAAACTAATGACAGGACGCATGGTGATTAATGTAACATAATAAAAAAAATAATTAAAGAAAAGGAAAAAAATAATCTGCTTTTATCCACAATTATGTAATAGAAAAATTTTAAATAATGTAACTATTCTCCTTTCTCATATAAAATTATCTATAAATAAAATCTTTAAAAAAATTGACTGACAAAGCTCCTCATCAATAATTTTAAAAGTATTTTATAAAAGAAACTTTCTGTAATGTCCTGTAATGAGAATTTAATATAATTAAAACTGGAAGCAAAAGAAGTATTTATATGAAACATGACCTCAAGTGGCCTCAATGTGTTTTAGTCCATAAGTGGATGTTTTTGAGTATACAATTATACATTTGCCATGTACAAAGTTTGATATTAACAACTGTATATGATGCACACGTCTCATTGAACACTTGGCCACATGCACTTAAAATTTCCATCAAGCTTTTTATTTTATGAAATGAGAAATAAGTCATGCCCTGAATGTCTTTCCTTGATCTAGTCCAAATTTTTGAAAATTATATTAATGACACCTTAAACAATATGAAATAATGTAACTAATTTGCTCAGTGTTATAGTGATTTCGGATAATCATACAAATTTACTTCTCCATTCCTCCACAGTCTGATGGTTTTATTTTGTTCTCTTATATATGACATAGACAAAAATATAAGCATGGATTGTTTTAGAGTCACATTTATATTTTGTGCAGTGAAATGGGCATGTAAAAATGGTTAGTTTATTTACTTCTGTATGCACATACACATATGTTCATAAATTTTTTGAAAGAGGTTGGCAGGATAGACTCACGACCTGAGAGTCAGGGCTGGTAGTAGAAAGGACACGTGATTGTATGAGGGTAATTAGGAATACATTTACTTTATGTGTATTGCTTGACTCTTTATAACATGACTGTTTACAACGTATTACTTTCTAATGAAACCTTTTATTTTTTCTTTTTATTATGTTAATCACCATACATTACATCATTAGTTTTTGATGCAGTGTTCCATGATTCATTGTTTGCGTATAACACCCAGTGCTCCATGCAGTACGTGCCCTCTTTAATACCCATCACCAGGCTAACCCATCCCCCCACCCCCCTCCCCTCTAGAACCCTCAGTTTGTTTCTCAGAATCCACAGTCTCTCATGGTTCGTCTCCCCCTCCAGTTTCCCCCCCTTCATTTTTCCCTTCCTGCTATCTAATGAAACCTTTTAAAGACTGCATCCCTGCCCCTTCCCCTATTTATGCTAACGATAGTCAAGGCTTCACTATATCCAGGTTTGTCATCCTGGCCCCATTTCTCAGAATGGTTACTGGCCAAAACCCTTCAGTTCCATTTGGACAATCTGTTCAAGAACTTACTCATCAAACTGTGGCCACAGATGACAATATCTGATTTATCTAATTTTTTTCCTCAGAGTTGTTTGTGTTTATATTTAGATTTGGTCATTGATAACAGTTACAAATAAATAGTTAAAACACATTCAATTAGCTTTTTGTTTTGAGTTAGTTACTACAGTTAGGATGACGGAGGATATAAGAAAGTAAAACAGACGGCTAGCTGGGTGACCCGGCTCAAGTAACTTGGCTTCTGGTTACAGTGAGGTGTGGCTTTAGCAACAGCAGGCATTCTTTATGATATTCTGAGGCACTCCAACAGATATACTGACACCTTACGAATGGCTCTGGCTGCAGGGGTACAGGTACGAGGGTGAAACTGGAAGCTCCTCCCACTCACGCCCTTGCCGGCCCTGCACCAGGACTTCTGAGGGTCCCTTACAGAATGTCCAGGGCTGGGAGCCCAGGATTCCAGTCTCAACTCTAGCAGGAGTACAAAGTAGCACACAGTGAAGAAAACAGGAATGAGGAGTCTGATGACATAACACCCTTGCCTGAAGTCAGGGCTACAGGAGATAGGAGTAGGAATTAAGTTGCCTGGCAAGGTCAGTAATGACATGAAAAAAATGGGAAAGAAAAATGCGCGCTTAGATCTCCCCATCACACATACTGAAAAAGTGGACATCAAAATGAAACGAGTCTTACAACACATGCGAACATTTCATCAGAAAAATTGCATGGTTTGTATAATATAGGAAGAGTGTTGGTTATGATCCCAGGCTCTGGAGCAGAGTTGCAAGTGTTCCCATCCTCACTATGCCTCAACTATTTAAGGAGGCTGGGGCAAGGTGATTAATCTCTCTCTGTTACTTCATTAGTAAACTGGGGATAATAATAGTACCCAACCACCCACTAAGGTGGTCATTAGAATTCAAGGAGTTAGGACATATACAATCCTAGATCAGTGCCTGGCATTTAGAAAATACTCAATAAAATGAACTATTTAATGAAGAACATCATTATCTGCCATCCTTATTTCATTATCCTCATTAATGGGGTTGCAAGGGAACTGAAGGATTACGTATTCTGCATTGTTTATGTTTATCCTTAGCTGCCTTTTGTTTTCTATACATGTTTCCGCTTTGCCAGCTCTCCTACTCTTTTCTATCCTGTTTTATGTTATCTATTTCTGTAAGCTACTTTGACAACTTCTTGAAAAGAGGTGTGGATTGAAAATAAACTAAAAAGCAACTGGATGCTAAACTTCAGAGTTGTGCATTCCAGTATATGGAACACGGAATACATGGAACATGCACACAGCCGTGGAAAGGGAAACGGAACAAGGAAATCAGAACAGAGGCAAGAAGCAGCAGGTGTGTTCGGCTTACAGTTGTGGCAGGTAGCTCCCGTGTAACCAGTGTTTGCACAGTTGCAGTGAAAGGTGCTCCAGGACTGGGAACACTCACCACCGTGTTCACAATAGTTCGGCAAACACCTACGAAAAGGTGCAGATGCAATCACTACTTTTCATTCTGAGCGATCATAAAATGTTGATCAATTATACACGGTCGTGTGAGAGAAGAATGTCAACAGTTACAGAAAGGGTAAATTCAACGTGACTCATGGTTACTCAGTCTGTCGTCAAGGTGGTTTAATCACAGAACCAAACCTTCGATCAATAAATTCATCAGATTTCAACCAATTCTCAGGTAGTTGTGACTGCTTCATTTTCAAGATGTCCTACTATATCAGAGTCCTTTCTTTTCCCTCAGTGACAAAACACTAATTCAATACGTTGCCAAAAATATCAATAGCTTACATAAAATAACAACATTTAATCATATTGATTTCCTACACTGAATATTTAAAAGAAGGAATAAAGAAGAGAGAAAAAAAGAAGGAAGTAGGAGGGAGGGGTGTCTTTATTCACTTTTTGAGTAAAGTGAAGACCTCCAGGAATGTTGAAGGTACACTGGATAGACACACGAATTCCTAGCAGTGTGTTAGGGTGCTCCAGGGTGCTGAATGGAACTCACAGGGGCTCTCAGGATATTTTAACTTTTCAAGAGAAATACAGCCATACTCAATATCTGACCAAGACTGCACAACTTCCTAGCTCGAGATAGTTCAATTTCAACGTTAGATTGTAATACTTTCCTTTTAGTGATGTCCTATCTGTAAGAAGCTGGATTTTCAGTAGTTGACAAAAAAAAACAAAACAACCCAGTACCATGTGAAATCAGTGTTGAGCAAAAGTGAGGGTGGCGGCGTCTGACCTGATCCCAAGCTTTGAAATGGTGTGCAGTACTCAACACGTAAACACGTGTAATTACGAAGTAGTTGTGTTTAATTCAAAATAAAATTAAAATATTTTTAAATTACATAAATACTATATATAATATATATACTGACATTTACAATTATATGAATTATATATATTTCATAGAGAGAGAGAGACATTATATATGTAATATATATATATATATTCCTTTTTGAAAGGGTTACTAAATTTTAGTACATAAATAAGTTGTTTGGACCTAAGCTACTTTTTAAATGAAAGTGTTAGTTATATTTGGGCTTGGAACACGATGAGAAAAATCACTGAAATACATAGGGTGCTGTGGACAACAAAGCTGGGGAGCTTCTGGTATCAACTTGAACAGCCCTGATCAGATTATTGATGCTTTTTAGAATTTAGATTGAAAGGTATATTGAGACCAAAGCTTGAAATGCTCTCTTTTACCCCAGAATAAAAAAATAAAGTGTGAAGCATGTCAAGAAGGCATTCATACTGGGGTTTCTGCCACCTCTACTATTAAAAAACTAAGGATGGGAAACTTCATGTTTTGCTTATAGGATTTCTCCAATTTTAACTGAAAATAATGTTATTGATTTTTCCTGATTATAAAAAATAGATACCCACTGTACAAAAATCAAATGATCCAGGAAACGATAGAGAAGAAATATAGTTTATACCCCCTTATACAAAACACTACTACAGGGTAGGGGCTAAGTCTGTCACAACACTGCTTAATTTTTTTATCTGTAATGGCTATGACACTCCATTGAACTCAGTAATTAAAATTAACACTCTTGATATGAAAGCATGACTGGCAAGATTATTTGGCTAATATGCCCATGCCTAAAAATATTTTTTAATTATTAACTATCAATTTATTGTTTTAATTATCAACTATCAATTACCGTTTTAATTATTAACTATCAATTATTGTTTTACTTGTTCTCTACAACTAACTTCCAAATCTTGAATTATCATGCCCTGTAGTGGAGTTCCTATTGAAACTACTTGATCATCCTTATATCTTGATCAATACTACCACTCCAAACTCTTCCAGAGGAGAGGCTCTTTTTATTTTCCCTGCAGAGAAGACAGTAATGGGTTGTTAAAGGTACACATTAGGAGCATAGCAACCATTTAAACTGCTATGTCTCTGAAAATATTACCCAGCTGTCAGAGAAGCAATTCTGTCTATGACTTATTGGTATGTGGTGATCAATAGTACTGTTAGACTGTACTAATTTGCTGAGTTTAATGATATATTTTTGATACACTGACACCCATCTAATATTATAGCAGCAGCAACATTACCTTTTGTAAACTGGTAGCATGTGTACATATAAATAACATGGTCACATGTCTTCCACCTCAATTTTATCCCTGGAAATATGAAGTATAAAACTAAAAGTGTATTTTTCTTTTCAAGCATATCTTTCTTATTTCTAATGTGAATATCATCCAGTTCCTGTGGAACAGGTGATGGCAGGAAAGAGAAGTTTAAAAACATATTCATTTTATATATAAATTTTAATATGCTGCCAAATGTTTGAAAATGGACAGGTCAAAGTAAAGAAATGAGATTGCCCTTACCTGTCTGTGATTCCACATGAGTCTATCTGAAGGTCACTGAAGTTTCCAAGGGACCCCTGCTGAACTGAAATCAGATCTACCACCTTGTTACTGATAGAAATGAGTCTCATACATCCCTGAAATCCACCCAGTGGATTTTTACATTTGGATCCAAAGCTGTTGTTAGGACAACCTGACCAAAACAAAACAAAACAAAGTAAATCAGGATATATCATAATGAATCAGGATTTAGTAGCACAAACAACTTCCTTATGAAAAAAGAAAAGAAAAAGGCACTTGATTAATTTCTTAAAATTAAAAGAGGGAGGAAGAGCCCCTCACAGCCATCATTAATTTGATCTAAATGACATACTGCAATTCATACAAAGTATTTCATGTTATAATAACATGATTTAGGGTTCATGTTATAATAACATGGTTTCATGTGAATCCTATGGTGATGAAGACAAATACTTTGTATGAATAATAATATATAATAATTATATGCTATAATTATATATTATATATACTATATTATCATTATGTAATATTAAATGATATATCAAACTTAAACACAGGAACTTAGTCTTTTGGAATGCAAAAAAAGGCATAAAGATTGAAAATGTGCACTGTAGATAACAAAAGATAAATCAGTAACAGTGAAATACCTTGGTATTTAAAGCTAACTATTTGGGAAAGGAGATGTAGTGACGTGGAATAAAATTACCGACTATTTAATTAAATACTTTATTTTCATATGCATATAAGAGCCATACACACATGCATTTTAATAAATCATAATGACTTAATGTCAAAAACATTTCACTGTGATTTTATTTATTCTTTGCCTCATAAAAGAATGCTCCATTTATATTGATTTTTTTCTAACACTTATCTAAGACCTGTTTCTAATTATTTAAGTAATAAAGAACTATATTATTAACCATTATTCTCTGGGGTTTAATGATGTTCTAAGTGTTTCTCTAGCCAAGTGAAATAAATAATTTTATGGAGTATGAACACATATATTATACTTAGGTATTTTTCATTAATCTTTCTCTGCCGTTATGGTTGTCAAGCACTATTACAGTTTCAAGAATAAGAAATGAATCAGAAACTTCCTAATTCCTACACAGTCCACAGTCTTTTTCTTCCTAATACCTATACAATCCACACTCTTTCCCAATTATAATTACATATTGTGACTGGCGATATCTCCCCTTAATGCTTATTTTCCTAACAAAACACATTAACGTGGCAAGTAAAGGTCAGGATTCATATTGAAAACGGTCATCAGGTACATTGGAATATCACATTTTAACCAAGGGAGACTCTGAAGTTTCAAATTTGATATATCAAGAAAAGGTGATGAGAGCTCTTGGAGTATCAATTTATTGTACATGGTACGACATACATTTTCAGTGCTTAAATTCTTCTGTGGTGTAGGAGATGGTTATTATAACCTCGGTATGTTTTCTAGATGACTTATTAACCAATTAAGAATGTTAAAGTAAAAACTGAGAGGATAATAGTTCAATAATATTTGTGGGCAACTACAATATGCCAGGAATATAAACAGCTCTGCTAATCTCCTTTTCTCCAGGTAGTGTTTCCTGACACATTTCAAACCATTTCAGAATAAAATAAATTGTGCAATATGCCTGTAGGGAATAAAACTAAGCAAACGCAGTGACAAAGAAAGATTACGGAACTTTACAGAAAGCGCATCGTCATATCATTAGGCACTTCATATTCCTAGCTACAATGTTTAATAAGCAAGAGATTTTAAGAATAAAGAAGGGTTCAAGCCAGGTTCATCTCATTAGTCTACAATAACAGGCAACCACAAGTTAATATATTGCAACAGCAGAGAGAAGTTCAGCACTGAACCAGTTTGAGATGGAAGGTCTAAAATATGAAGATTTCTGGGGAATACTTAATGCTGAATTAACGGATGGATCCATTACTGGAGGCAGTCGGCATGTGAAGCACCTCTGAGGATGACAGATAAATTATAATCACTCAGTGTCACCACACCAGAAGATGTCGGCTTTGACTTCATGGTGGTCTAGCCTGTTCACTGGATGGAGAACGTCTGATTTACCCAAGTGGGGGTGTGAGAATTCTACCCAAGGTCTACTGCCTCGGGTCTGTGCTGCACAGTGTGTTATTCAAGAGCACAAAGATCACATGGGGGAATATTGCAGAAATCAGACGTTTGCCTGCCCTCAATCCGGAGAACCCAGATTTATAAAATTTATAATTTATAAATGATAAAAGTCGAGCACCATGCACCACAACACAGTCCGAAGTTTTGAAAAGCCCTCAGGTGGAGGGAGAAAAAGTGGAAAATGATGGAGAGATAATGGAGTCTGGTATGGCATAGGCGGAATGCTGTGATTTCTGAGCAGCCCCCTCTCCCAACATGACTGTCACTCTCAAGACCAGCCTGGAACGGAGGTACAATGCAGGTTGGTGGAAGAGACTGCAGCCATGGCAGGCCGACTGTGGGCTGATAAGATCACTGCAAAGTGAGAGAGTTGTGGAAGAGAACCGATGGGGAGTATCTCAGAACATGGGATATTTATTTACTTGAAGAAGTAACAACTTAAGCAGAGCCTTCCACCTGGATAATATGGATCCTAGTGTTACAGGAGGCTCTCAGGCACACAGAGCGAAAGGTTTTCCAGGGCCAAAACCTGTGACAGTTTGCCTTGGGACTCAGGGCATCCAGTGATAAAACTGGGAAGAGTTAGTCACCCCACTCTCCACCAGTCCACTCCCCGCATCCAGAATTGCCAGCCCAAAGGCCTAAGGGGGCTTCCAGAAGGATGGACCTCCTCTACCAGTCTCTGGACCACAAGTCTGGGAAGAGGAGGGAGGAGAAGGGCAGGGGAAGGTCTCCTGCTTTCTTCTGGCTTCTTGTCCCCAGCCCTGGAAAGGTCAGGGTGCCTTAGTGCGTGCGGGGTGTGTGTTCATTGATCAGTAGACTCTCACGCCCAAAATGTTCTGGGATTGAAGGACACCAATTGAGATGATTGATTAAACAGAGATACCTAATGGTGATTTTTGTTTTTTTAAAGTCCTGAAGTTTGAATTTTATTATGGAAGCTTCCACAGTTTATTGGTTAGGAGCTCAGAAACACTTTAATAGACACCAAATTACAAAGAACATGAGACGGAGACTAAAACCCAAATTCAAGACAGTGTTTATCTGGGGAGATGAAGAGATAGGACCCTGGATGGGCAAATGAATGTTGATAATATTATCTTTCTAAGCCGGGAAATGCACATGTAGATATGCATAGTATTCTAATTAGTATCCTTTAAAATGCACATATGATGTAAGAGGACACTGGGTGCAGGGAATACGGACACTCTCCTCGTAACTTTGCAACTTTTTCATAAATGTAAAACTATTCAAAGATTAAAAGTTTATTTAAATAAAATAATGTATACCATTTGTACCATAATAAAAACAAGCAAAATTACAGAGCGCACATGTGATATATTTCACCATAAACTAGGACAGAATGAATAATAGCAATAAAAATTTTCTGCAAAAAATAGGTAGGCATTGTGAAATATGAACATGAGGGATGCAAAATACTTTAAGAACGAGGATTCTATTTTCATGATTTACACTTTTATCCAGTCTATTAATTTTATCTAGTCTTTTTTTCACATTTAACAATATGCCTGTTTTTAAAATCTCTTTTAGTGCTTCTAAATCTTTTCCTTTGAAATGAAAGCTCTTAGTTAATTTGTTCTCCATACCTTACCATTTATTAAAGGAATGTGTTCCTATGGATTGCCATAAAATCAATCATATATTTCATGAGGTTTAAGAAACAACTTGGTTCAGAAATGAACAAATCTCACTAAAGGAGGCAATTACATCTTTTAAGATTTTTGCCACTATGCTGCAATTCACAGCAACGGATTAGGCAGGGGTTTTCTTTCTTTGTTCCTTTTTTTTTTTTTTAAGAAACTTTATTTTCCATCGACCTTATTTCCATTTTGTTTGCCTTTGGGGAAGAGCAGCTTAAGACCACTCAGGTGTTGCTCCTACCCATTCAGTGGCCAGAGCAGCCTGCGACTTCAGGTTGAGAAGCAGTAAACTCAGGAGCTGGAGCCGTCCATTCACCCTGAAATTCCTCCGTGGTCACAGCCTTTTCAGCAGCGCTCTGCTCTTCCTCTTCAATCCCTTCAGGAACTCTGTAGAAGTAGAGCTCAGGCGCCACGCGTGCGCAGAGTATCCCGGGCCAGCACCCAACCCATCAGACCCAGTGACTGAGCTCCCCTGTTGTTGCAAGGGATGGCGATGTCCACAGAGCGCAGAGGAGAGTTCGGTGCTCCACAGAGCGATGGTAGGCAGGTGAACATGAGACGCCTCTGTGAGAGGCTGGTGCTCAGCCCTGGGATTGGTCACCACCAGAAGTCTCGGCCCCCGGAAGGCTGGCTGGATCTGGTCAGCGGAGGTTCCAGCGGGGACATGGCCGGCAGTAGGCGTGGCTCCAGGGGCAGCAGCGTACTTCGGCCCAGCGCGCTGGCCAGGATTCCTGGGTGATAGGACACTGACATCAGCCAGGTTTTCACCGGCAATAATGGCACGGGCTGCCAGCAGAAGCTTCTCCCAGGTTCTCCTCAGATTCATGAGGTAGCCTCTGTCACCTGTCCTTCTGTAGATGTACTGTGGTTCCATTTGGAAGTCAAGGTTGGTGCCACCCACGTGGGTTCCTGCCGCGAGGAATTTGAGGACATCCTCCTCCTTCATTTGCAGGACATTGAGGGCTCCAGACATTGTGAAAGTTTCCCTTTATGACAGGAACACCATATGGACCCCTCCTTGGGTAGCACGGAAAGTGTTTGTTTGTTCTTAGTATCAGATGAACGATGCATGGTCTGTGTGCTTACTGTCAATTCTTAGGAAGGAATTTGTATTTTATTGATGAATAATAAAGATTGGTCTACTGCCACCAAATTCAAAGGCGATTCTAGACAGAGGTGACTATTAAAATTCAAAATAACAGTGCTAAGAAACACACCAAATCATGATTAGAAATAAGTCTTATTACTACCAGTTTTACACCTTTGCCTTTCTACTGGCAAATCACATTTTATTTTAATTTTCTAGTGGTAAAGACTCATTTCCATTTCCAAGGTTTTCTTTTCCAAGCTTTTAGTTCAATCAAACATCCAGGGCAGGTAAATGCTTCATTTGTTTTTGTTCTCTTAGAGAGATGGCCTGGTGTTGAAGGTTGATGTCCTAATTTGGTCAAATGTATCAGCGCATTATTACTTAGCAATGAACAGAGGTTTCTGTGGCTAATTAGGTTAGATTATTTGCCATCGGCATAATATCGTCCTTCTGCATTGGGCAGTAGGAAAGCAATAAAGATGCTCCAGAGGAGCTAAGAGCCATGTGCAGGAAAATACTGCAATAAAATCAGCCCATAAAATCTGAAAAAGCCATATAAGAATCATTTCACACTAGGAAAATATAACAAAGTTTGAAAGTGAGAACTGAAGAGGTTGTCTATTTGCAATCATTCTCATTGTCGGAATTGTAAACATAAGTAAATCACTCTAAGAAATGCATCTTAGGTCATAGTTGGTCATCTTGATTCACTCAACATTTCCATGTTCAAAGAAAGTGAGAAATCACCATACTATTGAATTGGTTAAAACATGATGACATCTCCAAGACACAGGGGGGAGTAACTGCAAATATGGGTCAATTGCCCGTATGGCCTGACCTTTTCTCTTACCTCCGAAATAACAGGTACCACCTGAATAAATCTGCTCAGGCCCCAGGGAAGAAGCAGCAGAGGCTACTTGGCCATCTACCACCAGACTCAAGTGATTCCGTTTGGCAGATAAGGAGATGGAATGCCACTGCCCGTCATTTAATCCAACACCTAGGGAGATGAAATCAGTTAAAAGAGATCTCGCTCAGCGCTCACCACCCAGCCACCCCATCCCTCCCACCCCCCACCACTCCAGCAACCCTCGGTTTGTTTCCTGAGCTCTGTGAATAGTGCAAGACTGTTGAATCACAGACCTGTCCCTCTGAAACAAATAATACATTATATGTTAAAAAAAAAAAAAAGAAGAAGAAGAAGAAGATAGCGGGAGGGGAAGAATGAAGGGGGGGATATCGGAGAGGCAGACGAACCATGAGAGAGGATGGACTGTGAAAAACAAACAGGGTTCTAGAGGGGAGGGGGGTGGGGGGATGGGTTAGCCTGGTGATGGGTACTGAAGAGGGCACGTTCTGCGTGGAGCACTGGGTGGTATGCACAAACAATGAATCATGGAACACTACATCAAAAACTAATGATGTAATGTATGGTGATTAACATAATAAAAAAATAAAATAAAATAAAATTTGAAAAAAAAATAAAAGAGATCTCTCTCAACAGTGAACAGTATAAATAGAAACAAAATAGACATTGCCCAATCAAGCACAGCACTCAGTATATTAATAAAAGGAAACAGAAAGACAGGAAAAGGGGGCAAGTGGGTACCCTCTTGTGGAAAATGGTGCGTTATTCTTTCCTTAGGGCCTCAATAAAAGCAACAAAATCCCCAACTTTGGACAAAGTCCTAAGTAGTTAAAATCTTCCAATTATTTGGCATGGACAGTTTTCAGCTTCCATCGTGTACTTTTACCTTTTACGGGGAGGGGTTTGGGAAGAGCACAGATATTTTCCAAAATTCTCGGTTAGACCCAATAAAATGATTTATCTGCTTTTTTACATTTTTGTGTAGTCATCTTTTATAATATTATATATTTAGCAATGTATATCAAGTCCATCATTACAAAAATTACTATAATGAATATTGAAAGTTTTCCCATATAATATGAAGTTAAAAAATAAAGCAGTGTGTAAAACCACATTTACAGAGCCGATCCTCATGGTGTGTAGATTCCATGTTTTCAACTTCACGTACTCACCATAATTTATTTGTAACCCCAAAATCAATACTCAGGGCATCTTTGGAATCATTCACAGAAATGCAAAGAGCAGTGAATAAATTGAGTTCAGCGACACATGTGTTTCCAGCTGAGGTTAAACAAGGAAACACTTGTTTCAGCTCTCATATGTAAACGCGTTTCCCACATTTTTGTGCTTTTGGTTGGTGATTTTGCCATTTAAAAGACCCCAGGCATAGTGATGAAGTACTGTCTGGTGTTCCTAAATGCAAGAAGGCTGTGATAGTGCCTCACAGAGAAAATAAACATGTTATATGAACTTCATTCAGGCATTGGTTATAGTGAAGCTGGCCACGAGTTCAATGTGAATGGATCAACAATATATATTAAATAAGGTATCTTTAAACAGAATCACATATAAAAGCAAGGTTATATATTGACTGGTTGACAAAAATGTTGTGACCAGAAGGTCACAGGAACCTAACCCCATAATTCCCCTAGGAGTGGAGTTCAATATTTGCTAATTCAATGTTCACGATGACTTTACACAACATAACTATTGCAAATGACGAGAATCAACTACACATATGATAGTCTAATGATAGTCTTACTTTTTGTACAAATATGGGGAAGGGCTGAAAGGAAATACCCCTATATATAAACAGTAATTTTTGCATAATGGAAAATTGTGGGTTTTATTCATTTTTATATTTTCCGTGGATTTTTCAAGATTATATATATAAACAAAAATCGCATTAATCAAAAATCAAAGTATTCTCTTCACCCCTAAAAAACAATCTCCCCTCCCTCCCAAGGCAGCTCTAGTTTCATGAATCCATTAGATGACTTAGCCCTTTCCTTCTTTAAGGGAATTAAGTCTACAAAGGTTCTCTGTCTGAATATCAGCAAACAGGTGGACTCTAAGCAACTCTATTGTGGATTTACCAGTAAGGTTTATATCCATTGAATACTCAATGCTGTATGATTCTGTATATCCAATTAGTAAACTAAAATAGGAAACTCTATTAAACCCAAAGGTCATGGCCTCTTTTCTGATATTATGTACAATGTACAATTTCTTTACATCCCTACCTATTTTTGACCACAGGCTTTCAGATAGAAAATGTGTAGAAGCTCTCTTAGGCGATTAAGCTCTTTGCCCTGGATTTATTTAGTATAACGCAAATTCCATCCTGGGCACCGAAGCTCATTTTTATACTACATCCAGGAGGCAAAAAAGATTTTCAAAGACCCAACTGGCTTGGTTTGTGAAAAAGATAATGAGAAAGACCTGAAAACTGAAAAATGTAGGTTAGATACTTTTAGACACATTTTCTAAGAGTGGGCTCTGGAAATAGACGACTGAAGAGTTATGTAATTCCTGACGGTATGAGATTGGACTAAAATAAATCAAATGCCCCAGATTTGTCATCTAGAGCTTCCTTTAAGAGAATACATTTGGAGTGAAAGTCCTTGTACTGAGCTTTGCGTCACACGCAAAGACGCCTCCCACCCTCCCTCCACCACCACGCGCCACCACGCACCGCCTATCGGCTCTCTCAAAGGTTGGACATGCCTGTAAACATGATTCTGCTTCTGTTATCTTATCTTAGGCTTCTTATAGGTCCAGGACAGTGCTTCTCAAGCTACCTGTAGTGATGAACATTTTCTTTCCTGGCCCAGAGCAGAATGACACTTTCATAAAACTGAGGGAAAAGTTAGTAAAAATTAAATAAAGAAGACATAAAATACAAGCCCAGCATCCATACGCTTGGATGGCACAGCAAGATCTTATTGCTCTAACAGGTTCTTAGAACTTAATGCCAAGGTTTACGCTCCTCTTGGAAACAAATATTTCACTGAATGAGTGTTAGTCCAGGGACCACGCTTTTGAGTAGCAGTGCTCCAGGTATCTGCTGGGTGACGCATGCTGCAGGATTAAAGTCAAAGCTTGGGAATTTCTTCTGTCAATACAGAAGCCAGTTTAGATTAAGAGCAAAGACTGCTAGGACAGCCGTGCTGTCATCTGACACAGTTAAGTCACCCCCCTCACCAGCCGGCACGTAGTGAAGTTGTGCTGTGTTTGTGGGGGAACCACTGGAAAGCTCCTCCCAAGCCTCACTTACAACAGACACCACTGACTTCGGAGGAGGAGGCTTTTTACCCATCAGTGGGATTTATTATGTAAATTAAACAATGAAAAGTCCAATTAATTTCTTTCTCTTAACTTGACATAATAAAAGGATAATTTTGAAATTAGGTTCTATTTTTTTTTTTTAAGTATACAACTCCTTCCCTCTTTTAGGTCTGATGAGAGGGAGCCCCTTAAAAGACCACACCACTGTAAAAGAAGGGAAGGAGAAGAATCACAGAATTTGTACTTTTTCTTGTTCATGTTATCAGGTAAATAAATGCTAATTTGAGGACTGCTCCCACCACTCATAAGCTTTGAGTCTGGGGGAGGGGCATGTTGTTGGTATAATAAAAAAATAATAGTAACAGTTTTTATGGATTTCATAACAGGTACTGTGTGCTTTACATGCATTGTGTATTTAATCTTCAACACTGCTAGTATTATGCTCATTTTAAATATGGGGAAAATGCTCAAATAAGAACAACAAACTATCCAAGGTCATGTCCAGCTGGTGAGCTGATTTCAAAACCCATACTGTTCTCTGCCTGCAGGACAGGCGGTGCCTTTATTTTTTTTTGCTCTTGTAAATAATTACAAAAGAAACCAAAAAGCAGCCCCCAAACTGCTAGGAAGTGGCCTGGCACTCTGAGGAGGCCTTGGTGGTATGAGAAGTTGGCAGGCACTCGGGGCTAGGCCTTGGTGTTCTCCCGTTGAACACAATCTCATAGAACACCAATATTAGTCAAGGAAACAACAATGAAATGGGACCAAAAAAAAAAAAAAAGCCAAGGCTACTTCATAATCTTGTGTAAGCCCAGACAATAACAAGGCTATTGTGAAAACCACAAAAATGCCAAAGTTCCTCTTCTGGATAATATGAATGACAACCGATTTTATTTTTTTTTTTATACCAATTACAGCTTTGGCCTTATTTCGTTCCTCCATCCTAGATAAGATTTACAAAGACACCTCATCACACAATTACCCTCACTTCCTAGCAACATTTAATCCAGAGGAGTTTTCCACTTCCTTGAAACCTCCCCCCAAAAAAGCTGACAACCCCAAATCTTACAATAAATCATCCTTAACACCTTTACGTGAAGACACGCCCGCGGCTCCCCAGGGTATGTGTCATACTTGCTGCAATAAGCAATAAACCCACAGCTTGCTTGATTACAGGTATGTTCATTGTGGACTTGGGATGGAAAGCACTGACAACTCTAAGTGGAATTATGAAAGAATAGAAAAATAAACAGAAGTGCTTGCAATTACAGGTAGTGGGGGAAAACCCAACTGTTTACCAGAACTCTCGCCCTCCCTCTCTTCTCCCGGCCCAACCTCTTACCCTCCTCCTCCTTCTTTGTCCCTCTCTCTCTATCTCTGTCTCCCCCTCCCTCTCTTTTTCTCACCTTCTCAGGTCCAACCACATAAACACACAAAATACAGAAGGAGGAAAATGATTTCCATCTGCTCCTCGTATACAATCGTCTGGTCCCAACCCTAAGTTGCTACAGAGAAACTGGGACAGCTTAGCCAACATCACTCTCTCATTAAGACTGTGATAGGCATCCATGAAATAAGATGTCGAAAGAAAAAAAGCCTGCTGTACGGGGTAGGTTCTTTGCAAAGGTGCAAAAGGGGCTTATATGTAGGCTATTGCTCGAGGAGCAACTGAAGGGTTTTTCCCATTTTTAAAAATCTTTAAGAGCTCTGAAACAGTGTCAGAAATTCCTATATCCATTAACTATATTCACTAACCAGAACTAAAGTTCCAGGCCACCAGACAGCGCTTGTCAAGATGAAAATATGGAGATCACTGGTGCCAATCACTTCAGGAAAAAGAGGGAGTTTTGGGGAGTGACAGGTTTACAATCTGAAAGTAGGAATATTTTAACAGTGAAAGGGAAGAAGGTGGAATAAAACAAGGCTTCTTCTGGGTTAGGCAAATCAAGAGGGCTGCTCCTCTGGTAGGGCCACAAGAATCATGAAGGTCTAGTAAATTAAAAATGTCAGAAACATCTCTTACTCTGCAAGCCCGCATCGCCAGGCCCTGCTCATGAGAGCAAGAAGCTGCTTTATAGGCCTGATTTTCACCTTCAGGCAAAAACAGCAGCAAAAACACTAACTCATAGCAGAAATCTCAAATCCTACAATAATGAGTTTGCTTGAAATAAGAAAATATAACGACACTGTTCGTTGGGTCCTTGATGCCATCTGAACAATTTTTGCTTTGACATCTATAAAAGCAACAAAGACTGGAAATATTTTGTGTCATGAGGGGTTTTGTAATACTGCTAATATCTTTTATAATTTAGACTAGTATCTTTAATATTTCAAAAATGATACAGGCTGACACAGTTATTTTCAAAGAATTTCAAGTGACAATTTGCCAAACTGTATAGCACATTAAAAATTTATCCTGCTAATTCAAAGATTTGAACAATTCGGTTCTTTCTCAACACAATTTAATTGTTATTCTACTGCAAAAGACAGAAAAATTTGGATTCTTTAAAACATACAAGATTAGTAATTTAATATCTTCAGTCGCTAAGAAAAATTGAGCCACCCTTACAGAATGGAAAGCTTTAACATACTATGATACAAATCCATCAATAAGTATTTGATTCCCTTTAAAGAGTCATTATAATACATTCTGACAAAGGACTTAATTCTTGAACATTGTGCATGTGAAAGCCTTCCCCATGACAGAACCAATGAACCACTCACCCAACTACCATTTATATACTCCATTTTCAAGTGCAAAAGGTGCTTGCCTCACTGAAACTGGCCAAAATTAATATTTTTCAAGAAACTGGAAAAATGGGAGTGGGGGAGTTGGTAAGTCAAAGCCTACTTGCATAATCTCAAGTGTAATGATTTTTCCTATCTTGGCATTCATCCATAGTTGAGGTTCCTTGTTATTAGCTATGGAAACAATCATACTGAGTCCTCTGATGCTATAATGGATTACTTTACATACGAATTTAAACATTAATTTAGAGATTTTTAAATCATTCAGAGTATTCTATATAGACTTCTGCCTAGTAATTTAATAAATATTCATGCCTGTAATGTGTTTAGAAATGGACTAGCTTCATGGGGCTCACTATAGTAACATACTGAAGCAGTTTCTTTAAGATGTTGAAAGAAGGCTGTGAATATAACCACTCCTTATGATGTCAAATAAATCACAATAAACAACACATTAATGACAAGCTTACATTTTTAGGCCCTCATTTTAGGGAGCCTGTTAATTATTCATATGGCACTGATTAATTTATTTCCTTCTGTCAAGCCTGCAAATCTACCACATTTTGAGCATTACATTAAAAAGTCACAACATAGTGGCTGTTAAAAATTATAATTAATATTGAACTTTCAGCTCCCACATTTAATTGCAGTGATATACTGAGCAACAAAAAAGATACATAAAGACTATGCATTTGTACATCCATTTGTATACTTGTTCTTCCTATATTTAGTTTCTGATTGTGATCTAACCGATTTTTCCTCTCTCAGTCATATTCTATTAATTTTGGTCATAGTTAATATAGAGGAGTAGTACAATAGCATCTTTAATTTTTTTTAAAGATCATTTATTAAACTGATGTAGCCATTTACCCCAGTGTGACCTCTAGTTGCTTGGCTTGGGTGTTATTCCACACATATGAAAGTGTGATGGAGATCCCTTGTCAAGAACTATATAATTTTAATGAAGAGACAAAAATATCCCTCACCCAAAGCACTGACCTAAATTAGACATTAATTTTCCAGATACTCATATAGTCTCCATAATTATAGTACTTCAAATCATTATGATACCGTATTGCCTAGAAGTGGACAGAATCTCATTTGGTGCCCAAATGAAGAACCTGGCATGAATCTTTTCAACCTCCCCAAATGTATCCAACTCTGTACAGAATACAACAGCAAGTGAAGATATTTTGACTCATCATTTCAGTTTTACATCACACACGAATATAGAAATAAAGATACAGATCCAAGAAAGACCTCTCCTTTTCTCTCATGGACCAGATAAGGCTAATGGCTGTGTGAGACAGAGCCTAGTCTTCCCCTGAAGATGCCCAGTAAACTTTTGGATCCATTTCAAAGTCTTTCGCATTTTTCCCCAAAACACATTTCCTCGGAATATAGCCACTTATCTGGAGTGGGCAAGAGGGTCATGAAAGGACATTTCTAGTCCCTCATAACTATCATTTGGTTAATAAGAACTGCTAGTGTCAAAGCCATATTTAAAAGGAAATTGGAATCAAGGTCCTGTAAGGCAGAACACTGATAATCTTATTAACTCAAGTACTCATTTATTAAACAAATACTAATTTTTTGGTTATGCATAAAATTTTACGGAAAAGGGACTGAGAGATAATGAAATCTTTCAAACCCATATGCTTTGCCTGCAGGAACACATTTATTACCTGCTGTGATGTCACTGGGTAATTTTCCTGGCTGGAAGAGATTCAGCTTAAGTTTTCCATCATTAAGAAAGAGGAGGAGACCCCCTGAAACCAGCTGAAGTTCGCTGAATAGCAGAAGTCCTGCCTTATTCCAGGTTCGAAATTGAAACGCGGTCAAAAGCTCGTCCTCCCCGGAAAAGCCTGGCAGAGCTAAGTAACTCCTAGGGCTGAGAAAAGTCACAGGCACAGACTGTGATTGTGAACAGGAAAACGACACATTTCCCTGAGAAGAAAGCAAAAGAAAAAGCTTTAAGAATGGCTCACATCATTGTAGTAATAGAAATGGAAGTATTCACAAAGGCCGTTTATCAATCTCATATTATCCTTGGTTTAAAACAACAACAAATTGCTATCAACATGAAAAATCAAATCCTTGCCATATATCTTAAAGGTTCTTCAAATCCTGTGATAGTAAAATCTTTCCCTAGGTTCTTGGTGAAATCCGTTTTCCCCCAGCTCTCAACTTCTATAAAGGGCATCCAACTCAACGCCATTGAGATCAATAAAAATTTATTTAAGCCAATTCTTTGTTTTTAACTTTTCTTGGCTTTCCATTCCCTGAGCTCTGGGTGAAATCCTTTTCTCCTGCATCCTTTGATGCCTTTGGTTCTAATCCACCCCATAACATGCCCAATATTAATGAGCTACTGTTTTTCCTTCTGTATTTTTTTCCTATTTTTCTCTTTTCCCATTGGAACTCTTATTTATATATATAATATATATATATAGTTTCAGTTTTATGTTCATTTATATGTACATAAGCACTTACTTATATGTTGATGATATACCTACACACTAGGCATTATTTATTTTACAAAAGTAGGAACTATGTTTTAGAACTAAAAAATACCTTATGGAAATCCTTTTGAGCCTGGCATAAGCCTAATTCCTTCTTTTTGTTGATTGCATAATACTCTATTATGTGACTAGTCCAACTTTTACTCAACCGTTTTCCTGTTAATGTGCTTATTTCCAGGTTTTACCTCTCCCAGCAACGCTATAATAAATAACTCTACATGCTCCTATGTGTATTTTCAGTTCTACAGAAGAGGGTTCTAAATGCAAAACTATATATCCCTATATGTTTTAATAAATATTTCCAGCTTCTTTTCCAAAAAGAAGTTAAAATACTCCACATTTCTTCTGGTAATATATAAGGATAGCCTTGTCCCCACACCCTTGGCAGGAATAGGTATTAAAGGATCTTTTAAATCTGCACAAGTTCAATGACAAAATGTTAACGTGATATACCATTTTTATTTATCTTGCATTTACCTGACCAACAGTGGATCTGCGCATTTTTCATGAGTTTGTGGCTCTTTTGGACTGGCTTTCCTCAGAATGGTCTGTTTATATCCTTAGCACAATTTTTTTTAATATTTATTTATTTATTGTGGAGAGAGAGAGAAAGTGAGCACAAGCAGGGGGAGCAGTAGAGGGAGAGGGAGAGAAGTAGACTCCCCACTGAGCAGGGAGCCCGATGCAGGGCTCGATCCCAGGACCCTGAGATCATGACCTGAGGCGAAACCAAGAGTCAGATGCTTAACTGACTGAGCCACCCAGGCGCCCACATTTTTCCTCTTATGTTTTATATTGGACACTACAATGTATAACGTACTACTCACATTCCTTTATTTTTTTAAAAGATTTTATTTTTAAGTAATCTCTACACCCAATGTGGGGCTTGAACTCAAAACCGTAAGATCAAGAGTCACATGATCTACTGAATGAGCCAGGCAGGTGCCCCAACCTTCCTTTATTTTTAAAACATTTATTTTAAAACATTTTTGGCTTTTTCTTATCATTTCTTATCATTATGCCCGTATCATCTGATTAATATGTATTATTTCTCATCTAATGGTTTATTATAAAATTTATTTATTATAAAATCTATTATAAGATCTTCAAGATATCTTAGAATTGCATAAATTTTCATTAAAATACTATATATATAAGTTATTCTGCTAGTAGAGTAAAATAGATATTTAAGGATTTCAAAAAACTTTAAGGTTTAATTATTTAGAAATAATTAAGTACGTTCCTTAACAGGCTTCAGAAATGAATATGAACGTATTTATTTTTCCTGAAAGTAATCTTTAACATGTTTTCCAAATATAGATTTGAAAAGTCAGTGAAATCGACTTTATTTAGAAGGATACATTTTGGAATTAAACCATTTGGTCTTGGTTAAACAAAAATATTTGGTTATACTGTGATTCTGTTAAAAGTGAATTATCTTTCATTGTAGACAAATATCTTGTCCCAGTGAATGAAATAACAAAAGCGGGAAAATAAACTACACTGACCCAAAATGTAAAGGCAATTAGAAACTAACAAACCTCGTAAAACTGTAAACATTTTACCAGCTGCAGTTTGGTCTGATGCTTCATTTGGACGGCTGCCTGCTACCTTGCAAGCAGCAAATCCTCTTGCAATTGAAAAGTGGGGGTTAGCTGCATGAGCGGTTTCTGGAAACTCGTTTGCCCATGAAACACATCTATCTACAGTTTTTCTTTTTTTCATTTTCCTTTTAAATCATCTTCCCTTTTATAAAAAAAAAAAAACTAAAAATCTTTCTGGATGGTATACTCCTACAAATACTACCAATTCACACAGAGAATCAGGAATAAAATCTTTTGTAAACAACAAATCTTCCCACGATATGCTTTGGGATTGGCTGACACAGCACGAGCTTAAACGGATATATCCTGAATTTTGAACAATTAAAGAAATGTACTGAAATGGATCTGTGTGTCTGCTTTTCTATCAAGAAGCTGGTTAAACTGGAAACCATGTTTCCCAGAAAACCCTTCCACGGCTGGTTCTGGTGAAAAGTGAGCCCAAAACGGAGCTTCTGTGATATCTGAGTCACAAGTGAAACGCCAGCCATTTTCTTCCAAAGCGTTTTGAAGGATGATCACAGAGGAGCTGGTTTGCTCCAGTTTGTCCTGGCTCTCCTTCACTATGCTCTGTCTCTTCTTCCTGACAGCTGGCCTCCACATTCCAGTTCCTCTGACAATTGTTAAGATCCAAGTCCGAAAATAGATCCCTTGTTTGTAAGACTCATAGTGGTGCTGCTTCCCTGACTGAACCCTGACCAGTACAGTCATATTTAAAAGCTGTTGCATTTCCACAGAATTAGAATATAATGCAGCCTGACCAACAACTGCTACTGGGACAGCCTGGCAGATGCAGTGTTGTAACAGCCTATTCGTTTCTCTTATTTGTTATGAATGACCGTGGCAAAATACAGTTTTTCAAGTGTCTCTCTAATGTACATGGATGTTATCTGATTCCAGGAACTTGGCATGCTTATTTAGGGAGTTTGTCAGGGAGTATCTTATTAAGGAAGTTACACAGCAAAGAAATTAGTCCCCTGGAGTAATAACATCACAGAATTAAATTATCAACTGTAAAACAAAAAAATGCTTTACTTTATATAAAAATAAAATAATCATGCCCTGTGCATTATAATTCCTTTAGATAGGATTAATCCTTTCCATGCATATTGCCTAGCAGAGAAAATTTTTAAAAGAGTAATTTCTAAAACATCATATCATGTGGGAATCCAAAATGGAGCAGTTTTATTGTGTGGAAAAGTAACATAGTTTCACTCATTCGTTTACATGAAGATTCTCTTACCATAGTGATGATCTCTGGTTTTTGTCGCTTGGCCAGATCAATGACATCTACTCCATTATAATAAAGGTTTTCTAGACACCCATGAAAATTCTTATGGGGGAATGACACTGATTTTCCAGGTGCTGGAATCCCTCCAAAGCTGATCTTAGAAAGAAAAATGGCATCAATAATATTGTTTAGTGATTTTCTGATAATCTGCTTAAATAATTATAATTAGCAGCTATAGCTTTAATCATCACAGATAAATCAATTTTTCATCACTCTACACTGCCATGTTGCTAATTTCATATGGATATTTTTAAAAATTAAAATGCAGATTTGAAAACAAATTTACATGCATTCAGTTTTCATTTACACAAGAGCTTGATTATTCTTACAAGTTACTAATCACATCTGGATTTGATGTTTATTGGTTGATGAATAAAAATGTAGCTTTATATCCATGGTAAACCTCTGTTTAATAACATAACTGGTTATAATGGCATTATGTTTTATCTACATTTCCGGCACATATTGGTTATTTGTGATTTGAATCAATTGATAATCTATTCATTACTACAACCTCTCCATAAATCTACACTGCTCAAGGATGCCCTACAGCACAAAAAAAAAAACCACGCAACACATTCTATATCCACTTCTGGTAATACAATCTCCTGGAGATTTCCTACATGTGATACTCTGTGACTATACATTTCAGGTAAAAAAGAAAATCTCTCTCTGTAAGAGCAGGTTAACATATTGTCAGAAAGATGAAGCATCAGTAGTATCTGCCCAAATCTGCTATTGTGAGTTAGGTCACCTTGGGAAACACTTTGCCAGGACTTGGAATTACTCTGAAAGAGGCGAGGGGTGCTCCCTACAGTGTATTTTCTTTTGCATGGCTACGCAACATACACATCATAAAAATCCGTATTAATTGAAACATAACTATCACACCTCATGATCAAGGTCCCGGTAACTGAATTCTCCATGGGCGTGGAAACAGTGCCTGTGCTCATCCACTGTAAAGTTGACCTGTTTGCCCACGAGCTGGATGAGCACGGAGTGCCAGTGTTGATCGTCCAGCAGGCTGCCCAGGGTGAGATTGATGAGCGTGTGAGTGGAGGGCAGTTTGGCTTCCCCTGAGAAGAGAAAAAAAATAATGGCACCATTATTCCTAGTCTAAAAAAAAAAAAAAAGTTCCCCCTTGTGGACCAGCATCTCTCATAACCCATAATAATTGCAATCTCCTTCCTTGCATTCCATCCAAAACACTAGTATGGATCTACCTGAAGTTTGAATATAATGTCCTCTCAACCTTGTTGTAATTTCTTCCACTGTTAATTCTTTTTATTAGTAGTTCCCATCACATGCTCATTTGCAATGTAAATTTTATCTTTGCTACAACCTCATTATTTTTACTAGTTCAGTATTTTCAATGACTTTCTTCATGATGTTTGAAAACAGCTATGTAGTTCTCCTGGCACTTTGTAAAAAATATCAAATGAGGGTCTTGTACAATTTGTAAAATATGAGGCACTTGTACATGAAAGTGCAATACTGGTGTACATATAAGCCCTTGACTATGGAAATAAGGCACCTTAACTATTAAAAGAGAAGCTATAAAAATATAAATTTACTGAAGTGATATCCAAATGGCCAGATTTTCAAGTACTTCACCAAATAATTTTACCTGAATTAATAAGTAAAAAGAGTCTTCCTCTTCTTAATTCCAGTGTGATATGATCTCCATTTTGCCCTTCCCGGTGGAGCAGAATTCCATCACTCTGCATAGTTTTAAATTTCAAAGAAATAATATCCTTTACTGGGCTCAGGAAGTTTTGATCAAATCTGTAGAGAAGGGAACTTTTTCCATCAAGATCAACCACCTCTGATCCTAGAGACAAAGACATTGAAAGTCACTCTAAAGGATACATATACTTTTTAGTAAAGCATTTTAAATGTGTGTGTGTGTGTGTGTATATATATATATATATATATATCATATACATATGATATACATAAAGCATTGTGCATTGTGCATAAACACACATATGCACAGTTCAGTTTCAAGCCAGTCATAAGGGAAAATAAAAGTTCCAATGTCTAATTCTCTCTTGATGCCTGGGATTGATTCCATTTTAGTCTTCACTAACCTATTTACAAAATCTTGATCTAGAAATACATCTTAAATTGCATTCCTAATTTTCTCAAATTATTGAAAGCTATTCTTTTCATTCAGTAAACAAAAGAAAATCAGGAAAAAGATTATGATCAATATCCATAAAATCACTTTGCATATTTCACAATCAGTATTTTTAATGATGTTCCTGAAGTATTGAAGTTAAATGCTTTTTGGCTCCTGAAAAAATGGTTTGATGTCTCAAAATTCTCTCATACAGGCTGTAGATAAGAGATCTACATATAAATACACACACATACATCGGACTCATCAAATGCCACCTCAAGTATATATTAAGCTGACCTTTGTGTTTTATTTTATGATTTTTGTGGCTAAGTAATAGTACTTAAGAGCAATGCTATATTCTGTCTTCTAGAGGACATCTTTGGAAAGGCATTCACTCAATGATATTATAGGGGCTGTTCTGCTGCATTTGTGTCAAAACTGTGACACTGACATGTTTTTTCAGCTTTCTGACAGTGTCTTATCTACTCATTGTCAAGATCACTTTTATTCAGTTCATCTGAAAAAAGATGTCATGTTATACCAGTAACGTAACAGCACATCTGTCAAAATCAGTTGCACCCTGAACAACAGACACGAAGTAGAACTGATAATACTCAGAAAACCTAGCAGTGTTTTCTACATTTTGCAAGTCAAAGATTTTTTTTAAGGCAATTACCCTTGAGTGTACATTTATGTAATAAACGAAGAGGTTAGGGAAACCCAATGAAGCTATTTTTCAACTGGTTAGCTAACTCTTCCCAGTCAATGAAATGACATTAAAGTTTACTCACTTTGTTTCATTTGACAAAATTATTACAGCTACTTGTATGCCCAAATACACATTTCATTCAGATTATCCATCATATTTAATGTGAACCATTTATAACTCACCACCCCCTGAAATTTTTTTCAACTATTTCATGCAGTTATCTTTTGAAAATTCAGAGGTTTGATTTTTCCACATCTTGTTAATGTGCTTATAAATAATCCATTCACCAAATGCACATGAATAAACATTGCATTCTGTAGAAAGAATAATGTTAACTGAACAATTATTCCTTGTTATATAGCTGAATGAATGTGCACGGTAAAAACATAACTCTGTGTCGTATACAAATAATGTGTTCTATGATTATTAGATTACAATAAATTAAGAAAAATTCCAATAAGACAGACTTTAAATGCTGTCACATTTGGAGCCATGCAGTTATCTCTGAGTTAATGTATTGCTTAAAGGCAACCATCATAATAATGATTTTATTTTAGATAAAGTCTATTTTTGGGATTAGCTACCAAGAGAATTTTTTTTCCAGGAAAGGTTCAACCTGTGTGAGTTCAGCCTACTATTTCTTTTTTTCTCTTCTTCGCTATTATATGTTATAATGGTCATATTCACCCTTCATGGCACCTAAAGCTTTTGTGCCTACAATATTTCCATCAGTAAAAACAGGACAGTGAAGGACTGACGCTTGAAGCAATGGTGTACCGCCCCCTCTCTTAAACTGAAGCCACTTGCCACTTTCACTCTTACCTGTTATCTCCTGACTCCATAGATAATACTTCAGTAATGTGAGACATTCGTTCAATAAGTATGTATTTAGCGCATCGTTTGTGAGACCCTGGGATGGATGCTGAGACTAAGAGAGTAATCAACACCAGCATGGCTCCTGCCCTCATAGAGCTGACATTCCACGAAGATGGACATGCCTTAACCAGTGAGCAGCCATGACAGACTGATGGAGCCTAACAGAAGACTGGGTCTCTTCAGTTAAGGGAGTTGGGGAAACCTCACCACTGACCTTCCTACTCCCCACGGTCTTCAAGTCCTATATGTGTTCCCATAAACTTTTAGAATTACTCTTAGGACATTTAATTCTCCAAAACCTCGGCATTCTCCCAACACTTTCTCTCCTTCACTGTCAGGAAAGGAAGCTCTGAGGGTTGCTGAGAAATATGGTGACAGTCAGCAATTCAACTCTCAGAAGAGGAAGAAGAGTGAGCAGGGCTTGCCTTGAAAATGGGTCTGAAAGTGAGAAAGTAGTTTAAGGAGGAGAAGAATAAACAGATTTCACATGTGTGTGAACAATAGCTTCAGAGAAAAGAGCTGTATAATTCAGAATGTGAGTACAATGTCAGCATAGGAAAACTTTTAACTTATACATGTGCAACATATGTACAAGAATTTTCATTAAAAAAAAATTCAGGGTGATTCCTAACAGTATTACTTTAAATAAAAGACTCACTTATAATGAGTCTAATATAAGTCACTGTTATAAAAAGCTATCTACACAGCATATCTGATATATAAAAAGCATACAATTTTCAACAATAATCACAAAACACTGTGTTGTGGCATATACAGCTAATGATATAAAAATCTGTTATTATATTTAAAAAAGTCTTGAGAGAGACAGACAGAGAGAGGGAAACAGAGAGAAAATGAATTTGAATTCATTATCAGAATCTAGCTCTCCAAGGATGCTGGTGGGAGAGAGAGGTTTGTAGTTTCTCTTGAAAATGGTCTTACCCACCATTAAGAAAAATTGGAAAAACTAAATATAATCCAGAGGAATAACTTCACATTCTTTCAATGTCATATAGGACCATTTCTTCACAGACTCACCTAAAGATTATTTAATTCTAGGTGAATTAATAAATGTCTGATTTTACTATTTATTACAGATTAGGATCAGACTTTGTTAAGTTACATGTTAATTTGTAGATTTCTTTGCCCAGTAGAAATACAAATGGTTCTACAGTTATGGTTTTATTGCCCTGTTGGACATTAACTATTCATGTACCCAACCTAGTAATAGTAATCCAACATTCTTTCTTGGATTCCTGTCTACACTCAGTCTCTTGAATCTTCTTCCAACTAGCTTTACCATCCTTTTGATTCCTTCTTTAATTAAATACATCTTTCATATGTGTTTATTCTGTATTTGAATTTAAGTCATGTTTTTTTGCTTTTGAAAATTCTTTCTTTTTTTTAACATTTTTTATTATGTTACGTTAATCACCCTACATCATTAGTTTTTGATGTAATGTTCCATGATTCATTGTTTGCATATAAGACCCAGTGCTCCACGCAGAACGTGCCCTCTTTAATACCCATCACCAGGCTAACCCCTCCCCCCAAACCCCCTCCCCTCTAGAACCCTCAGTTTGTTTCTCAGAGTCCATAGTCTCTCATGGTTCGTCTCCCCCTCCGATTTCCGCCCCTTCATTCTTCCCTTCCTGCTATCTTCTTCTTCTTCTTCTTCTTCTTTTAACTGCTTTCAACATTACTAACTTAAAAAGTACAACTTGGGCTTCACATCATTGACTGGGGAAGCAACATTTTTTTTTTAAAGATTCTATTTATTTATTTGACAGGGAGAGAGAGAAAGAGATCACACGTAGGCAGAGCAGCAGGCAAGGGAGAGGGAGAAGCAGGCTCCCGGTTGAGCAGAGAGCCCAAAGCAGGGCTGGATCCCAGAAGCCTGGGATCATGACCTGAGCCAAAGGCAGACGCTTAACCGAATGAGCCACCCAGGTTTCCCTGGGAAAGTATCAGCCATCACCAGTAACATTCAAGGCAAATTTATTTTCACTATTCCACAAAGGACACTACCAATGCAAATACATTCTCACAAAAGAAAAGTTCAGATGATTCATAACAGTATTTCTTTACATTGAAACTAACTTATGAAAGATTTGATGAGAGCAGGCCCTTAAGGAAAGCAATTTAACTCAGTATTTATTTGTTTAGAAACACTAAAATAAGCATCCAAAGTAATATTCTTGTTTCAAATAACAGAATCACACTTACGTCCATCTTTTGTCACTTTCAGAAAACGACTCTTTTGTACACAGGTGAAATGTATAAATAGGAAAAGTAGAGGTAGTAGAAAATTCAGAAGTTAACAAAATTTGTAACCGTAAAAGACGTATAGTCCAAAGATGTAGGAGGAGACATGTTACTTGACTGAAAGAATTATGTACTAATGGTAAATCTGTTCATTAGTAGGCTTATAACTGAAGTTATGTTTTCAATGACTGAATTACTACGATATTAGTAATGTGGCCCTGTCACACCCTGTTCACCACAGGGAGGATATAAACCCTAATTTTCTAGGAACAAGTTGCAAACTGTTCTGACACATTTATCCCCCTCCAGCTAGGCCCCTTCTGAACCATTTTTTAAAGATTTTATTTGAGAGAGAGAGACAGCATGAGCAGGGGGGAGGGGCAGAGGGAGAAGCAGACTCCCCGCGGAGCAGGGAGCCCGACGCGGGGCTCGATCCCGGGACTCCAGGATCATGACCTGAGCCGAAGGCAGACGCTCAACTGACTGAACCACCCAGGTGCCCCTTCGGAACCATTCTTAATAGTTTTTTATTTTAGTGTAGCCTAGGGGTTAAGCCAACTAGTCTGTGTGGGTTGGCACCTTCACTCCACCTTGGGCAAGTGTATGAGTTTCCTATCATTGATGTAACAAATGACCACAAACTTGGTCACGTGAAACAACACAAATGTATTATCTTCTAGTTTTGGAATTCTAAAATCAAGGTGCTGGCAGGAGTTGCTTTCCTTCTGAAGTCTCTGAAAGATAATCCCTTTCTTCCCCTTTCCTAGCTTCTAGAGACCATCCACATTCCGTGGTTCATGACTCCCTTCTTCACATACAAGACTAGTGTCATAGCATCTGCAACTCCCCCACCTTGTTTCTGCTCTCCTTCTCTCAGACTGACCCTCTCACCTCCCTCTTACAAAGACCCTTGTGATTGCACTGGGCCCACCAGGATAATCCAGGCTACTCTCATTAACTCAAGAGCCTTAATCTAATCACACCTGTAGGTGCCTAGATCATATAAGGTAACATAGTTACAGGTAACAGGGCATTGCTCCCTCTATGACACAAGGTAGTTAACCCCTTTGCCCATTTCCTCTCCGCAACACGGGAATAGTATTAGTATATTCTTCACAGGATTGTTGTAGGAATGTGTATCTGCATAATTTTTGGAAGCATTGCTGCCACATAACTGCAACTCAATAAACATTAACTACTACTAATGCTAATGCTATTATTTACTGCTAGAACATTGGGCAGGGAAAGAGACACAGCAAAAATAGTTTAATAAATACATTTGGTGTATTTATTTTAAAAAGTAAACTCCTTAAAAAAATAATGAATTTCTGAAGAGCATAAGAAGTGCTCAATTATCAATGTCATGGCCAGGTTATGCAGCAAGAATGATTTTGAGCCATCTGTGGGTTCTGTGGCTTTTTCTCTGTCAGATAATGCCTGAGCTGACTCACCATGGAGACTGTTGGTGACCTGAATCCTCCTCACTGAATACCTCCATCTGAAATCTTCTCATTTACAGCAGGCATCAAGGAAAGAAGAGACTCACAAAGCCTGTAGGCCCTACTTTCATACCAATTCTCCCTCTGACCCCAGGAAAGAGGTAGAGACTGCTTTCTTTGCATGATTCAGAAATACAATCTCCCGTGGAATGAAGAGCTTTCCAATGCAAAATATTCAAATTTCTTTCAGCGAGTTGTGTCAGAAGTGGCATTGCTGAAATGTGTATTCTGTGCTCCTTTCTGTAAACACATATTTATGGCGAGCTCCCTGTGAACGGTGGAAGACAGTGGAAGACACGGCAATGCATAAATACAAAGCACATTTTTTTGTCAAGGAGCTTTCATTCTTTTTTTTTTTTTAATTTTTTATTGTTATGTTAATCACCATATATTACATCATTAGTTTTTGGTGCAGTGTTCCATGATTCATTGTTTGTTCATAACACCCAGTGCTCCATGCAGAACGTGCCCTCCTCAATGCCCATCACCAGGCTAACCCATCCCCCTACCCCCCTCCCCTCTGAACCATGAGAGATGATGGACTCTGAAAAGGAGCTTTCATTCTAATGGGAAAGATGCACATCCCCGAGATGTGATTTTTCATGCCAGGGCTTGGAGCTTTGCTTTCTGCATGGGGGCTGGGTCCGAATGACTTCTCACAGGTGCAGGAGGAGTTGATCCACTCAGCCTCAGAGAAGGATGTCAACTAAAATGCAGATGTACCTCTGCGAGCAGCAAGCTGACCTTCTACCTCTGCATATTTCACATAAACAGACTCCTCATTGTAGTATCTTCCACTTGACTTGGTATCCTTCCCACCCACATCCTACCCCTGCTCCAGAAGTTTGAGACTTTGCAAAATGTGAGGTTGCTATCTGAAAAAGCAATGCCCTCCCCTCTCCGTAAGTGGATGACTAAGAAAAACCCGTACAACAGCATGCTTTCTTAAACTGAGCTCCGTGGTCAGCCATGTTAGAATCAACTGAGGAGAATCTTTTGGTGTTTCCATAAGCACTGAACATCCTGGGGTCTGCCTGATAACCACCAAGTTAGGCGCTCTGAGAGCCACACCCAGGAAAACAGTTTCCTGAGTGACCCTGAGCAGATGACAGCATGACGATTATCTGACAAGAAGGACATAGAAGGTTAAAGAAGGCTTTTCCCTGAAAATGAATAACCTCATTGCATATTGAATTGTACCATGGAAAACAAACATGTTTATCTACACTGTAAGTGATACTTGCAGAAAATTGTGGAGGTGGTAGTGGCTTGTCCCTGAAAGGTGTTTTGGGGAGAAACTGGTTCTGTGAATGCAAATGTGAATCATCACATCACTGATGAGGTCAGTTGGCTAAGAAACGTAAAAGAGACAAACTGGAATAGAAAATGCATGAGCTGGAAAATACCTGAACAGTAGAAAAGTGACTTTACGAAAGGTCATGAAAGAGTTCCTGAAAAAGACACAAGAGCCTTTTATTCATTCTGTGGGAAGCACACCAAAAATATAAATAGAGAAAAAAAGTAATCTAAATGGAGAAAGAACAATGGACCAAAACTCTTCTGGGCTAAACAATAAGTCAGTCTCCAGTACCGAGCGCACCGCTTCTTTATTTGAAAATTACTACCTATGAATTTCTCAACAAACAGAGGTCCAGTTTTGACTTCTAAGAAACATAAATCAGACTGCGTCACCGTTAAACCATTATATGGTGAAATATGAAAGCAACAGCATGATGTATTGGCACTTGAGATCTGCATTACTGAACTGCGTTTTGAAGAGATGGCGAGGAGAGAGCAAGCACTTGAGAAATCAACAGGAAATGGGTTGTACTATTTTTGCATAGTAGTATCAAGGAACACAGAATGATTTAAGGGACTCTTAAGTTTAAAACAACCAAAATTAATACAATAAAAAGGAACAAGGTACAGGATCAAGTGCTGCATCTAACCACAGAGAAAAGGTGACTTTACTATCATGGTTTTTAAATAGAGTGAATTAAGATCAGTGAGGTTATAGGGACAAACAAGATCACTGCCACTTAAATACCAGTCTAAATTAACCTTTTCAATAGGTTTGAAATGGGTAACATCTACTACATCAAGGACACTTGAGTATGTCATTGGAGGACATAAGCTGTATTTCTGTTTCTAATATTTGTTTGTAACTTTTGTAACGAATGCCACAGAAGTCACTTAAATGCTGAGTCTCAATTTCCTTATTTGGAATACATGGAGAAAAATTCCAATTTCTCATACCACACGAAAAGCTGTGGGTTTCAAATGCAAGTATCAAAAAGCCTCATTTATTACATATTTTGTATGCTATTATTATCATTTTAATAATAACATTCGAAATCTCCTATGGTCATCTCACAGTTCTTTAATCAAATGCTACTGCAGGAGTGTAATACATCTGTGGCTTTTATACATTTATTCATCTTTCAGTTCTTATCACGGCTAACTGGATGTTTTTCTTAGTTTGTCCACCCAGCAAATGGTTACTGAACATTCACTGTGCCGAGTCCTACAGTAGGAGCTGGTGTTGCAACAGTGAACACATTCTGTCCTCATGGATTCCCCCAAACTGAAGGAAAAGAAAGACATCCAGCAACTCATCTCACATGGACAGATGTATTTACAAACTCTAAACGGAGCATGAAGGAAAAGGGCAGGGTTGTACGGCAGTTTCGAACAGGGAGATCTAAATTAGGCTGTTGATTGGGGACCACATCGTGGAGGAAATGAAACTTAATCTGAGTAGATGTGCACCTTCGTAAATGTCTAGGATCAGGAGGGAAGGAGGAGGTATGGGGAAGGGAGGGTACGAGCCTGGGAGAAGGTGAGGACAGGTGGGAGGACGGAGACTGGCGAGGGTGGGGGGGAGGTGGCAGGAAGGAGACAGGAGAGGTCCACAGATCACCTGACCCCGTGAAAGCGTGGTTCCAGGTTTTGTTGGGACGGGTCTATTTTGGTTTTGTCCTTCACCCTAGGACATAACAACCGGTCCTCAGATTGGTCTTTACTCCTAAAGCAATGCCCTCTGGCTTTTCAGCTAAAAGCCTAAAATGTTTAACAAGTCCCTCTAGATTGGCAGGACGGATTTTTTTCCAAAGGTCTTCCTCCAGGCACTAGGTAGATGTTGAAGTCTTTGGCACCTGACCTCTCCTATCCTGCTTTTGCCTCTGCTCCTTGGTATCTCATCTTGGGCATGTGTGGTTCCCGAATCGCCAAGGACTGAGGGGGAACTTCTATGCAGGAGTTGAGACGAGACCCTCCCTCTCTCTCACCCCCTCCTTTTCAGCATTCCACGCTCAATTTTTAGCCACTCTGGCAACCTTGAGCTCTGAACTCTGCCTCCTCAGCCCAGCAAAATCTGGGTACTTTCTGCTTGAGCATTATGACGTCTGCAAACTAGGATGTGTTTTTAGGAAAAAAGTCAGTTAAAGGTGAATCTCTCAGAGTTTGCTTTCCTTCTTTCAAGAATCAAATCTTGTCAATTTCCATCCTGTTTTTGCCTTGAGCTTCAGAGCCCAGAAGGGGTTTTTTTTTTTTATGTGTATTTTGTATCCAGCGATGACAACTACAGCAAGGTAGCCCAGTAAAAACGACCCTGCTAGGACTGGTGCTGAAAAGCAAGTCATCTTTTTGGGAACTTTTTAAATCATCTTTTTGGGAACTTTTTAAATCAATGACATCGCAATCATTAGGATTGCGAAGTGGGAATATGCTAATTCCATTATTCCCTCTTTATTTATTACCTGGAATATACCTTTAAGGAGAAATTCTCCCTCATCTTCTATTTGGTTACCTTGAAGTACAGATCACACAGGAAAAGTAAGATAAATTCTTGATGTTTCCTTTCATTTATTAATTTTCAAAATAATGAGTTGGTTCCTTCATATCTCTCATAGGTAACCAATTAGATTTTCATTTTTTAGTACTGTCATGAACCCATTCTTTTAAACATATTTAATATGTTGCAATACTGCAGTTACTATTCTTCCTGACGCTATCATATTTCCATTTTTGGTCAGTGAGAACCTGCTCAGTTGGCTCTGAGTTCTTTTGACATAATCCCAGCATATTTCATAGTTTCTTTTTTTCTGGTATTATAATAGCTAACCTTATTTTAATTTTACTACCACCTCACTTATCATAAGATTAAAATCTTAAGACTATAAATTTTGCATAGAATTAGGATTTATCCTCCTTGATTTTAGGCCAACCAGAATCTATCTTCTCTCTAAACTTTGGCATAAAATAGGATTCCTCAGCTATTGAGTGCAGGGACTGTATTGAATTCACCTTGGCCAAGTATTTAGCAGTTAACATGTGGGAGCAGCTTCATAAATATGCACTGAATTCAATTATAACTATTCTTTAGAGTAAATCCAAAAAGTTTACTGCTTTTCATTTCTCCCCCCAACTGGATGTGTGGTGAGAAGAGACAGAAGACAATGATTCAGTTCTCAGTGTCAGCACTTGGCACGTCTCAAGCTACTTTCTTGCATTTCCTGTTAATAATGTTTTCCAAACTGGAATCTACTGATATAAGTCGCTCCAGTTTTCAATAGTTTTTACATTATAAAATGTATATTTTTATTTTTTTCAGTTGACATGAGCTTTGTAATTGTTGACTTGCTTCCATTTGTTAAATAGAATCCATAATTTTCTCTTATTAAACAGTCCGGATTTAAGCAAATAAACACAATAGTTTCTATATTCTATGTAGTTCCTCTGCTTCTATAGATCTCTTCTCTTCCGATCTTCTCAGTTGTCCCTGTGTTCTGCGTCTGATCGTCCACAGGCTGCACATGCTGCCAGGTTGGCAGGAAAAGCCCTCCTGAGGCTCACCGACCCTGCCCCCCTCTGTTCATTCACCTATCCAGAAGGCTCTTACCAAAGAAGGAACATCTGACTACCATACAGTATCATGTGCGCCTAGTATGACCACCGGGAGTGGAACGGCTGTTCCAGAAACAGGTGGAAGTGTCCTCTGACCCAAAAGTGAGGTGTCAGAGAAGTTGTCAGAGACAGTGGTTTCTCTGCTGAGGAAAGGTGACAAGTGCAAGACTTCTCTCAGTAGAGGAAGACTGCACGTGTGCTGACTGCCCCAGGCGCTACACAAAGATCCCAGGTCTAGAAAAATCATGAAATCACGGCATGTTGAAGAAATGGAAATGGTTCAGGATGGCTGGACAGCTGGAGGCTTTTACTCTGTTGAGGATGAGGAAAGGCAGGGCACGGGCTGCAAAATGAGGATGTTTACACAAGAACAAGAGAAGAGGAACTTGGCATTTACACCAAGGGCAACTGTCGCAGCGATTCATCCACAATTAAAGACCATGATCTCCTGTGGCTTCACGGCCACACCCTCAGGACACCTCAGACACAGTCACTGCCATTCAGTCTTGTTCCCTTTCTCTGCCTTCATTTACCACTGGTTACTTCCCTTCAGGACATTTTGTAGAGTAGTATTTCTTTACCATCAAATATTTTCTCTTCTTTTTCCTTCTTCCGCAAGGTATTTCCTTACCCACATCTCTTGTCTAGCTCTATAAACATGTTCACGGCTGCTATGACCAAGACATCTGAAATTTATACTTTCTCTCTGAACCCATAAAATTTAGCTTCTCCTTCTCTCATTACTCAGGAAACAACTTCCAAGTTTTCCGACATAAAAGTAGAACATGCTCTTTGATATGGATTTTCCATTCACTTGATGTTCCTTCATAACAAGTTACTGCCCTAACTCACCCAGACAGAGGGTAATAAAATTATGTGTGGCTCTCACAATAGCCATGGTCCCTGCAATATTCATAGGAGCAGTTGCACCTATAACTTCAGTGAACGCATGCAGGAGGCACGGGGGGTGGGGGGTGGCATAAAAATGCAGGCTACCTCAAAAACAGCATAAAGGACCCACTTTAATTATGATAGAAATGCACCCCTCCTTTTCAAAGCTACGAGTAGTTGTCCAAACACAGCACTTTATAGTTTTATTCCTAACAGTAATGCAGTAAGCGGAAAGTCATGATTTAGTAACAACAATATTCATATAGGTTTCAATTATATACCATCGACTGAGAGCATTTAGAGTTCTAGCCTTGTGTGTTCCCCAGGCTTGGATTCAAGGAGTCAACAAAGGAATTAATGATCTCCCCCGTGCCCTTTCAGAGCTCATTCATTTTCCACTGGCCTCCCAGCACGGCACCACTTTCCAGATGCTTGTTCCAATCTGGTAACTCAGCGACCCACCCATGCAATCACTAAGCTCTCTTAATTCAACATCCTCAGTACATTTGAGTCAGATTTGAGTCAAGAGAATCCCTCTCCTGATTGCTGGTCCCCTGGCTTGAGGCTCCACTATCACTGCACACGTGAGATCAGAAGGCTCCTAACCGAACTCCTGCCTCCAGTGTGTGTGCCCTTACTTTCAGCCTGAACGACCACCCTCAAATACAAACCAACCCTGCCGGCAGTCCCGTCTCTGTCTCTGCGCTTCACTAGGGTACGCTCCTTCTTCTATTTGGACTACCCTCCCAGGCGTCCATGTGAAAATACCTGCACTTTAGTTTCAAACCTCTTGCTATAAATGTTCTTATACTAATGTCAACTCATCAATCACTTCATTCCTCACATCCTACACTCATGCTACAATATTTTATGTTGAGTGTGTATAATTTTTATGACATTGCCTCTTCTGACCTCTGGGATCAAACACCCCATGCTAGTTGCTGTAAATGGTTCTGTTTTTACGTGTACTTATGTGCACACCCCCACACCCCACATCTCCCTTCTCTCAGTGAAATTAATAAGCAAGTTGAGAGCCAGCTCTGTAGGGTCATCACAGATCCCCTGCTATAGGTGTCATACATGGTGGTCTTGCAGGTTACATTGATAACATGTACATTGCTTTTTTGGCTTTTATTGTACAAGTACTATAAATTTTGTTTTGAGTTTTATAACTTTGTAGCATTGGGGTGCCTGGGTGGCTCAGTCGGTTAAGTGGCTGCCTTCCGCTCAGGTCATGATCCCAGGGTCCTGGGATCGAGCCCCACGTCGGGCTCCCTGCTCGGCGGAGAGCCTGCTTCTCCCTCTCCCTCTGTCTGCCACTCTGCCTACTTGTGCTTTCTCTCTATCTCTGTTAAATAAATAAATAAAAATCTATAACTTTGTAGCATTTTAGATAATGTTGCATTTGTGCTTTGTTGTGTAGAATGAAAGGACTGTATTGAATAAACCTAGGGTTAGAATGCAAAAAAATATTACATATAGTAATAATTCCCATTTATTAAGAAACATACGTTATTTAAAATTTATCCCTATACCCAATACTTCATACAGTTCTCTTTCAGCAAGTGTCAATAAATACTTAAAAGGTGAATGCATGCATGATTCATATAGTTGTCAAGAGCACAGGCTTTAGAAAGTAATGGATGCGAATTTAAATCTTAGCTCTAACACAGGCAGTCTGTGTAATCCTGGACAAAGTTCTTCATTTCTCTAAGGTTCACTTTCCCCCACGTCAGGAGACTTGAAGCAACCTGGGATACACCACCCTTGAGTGAGTGGCTCAGGCAAAGCCCAAAAAAGAGTCACATTAACTTGGTGCAGGCAACGTGGACGCACAGGCCGGCGGGTGCACACAGTCCTCCAGGCCTTCACGAGAGGCTCACTTAACTGCCAGCATGGACAGGTATCCTGTGACCGTGACCCAGGAGAGAGACCCTGACCACTCCCCAATACCACTTCTCCTTTTTATAGGTGTTGTAGCTGAATGGCCTTGTATATATATCTGAAGAAAATCCGGGCTGATCTCGGATCTGGGCTACTCAGGGGAGTTGCAGACAAAATCTTGCCACTGTGTTCTTGGGCTGAGAGCACCTGCAGCTCTCCCTTCTGCGGACAAGGCGAGCGGATGGTCCCACCTATTTCTGTACCAGGCAGCCCAGAGCAAGCCACAGGGCTCTTTCAGCAGACAATTTCGTTCCTCTGCTCTGACTCCTGCATAAAATGGTAATATTCATGCCCCTACTTCACTGTGTTCTTAGGACTAAATCAGAAAATGCCTAGAAAGAAAATATCTGATACATATTAACTATTTAATAAATGATAGTTACATAGAATCATGCTTTAGTAAATTTATATTCTGCAAGGCTGATACTTATGAAAAGGTGGAGAATAGAAGTGTAACCCAAGAATTAAAGTCCATTTGATCAAAGGCCCGCCCTTAAGGCACTCACACCCAACCCATCTTGAGGTTATTCTATGACAATACTTTTCCATTGTTTATATGTTTTTCTCTTATCCAAAATTATACAACAGAGTCCTGTCGTACCCTTTACCAATGGGTGTTTATGTTTGAATTTAAAATCTTGTTGGCTCTCAGTACTGCTACTTCAGCGGCCGGTCAGTGAGAAGAGGAGGCTGACGAAATGCGTGGACAATGTGCAAGAGACAGCAACTGAAGTCGCAGGAAAAAAACTGTCCCATAGGGCTGCAGATCAAGGAAAGTGGAGGAAGATTTGAGTAACCATGGAGTGCATGGCAGAGAGAACTCAAAGGAACTTGTTCCTCAGCAGTCACATCCATGGGGACATCAAGAGTGGTGCTTTAGTTTTGGAAAAACAGGGTCAATAGTCTTGTTCAACTGAGGTTGATTTTACATCCTAGACTGAATGTGTATTGTGTATGACAGAGAAAACTGCTTAATATTTCTAAGACACGATTAGATGGGTGATTTTTAGGATTAATTAAGAACGCCTATAAAAACTATACCTGACAGTGAGTAAGCACTCAAGAACTTAGCTATTTTTATACTGCGACAAATAAATATTTTGCAAGGTGGATGTTCTAAGTAGAGAATGTAATTATAAATATGAAGCATTTGAGATCTGTTTTGCTAATTATCCATTGTGTAGCATGGGTTTTGCTAATCTCTATGATCCAAAGACAAATAAGACTGACTTTCCAGGTTCTGTGTTCCAGAATTGCAGTTTGGGGTGGGATATTTTTTTAAAGGATGATTTTATCCAAATGGATCATTGCAAAGGAGGAGCTAACACATAATAGGAGCAGCTAAGCTAAACGGTTGAGGCCAAGAGAGTAAGTGGGCAGACAGTGAGAAGTAAGCTGCCCATGACTCATCTCTGGGATTTAACAGCTGGACAGAGCCTGAGCCCACACTTGGGTTCTGGAGTCGGGCAGACATGGCTGCGAACCCAGCTCAGTCACTTCCCATCAGTACGGCTTGAGCAAGCCCTCCTCCCTGAGCTTTTAGCTGCCTCATTTGCAAAGTCGGAGAATGGAGTAGTTATCGCATAATATTTACCCAGACTTTTAAAAAATTATAAACTCTTAATATAATGCTAGACATATAATAAGCACTCAATAAAACGTTGCTATTTCTAGCATTAAAAAATTAATACTATTGGGGGATGCCTGGGTGGTTCAGTCAGTTAAGTGGCTGCCTTCGGATCAGGTCATGATTCCAGGGTCCTGGGATCGAGTCCCACATCAGGCTCCTTGTTCATTGGGTAGCCTGCTTCTCCCTCTGCCTGCCGCTCCCCCCGCTTGTGCTTGCGCTCTCTCTGACAAATAAATAAAATCTTAAAAAAATTAACATTATTAATATTACTATTATTGCTCTTATTATTATTACTCTTGATATTCATACTGTGATCACTATTCTGTAGGCCCTGGCAGGAACAAAAGGCTGGTCAGTTACCTTTATTGGTGGTTGGGCCGGGAGGGTGGGGGTGGACGGTGCCGGGAACATCACCAACCAGTGCAAGGAGACCTGCAGTCTGTACACCACAGTTTGTCTGTCTGACACAGTTTAGACAATGTCAACAAGTTGCCTGCCCCCTGCATGACATGCTTTCCCTTCCTGCAAATAAAGTGAACCAGAGCCTAACTTGACTTACATCAGAAAGCGATAAAATATGTGTGAAAAAAAGCTTTCGTGGCTAAAAAATAAAGGTTCACTAGAGGAAGAGTGATATAGAGGAACTGAACAGTCCCAGACTCTTTTCTAGATTCTTCTGCGTGCTAGGCGTCAGATGCTGGGCAAATTACGGAATCTCTCCAAACCTCAGACTGCTTATCTGATAATTGTAGATCATATTAACTAACTCATTGTCCTATAATAAAAGAGCATCTAACAGGATGGTGTGGCTTGAGGTAGGCTATCAATAACTCTTAGGCCCCTGCCCCACAAAAAGATATAATAAAATGCTTCATTAAGAGGAGACTAAGTGAAATCTGTGGCCTCTCACATTTTTTATGTGAAAGTATTTCAAACACATTTTATATTTTGGCAGAGGTCTTTACTTTTTCTATGAATTTATGCTGAAGGCACAGCACATTTATAAGTGAGTTATGTGGCATATTATTTTTAGGCTGGAGAGACATTCTTTCGTGTCCTGACGTTTGACTGGTTACACTAAATGGAACACTGTATCTTTTATTAAATTCAGGGTGCCTAAGTGAAACATCATCAAATATAGTCCATGGGGGGAAAACTCTAATATTTGAAAAGTCAGGGTCTAGTTAATAATAGTAGATTTGGGTAAATGGATTCACATACGTCTATAAACAGGTATCTGTATCTATTTATCTCTTTAAGGATCGATCTATCTATAAAATGCTTCCATTTCTGATTTAAAATATAGAGCCAAATGCTAAAGTCAATATTACCATGTATGGGCACAAAAAAAGCTTTCCACAAGAATCATTCCTGTTTTTATATCTCTTTACATAGCTGTAAAGTCAATTTCAGCATGCAGGTTGGCTTTCAAAACATCTCCTTTGAAATCTATGTCAGTGTGTTGGATAAACAAACACTTACTGTAGGCACATCCGAACACCTCGATCCGCATTCCAATTCTGCCCCTGGGGTTCCACTCTAAAGGAATGAAGCGCAGAAATCGGGCTTTGATAGAAGGCTGGAGTCTATAGTACACAACACTGTCTGCATTTGCATTTCCTGAAAAGCCCTAAAAGAAAAGGGAAAGAAGGAAATCAATGCATGTGGAGAATATCTGTTTCACCCTGTGACCTAGGACATCAATGAACAATGTCTGACTTGCTTTTTTACTGTAAAAATGGCTACCTTCTTCAAGAAAATCATATTACCAGTTACACAGTAATGTCCCTCCACCCACAGAAGGTACCATTGCCCAGGCTTTTCTTATATATTGAGAGTAGTTGAAATTCCACCTTCCCCATTAAGCCAGCTTTCAACCATGATACCCTCAATAAAATTTCTATAAAGTTCAGATTAGACTTAAAAGGTATTAACATTGTGAACAGCACCAAAAAAATTTGAGAAAATCTTCCAGTATTCAAAAAGTAGGATCTGATTCAGCAAAGAAGTTGCCTGCATCACTGATGAATGATAAAACTTAGGACGTGTTTCTGCTGTTTCATTTTCTCCTCTTATTAACATAAACAAAAGTATCTCCCAACACTTCATTCAGAACACTGTGATAACAGGCTGTTCAACTTCACGGCCCTGTCAGATACGCACATTAAGAATTGCTACATGTCAAAGTTATTTAATAAAACAAAAATAAAACAAAAGCACCCGTATTAAAAAAATTGTTAAGGGAAATTGGAAGCAATAATAATTTGGAAAGACCTGTAATTAGACTTACAGACTCTAGAATGTGAAAGCTAGAAAGACCTTGAGAAGGATGCTAAGGTAGCACAAAGTGCAGATAAGGAAATTAAAGGTCAGAAAGGTAGAAAATAGGGGCGTCTGGGTGGTTCAGTTGGTTAAACATCTGCCTTCAGCTCAGGTCCTGATCCCAGGACCCTGGGATCAAGCCCCGTGGGCTCCCTACTCAGCTGGAAGCCTGCTTCTCCCTCTCAAATAAATAAATTAAATCTTTAAAAAAAAAAAGGTAGAAAATAACCTCCTGGTGTTTGTGAAACTGTTGTAAGGTGAGACCAAGAGCTACCTTCCTTCCGCCATATCAGGGTGCATCTGCCTAACCCGTAGTTCACCTGCAAAACTCACATACTACAGCCCCTAATATCGGAGCAGCTTTTATTTTCACCTTCATGACAAATGGTAAGGCTTTATGTGTGAAAATGTCAGACGGAAGTTGTTCGCAATAATTTATATTTTTTATTTCTTCTTCTCCTTCTCTGCCACCCATCCTCCCTTTCTCCTTCTCCTCTTCCCCCTTGTGGTTTTTTCCCCCTTCTGTAACAATCAGCATATGCCGGAACAAAATAAGCGATCTATCCAGGCTCTTGGTAGGTCGGCTGACCATGACTGGGTCAGCCTCATGTAAGTTGCACAAGACAGAGGCGAATACATTAGGAATACCAACACACAGGGAATCGGCTCATTTACCTACCTTTCCTTCTAGTTCACAAATACCCCTTTACCAGCATTTACCAAAACATTTTTTTAAAAAAGTGTTTGGTGTTTCATAGTCAAATTAATTTGATTTGACTCTCCTTATCAATCGATTCTCTACCTCCTGCCACCACCTCACCAATACTCCGTACACCCCGCTCTCCGGCTCACGCACCACAAGCCTTCTGTGATGGCACCTCCAGATCATATCCCAAATCCGGACATCTGTCTTCGTCTCATCTATGACCACCCAGCCCCACAAAGCATTACTTCACCCGAACTATCTCAGTTACATCCTCCTCACCTCTTTTGGTCTCCTGTTCCCTGTCACCATCCCCATCCACAGCCCTAATCTCTTCCCCTCTGAGCAGTCAGGAATATCTTTAAAGGTAAACCAAACCGTGTCACCCCCAACCCCATTGCTTCATTTGCCACTTAGAACAAAATCCAAGCTCCTTATCAAACATACAGTCTTTGACAACACCCTCCATTATGCTTTCACCACACTGTACCCCCTGGAACAACCAAGCTCAGTCCTGCTTAGAGCTTTGCACCAGCTGTCCACACTACTCCGAAAGTTCTCTGCACAACCAGCTCCTCTTGCCATTTCAGGCCTTGGTCAAAATGTTACCACCTAAGTCAAACCCTTTCTAATCACAGTTTCAAAAGCAGTGTACCTGGCATACCCCTGCATCTTACCTTCCTATTTTGTTTTCTTCATATTACTCATTATTTGGGGCCTTCTTTTGTTTGATTATTGTTTGTTTATCTTATCTCACTAGAAGACTAGCTCCATTAAAGCAAGGACCTTCAGTGGCCTCCATTCACAGTACCTAGAACATGGCTTGGCTCGAAGTGATTCACAGTAAAATATTTGTCGGATGTGTACATTTGGGAAAGATTGGGCTTAAAAACAAAACAAAGTTCAACAGGTTCTCAATTACAGAACCTCTCAGCATGTCAAATGTAAATGTGCAAATGTGCACTGAATCTCCCATGACCTAGAGAGTTATCCAGTATGTTTTCAACTATTAGATCCACATTCCTAGCTACTGGTTCCTACAACATAAATAAAATACTGTATAAACCCACAGATATTTTAACTCTGATAACCAGACCCTTCTAGAAAGCCCCATTCCTCCCACTAGTCAAAATTTTATACTCTGGGCATTGGGGTGTGCGTGTGTGTGTGTGTTTGTGTGTGTTTACAGGCTCTCCAAACCAGGGTAATGTGCATCCAGGGTTGAGGCCCTGGTCCATCAACATTCAATCCTAATCAGACCCTATTACATTTCAATTCTATTTTCCTGGGTGCCACTGGCAGGCTAATACAATTTTGATTTCTTTCAGTGAACAGCTGGGTGATGAATCAGATAACCCTCCAAAAGAGCTCACATTTTTCCAACGTTAATGTACGGTCACAGATTTAGATAGATGCCACTATGATGATCTTAACATCTTAAGGGATTAGGAGAAAAGATGCACAGTGGCAGTGGCAACAAACAGGTAAGTAGAATGGGGAGGTCTATGAATGGTAATCTTTCACATTTTACCCGATTGATTTATGAGTTATTTAGATTTTAAGAACATAAAGAAGAAATATAAGGTACTTACCTTGTATATGTAATAAAAATATCTTGGCACATTCAAAATTTTAAGCAGCTTTTTCTTACAAAGGGCAAGGGAAATTGTGAGGTGGAGGGTATGGGATTTTTAGCACATCCCCATCATATCTGGATTTTTAAAAATGAACATGTATTAATTTTACAATAATTAGTAAAATGAAGTTAAGACATAGACATAGAAGTGTGTGTATATAGTGACAGAGTAGGCAGAACATTATTTCATAATGCTCTGAGTACCTTAAATAACTTTCTAGTATCAACGTCATTGGGAGAATATGCACCATTAATTAACTATGATTTAACTGAATAGTAACATTTGTCTCGTCTTGCTCCCCATGTTGAAATTTTTTCAATACATAGGATAACAACAAAGATTTTGCCGTGGAATTCTGTATTTAATGGGTATTTTTTCAGAATGTTAGTGAATGAGGCATGGGGTTGATGTTACATTACCTCATAAATTAAAAGTTCTAGGCATACTACCAGGTTTCAAACGTATTTCCTTTGCCTAAGAGGTATTTCTCAATTTGCTATGAAGATTTTTGTCACACCATCACAATTCATAAAGGAACACACGGATTGAGGGGACCCTGGTGGCTCAGTTGATTAAGGGTCCAACTCTTGATTCTGGTTCAGTTCCTGATCTCAGGGTTGTGGGATCAAGCCCTGTGTCAGGCTCCACACTCTGTGTGGAATCTGCTTGGGACTCTCCCTCTCCCTCTCCTTTTGCCCTTCTCCCTGCTCATGCTTTCTAAATAAATAAATAAATAAATAAATAAATAAATCTTTAAAAAAATAAAATAAAAATTTAAAAAAGAACACATGGATTTAAATTGCTCTTTTATTTTTTTTAAAGATTTTATTTATTTATTTGAGAGAGAGAGCATGAGAGAGAGCACGAGAGGGAAGAGGGTCAGAGGGAGAAGCAGACTCCCTGCTGAGCAGGGAGCCCGATGCGGGACTGGATCCCGGGACTCCAGGAACATGACCTGAGCCGAAGGCAGTCGCTTAACCAACTGAGCCGCCCAGGCGCCCTTAAATTGCTCTTTTAAAAACATATTTTTACTATGTGGATGTTTGTCTTCCCTTTTATTATAGATTCTGAATTTTGGTGTCTGTCAGAATTACATGAGGAGTTGTTTAAAAATGCAATTTCTAGACCCTGCACCTCATGCACTAAATCTGTGAGTGGGGCCCTGGAATCTGCATTTCTAGTGCATACCAAGCCCATTTGTGCTGTTGGTCTTCAGCTGGCTTTGAAAATTTTTCTGGCTTGTGGATAAACCATGCTCTTTTCCCCTCCCTACATTACTGCAAAACTTTTCAGAGAAGGAAAACATTTGTGGAGAAGGGTTCACCAGGGCTAACTTCCAAAGAGAGAAATAAGTAGCAAATGTGTTCTGTGTTATCAATCTAAAGATCTTCAGTGTGCAACTCTGTGTCTCAGCATCAGGTGCAGAAGAAATATATTATGTAGCTGTAATACTTCCATCAACCCTATAAAGTAGTCATTTTTGTACCCACTTTAAAGCTGAGGATAATGAAAATTATAGAGATTGTGTGCCTAAAGCCACACAGCTAGGAAGTGGCAGAGTAAAGATTTAATCCCAGGATTTTCTGACTCCACAGCACATAATTTAGCTAAGCTATCAGTAGGCCTCACTCTAACAGAACATGAAAGCAAACAACCCACCCTAGAGGAAGCTTGATATTTTGTTGGAGGCCTCCCCACCGCCTCCCCCACCCGCTGGCTTTTTCTCATAATTTACATTTAAAATCTTTGACACACTGAGAGTAATGCAACTTAGATGATTGCTGAACATAGCTCTACCAGTTAACATTTACAGCTAAAAGGACTATTCTATAAACTTTATATTTTCTCAAAATTATTGGAGTAGAATAAAAATAAAAGACAAATGTTTGATAATCAGTAGGACTCTTGCATAAAATGATAACCTCCTAATAGATACAGAATGTAAAAGAATATGCCATATTTCATCAAATATATAAAATATCTACAAATAGAAGTAAGGTGATGTGTCTTACGTGATAAAAATCAAAAGGTCTTAATTATATTTTTCTTTTCTTTGAGGCTTGATGATTTTCAAACTCAATGAGGTATTCGTAGATGGTTTAGAAATGTATTCTAACCAAAATAATTTATGGAGTTAATGAATTAAAGTTTTTCACAAGATTTTAAGTATTTCCATAATGATTCTAAAGTTTATGAGGAGGTGTAATAGCATTAATCTATTTTATCAATATTAATTGAGCAACTCGTCTATGAAAGTCAAGATGCATAAAGGGAAATGCCCATATGGCAGTCCATAAGGGGACCCAGAACACTGCTGTAAGAAATCAGAAGCACGGGACCACTTACACGTAGTTATACAGCAGGCTATGTAATTACATAAAAATTGGTTTTGCTCTCACCAAAATAAACAGCAATACTAATATAAATTCAACATGACAAGCAGGCACAAATGCAAACCCCCTGACCTCTCCTGTTGTGAAAATTCATGTGACTTACATATGACCTATTTCCAAGTACAACTCGTTTTGACACAGTCAGCTGACATGCAGACACTAAATGCATCATAAAAACATGCTGTCTAATGGAAGTCAGCCCTTTGTTTTATGATGTTGGTTATAAATATTTACCAAGTGTGCCAGTATGCCTCCCAAGAGGTTGTCTTGTCTAAAAACCAAAAAATGCAAAAGAAAAGCGAAGAAAAAATGAATACTCCTGAAAAGCGGGTAACTTGCTAACATAAACCCAGATAAGAATAACTTTTAAACATATGTTGAACAAGACTGTTGTAACTATATGTATAAATGCTGATTCTCTCTTGAGTGTGAATGTCATTCATTTATTGTAATAAAGAAATAGCAATGAGAGTACAGAAAGCAGATTAGAAAATTAAATTTTGTTCCGTGTATATAATACATCTCAAATTTCAAAATAAAATAGAATTTTATTAATATAAAATCAGTTTCTACCACCCCTCTCTGAAAATATTCACTATCTTTAAAATCTTTATTTGAAGAGATACCAAATTATTGGCAATATTCCAATAAGGTCCCATGCCTTGGCCACTTTATTAGAATCTGTGGAGATACCAAATTGTAAAATACACTGTTTCAGCCCTTTTAGCATAAAAAGGTTTCAATTCTCAAGATGGCAAGATCAAATGGCAAGAGTGAAAAAGCATGTGAAAGATACAACCTTGGCTATATTTCATAACTATTGTTCAGAGATAGCAATAAATTGTTTTATGGAAGATACGTGGACAGGTCATTATGCTTAAATTAATATTGGGGTAATATATGTCCAGTTTTGTGGAAGACTAAGATTTTATTGAGATGAAAAATAACTTCTAGCTTAAAAAAATAATCATATTATGGTTGGTAGACTAGGAAATTCTGAACAATCCTCCTGCTAGAAAAGCTGTACAAAATGAAAAACAGGGAATGAAGTGCTAAAAGACAATAAAACATTAAATGTCCAAGATGTGGGAGAAGAAGAAAACCTAAGGAAGCGAGCCCTACTTTTGAGACCCTTTACCCTTTCTAAGATTCCTGAAGAGAACCTGAGATATGAAACACCTGAGGAGATCTTTTTACAACTTCACAGGGTTAAAGACAAAATTTTAGTTCTAGGTCCCCCAAGGATGAGAATATCCTATAAGCTTCCTACAGCTTAGGATACAGGGTAAGTCAGAGACAGACAACTCCTTACAGGGACTAAAATTCAGCCTCCTATCTTCTCAATAAGATTAAGATGGTCAGAGATGTCAAGTGCTCATTTCTACCTGCAGAAACAAATATAGTTATACTCCGTAGAAAGATATCCTTCTAGGTTGCAAATTGTTCATTCTTCAAATATGATGTCCTATACACAATAGAAAGTAATAAAGCAGCAGCAAAATCTGTTCTTAAATGGAAATTTGGAGAGATGGGACACAGAGGTGGTGAAGTCAGTTAAGCATCTGACTTTTGGTCTCAACTCGGGTCATGATCTCAGTGTTGTGATCGAGCCCCGTGTCAGGCTCCACGCTCAGCATGGAGTCTGCTTGAAATTCTCACTCCCCTCTCCCTCTACCCCTTCCACTCATGCTCTCTCACTCTCTTTCTCTCAGATAAATCAATAAATCTTTTTTTGAAAAAAAGGGAAACTCAGTGTCTTGGATACACAGACACATACATTAGTAAATAGAAAAGCATCAGCTCTGTATTTAAAGCACTTGGACATCATTCTTGTTCTCTAAACAATAAGAAAGCTGGACAAACTTAAAATCAATGACCCTTCTTAGACCTATCTGAACACTGAGGTTACATGCACTATGGACTGGATTGTGTCCCTCTAAAATTCGTGTTGAGGCCCTAATCCCAACATGATGGTGTTTGAAAGTGAGACCTTTGGGAAGTAATTAGGTTTAGATGAAGTCATGAGGGTGGGACTCCCATGATGGGATTAGTGTCATAATGATGAGATGAGAGACCAGAGCCAGATGAGGACATGGTGAGAAGGCTAATATCTACAAGCCAGGAAGTGGGTTCCCACCAGGAACTGAATCAGCCAGCAACTTGATCTTGGACTTTCCAAATTCCACAACCGTGAAAAATAAATGTCTGTTGTTTAAGCTACCCAGTCTACAGCATTTTGTGACAGCAGCCTAAGCTGAATGAAACACATGGCAAACTACCACCCTGAAATCTAGAGAAACAAGACCATCCAAAGAGTCAGAGCTGAGATCTGTCTACCTAGAGCAGAAGCCACTAGTGCCATAAACTGATAGGGCTGCTTATGAGGTAATATTGATAAATCGACAGAGGCTAAGGGTGGACTGGCATGAGAGAGAAACTCCTGAGGACCACAGTCTTAGAGGACCCCCACATTTCTGTGAACTTGACTTCCAGGAACCTTTCCATGCTCTCTGTGAATATCAGAAAAGGACTCCCTCCCAGCTCCGGCAGGGAGAGGAGAAGGTAATCATTGCAAAATATGCCCAGAGTGTTCTGTACACCAAAGCCCTACTGTCCAGGGGAAAAGACTGCCAGAGCCTCATCCCAATTAGCAAAGAACATTCCTCCCACTCTGGTTTCTCTACTCTCCATGTCCCACCTAAGGGAACAAATAGTCCTCAGGAGTCAATAGCCAGAGATGCCTGCGTGGCTCAGTCATTAAGCATCTGCCTTCAGTTCAGGCCACAATCCCAGGGTCCTGGGATTGAGCCCTGTATCAGGCTCCCTGCTCAGCAGGAAGCCTGCTTCTCCCTCTCCCACTCCCCCTGCTTGTGTTCCCTCTCTTGCTATGTCTCTCTCTGTCATTAAAATAAATAAAATCTTAAAAAAAAAAAAAAAAGGAGTCAGTAGGCAGGAAAAGAAGTAAGGGGCAGAGGGAAACAAGCCACAACACTAGAGAAACACTAGTGAAGGTCACAGTCCCAAGACAGAGGCCCACTAAGAACACTGACATTTAGTTGGAATATTATAGAATGCTCTCTTATCCTCATATCATATCATCATACCAACAGAACTCTAGTATAATAATACTGGATACTAGCTGAAAGAACTACAAACACAGACTACCTTGGAAGAAGACCCCAAAGTCAAGAGGAGAGGAAAAAACAAGAGTCCTAGATAAATTTGAAGCTTCTGGCACCTACAACACCTACAGCAAACAGTAACTACAGCCCAATTCCTCGTCAGATTAATATAAATCCTCACACGAAAAAACGTACTCACTTCAGTTCCCATTACTAGATACAACATGTCCAGATTTCAGCGAGAAATTGCAAGGCATGCCAAAAGGCAAGAAAAAACACATTCTGCAGAGACAAAACAATCATCAGAGCCAGTCTTACATATGTCTCAGATGTTGGAATTATCAGACTAGGAATTAAAACCAACCGTGATTAATACGCTAAGGGTTCTAACCGGACAAGTGGACAGCATGCGAGAAAGACGGGTAAGATACACAGAGAGATGAAAACTCTAGGAAGAAAACAAAGGGAAATATCAGAAATCAAAACACTGTGACAGAAATGCAGGATGTCTTTGATGGGCACATCGATAAACTCAATACAACTAAGGAAAGAATCAGTGAGCTTGAAGATCAGAAAACACAAACTTCCTAAACTATAATGCAAAACGAAAAATGCAGAAGATAATATCCAAGAACTGGGGATAACTGCAAAAGTTGAAACATGTGCATAAGTGGAATACCAGAAGGTAAAGAAAAAGAGAATGAAATGGAAGAAATATTTGAATAATGGCCAACAGACTTTCCAAAATTATTGACAGACACCAAAGTAGACCCAGGAATTTTAAAGAATAACAAGCAGGTTAGAAATCAGAACAAACTCTATACTGAGTCAAAACATAATGAAACTGCAGAAAACCAAAGACAAGGAGAACATTGTGGAAGAAGCTGAGAAAAACAAATACCTTACCAGAAAGGAATGAGGATAAGAAGTATATTGGACTTCTATCAGAAAACACGTAGGTAGGAAGAGAGTGGAGCAAAATATTTAAAGTGTTGAGAGAAGTAAAAATAAACTTAGAATTCTACACCTGGAGAAATTATCACTCAAAAGTGAAGGAAAAAATAAAAACTTTCTCAGACAAAAACCAACAGAAGTCATTGCTACCAGACCTGCTTTGCAAAAGCATTTAAAGGAAATTCTTTAGACAAAAGCTTAATAATAATCAGTCAGAAACTTTCAAAGAAAAGAAGAGCATTTGAGAAGGAATAAAAGAAGTTATAAGAAAATAATTTTTCTTATTCTTAGTTATAAGATGACTGTTTAAAGAAATAATACTAAAAATGTATTGGGTGATTATAGCTTATGGATAAATTAAATTAATGGCAGCAATGTTGCAAGGGATGAGAGGGAGGGACTGGGAATACTCTAAGGTACCTGCGCTACTTAGTAAGTAGCATAACGTTATTTGAAGATGGTCTTTGATAGGTAAGGGCAGTCACTAGAATTTTTTTAGGTATATCAATATGGAAAGAGATAAAATTGAATAATACAAGATGCTCAAATTCAGATAGCACATTAAAAGGGGGGCAGCAAGAAACAAAAGACAAATGCAACAAACAGAAAATGGTTACAAACATGGCAGATATTAATCCAAACATATCAACAATCACTTTAAAAGTGAATGGTCTAAATACTACATTAAAAGACAGATTGTCAGGGTATAAAGAATGAGACCCAACCATATGTTATCCACAAGAAATCCACTTTCAATATAAAAGACTAAAATAGATTAAAAGTAAAAGTAAAAAAGATATACTATGCTAATGTCAAAAATCCAAAACCAGCATAATTAAAATCAGCAGATCAATAAAATAGTAATTAGCAAGAGTTGATTGTGCATATAAGAATAGTTCAAGAATTGGGAGCTTTCAAACCAAAATTGCTCTGAAGGTTAGAGGTGTGTGTGACATTACAGAATGGCTTATAAAGTGAAAATGAGGAAGCTGTTTAACCTTTGTAGTGACTGGTTATTACAATGGAGGTTTCCAGATGGCAGGGGATTGATTAAAAATGGTTATCTTAACCATTTTTTGGAAGATGACTTAAGTTTCACTTACGTTCATGAAATAAACTAGATTTAGTTTTGCTTATGGGGCTTAAATGGTTTTGTATGCTCAGGGAATTTTCAAGTTTGGTTTTCATTTTGTATTTTAGCCTAACACTAACACGGATCTAAAAAAAGCTGGAGTGGCCATATTAATTTCAAAGAAAGCAGGCTTCAGAACAAGAAAGATTATCAGAGATAAACAGGAACATTGTATAATGGCAAAGCAATCAATTTTTCAACATGGTGTAACACTCCTCTATGTGTAACACATAACAACAAAGGGTCAAAATACATGAGGCAAATACTGATAGAACTGCAGGGAGAAATAGACAAATCCATTATTATAGTTGGAGTAGTTGATACATGAAAAAGACAGAAAAAGAGTAAGAATATAGAAGACCTGTATATCAGTATTAGTCAACTGGATCGAATTGACATTTTAGAATATTCCATCCAACAGCAGCAGAAACAGTCCTCTCAAGATCATATGAAACATTCACGAGGACAGACTGCATTATGGGCTCTAAAACACATGCTCACAAATTTTACAGAAACTGTAAACTGTACAAAGTATGCTCTTAGACCACAATAGGATAAAACAAGACATAAGAAACAGAATGATAGCTAGAAAGCCCAAAAATATTCAGAAATAACCCAAGAGCTAAGGCAGATGTCTCAAGTGAAATTTTAAAAAAACTGATGTAAATGAACATAAAAATATAATTTATCAAAATCTGTGAGATACAGCAGCATTTGTAGCATTAAATGCATACATTAGGGGAAAAAAAACCCCAAAGACCTAAATAAATAATCTCAGTTTCCATCCTATGAAACTAGAGAATATAGAACAATATAAATATAAAATAATCAGAAGAAAAGAAATAATAAAAATTAGAGCACAAATAAGTGAAATTGAAAACAGGAAAACATAAGAGAAAGTTAACGAAATCAAAAGCTCTTTCTTTGAAAAGTTCACTGAAACTGATAAATCCCCACTCATGCTGTCCAAAGAAAAGTAAGAGAGAAGACCCAAATTACCAATGTCACAAGTGGAAGAGAAGTCACTGGTGCTGAGCACATGGACATTAAAAGAAAAAAGACAGAAGACTAATGTGTTAAGGATGGATGTTAAGACATTAGGGGAAAAAAATACAGTATATTAAAACCAAGAATGAAATGCAAAGTAAATGATAAAAATAAGGCTTTGAAAGGACACTGAAATTAATGAAACCCTAGCTAAACTGATCAAGGAAAAGAAAAAAGAAGAGACAGAAATAATCAATATCAGGAATTCAAAAGAGCATCCTACTATGATCCCATACAAGTTAGAACGATCATAAGAGGTTACTTTGAATAGTTTTTGACAATTAAGTGAGCAAGTTCTAAACAGACAACAACTTGCCAAAACAGATGAAAAACAGGAAAATCTGAGTTGCCTATCTCTGTTGCCAAAATTAAATCCATAATTTAAAAATGTTTACAGGTGGAGAATTCCAGGCCTTGTGAATTTTCTAAAGATTTAAGGACATTTAAACATTTAAGGACAAAAAACAGTGATCTTATACAAACACCTTCAAAAAGTAGAAAAATAGAATGCTTCCCAACTTGTTTTGTGAGGCTAACTTAACCTTGATATCAAAATCTGACAAGGAACTTTCAAGAAGGAAAATAAAAGCCAATCTTATTCGTAAACATAGATCCAACTATCCTTTAAAATAGTTGCAAAATTAAAATAGAATACAGAAATAAAGAAAAAGTTTCATAGATCATAACTTTTTAATCAAGTTTCTTCCAGGAACACAAGGATTGTTTAATATTTAAAAATCTTTCAAGGTAATTAATCAAACTGAAGAAAATATGATCTTCTAAACAGATGTAAAAAGAGCATTTGATTAAATTCAACATCTAAATGTGATTTAAACTTTTAGCTAAAAAGGGAATTTCTAAATCTATAAAGGACATCTAACAAAAATCTTACAGCAAACAGTCACATGTTATAAGAAATGCTGAGATCTGCTTTGAGTTTGAGAATCAAAGTATGTTCTCTATAGACCCTTTCATTCCACATGAGGTGAATAATTTAATTAGGGTAAGAAAAATACTGAACAGGTAATATGGATTGGAAAGAAAGAAATAAGCCTGCTGTCATTCATAGGTAGCATGACTGTTCATGTAGAAATTACTTTATAGCATGTGGTTAGCAAATTTGCTGAATGAAATTCTATATATGGATATAGATTGAATTTAGACACCTATTAGAATGGCCAAAATCCACAACACTGCCAATACCAAATACTGGTGATGATGTGGAGCAACAAGAACTTTCATACATTGTTAGTGAAAATATAAAGGGACAGGAATCACGAAGATACTCTTGAAGAAAAACAAAGTGGAAGATTTTCTTGCCTGGGTATCAAGTCTCAGAATGTTACAAAAATAATAGAATGTCATATTGGCAGAAGATTACTCAAACAGACCAGTGGAACAGAAAAGAGAATCCAGAAACAGATTCAACATAAATGGGGACTGGGTTTCTGACAATGTGTGCAATGCAAATCAGTTAGAAAAACAACAAACAAACAATAAACCACCTCTTTTAAATGCACAGAGCTGGGTTGATCAAATATCCACACTGGGGGGGAAAGAGAAGAAGAGGAAAAAAAAAAAAAGGGAAGGAGGAAAAAAAGGAAAAGGAAGGTTGATCACTCCCTCAAATCATGGGCAGAAAGGCATTCCAGTAAGACTGTAAAGCTAAATGTGAATAGAGCTAGCAGATGTGCTAAAAGATAGCACAACTGGGTATCTTCACAACCTGGAGGAGGGCAAAGGTGTCTTAATCATGACGCAAAAGGAAAGGCTGACACATAAGAGGAAAGGTTGACAAATCAGAATATATTAAACTTAAGAACTTCTGTTCATTTACAGATGTTGAAATAGTGAAAAGAGAAGCCACAGAATGGAAGAACCTATTTTTCAGTATATTTGTTTCCAGGATTTATAGAGAACCACGGAGCAATAAGAAAAAACAGGACAAAGAAATATCCAAATGACTAGCAGACCTATGCAATGGAGTCCAGCCTCATTAGTCAAAGGACACTGTAAATTCAAACCACAGTGTGAGAGATCTGCATTCCAACCAGAATAGCTAAAATTGAGGGAAACATTAAAAATCTAAAATTAAAAGAAAACTGGTAATACCAAGTGTTGTCAAGAATGTGGAAGACATGGAATTTTCATACACTGTGGTGAGAGTATAAATAAATATGATCTCTATAAAAAGTCCTTCACATATTCCACTAAAGTTAAACATATACTTATTTTATTTATTTATTTATTTATTTATTTATTTTATTTTTTTTTTTTTTTAAGATTTTATTTATTTGACAGAGAGAGAGACAGCGAGAGCAGGAACACAAGCAGGGGGAGTGGGAGAGAAAGAAGCAGGCTTCCGGGTGAGCAGGGAGCCCGACGCAGGGCTCGATCCCAAGAACCTGGGGAAAAAAACTGGAATTTTTAGAAGTCTGCTCCACTGGGGGACATCGCTCCAATGGCTAAGGGGGGGGGGGGATCCTTTGCTGGGACAGTGTGGTCTCAGGACCCTTGGGGTCACAGAAAGACCGGGGGTGCCTGAGTGTGGCAAAGCTCCCAGGCATTGGAGTGGGGAAGCCAGCTGCAGAGACAGAGCCGAGGCATGGGCTCTCAGCTCAGTGTTGCCATAAACCGTGATCCGAGGCACAGTCGGGCCACTGCTCCTCCAGCAGGGCCCCAACAAGCGGCAGATCCGGAGAGACTCCCCTTCCTCCCCTGGGAGGAGAAGCATGGGAGTCCACCCCAGGAATCTGCTGGGTTTGGAGATTCCAAACGGGGTCATGTGCCAGAGATAGAAACGCTTGGTCACAGGCCAGGTGAGTATGTAGTGCGGCCGGAGACCGGGGAGACAGGAGTGATTGACTGCTTTTCTCTGGGGCCTCACTGAGCAGTGGAGCCCCACGTTCTTGGCTCCTCCAGGGCCAGAGATTGCAAGGCCAACATTTTCACTCTTGTCCTCCGAGGCTGTACGGAAAGCTTTCAGGGAACAAAAGCTACCGAAAGCAAACACCAGCAGATTACTTAGCCCAGCTGCTGGCAAGGGCGATGCAATTCCACCTTGGGCAAAGACATTTGAGAATCTCTGCAACAGACCCCTCCCCTGACAGGACTCCAGCACTAGGGGAATACAGCACATAGAATTCATGGCTTTTTTTCCCATGATGCTTTAGTCTTTCAAAGTTAATTTTTTAAATTTTCTTTATTTTTTTCATTTTCTATTTTTTTTAATTTTTCTTCTTTCCTTTTTCAACCAACTTATCAATTCCCTTTTTAAAGTCTATTTTTAATTTTCATCTTTACACTCATATTTCTCCCTTCATCATATTTATCCTTATTTTTGTACATATATATAAGTTTTTCTTTCTTAAAATTTTGGGAGGCAGTTTCTTCTAAAAGACCAAAACACACCCAAAATCGTGTGGTTCTGTTCTATTCACCGGCCTGATCATATCCTTTTTTTTTTTTTCCCCTATCCTTTCCCCCTGTTTTCGGGTCTCTTCTGTTTCTTTAGATTATATTTCTCTGGGGTCATTGTTACCCTTTTAGCATTTTGTTCTCTCATTCATCTATTCTCGGGACAAAATAACAAAACAGAAAAACTCACCTCAAAAAAAAAGAACAAGGGGCAGTACCAACTGCCAAGGACCTGATCAATATGGACATTAGTAAGATGTCAGAACCAGAGTTCAGAATGACGATTATAAAGATACTAGCTGGGCTTGAAAAAAAGGATAGAAAATAATAGATAATCCCTTTCTGGAGAAATAAAAGAACTAAAATCTAACCAAGTCGAAATCAAAAAGGCTATTAATGAAGTACAATAAAAAATGGAGGCTCTAACTGCTAGGATAAATGAGGCAGAAAAGAGAATTAGTGATATAGAAGACCAAATGATGGAGAATAAAGAAGCTGAGAAAAAGAGAAATAAACAACTACTGGATCACGAGGGGAGAATTCAAGAGATAAGTGATGCCATATACGAAAAAATATTACAATAATTGGGATCCCAGAAGATAAAGACAGAGAGAGAGGGGCAGAAGGTATATTGGAGCAAATTATAGCGAAGAACCACCCTAATTTGGGGAAGGCATCAAAACCCAGGAGGCACAGAAAATCCTACTCAAAATCAATAAAAACAGGTCAACACCCCAAAAATCTAATAGTAAAACTTACGAGTCTCAGAGACAAAGAGAAAATCCTGAGAGCAGCTCGGGACAAGAGATCGGTAACCTACAATGGTAGAAGCATTAGGTTGGCAGCAGACCTATCCATAGGGACCTGGCAGGCCAGAAAGGACTGGCACCGTATATTCAGGGTACTAAACGAGAAAAATATGCAGCCAAGAATACTATATCCAGCTTGGCTGTCACTGAAAATAGGAGAGATAAAAAGCTTCCAGGACAAACAAAAACTAAAAGAATTTGCGAACACCAAACCAGCCCTATTAGAAATATTGAAAGGCATCCTCTAAGCAAAGAGAAAGCCTAAAAGTAAAATAGACCAGAAAGGAACACAGACAATGTACAGTAACAGTCACCTTACAGGCAATACAATGGCACCAAATTCATATCTTTCAATAGTTACCCTGAATGTAAAAGGGCTAAATGCCCCAATCAAAAGACACAGGGTACCAGATTGCATAAAAAAAAACAAGACCCATCGATATGCTGTCTGCAAGAGACTCATTTTAGACCCAAAGACACCTGCAAATTTAAAATGAGGGCGTGGAAAACCATTTACCATGCTAATGGACATCAAAAGAAAGCTAGGGTGGCAATCCTTACATCAGACAAATTAGATTTTAAACCAGACTATAATCAGAGGTGAGGAAGGACACTATATCCTACTTAACGGGTCTATCCAACAAGAAGATCTAACAATTGTAAATATCTATGCCCCTAACATGGGAACAGCCAATTATATAAGCCAATTAATAACAAAAGCAAAGAAACACGTTGACAATAATACAATAATAGTAGGGGACTTTAACCCCCCTCTCACTGAAATGGACAAATCATCTAAGCAAAAGATCAACAAGGAAATAAAGGCTTTAAATGACACACTGGACGAGATGGACTTCACAGATATATTCAGAACATTCCATCCCAAAGCAACAGAATACACATTCTTCTCTGGTGCCTATGGAACATTCTCCAGAATAGATCACCTGGGTCACAAATCAGGTCTCAACCGGTACCAAAAGACTGGGATCATTCCCTGCATATTTTTGGACATAATGCTTTGAAACCAGAACTCAGTCACAAGAGGAAACTTGGAACAAACTCAAATACATGGAAGCTAAAGAGCACCCTACTAAGGAATGAATGGGTCAACCAGGAAATTAAATAAGAATTTTAAAAATTCATGAAAACCAATGAAAATGAAAACACAACTGTTCAAAATCTTTGGGATGCAGCAAAGGCGGTCCTAAGAGGAAAGTGTATAGCAATCCAAGCCTTTCTCAAGAAACAAGAAAGGTCTCAAATACACAAACTAACCCTATACCTAAAGGAGCTGGAGAAACAACAGCAAGTAAAGCCTAAACCCAGCAGGAGAAGAGAAATAATAAAGATCAGAGCAGAAATCAATGAAATAGAAACCAAAAGAACATTCTGTAGAACAGATCAACAAAACTTGAAGCTGGTTCTTTGAAAGAATAAATAAGATTGATAAACCCCTGGCCAGACTTATCAAAAAGAAAAGACAAAGGACCCAAATAAATAAAATCATGAATGAAAGAGGAGAGATCACAACCAACACCAAAGAAATACAAACAATTCTAAGAACATATTATGATCAACTATATGTCAGCAAATTAGATAACCTGGAAGAAACGGATGCATTCCTAGAGATGGATAAACTACCAAAACTGAACCAGGAAGAAACAGAAAACCTGAACAGACCCATAACCAGTAAGGAAACAGAGAAGGTAATTAAAAATCTCCCAACAAGAGCCCCAGGCCAGATGACTTCCCAGGGGAATTCTACCAAACTTTAAAGAAGAATTAATACCTATTCTTCTGAAACTGTTCCAAAACATAGAAATGGAAAGAAAAGCTTCCAAAGGCCAGCATTGCCTTGATCCTAAAACCCAAAGACCCCATCAAAAAGGAGAATTACAGACCAATATCCCTGATGAACATGGACGCCAAAATTCTCACCAAAATACTAGCCAATAGGATGCAACAGTACATTAAAAGGATTATTCACCACAACCAAGTGGGATTTATTCCTGGGCTGCAAGTTTGGTTAAACATCTGCAAATCAATCAATGTGATACAATACATTAACAAAAGAAAGAACAAGAACCATATGATCCTCTCAATAGATGCAGAAAAAGCATTTGACAAAGTACAGCCTCCTTTCTTGATTAAAACTCTTCACAGTGTCGGGATAGAGGATACTTACCTCAATTTCACAGAAGCCATCTATGAAAAACCCACAGCAAATATCATTCTCAACGGGGAAAAACTGAGAGCTTTTCCCCTAAGGTCAGGAACGCGGCAGGGATGTCCACTATCACCACTCCTATTCAACATAGTACTAGAAGTCCTAGCCTCAGCAATCAGACAACAAAAAGAAATAAAAGGCATCCTAATTGGCAAAGAAGAAGTCAAACCCTCACTCTTTGCAGATGATATGATACTTTATGTAGAAAACCCAAAAGACTCCACCCCAAAACTGCTAGAACCCATATAGAGTATTCAGTAAAGTGGCAGGATATAAAGTCATCCACAGAAATCAGTGGCATTCCTATACACCAACAACAAGACAGAAGAAAGAGAAATTAAGGAGTCAATCCCATTTACAATTGCACCCAAAACCGTAAGATACCTAGGAATAAATCTAACCAAAGAGGCAAAGGATCTGTACTCAGAAAACTATAAAATACTCATGAAAGAAATCGAGAAAGACACAAAGAAATGGAAAAATTTCCATGCTCGTGGATTAGAAGAACCAATGTTGTGAAAATGTTTATGCTACCTAGAGCAATCTACACATTTAATGCAATCCCTATCAAAATACCATCAACCTTTTTCAAAGAAATGGAACAAATAATCCTAAAATTTGTATGGAACCAGAAAAGACCGCGAATAGCCAGAGGATTGTTGAAAAAGAAAAGCAAAGCTGGTGGCATCACAATTCCAGACTTCAAGCTCTATTACAAAGCTGTCATCATCAAGACAATATGGTACTGGCACAAAAAACAGGCACATAGATCAATGGAACAGAATAGAGAGCCCAGAAATGGACCCTCAACTCTATGGTCAACTAATCTTCGACAAAGCAGGAACAAATGTCCAGTGGAAAAAAGACAGTCTCTTCAACAAATGGTGTTGGGAAAATTGGACAGCCACATGCGGAAGAATGAAACTGAACCATTTCCTTATACCACACACACAAATAGACTCAAAATGGATGAAAGTCCTAAATGTGAGACAAGAATCCATCAAAATCCTAAAGGAGAACACAGGCAGCAACCTCTTTGACTTCAGCTGCAGCAACTTCTTCCTAGACACATCACCAAAGGCAAGGGAAGCAAGGGTAAAAATGAACTATTGGGAGTTCATCAAGATAAAAAGCTTTCGCACAGCAAAGGAAACAGTCAAGAAAACCAAGAGACAACCTACAGAATGGGAGAAGATATTTGCAAATGACATATCAGATAAAGGGCTAGCACCCAAAATCTACAAAGAACTTAACAAACTCAATACCCAAAGAACAAATAATCCAATCAAGAAATGGGCAGAAGACATGAACAGACATTTCTGCAAAGAAGACATCCAAATGGCCAACAGACACATGAAAAAGTGCTCAACATCGCTTGGCATCAGGGAAATCCAAATCAAAACCTCAATGAGATACCACCTCACAGCAGTCAGAATGGCTAAAATTAACAAGTCAGGAAACGACAGATGTTGGCGGGGATGTGGGGAAAGGGGAACCCTCCTACACTGTTGGTGGGAATGCAAGCTGGTGCAGCCACACTGGAAAACAATGTGGAAGTACCTCAAAAAGTTGAAAATAGAGCTACCCTATGACCCAGCAATTGCACTACTGGGTGTCTACCCCAAAGATACAAATGTAGGGGTCCGAAGGGGCATGTGCACCCCAATGTTTATAGCAGCAATGTCACAATAGCCAAACTATGGAAAGAGCCTAGTTGTCATCAACAGATGAATGGACAAAGAAAATGCGGTATATATATCTAATGGAATATTATGCAGCCATCAAGAAATGAAATTTTGCCATTTGCAATGACATGGATGGAACTAGAGTGTATTATGCTAAGTGAAATAATTCAATCAGAGAAAGACGAGTATCATATCATCTCACTGATATGAGGAATTTGAGAAACAAAACAGAGGATCGTAGGGGAAGGGTGGGAAAAATGAAACAAGACGAAACCAGAGAGGGAGACAAACCATAAAAGACTCTTAATCTCAGGAAACAAACTGAGGGTTACTGGAGGGGAGGGGGGTGGGAGGGGTGGGGTGGCTGGGTGATGGACATTGGGGTGGGTATGTGCTATGGTGAGCACTGTGAATTGAATTGTGTAAGACTGATGAATCACAGACCTGTATCCCTGAAACAAATAATACATTATATTTTAATAAAAAAATAAACTACAAAATAATAAATAAATTTAAAATATTAAAAGTTAAATGAGGGGTGTCTGGGTGGCTCAGTCAGTTAACCCTCTGACTCTTGATCTCAGCTCAGGTCTTGATCTCAGGGTCATGAGTTCAAGTGCTGTGTTGAGCTCCACACTGGGCATGGAGCCTACATGAAAAAAATTAAAGTTAAATGAAAATAATTATGCTGACTCTGTAAAAGAAATAAGTCCTTAATGCTTTAAAAAATAGTTCAGTGAAGACAATCAAGATTTAAATTTGCACGTATTTATACAAAAGCAAAAAGAGAAGATTTTGAAGAATACTTCATTAAAATTGTATTTTTCACTTTTGTGCTTTCCTATATCATTAAGAGCACCATGAGAAGTATCTTTCAGCTTCAGATTTTAGATATCATATAATTTTTCATGAATTATACCGTAAAGAGCTCCATTAACATCTTTCCTTTTACCATTAATATTACAAAGATAATGGCATTCTTACGACCATTCCCATTATATAACTATTGTCCACTGATGAAAGAAAACTACTGCATTCTCTCTTAGAGATATTATAAAATTCAAAGTAAATTATTCCTCACCTCTGCATTCTACTAATGTTTTTATACAGTCTTTCTAATATATTGATTAGTCCTCAGAGTCTTTCAGAATGCCACTTATTTATTAAATGACTGCTAATCATTTTTCCAAGTACAAACTTAAATATGTGTTTAGAAAGAGACTTAAAAAAAACCAACCAATGTTTCCAGCAGGACAAAACAAAATATCCACTTTATTATATTTAATTTGAAAAACTGAACTGTTTAAAAGCTTGCACAGAGCTCTCACTCTGGCCTCTGAAGCCATTCATTATTTAACATATATCAAATACATTATAGTACTAATGTATATTGTATATACACTAATGTATATTGTACATTGTGACGTACATTAAATACTATGTACAATATTTAGCTGGTGAACACTGTATCTTCACTTAGATCAAAACCTAAACTTTCACAGGTCACTCAGGAGCTAGGTAACCTCAGGTGTGTCTAACTGCAACACTCAGTCTTAGCAGATACAGATTGATGGCCTCTGAAGCATTCTTTTTAAAGTTGGTGTCGACTTTAAATTTTACCAAATATTTTCAGGACACACAGATTAAAATACAATGTGGTATTATTTTGGGTTGTTCAACCTTCAGAGTCTGTATAATTTGGTAGCACAATTAAAGTTTCATTACACACACAGTCAAAGAAAAGCCTACTTTATTCAGTAATAACGTAATCAGGGTGTAAAAACGTGCATTCTTAACCTATTCTTCACCAGAGACATGCTCATCTGCCTCCTGGGAGCAGAGGGTGAATAAATGCACGCAGCAGGCACTGGGTTAGAGAGTCTGGCACAAAAGTGTTTTTATTTCAATCAATAATAACACCTGCCTACCTGCACTGCCGTTTGAAACACTGCCAGATGTAACAAAACAACAAAACAAACCAGTAAATGGCTCCCATACCCATGGGTACCTTGATATAGATAAATGGAACAAAGAACACAGGGAACTTAAATGCCTTAATTGCATGTGCGCCATTCTTAATGCTAGGATGCCTGAGATTTGGAAAATATTTCCTCTACTCAACACAGACGACATAAACTCATTTACTCATGTTCAAACAAATACTGCTTTTAGCTCTATAGACAACTCTTCTCAAGCCCCAATAACCATTCTTCCAACAACAACTGAAACATTAATAATCCCTCCAGTCCCTCTCTATAAAGAGAAATCAAGGACGTCTGTCCAAACCTTTGACCTGGAGACCTCAGTTCACCCTGGAAAAGGGCACACAATTGTAGATGGTTAAGGGATCTATCACTCGTTAGCTGGAGAAACTGGAAGGAATATATTCCTAAGCCTCAGTTTCTTCATCTATAAATTGGGGACAAAAATCATTACTTCCCAAGTTTGAACGACAAATTAAGTAAAATAATAAGAGATTAACATCTGCCTGGCTTATAATAAACAATAAGGTACAGTTGTGGTTGTTGTGGTGTGGTGATCACGTCTCACACACGGCCCACTGTCACTCACAGCTAATCAGGCTGACCACATGGCATTATTTGGGTTTAATACGTGAGTCTAAACAGTCAAAAGAGAAACAGCAACTCCTCTGAATGTCCTCTGATCACAGTGACAATCCCATTTAGGAATAAAGCCAAATACTTATTTGGGTGTAGTTGGCAATATTTTTAACCTCAAGACAAAAAATATCAAGAAAATACTTCCCAGAAAAGTGACTGAAACAAAAAGTTTTAATTTCTTGAATGCAAAGTTTTCTTTTTTAACTCATTTGCATTTGAATATAAATTTTGGAAATTATACTTCAGACAGTGTAATTGCAGTACCATGCAGCAATAAGAGGTTCCTAAATGCCCATTTTATTTGTTTCAATGTAACTGAGATTAGCTGATGAACATTTAAAAAAGATTTCAAAAGTATGTAATATAAACATACATAACTTTCAGAGATATTTGTATGCATCCTCAAAGTCAGTTTATTAGACTTAATGTGTGTGGTTTTCATGTTATTGTATAGGTATTCAAATTCACCTTATCTGAATTTTAAGAATCTACATTATATATAATATACTATAGAATAACCATAATTATTTCCTTAAGAAACCAATAAAATGCCTCGGTCTTCATAGATAAAAAAACTAAAGTGAATGAATCTGAGGGCAACCTCTACTAGAATTCCCATGACACAGCATTGGGGCTTATTATTTTTACACATGAATAATGTTCCTCTTCATGCAATATGTAGTGTGGAGTTTATTGTTCTATACATTCAAATTTTCCTTTGAATTCTCCCAGAACAGATGCAAATTCTTAGGCCACAAATGTAACATTTATAAATAAAGGAATGACAGACACCGAGACCTATTCTGACTGTTCTCTCAGGCATGAAAATCACAGCTCCATAAGAATAGGAATAAGTGCCCACTCTGAACATGTACACCTTCAGCAATTCCCCAGGGACTCACATCTTGACTGAGTAACAGATAGTAAATGAGGCTCCATAGACTATATGTGCAAAGAACAGGCGCTGGCATCAACAGTCCTTAATACAAATCTTTATTTCTGATTAGGTTGAGGTCTCTGAAAAGTTATAGTCTTTATTTGTACACTGGCAAAATGAAATGCATTTTTCAGTTAACTGTTGGGAATGTGAAAACCAACTAGATAGTCAATGATGTAAATGAATTATTGTTAAATTTTTTTAGGTTCTGCTAAAGAAAAGCTTTCGCCTTTCAGAGATTCATACTGAAATAGTTAAGGATGAAAGATCAGAATGTTTGTTACTTGTTTCAAAATAATGTTACAGGAGACAACACCAGGCGGAGGGGGCTGGATGGCAGGCACAGGATTGGCCACGGGCTGACGGCTGGGGAATGTGTACAAAGGTGCTCATTTTGCCATTTTGTTTACTTGTGTGTATGGAGTAAATGTAGGCAGCGAATGTTGTAAAGATTAAATGAATTTGTGTATATAAGAAGGCTAGTCTATTCACAAGTTAATATTTCCCTTTACAACCTTCTACTTATCATAGTTATATATTTGGTAAGTTTCCTAATTGACACACAAGAAACTTATTTATTTAAACGTATCTAGTCAACTTAGAAGCTCTCAATGCACAACAAAAAATATTTTATTTAGTAATCGATACTGATTATGTTTGATAAAATTCTCAAGTTTCCATATATTATACTCTTTTGCTATGTAAAAAGGTATGATCTGAAGGCCATTTACATGCTATACATTATGTTTCCAAAGTAATTCATTTAGAAACTGATGACACTGAAATTTGCAATTCTCCACTTCATTTTGCTCAGCAATTACACTGGTCAGGCCTAAATGACCACAGGGAAGGAGCAATTGCAATTCTCATGTGGTTTTATGGCAGTCTCTAGAATAATGTAACCTAATGTTACCTTCGCTAGTGAGGTTACCTGCTCACAGAGAGATATGGAAAAAAACACAATTCTGTTGATGAGAAGCTCATTAACAACTGCATTCGATCCATGTACTAATTCTGTGTCATTTTCTGTTCGGAATTCAAGAAGTTAAATTATTTCCTTCTTTGAAATACATGCTTTTGTCATACATTTATCACAAATTTTTTACCATCATGTCAGTGTCATAAGTTCTGAAGTACTCAAAATATGAGTGTTTATATAACGTATTCCCCAATTCTTAAATTTCTAGTATGTCTATTCACAGTGCTAAGCAATTTCACCTATTTGTTTGACACTCACAAAAATCTTGACAGAGCCTTATACCATGTATTGAGAGACTTGAGAATGATTATTCGAGCTTTCCAAACACCCACATGCACTAGAGATTCTAATTCGGTCTCTCAGTTAACTTTGAACTGTTTCGATTAAGTAGAATGGCGTTCTATTAAGGAAGTGCACTGGGGAATGGAATCTCTGTAGGGGGTCTTCCAAAGGTTGGATCTAAGGCACATTCTTAAACGCATAGCCTTGGTTGGTTCTTTGATCTCTAACACAGTAATAATACCCTGATGCCCAGATCACAGTGCTGCCTGAAGATAATATTACTAAAAGTGTTTACTCTCTATGGGGCTGTACAAATATAAGGTATTTTTAAGCACATTGACTTACACTAAGATATGTTAGCACATCTAAATCCATTTGATTAAAATAATTTGTAATTTATACTATACATCTTTGAGGATACTGAATTACTTTCAAGTCCTGAGCACTAAAATATAATTACCCTGGCACATGCACTTGATGGAATATTATGAAGCAATTAAAATGGTGATTTTTGCAGACTACTGAAAAATTAGTATGCTCTCTTCATTACTTAAGTATGATACATGGTTGTGTGATCAGCATACTTATAAGTTAATTCAAAGTTAAGCATAATAAGAATAAAGATGATATATCAAAGTTTTAATAGTGGTTTTATTAAGTGATAAACTCATGGATTTCTTTTTTTTTAACTTCCTCTATGTGGCAAGTTTTAATGATGTGATTAGAATACTTATACATAGAGGGACACCTGGTGGCTCAGTCATTAAGTGTCTGCCTTCGGCTCAGGTCATGATCCCAGGGTCCTGGGATCGAGCCCTGCATCGGGCTCCCTGCTCAGTGGGAAGCCTGCTTCTCCCTCTGCCACCCACCCCCCCGCTTGTGTTCTTTCTCTTGCTTTGTCTCTCTCTGTCGAAAACATAAATAAAATCTTTAAAGAAAAAAAAGAACACTTATACATAGAAATGTAAACCAAAAAAAGGAAGGGTAAAATATATTATCCTTTCTTTCAATCTACTGTTAATCTCTTTCCTTTATCAAAATTCCCCTGTTATTCCCTGCACATTATCAACTGTGTAGTCTCTCTTGATCTCTTCTCGCCATGGGTTCCAGTGACCTCAGGAGAATATCCTCTAACTGAATTCTAATTATTGCAATTTTCTACTAACCCAATTGCCTAAAGACTACCTAAATTTGCCTTCTGATAAATCATATTTTTTTACATCCAAGAATAATAACAAATGTAGATAACTTCTTTAGACCTTACTACTTTGCAGAACTAGTACAAATCACTTTCCATCCAATACCTCATTTTGTGACCTTCCTATGAGAGGGAGCTTTACTTTTTCCTTGTTTTACAGAAGAAAGAACTTAGGTGACGTGACATCCAAGATCACGCAGCGAGCAAGTTAACGTAGAAAAACCAAATTTACGAACAGATGCTCCATATCATTATTTTAAAAAACAATGAGAAATGAGATACCACTCTGTGCTCGCAAGGTTCACAGAAGCCAGGAAGCTGATAATACCACGTGTTGCTGGTATAGCTATTCTCGAGAGCACCCCTGCATTATGTAACACAACCACTGATCGGTCACCAGTATGCGAATACCCTACCACCTAGCAATTCTGTCTCTAGTTATATATTCCAGAGTAATTCTCTGGTAGGTGCTTAAGGGACATGTGCACGATGCTCTTTGCAGCAAGGTGGCTGAGTGTCCATGGCTGGAGGAGTGAGTGTTAAGGCAGGGTAGGCGCCCAGCTTGCAGTTTTATGCGGCAGGGAGCAAGCTCTCTAGATGATTCTGATGCATGCTAAGCAAAGTCTGAGAACCTCTGTACACATGAATTTAAGGTGTCCTCTAGCATAAGATTCCTTTCTCTCTCTCACCCTTCCTATATGTAGACACACAGACATACAGGTATATGTACATATACACACATATATTACTTTGTTTTTTCATTTATTTATTTATAATGCTGTGATTACAACCATGAAATTCTATTCATGAAAAGACAGAATGTATGAATTGACTAGAACACTAGTATTTTATGGCTCAGGCCTGATTACTTTTGGGTATTTGCTGGCACTCTTAGGAATGCAGCACTGCTACATTTCCTATTCCTAGAAACGCATACTAATGAAAACAGACGTGCACACTCCGTATCTGACATGTGCTGTGTGCCAAGCTTCTTTCCCCTCTATCACCTGCCCCTCCCTGCTCTCCTCAGGAAAGGCGCCACCAGCCACTGCCCCTGCCTCTTCCATTTCCACAAACATGTAATCCTTTGTGCCTTAATTCTCCTACCCCACAGTCCTCCTCACATTACTAACTCGGGGTTCACCAGCATTCTTCTGACTGTCGTCTGTGACAACTTTTCTGTCCTCGTGGTTTGTTTATCGGTCTTCCACTGCCTTTCCCCCAAGATCAGCCATGCACTCTGCCTGAAAACTGCCCTGCACCCTGTGGACCTTCCCTCATGCCCAAGAAGGGTTTCTTGTTCCTTCTCCTGTAGGCCCCTGGGTCTCCATTCACATGTTCACTAAAATAGAAGCTGGATTATAAAGTACCATTTGAATGTCCGGTTGTGATACCCTCTAAAAAAAGGAAAGTGTCATATCCATGATTGATTCCCCTGAATGTATCTCGCTGCCTAAGGCACAACACTCAATAGGCACTTGCTGAATAAATAAATTTGATACTAAGCTCAGATGTTCGTTCTTACCGCATATGCCATGCCCAGCTGGGACTAACCTTTAGTCCTGGGTCAAAAACATGCAGTGATGAATTCAGCACACCCTTCTCCAGCCTGCTGTTCCAATCCTACCCTAGCCTTGCCCACCTCTCCCCTGCTCCTGACTGCTGCATTCATTCTCTCGCTCGCTTGCTCTCACTGTCTCTCTCTCCCCACACTGGCTGCCACTCCCGCGGTGGGCTACTCCTGGGCTCTCACTCTTCCTCCTCTCTGCCTTCGCTCATGGTGGACCTGGATGAGTCCCAGACACCACCCACCCAAGAAAACTCTTTTTGAGTTTCTTTCACTACTTAAACTACACCCCCAAGTGCCCGCAGTGTCACAAGACTCTCAGCTTCCCCTCAACCACTTGGGTCTCTGCTTCCTTTGAAACTTCTCACCATTTCTTGTGTGTCTACTCATTGACCTAATCATGGTTTTATAATAAATAGATTCCGTTCTTCTCTGTGTGTCCACAGGCAAGCCACCGGACTTCCAGGAGATTCACATATTTTATGTGTAAACTGGGGGGAAACAATGCCTCCTGTCATCACAGGGTGGTTCTGAAGTCACAAGTGACTTCTGTGTGGGTCTGGTAGTGCTGACTGATACACAGTCTGCATGAGGGGAAGCACAGCGAGAAAGACAAAAGCAGCCCTGACTGCCGTCGGTGGGGAGCCAGACTGGTGTTTCACAATTCAACATCATTTCACAAGACCCCAACATCCCACAAAGCCACTCTGTGACTGTGACGGAGCGAGATGAACATAAGAGCACTCTGTAATCCTGTCTGACTGCATCCCCAAACTCAAACAATGTCTGAAGCACAAAAGTGACCCAATGCCCAACTCACTGGCTAGCATGAGGGATTAATTCCTCCTTCTTTACCAACTACAGCTTTAGCTCTGTCCCATTCTTCTACCTCCCCAGTAAACATTCAGAGAGGCAAATACGGTGCACCTTCTCCCTTGTTGTAACAGGAAGTAAGTCCAACCTTGTTTGACCACAGGTCTGTTTCCGGTGGTGTCCGGCTGGGGGCCGGCAATGGCCGCTATTATTGAGCTCAGTATGTTTGCTAGTATTTGTTGAGTTAAATGGCTAGCAACCATGTGGATTTCAAGGGATGTAAAATCATCTCTCCTGTTCCTTTAGATGTATAAATGCCTAAGAAGTTAGTAATCAAACTTTAAGGAAGCAGAATTGCAAGTGAATTCCACATCACAGTCATTTATAAATATATCTGATTTTTAGTCAATGTTGAGATCTTTCCTTATTTGTGATCAAGATTATTTTATTTTAACCATTGTTTGGGTTAATAAAAAAAAATCAAAGATCTTTTCAGGAGGCCCCAGTATTGCTGGTGCCTGTTGCCAGTTGGTGTGACCAAGACAGAATTGCCAGAAGGTTCTCCTCATACATTCATTTTCACTGAAGATACTTTCAAAATATAATTTCTCTTTAAATGAAAGAATTTATCACACTCTGTTTTAATAACCTTCAGCCTGAAAAATGAATAGTGAGGTGAAAAAAATTAATAATGTCAAGTCTCACAACGCCCTCTAAGAACCCAATTTAAACTTCAATAGGTCATGATCTCCCTAAAGCCAGACCTTGGTGCTTTCCAATTGGCTTTCGTTTATTGCTACTGTGGTCATTCCTCTGGGAGAATCATGTGTTGTCATCAGAAGTAAACCATTTCAACATACAACTGTCTTTAAAAAAAAGAGGGAGAATGCTAGGGGCCTCTGGTCACACTGATTTGCCCAGTTGCTCCATGAATTAGCAGAAATTTATTTATCATGTTATCCAGCCATCCCTTTGGGAAAAGGTGAGTAACTGTGGCCCTAAGTAAATGGGGCCAACAACCTGTTTGTATTGATTAGAGGAGAAGACATGAAAGGAGGATTTCAACATGAGGCACTTTCCATGGCAGGAAGATGTGAATGATGCATCACTCATGACAGCGTTTCACATATTTGTTCACTGGCATTGCCTAGGGCTCCTTTGATAACATTTCGATTAAAGTAAATAAATATTTAAGTAGACACCAAGAGTGTTTAAATTTAATTTCAATAAAACTTTTATTTCAAAGTATAATTTATGTTGAAAATATGAAAACTTTCATTATAAAAGTAATTTAAATATGTTGTTCTAGAATTTGGGGGGAAAGGAAAAAGGAAGAAAATTCTTACTCAACTCATCACTCTCAAAATTAGCAGAAAATTAGGTCATCTCCTCTTGCTACTTGTTTATAGTTATAGTCTTACTGTTAAATCACTTTAAAATTGTAACTTAGCACCAGTAAATATAATATTACTCATTTTTATTATAGCTAATTAGCATTTGGAAGGCACAGGCCCTCCTTCCACACATTCCAAACACTATGAGGTGTGTACATGTATGTGCACTTGCAAATCTAACCTTCCCAATCTCAATGACAAGCAAAGGGCACAGCATCTGTGATTAAAGAATAAACTCCATTTAAATAGACACTATTTAAATAACTTGCTCAAGGTCAACTTGCAAAACAAGTAAACATTCCTGACCAGCTCTATTCCACCACTAACCAGAGCTTCTCATGATGAATGTCAAATGATAAGATGAATTTTAAAAGGTACATATTTTCTCATGAATTTTCAGATGTTGTAGAAGCCAGAACATGCCATAATAAAAAGGCATAAGTTTCCTCCCTGCTCCATTTGAGTTTTTTTCCTTTGGCATGCCTGTTCATCCCCATGAAGAAGTATATCCAGAGGAGAAAAAATCAGGGGAAATATTAGACATACTAACATGCTCACAGTCTAATAGAGTTTTTTTTCTGTTAGGAAAAAAATGAAATAAGTCATTTGTATTGACTATATTTTTCTCTGACTTCATTTAAGCCCTAATGTTTAAGTTATTTTATAGCTACTTGATAGATCCAGCGATCCTCTGCAGAATCTCAGCACAGAGGGCTGACTGAAGTATCTTCTCAGGGAGGCGGGCTGGGGACTCAGCTCAGCATGAAAACCACCCAGTTGCTGCCCTCCTGGCCCCCACAATGTGCCCTCCACTCCCCCATGAGCGTCTCCCTGCTGCCAGAATTCACAGGATCTTCCCTCACTGCCCCCAAACCCCCCCCAAAGCCTTGCCTGACCCCCACAGTCGGGGAACTCTCTGTGCTGCATTGCATCGCTCTAGGGGTTTGGGGGCTTCTCAAAACCACCCCTAGGCCAGGCTCACTTTGAGGCCCAGGACTCCATGTCATTCCTCTTTATATACCCAGCAGCACATAATAGGTGCCCAGTGCTCAGTCCATGCTGACTGAACGCACAAAGCTTACTAGCATTGTCACTGGGGCAAATAAGGGTGTGAAATATGGGATATGGTATCAAGTAGGGTTGATTTGGTAAAAGCCCCCCTCATCTGGGGATATGAGCAATATGACCCCTGAGCTTTATCAATCAATTCAGCACATGGAATACCATAGCTATAGAAATGTATCCATTTATAAGGTCATCTTTTTAGCCTAGTGGAAAAAGGGTAGTAAGGCAGTTCGGTAAGAGAGTGAATTTGGCAGAGGCTCTGTGAATGTGACGCATCTGGAACAAAAGAATGAAGAAGAGCTCCTCATCAAAAGGAGATTTAGACCACCACTCTCATTATAGCCACTTCGCAGTCTTCTAGATATTAAAGTCCTTGTGATAAAACTGGTAAGCCTATTATGAGAAGACCCCATTTCTCAGGTGCAGCGAGAAGCTGAAAGGATCCTACATGGCGAGGGATGAAGGAGAGATGCTGGTCGAAGGCTCTGGCTTCCTACCCCCGGGACCGCCTGCACAGTCACCTGCCCCCCTCTGTGGCAACGACAGTCCCTCCAAGCACAGGACACAGGGGCATCCATGCCAAAGGAATGAACCTTTGCCCAGGTATCCGCGTACACGTGCAAGCTTTCAAACTCCATGTCCATTTGTTATCTCAAATAAGAGCTCTTCCCTACGACTCAACACTAAAAAAAAAAAAAAAAAAGTATTTTTTCTTTGTGTTTGGTGGAGGCACATTTCCCGAATAACAATATGTGCCAGACCAGAGCTGGTGGTGTCTGCCAGAAAATAAATCTCTGCGTGATGCAGCGAGAGACAACATTTCCCCCCGATCTCCTCAAGGATGTGTTCCAATCATTTCGACGAGACTTACACTGTCTTGTTTAAAAAAAAAAAAAAAACAAAGAAAAAGTAATGAAGTGGAAAGTAGGTCTGCAGTATGACTTTCTCTACCCTTCTTTCTCTAGTAGCTCTCTTTTTATAGGACTCATGTTGTAGATATTTAATACCCTAGTTCATGGCTTTCCAAGAACCTTGATTTCAGAGTTCATATTGGTTCTCCTTTTGGGCAAGTTATGTTTAGGAACATTTCCTTAACATAACTCTCCTTTTAAAATACATTCTTTTAAAATAGGATTTTCGAATGCCAATTTTATTGAACCGTTTGGACACATCTTACCACTTACTGACACGGGACACGCAAAGCTGAGGGCTGCCGAACAGTGCTGGTGAAACCCGAATTGTGTGTTTATTTCCTGGGGCTCTCGTTAACGCGCAGATGATGACTCAGCAGCCCCGGATCAGCAGTATCTGCAGCTCACAGGAGCTTGTCAGGCATGCATAGTGGGAGACTCCAGCCCAGACCTACTCAGCCAGAACCTCGGGGGATGGGGTCCAGGAATGTGTTTTAACAGTCCCTCCATGTAATGTCATGCACGCCAAGCTTGAGTAGCTCAGCTGTACAGCTTTGCTACTCCAAATAGGGTGCTGGGACCAAGGGCAGCAGGCCCATCCTCAGGGAGAGCTCACTGGAAATGCTGAATCTCAGGCACCACTCCGGGGCTGCTGAGTCATCATCTGCGCGTTAATGGGAGCCCCAGGAAATTAACACACAATTCGGGTTTCACCAGCACTCAGCTTTGCGTGTCCCGTGTCAGTAAGTGGTAAGATGTGTCCAAACGGTTTAACAAAATTGGCACTCGAAAATACTATTTTAAAAGGATGTATTTTGAAAGGAGAGTTATGTTAAGGAAATGTTCCTAAACATAACTCGCCCAAAAGGAGAACCAATATGAACTCTGAAATCAAGGTTCTTGGAAAGCCATGAACTAGGGTATTAAATATCTACAACATGAGTCCTATAAAAAGAGAGCTACTAGAGAAAGTAGGGTAGAGAAAGTCATACTGCTGATCAGTAAATCAGGCTTTGAATAGCCTATAAGGGAATCTAGTTGAGCCAAAAAAAAAAAAAAAAGCCAGCCCAACCCTTACTAGGCCAAACACAGTTTTGTCATAACAGGAAATTTTAGATAAACGTTAGTGTGGTTCAGAACACTTCCCCCCTAAAAAAGCAATTTCTACAAGTCAGATACAAATTGGAAAGACTGCCACTGGTGGGAAAGAAAATTGGAGGTGGATTGACTTTTTCAGCTGAAAATAATAAGAGATGAGCAATAAAGTAACATTTGAGGTCATTTATGTTGGAAATGTTTACCACGTCTAATTCTTGCATGCAAGGGGGGCAGTAGTCCTCTTTATACTTCAACCAAAAGTCAGTGTGACTTCCTGTCTACATCAATAGACAAAAGGAGTTAATGGGAACTCAAAGAAGTATCATACTCTATACTTTCCAAACTTCATATAGTTCCATTCAAAAGTGATAAAAGAATTTAATTTAGCTAAGAGAGCCAAGGAGGAATAAGGATGGACAAGTTGATAAGCGGTGAGTGGTGGTTAATTTTGTTGTCAACTTGACTGGGCTGCGAGGTCCAGATACCTGATTAAGCATTGTTTCTGGCTGAGTCTCTGAGGGTGTTTCTGGAAGAAATTAGCATTTGAATTGGTGGACTCAGGAAAGCAGATGGCCCTTCCCACTGTGTTTGACCATCATCCAATCTGTTGAGAACCTGAATAGAACAAAAAGTGGAGGAAGTTTAGATTCATGCTCCCTCTGCCTCACTATGAACTGGGACATGAACTTCCCCTGGCTCAGTGCTCCTGGTTCTCAGGCCTTCACACTCAGACTGGAATCCACTCCATCAGCCCTCGGGCTCTCAGGCCTCTGACCTACACCACCAGTTTCCAGGGTTTCCAGCTTGCAGATGGTGGGACTCCGCAGCCTCCATCATCACCTGAGCCAATACCTTATTATACATCTATATATATATATAATTGGTTCTGATTCTCTGGAAAACTCACTAATACAGATTTCGGTACAGAGTGGGGCTACAAGGATAATCTTGGTCTCAGACCACACCCTAGGCTTTCGATTTGGGTTGCCTTTGGTAATGCGCTGATGAGAAGGAATGATGCCTGCTTAGAACACGGAGACTCTTCTAGTGCCTGTTATTTATGGGGCCAGAAGGTAGAGCATTGAACTCCAGTCCATGAGCAGAGCCTCTGCTATGAAAGCCTAATGAAGGAAGGAACACTGAGCTTCTCTTAGAGAAGTAACCACACACCGAGGTCTTAGGAGGAGGCAAGAGTCCCGGCAAAGGGATACAGTCCAGACCCTGGTCTTCAGAGTGTGGTCCAGGCCTCAAGTGCAATGATGAAAAAGAACGTGATGGCTTTAAAAGATCAGCTCTAACAGATAAGGTAGGACCGCTGTAGCAAGAAATGTCAATAACCCACCATATACTTGAGGCCTTTGCTTCCACATATCTTGCTAAATTCCAGCTCCCAGCACCGCATGTTTATCTGAGGGCTTTATATGTCCCCCAGGAAGGAAGGATGAGCCCTCCACCAATGACTGACCAGACAGAGTGGACAGCTTGCCCTGTGGGTGGATGACACTGAGCATGAAGTGCACGGGCTCCTAGAATTCCTGCTGGGATGAAGCTGCAGTTCAAACTCTTCTTTTATTCATTGCTTTCAGTTCTGTCTCACTTCCTGTTCTCCTACTATTGTTTCTTGGGATCACCTTCCAGATACACAAGTTGCACTCCAAATCTGCAGGGGAAACCCAAACTAAAACACACTAGTTCAGGTAGACATATCAGAAAGAAGAATTAGAATACTGAGGGCAGAACAGGTCACCGTGCTGAGGCAATGAGGTTCCCATAGATGGATGTGGAGGGAAGAGGAGCTGTCAACAATGCCCCAGAAAGAGCTACTGTGACACTGAGATTAGTCTCCGAGCTAAACACAAACACAAACCAGGCTGGTGGCCTGAGCCAATATGTGTCCATGTGCATGTATATGTGTTAGGACACACACTTCCATCCAGGTGGCCTACATGACACCATCTGCACTCCAGAGTGCACACACACGCACACACATACACACACACAGAAAGCCCTATTTTGCTCACTAATTTCCTAATATTGGAGTTTCTCTGGTATCTAGTAAGATCCATTTTCTTTTTCTCCATCAGTGAAAATATCTTGTGCATACTTATACTCTGTTACAGACTAGACAGTGTTCTCTACGTTATGTCAGTATATAATATTTTGGTTTATATACACATGTATAATATTCATTACACACATGTAATTTTTTAATTTTTAGAAAATCATTGTCCATTTTTTTCTAGAATAGCTATAAGGGCACAGGAGTACTTATCAAATATTATAGTTTGCAGCACAAAATGAACGATTCTGCACTAGCAGCAGAGCATGCTGGGACAGGCATGTACTTTGGGGTCAGATACTAAGTAGCCACCTTGTATGACTTGGCAAGGTTATTTAATTCCTCTGACTTCAGTTTCCTTGTATGTAAAATGTCAATAAATAGTATTTCTGTTAAGGCAGGTTTCAAAGAGAAATATGCAGATACATATCAAATGTCTAAAACATCTGGAACAGACAGGCAATAAATCAACAGGTATATATTTGTGTATCACAGGAAGTGATATTCTTACACAGGAGATATCATCACAACTCATAGTATTACACATGAACTAACTGAGGATCTCCAGTGTGCCCTTCTACTTTGTGGTGGCTTTACCTTGTGTGAATTGACAAATATATGAAAACACTAGAACCATAGTGTCTCCTTCATTTGTTTCAAATCCTTTTCGTCAACAGTCTACTAAATGTACATTTCTAAAGGTTTCAGAACCACTTTATCACTGCTCCAAATAAGAAAGAATGGTGTTTTGCAGTGTAGGGGAAAGTATGTTTTTCCGCTTCAATTATTATGCCAATGTTTAAAAAATGCTGACTTTCTAGGAGAGCCAATTCCTGGCAGTACACAATGCTGCTTGCCTTTCTGGGGATGGATGAAATCAACAGCAATGCTATAACGAACTCTCCGGGTAAATGTCTCAGTAATGTTCCTGACACCACAAGATGCTGACTTAGTTCAATCCACACAGTGGGAACGTGTAAAGTAATTGCTACCCACCTACATTTGAGGGTGATTTTTATGCATCCTCTCAAGTCAGTGACTGATAGCAAAATAAAAAAACTTCTCATTTTGGCATAAAATAGACCAGCAAGCACATCTTAATGACTAATATTTATATATATATAGCTCTGGGTTTCAGAAAAATTAATGTATTTTTAATTAAATATTTTCACTAGCCTAGAAAACAAGGAAAGAGGCGGATACATCCGTACTATTTTTACATAATAATAACAAAGGCGCCCTAGACAATAATAGTGGTTTTACATTCGCGGAGCACAGCCTATACTTCAGGCCACAGAAGTAAGGGCTCTCTACCATCCTATTTCATTGTCTTGACAACATAATCATCCTCCCCCAAACCTCTACTAAATCATATTGGCTGACAATCTGCAATCAAAATTTTGTCCATGTTCAATGGTTTTTACAACAACATTAATTTTCCTTACTTCTTTGCTAGACTAATTCTGAACATTAATTCTGAAGTTTCAGAGGGCAATTTCTTTCTTTTTTTCTTTTTTTGAGTACTGTGAAGTTGATCTTACCACACTTTATCCAAAGCCCAATTATAAAAATTTAGAAATAGAGGTATTACTTAGCACATGATTTATAAATACATAAAATAACAATTTATCCCACACTTGAAAATGACAAAATAGTAAGATAACAAAATCAATTATTTTAGCCAGAAAAGCAAGATGGAGTATTGGTTCCAAAGGATTTACAAAATCAATCAATCAATTTTATGAAACTGCCAAAGTAGATAGATTTGAAGACTGAGAATGAGCTTCCCTGAAAATACCAGTTCGAATTTTCACCATGATGTGTGACTATTATCTAAATATTCATTGTGGGAGTCTTAGTGGCTTTTCAAAGTTGTGATGTAACTTATTAGACTATAAATGTCACTTGGTGAGTGTATTTTCTTTTTTTTTTTAGAGATTTTATTTAGAGAGGGGCGCCTGGGTGGCTCAGTCGGTTAAGCGTCTGCCTTCGGCTCAGATCATGATCTTGGGGTCCTGGGATCGAGCCCCACATCGGGCTCCCTGCTCCGCGGGAGGCCTGCTTCTCCCTCTCCCACTCCCCCTGCTTGTGTTCCCTCTCTCGCTGTCTCTCTCTCTCTGTCAAATAAATAAGCAAAATCTTTTAAAAAAAGTTTTTTATTGAGAGAGAGAAAGAGAAAATGTGAGCCAGGGGAGGGGCAGAGGGAGAGAAAGAATCTCCAGCAGACTCTGCACTGAGCACTGAGTCTGACAAGGGGCTTGATCTCACAACCTTGAGATCATGACCTGAGCCAAAATCAAGAGTCCAGCGATGCTCAACCGACTGAGCCACCCAGGCACTCCTTCTATGGCATGGCTGTGTACTAAACTGTCAAAGATCTCATGGCTTAAAAACAAATATATTATCTTACAGTTTTGTAGGGCAGAAAGCAGACACAGGTGTCAGCGGGCTAAGATCAAGGTGTGGACAGGGCTGCATTGTTTTTTGGAGGCTCTAGGGGACAATCTATTTCCCTGCCTTTTTCTGCTTCTAGAGGCCTTCTTACATTCCTCTCCTCATGGCCCCCTTCCTCTATTTTCAAAACCAGCAACAGCAGAATGAGTCCTTTTCACACTGAATAACTCTGGCCTCCTTCCATAGCCCAAACCTCATTCTAAATTTCTTTTTCTGCCTCATTCTTTGACTTTTAAGGCCCCTTATGATGACCCTGGGCTGACCTATACAATCCCAGGTAATCTTCCTGTTCTACAACCAGCGGATTACCAGCTTTAATTCCACATGCAACCTTAAATCTCCTCCTCGTGTAACATCCACAGGTTCCAAGATTTAGGATGTGAACATCTTTGGAAGGCTACTCTGCTTACCATCGTAGGATGTATATTATTAACTGACACACATTAATTTATTTTTTCTAAATATTTCCTGAGCACCTATTATGTTTCCAAACACCAAATCAGGCTCCAGAAAATTAATGTAAACAAGACAGATATGATCTATTATCTTTGGGACTTTGCATTTTGAATTTCAGTCTTATTAGTTCCTAACTGAAAGTAAACACAGACTGAATGTGGGTTTTTTTTAATGTTATCACATAAAAGGCAAAAGGCAATTCCCAAGAGAAAAAAATATACTCACTTAGTAATTTGGCCTGAAGCTGGTTCTATAAACATTATAAAGGTTATAGAAAGAATAAACCAGAGCTAGTGACCCATATTATATTTTTTAGAAAAACAATAAATTACAGCCACTCCTCATTATTCAAAGATTCTGTATTTGTAAATTCATCTATTCACTGAAATTTATCTGTAATCCCCAAATCAATATCCATGGTGCTTTTGTGGTCATATGTGAACATGAACAGAGTGGCAAAAATTTGGGTTGGCCACGGTGCAGGTTTCCAACTAAGTTCAAATGAGACAATGCTCTGCTTTCTTGCTTCAGCTCTCATAACATAAACAGGCGTCTTTTTCATTATCTATTTACTGTCACATTTTTGCATTTTTATACTTTTGTTGGTCATTTTGCTGTTTAAAATATCGGCTAAGGGGCACCTGGGTGGTACGGTCGGTTGAGCACCCAACTCTTGATTTCAGCTCAGGTCATGATCTCAGTGTCGTGAGATCGAGCCTCCCACCCCCGTGGCGCTCCATGCTCTGCATGGAGTCTGCTTAAGTTTCTCTTCTCTCTCCCTCTGCCCCTCCTCCCCGTGCTCTCTCTCTCTCTCAAATAAATAAATCTAAAAAATAAAAATAAAGTAGAATATCAGCTAAGCATTAGTGCTCAAGTTCTGTCTAGTCTTCTTAAGCCCAAGGAGGCTGCCATGTGCCTCATACAGAAAACACATGTGATAGTTCAGCTTCGTCCAGGCATGACTTACAGAGCTGTTGGCTCTGAGTTCAATGGTACTGAATCAACAACACATATTAAAGAAAGTGTCTTTAAACAGAAACACACATAATACAAAGTTATGTGTTGACTGGTTGATGAAAATGTGGCCCGAGGCTTGCAGAAACCTAACCCTGGATTACTCCCAGGAACGGCATCTCAGTATCTATAAATTCCACACTCACAAAGACTTTACAAAATACAACCATCTCAGATAATGAGAATTAACTCTATTTATTGTATAGCTCTTACTGTTTTAAGTAGACTAGAAAAGTCCGTAGTAAGAATCTAGGCAAATCAACAAAATGCCTTATAATGTCATAAGAAATGATCTTTAAAGATTTATAACTATACTTCTAACATATAAGCCATTCCAAACTCTACAAATTGCATTTGCCGGGTGTCAGAATAATCCACATGTGTACGTTCACTCTGTTGATAACCTTTGACTATTTTTCTTACAAAATACTGCACCTGGTTGAATAGTGACTATAAATGAAATCATTGATTTTTAAACATTTTAAATACACTTCAAATGTAGCTCATGTGTTAAACTGTATGTTTTCCCTGTTGGTCCTATTTTCTAATTCTACCTTATATTCAGTATTTTAGGAGGAAAAACCAGCATAACAAAATAGGGATGCTCATTAATCATGATAAAAGAAAACTGTTCGAAAATGTGTTACCACGTATGGTTTTACACTTTTGAAATTATTTTTAAGGGCCTAGACAAACGTTGATTAGGTGATTTTGAGGTTCTGATAAAGGCTGGCTGACACGACAGCTTCCGTCACCGTCCGTGAGCATCCCTGTGAGAGGGGTGGCGGAATCTACCCCGCTGTGAATGTACCGGGGAGTTCAATCCACGTACCAGCTCCTCTCTGCCCCAAGCTCATGGGTGTGAAAGTGAGAAGCAGGTCAGTCACAACCAATGCCATGTGGCCCATGGGCTCAGGTATCACTCAGCGTGCGGTGCTGGGCCAGAGAAAGAAGAGAAGCTATGGCCACCCCCTTATTTCCCTTCTTTTCTCTGTCTCTCTCCTGTTTCCTCTCGTCAGATCTGCCTTCCTTCCTTATGTTTCTTGGTGGCAGCAAACCTCAGTCTCCTCCTTCCCCACTCCTGACCTGAAAGCTCCTTTATCAGAATTGACCTCACTTGGGCCTGGACCACTTCTTTTCTTCAATTGAGACAATGAAATTCACATGACTCTTGATACCTGATTCAACTTTTACCGGTTTTACTACAAGTAAAATTATATTGTGCAAAAATGGAAACTTCAGCTATGAAAAATCTAAAGAGGGGAAAACCTGTATCTGGCATTAAAGATTTTATGGTCATTTTCAAATACATACCCAAGCAGGGACAATAGAGCAATAAAGTCATATATATCTGGTTTAAAAAAATATGCTCAGTCATGGCCAATTTTATTTCACCTATACCCATGCCCCTCCCAGTACATCACCTTTCCTACGAGATTATTTTAAATTCTGTCTCAGACATCCTGTTAATTCATACATAAATATCTCAAAATATATCTCTAAGGGACGAGAATTCCTTTTGAAACAAAACTGCAATTTAATGTCAACACCTAAAATGTTGACAATAGTTCTGTAATATCATCAACACGCTGTGATGATTGCTCAGCTCTGGAAAGTGCGTGTGAGTGTGCATGTGTATGCACTACTGTTCAAACCAGAACACCGAAAACATCCATACCCTGCATTCGGTGATGTTGCTCTTAATGTCTTCTTACCTATAAATCACCTTCCTTTCATCTTCTTTCAACTTGTTTATTGAAAAACCCCTGGCCATTTGTCTTACTGTTTCTCAGTTTGCTGACACCTGTCTGTGGTGTCATCTCTGTCCTGTTCCTCTCTAGACTGGTAGGCAGATCTGGGGACTTGATTTGACTTGGGTTTGACTTTTTAGCAAGAATGCGTCTATCAGGAGATGCGTTACACCTGGTTGTCTCTGTTTTTATAACATTATAAGCTATTTCATTAGAGATTATAAAATGGTGATATTCTGATTTAATCATCGCTTTCTCAAAACCTTTTTAAAAATCTAAAATACTTCTGTAAAAAGAAACTTCCTCTCATCGAAAGTTTGGTTCCTCTGAGATGCAATTTAATCAGAAAAAGTAAAAAAATATTTGATTTTTCTTTTTATAAACTGATGTTCAGATTCTTCCACTGATGGCAAATAAGGGATTTTCCTATTATTATGAATTCATGAATATTTAACTTACTTGGTATTTTAATCTATTTCCAGTGTTATTCTTATTAATATTCTAATTGTTTCATTTTGGCCAGTTAAATCCTTTTTGACTTGGCTTCTGAGTCTTTTTGACATTACTCCAATTATCTGGTAAAAGCTCAGTGTTTTGCACAAGACAGCCCACATTTATTTTGTATATTTCACGCCCCAGATCCTGATTCAGTCATTCCCCAAATGGAGTCCTTGGTTCTCTTAGAGTAAGTGGTATTTGGGATCCAGGAATTTGGGGTTTGTGGGTATTTGGGGATAAAAGGGAATTTGGAGTTCAGAACTGTAGGATATTTACTTCTTCAAATTTTAGATTTCTCTTTTCTTTTATACTGAAATTATGATTTCTAATGATATTAATAAAATCACCTAACTTTTATCAGAATAAGTTTTAAAATCACAATACATTTTAAATAAAATATAACTAATATCATTAACAAAATGTGATTAGTGAAAGGAGTTTAAGATTTTTTTGTTAATGGGGTCTAAAACAGTAAGGACATACAAATTGCTGTCTTTTGAAGTCACTCAAATAATTCCTTTCTGTGTATTTATGCTTTTAACTCAACATAAAGGTTTATTTGTTTCATTTTACTTTTAATTTTTAGAAACAGCTTCTAAATTTTTACTTAATTTGGTGTACAATTAAATTGTGTATACTACTTTATAGTCAAATCTAAAAAACAAGGTGTATTCAGAAAAGTCTGACTTCTGAAATTCCTACTCCATCCCTCCCCATATCATTTGTCATAGAGGTAGCTTTTTAAAAAAATTTTAATATTTTTAGAGGTAGCTTTTTTAAAAATGTCTTGCTTATGCTCACATTTATTTAAAAAATATAAGCAAATATGTAAATATATGTGTATATTTCTGTTCACTTTATTTAAATGGATGGTAGTTAGACTGGGCCCATTTTCTTCACTTTGTCTTTGTCAAGGTAATTAAACAAATATGAAGGGTAGGAGTAAGCCACCTGTTAATCTTTTTAAATGGTCACCACCCTTGAAGCGTTATCCAGATCAAAGTGATAATCCTATGAAGGAAGGAACAGTCCAGGATATCCTACAGCAAATTTTGGAGCCCTTTCCAGCCCAGCTCCTCAGGTATCACTGGCCACCTCCTTCTCCCTTCACTAGAATGATGTCAGAATTATTACTCTGGCTTCTCATGGAGACAGCTGTACATCTCTCAGAGTCTCTGCTAGGAAAAGATCTGGGTGGGGGAGACAGGGAGACTACTGTGTCTTATGTCAAGCGTCAGCTTCGGGGAATCTGTCCAAAGGGATTTCAGTGGCCTCTATGTTAACACCTCTTGGGACTGCTGGGATTTGGAGAACGTCAACTTACAAAAGAAGTTTCCTTTCATGAAAATTATTAGATTTTAAAATTCAGCCCATCTTTTGAAATGCATTTAGGGGGAAGACAGTGTGAAAGTACTGATGACTTTGGTTTTAGGAAAAAGTAATTGTGGAGAAATGACAATAGGCAATAAAAAAAGAGGCTCTAAGGTATGGAGAAAAACTTGAGAACGCTGCGACGCACATTTACAGGGGAGAATAAGGGAAGACAAGGTCCAGGGCAGTCAGCAGTTAACAACAGTATAATAATACTTATAATAGCAGACATCTAACTTAAAGAAACTGAGTTCATGACAGATCATAATTTCCCCTTAGCATTCTAAGGGGCACATATTGATGCTTGTGTTGTGGAAGAAGCATCCTATCTGTATGACTTCCTGAGCACACATTGGCTCTATCCTTGGTAACTGCTATATCATCAAAACCTTTAAATATTTATGGATGGCTCGAGTACATATTGTTCTTTGCCAAGTATTGTCTAGTGGTAAAAACAAAACAAAACCAGCTCTTCAACTATACAGTAGTACCTCTAGGTACAAATAAGCAAGTGGTGAATATTTTCAAGAAAAAAAATCTCCTAATCACATTTAGTTTCAAGCTCATCTCTTTAATTGTCTCATTGTTATACTTTGCTTGAGTCTATTCACATAATTGTGAGCTTTTAAAAAACAGGACAGCAGAAAAAAATTAGAGAATAAAAAATAAACCCAATATATCCCTTTAAACTATAGTTACACTGAGTCCCAAGTAATCCTGCAATCTGAAGGAAACATGGGAACTTAGTTTCTAATGTTCATCAGTGAGACCAAAACCAGTTATGTGATACACAGAGGTATAGAGTTTGTCAGCATAAACAAATCCTGGTCCTGTCTGCTCATGCCAATAACAATATGATTCCCTCAGCATAAGCATTACCACCCTCAGTCCCACCAGATTTCCCTCAAACCATAAACCCTCTAGATACTGTATATTATTCAAATCAAAATAAATTATAGTGTATATCTAGTCCTAAATGCATGGGATCATTTTGAACACATTTTCCAGCAGAATATAATGGACCTAAAGGTCTGAGAGTTTCCGTTGAGAGAATATTTTTCTTAAAAAATACGTACAACATTCACTATGTAACTCTGACTCCCTACATCAAGTATTTGAGCGAATATCATTACACTAGACAGACAAATATACTCACAGTCAAGGACTTCACACGCTGAGGTCATCAAGATGTACACCATTATATAGATGTTAAGCATATCTTTTTAAATCTGAACTTACGCATAGAGAAATCCTTCACATATCATTAACCCAAGTACAGTACAGGAAGTCAGAATATTACACATCCATGAATCAATTTAAAGAAAAGATGAGGACCACTGTCCTAGTCAGAACCAGCTCAGATCAGTCAGTAGTGATTGAAACTGATGTGTGTGCACGTAACTACTAAATCAGAAGTCGAGTATCAGAAGTCACTCAAAAGATATTTCCACTGCTTGGTTCATCTCCAGTTCCACTGGAATGAAAAGCCTGATTAATAGATGCATCTCATACGAATGATAAAACAGCATCTACGTAATTAGTGTGTGACCTCTGGTTGCAATGTACAGGGTAGAGTGGCAATAATAAGACAGAGAAAGAGTGACATACCCTGGAGTTGACTCAGCCAAAATCCGAAATGGAAAAAGACTGAAAGTAAAACCGATGTAAACTCCAAAGAAAGTTTAAAAGATAAAATAAATTTTACAACTTAAATTTTTAAAGGAAAAGAAAATTATAAACAGAATGATGACTAGTGGAAGAAAATTATCTAACCTCTACATTGTGGGGAAGTGAAGTAAGGTATTAAGGGTTCCTGTTCATTTCATTCTCTTTCAGGATATGTCAACTTCCCTGGGATGCCTTCCACAGCCACTTCCAAAAATCATGATCCTCTTGCATTCTTTTCTCCTATTTCCCATGTCCTTCTGTGAATTGGAGTGATTTAAGGACCAGAAACTAGGGCTCAGATTTAATTGGATCCTATAATAGCTGAGGTACGTTGCAGAGTTAAAGGTATCTGTGATGGTTAATTTTATGCATCAACTTGACTTGTCTAAGGGATGGATGCCCAGATAGCTGGTAAAACATTATTTCTGGGTGTGTCCGTGAGGGTACTTCCAAAAGAGATTGGCATGTCCCATGACATCCAAATTCTCACTTTGGGACCTAAAGTGAAGTTTATACACTTTTTCCAAATGCTATAATTCCATGGAGTCAGTATTTTTGTAAGTCTCCTGTCAATTTTTTCCTTCTTCCTCATGAAAATAAGTCAACAAAAGAAAAAAAGAGAGGAAACACATTTCTTCTCCTTTTTATGAATGTCAGTGGGATATAGCAAATTCTGCCCCCCTCAGCTACAGGTCATCTCATGTTCATGGCAATCTCTCAGCAACTCCCTGCTTCCATATCCATTAGATAGATGCTCTATAAAACATCCTGGACGTAAACAACCTTCTCATGTTCCTCTGTAACACTTCCCAGCCCACATCTTGGTCCTTAAGCATTTCCTGTGATTGCACCATTTTTAAAACGCTAAGTGCTTAGATTCTCGACTCTCCTCTGTGACCCTAGACCATCAGGTATTTCTATCCTCCCATCCTTATCTGCTTTTCAGTCCCAGTAACTCCACTGTTCCTCTGACTCCTCCCATCTCTGGGATGGTTAATTTTATGGGTCAGCTTGACTAGATCACAGTGCTCAGACATTTGGTCAAACAATATTCTAGATGTCTCTGTGAGGGTATTTTTTAGATTAGATTAACATTTAAATCAGCAGACTTCTGAATAAAGCCAAGGACTCTCCAGAATATGGGTAGGCCTCATCTAATCAGTGGAAGGCCTTAGTAGAAAAATGCTTGACTTCCCTGGAAGAGGGAATTCTGGCAGCAGACCATCTTGAACTCAAACTGCAATTCTGTGGGTCTCTAGACTGCCAGCCACCTTGCAGATTTTGGACTTGCCAAACCTCCACAATCACATAAGCCAATTCCTTAAAATAAATCTATGTATATCCTGTTGGTTCTATTTCTCTGGAGAACCCCAATACAGTCTTCCACCAGTGCCCCCTTGACTTCACTCCCTCCCCTCATGGCGCTAACTCTCTACCTCCCTTCCTCTGTGCTCGTGTCAGTGCGTGTGTCCCTGTCCCGGCCCGCCTCCATGGCATCCCTGCACATTCCAACCCTGGGTCAAACTAAGAACCTACACCCTCGGCTCCTGCACATGCATAGCTGCACGGTTTCTATTTGCAGTCTCTACCCTAAGCTGGGCTCTCAGAGCTATGTGGGGGAAGTTCAGTGTTTGTGCACACATGTATCCAAGGGGTTTGATGTTATGGAAAAAGGGGACTGGACCGAACAATTTCCAATATAGAGAAGTTTCAGTATTTACCTGTCATCTTTGACATGCAGATTTTTAAAGAGAGCATAAACACCACTGTGAGCTTAATTAATTCCTGTATTTATTCTAATCCAAGAGGGTAGAAAATCTATTTCCAAAGTGACATAGTGAAAAAAAAATTTTTTTACCTCTTTTTATTTCAGAGTATAAAGATGGAACCACCATTACCATAATAGCTTCGCAGCTCTTGGGACAATTTTCTGCAACTTCCCACCAACTTGCTAAAATAAATACAAGTTTTTTTCCTGAAACTGTTATTCCCCAGCCCACCCCCAACTCTTGATGACTCTGACATATTGTAATAAAGCCATTGCTCCCTGAGGATCTCTTTGCACTGCTCCAGCAATTTTTCTCTTCTCTCTCTCTTATTGAAAAAGAACCCTATTATTAAGTACTTAAAATGTTCAAGATTCCAAAGAGAAGACAACCTTTTGGTATGAGAAATTAATAATAACAATAAGAAATACAGAATAGAAGATAGGAGTTCAAAGCCAAATAAAAATTTCATTTGCAGAATACAAATCAAATACGATTTCTTTTGAGCTGCATCTCTCTGATGTATAGACAGAGCTCTGTAGAATATTTCCTAGTATTTTTGCTTCCTCTGTTCCTCTGTTCATACTCACAGCTACTTCTGCACAAATGACCTTACACTTGAATCTTTTCTAAAGCAGGACTCTTCTAAATCAACCAGAGGATTATTCTTTGTGAACATTTCTGAAAGTAGTAAGATGAAGATAATTATATACAAAGAAAATCTTAGACAGTGAGGTGTAACTCATAAAGGCAACTGGGGATATGGATGGATAAAGCCATTTGGTTTAAGTCCTGGTTCTTATGACTAAGAGTTTTTCTTATACATATTTACATAAAATATCATATGGATGCCTCATCTCAGTACATAAACAGACCTGTGCCTTGTATGCCAGCAGACACATCACCAGATTATTGTATTTTGGATTTGAAGTAAGTAATGACAAAAGTGTTTCCTTTTACCATTATGGTATTATTAATATGTATTCTAAACTACATTAGCAAAAAAAGCATGGTGTTCCTATCTCCTAGAAATTCATAGCCTTAATTAGGAAATGGTTTTACTTTCTAATAAAGACACAATACATAGTATGCATTTTAGCCAGTAGCACTTGGGTATTTATTTATGGCGAGTGTATAATTTAGAATAAAGGGAAACATGTAAGTACAGCAAAAAGAGAATGAAAAATACATAAATGTGTTTGAAACCCAGTCGACTAAGGTTATACAAACCATGGAAAGTAATCCACAAGGACTCCCTGGAAATAACACTATCGCAGATGTCACTGGAAACAAGACCCTGGTGATGAGTTAGCGAATACTGGAGAAGTGATGGGGCAGGAGGGACCAGAAAGTAAGTGGTTGGAAGGTCTGGAGTTGGAAGGGATGAACTGAAGCATATTTGGCAAGCACGCCTCAGATAAATGAAGAGCATGCCCGGCAGAGAAGTGTGAAAGCACAAGGAACCTTGGTTAATGTCCTAAGAGTGATGACTGAGCCTGGGACTTTGGAGCTGTGGTACACAAGGAAGCTGTCAATGAAATGCACCAGGTTTGGGGTTGGACAGGCCCTCAAGTTACCAGCCAAGCAAAACATTTCAGTAGAACATATAGTGGCGTGCTGATTTTTGTACACCAAGTGTGTGCAATTACCCTATCCCAGAGGCAACAAAAGACGTGTATTAATCCACCTATATACCTTGTACTTAGTCCTCTAAGTGAGCCCTGGCCTTCATCTGCAAAATGTTTGATGAGGAACAGAGCAATGCTATCTTTCCTACACTGAAAGCAAATCTAGACTTTGAACTACATTTTTTGAGAAACAACAAAGAATTAAATCCATAATCTATTAGCATCATTCTACTGCCTTAGAGTAGATTATGTGTAAAAAATGACCCTAAACCAATGATTTAATGTTCACTGCAGGTTCCCTTCTTTTGGTATTATCACAATACTGCTCTTTGCTAGTTTTGCATACTTATCAATATTAGCAGGAAGGAAGACAGCTAAATGTAAAACTTTACAAATGTGGCACTAGTTAACATGAACTTGGGTAGAAACTTACTGTCTTAAATCTCAATTTCTTCAGTATCAAAATATTATTGATCTACTTTCTTTATGGGTCGATGGGGAAGGATGCAATTTTCCAAGTGAATGGAATGAGAGACCACTCAGTAAGTACCTGCCCCCTCATTCTATAAGTAAAGAAAAAGATGCTTATAGAGGGGAGTTGTCCTTAGGGCTGTCCTGGTCATTTGCTTGTTTCACTTAGAACCATGTATCACCATTTCCCTGCTCTGTTTGGAAGCACAGGAGGGTTGAGTAATGTAGACTGAGAACCCTAGGCTCCTGGCTTAGCAAGCTTCCAGCTGAGCACTAGAGAAAGAGAGGGCAGGTGAAGGGCAGGAGGAGCCAGGAAATTTCTCCCCACTCTTGGGTAGCTTCTCAGTAGTGGCTGAATTTTTTCACAAGGCTCATGCTCCCAAAGGATACCCCTGCTTCCATAATCCTCTACTGGGCAGCCCCTGCCATGGTTCTAGCACTAATGGACAATGTCAGCCTCTAAGCTCTAGAAACACAACCCTCTCATTTTCCCAGTAGCCCTTGGAGTTACAGCATCTTCTTGCTGTCTCTAAACTCTGAGCTGTCTCACCACCTCACATTTGGCCAATCAGCTTTTCCATCACCTGTAACCTATTTCTTCTGATGACTCTGCAGTTTCAGATGCCTGGAGTAATTTCTGTTTTTCTGACTGGGCACTGACTCAGAGATCAATTTAGCATGAGAACTAAGGTATTTTTTCATCTGTCATAATATGATCAAAGATTAGATGACATGCATGTAGGAGTATCACCCAACCATTATATAAATATATTTTTTAAACTACTACTAAAATAATGATAACTCCCATAGGCTTTATGCTTTCAATAAATATTACAACATTATATAACAAGTAGGAAATATCCACTATTTTTCCTAAAAATTTGATAACTGAATTATTTCCTACCTGTTCTCTATTTGTCACCCCTCCTTACTTGTTCCACTTCCAGATTACTTTATTTGAAAGCTCATATACATCTAATCTTTACCTGTGCTTTCAAGAAATGAACACTTTCCATCCATCACCCGCCCCCCATCTGTTCATCTTCAGTCCTTAAGATTCGCTCTTTAGTATCAAATGACAGCACACTTCAAAATTTTACATCAGTTTTGGAATTCACTCCAGAAATGGCTAGTCTATTCTTGCATCATCTGTCTTTGATGGCCATAAGTTACTGCATTGTGTGAAGGTGCAATAATTTACTTAAGCAACTGATTTACTGCTGGTGGATCAGATCAGTATTATTTTGCTGCTACAGACAATGTTGCACTGAATATCCTTGCATACATTTCAAATGCACAGTGAAAATGAACTTCAAGATAAATCCCTAGAGTTTGAGTTGCTTTTTGGTGCAGGTTATTTGGATAGATTTAAAATATCAGGCAACACTGTTTTGGACTCCCTTCCTTCAATACACTAAAAAACATTCATTCTTTCTGAAGAGTTTTTACCTATTTATTCTCCCACGAGCAGAGCTTGAGAGTTCCTCTTTACCCATGCCCCATGGCAGTGCTTTCTGTGTCTTAAATTATTTGCGTCACCTTCAAAATAGTAATTTCATACACAAAGTACCTGAACATATAGCATAGGGGTTACTTAAGCTAGGTTCCTGAGGATCACAATCTTGCCCCATCTAGCTATGTGGTCTTGGGAAAATAACCTCCCCATCCCTGTTTTCTTATATACAAACTGGGCATTACCATAGTTCCTAATTCACTGGGTTGTGAATTAATTGGATAAATATATAATGCATATAGAATAATGCCTAGCATATATTTTTTTATTCAAGCAAATAATCCCTCCCTAAGTTATGGACTTTAACAAATTATTTACAAACTTAGAGACAGAGGATATGGGCCATAATAAATGTTCATTCTTGCTTTTTAAATGCTTTTCTTTATGGGTGCCTGGGTGGCTCAGTTGATTAAGCATCTGCCTTCCACTTGGGTCATGATTTCAGGGTCTTGGGACTGAGCCCCGTGTCGGGCTCTTTGCTCAGCAGAGAGTCTGCTTCTCCCTCTCACTCTCTCTCTGTACTCTCTCTCTCTCTTCAAATAAATTAATAAGATCTTTATAAATAAATAAATAAATAAATAAATAAATGGCTTTTCTTTAAAACTAATTTTTAACTTCCTCTTGTGTTAAACAGTAGAATCCATAATACCATGGTTTTGATGTAGTAGTTAAAAATTTTTTAAGAAAAGTCATCACATTAAATGCATAACTATTAAAATTAAAGAAGACATTATTTTGTTATATACAATAACTTGACAAATTATGTCTTAAATAACACTGCAGTTTCAACATTCTTATTTGTTTAAGTCTTTTAGGAAGTGTTAACTGACACCTGTTTTAATTTGCATTTCTTCAATCATGAATGAGGCTGAAGACACTTTCACATATTTACATATCATCTTTTCCTTTCTATGAACTGCCTGTTTATATTTTGCTTCCTTTTTTGAAAAAATAAAGCTTCAGGGGCACCTGGCTGGCTCAGTCAACAGTGCATGCGACTCTTGATCTTGGGGTTGCAAGTTTCAGCCCCATGTTGGATATAGAGATTACTTAAAAATAAAATCTTTAAAAATAAATAAAAAGTAAAAAATAAAGCTTTATTTTTTATTATTAATTTCTAAGAGTGTTTTGTACCTGTGCTAATAGAGTTTTCTGTGATAATGGGTATGTTCTATAACCATACTAAAACAGTAACCACTGGCTTAATACAGCTATTGAGCACTTAAAATGCAGCTAGTGCAACTGAGAAACTTCATTTTTATTTTATTTCATTTTAGTTGAGTTTTAAACTTAAATAGCCCTATATAGCTAGTGGCTAACATATTAGAAGGTCTTTCTCATTAGAAGGGCAGAGTTAACATCTGGTTTATAGCTTTTTTTACCTAGCATTGATCTTCAGCTAAATTCTTCTCGCAACATATCCTCAAGGAATGCACAGAAGTTTACTGGATCTAAGATAAACTGGCATCCTGCTGATTATGCTTTGTACCAAACTAAGAATCTATACTTGGTTGTCAAGTTTGTTTATTGAGTAAGCCAATGGTTCCCATTCTTTGAAGCAAACTGGAATCACTTGGTACTATTTTTTTAAATCCTAATACCTGGGTTCCCACCCCCAAACATTATTTAATTGGCCAGGATGCTGCCTGGGCATTGGAATTCAAATAAGCAGCAAAATTTGGGAGCCCCAGAGATAACCTGTAATCAGTGAGTAACCTGGGAGTAATGAGATGCAGGTACACACAAAAAAAGGTGTTAGCAAGTATCTCTGAGGCATTATATCATTGACAAGGCATAAAAGCTGAAGGTCCCCTGAAGCTGACGGCTTTCCTGATCTGTGGTGGTCACAGCCACTCAGCCTTGTCCAAGTGACCAATTCAAGTTGTTGGGATATTTAGAAGCTGTTCAGTAGAGCCGAACATTCGTTATGTTGGTGCTGCACATGCTTCACTATTCCCCGCCCTTTATCCCTTTTTAAATCTAAGTAAACTTGCGCGTCCATAAAGTCTATTTGGTCATTGTCAATCTGAATATGAATCTTAACTCAAGACCACTGTTCCTGGTGAATCAAAGTGGGCATTGCCATCATAAGGCTAAAAGTAATTCTATACTCTTTCAATGTGGTTTATGCTATTTTTTCATGCAGATTTCTAAATATTATCTCAGTTTTCATCTTTTCCTCAATGGCATCTGGATTTGGTTCTCTTGCTTAGAAAGACATGTGCCTTCCAATATTACGTGTGTATCTATCTATTCATCGTCCTGTGTTCTCTTTCATTATTTTTTTCTATGTTTGTATCATTTTTAAATATTCAATTCATCTGGAATCTATTTTGATATAAAATATTTGTTTTTGATATTTGCTTTCCTAAAACCACAGCTTACCAAGTTCCATGGTGACTAATTTCCTCACATATTTTCAATGTTACGTCTATCTTGGGCAAATCCCTAAACGTATTTGGACTTAGTAATGGATGTTCTCTTTTGTTCTTTCAGTATGCTTTAATGTGCCATTATCAACCTGTTTTAATTAACATAAACTTATAAAATTTTCCTAACATGTAGATTCTCCTTAGTACTATTATTTTTTGCTAACTTATCTATTTTCTCATATACACTTTTTATAGGTGAAATTCAGAATGATTTCACTTTTATGAGTTATTTTAGGTAGAATGAGTAGTTTTATGATACTGTTTTCCACTTCAAAACAAGATATGACCTTGCATTTAATCACATCTTCTTTTATGTCCTTTGGTAATATTCTAAATATTATTTTTATATAACTTGTAACATTTTCTTTAAGGTTTCTTCCTTGATATGTATTCATTTTTGGTTGTATTTTAGGTGGAGTATGTATTCCTTTTATATTGCCTATGTTATTATTTATATGTAGGAAGATGTATTACTGATTTTAAAAATTAATTTTATTGTTAGGCATATTATTGAATTATTTTCTTTCTTTTATTTTAAAGATTTTATTTATTTATTTGACAGAGAGAGACACAGTGAGAGAGGGAACACAAGCAGGGGGAGTGGGAGAGGGAGAAACAGGCTTCCCACCAAGCAGGGAGCCCGATGCGGGGCTCGATTCCAGGACCCTGGGATCATGACCTGAGCCGAAGGCAAACACTTAATGACTGAGCCACCCAAGCACCCCTACTGAATTATTTTCTTAAAAAATAGTAAAATAATCCTCTTAGATTTTTAAGGATTATATTGTTATCAATGCCAAATCTTATCTCCTCCTTTCTAGCTTTATATATTTTTCTTTCTCTGATCGAGAAATGCTCGTAAGTTCAGAACTTAACGTCAAATTAGGAAAGAGAGCTTAATGCGTTGGTTTTCTAGAAGACCCAGTTGCCTAGGTCTTAACAATCAAAGAAACATTTCAAAGGGACAGAATTATTCCAAGAAAGAAGAACTCCAAACGTAGCCTCCTGAAACTGGGGAACTAGAGAAGCCAGAAGTACACATCTATTACATCGCATCACAGCAATGGCAAGAAGGAATGGAGAAAAGGGGGCGATGTTGTTGTCACTGAATGGTCATGTGGGAGAATGTGAGATACAACTAGAATGTGTACTTAACACGTGTTATTCCCTGGTTGACTATTTGAGAATGATCCTGAATGTGAGTGTGCACTCTGAAGAGGGCACCCAATCCAATCTCCTGCTAACTCTAATCGCTTTCTTCAAATAATTTTTATTCTGTTTGCATAGAGACAGATCATTTTGAAAAATGTGAAACAACAGTACCATTTATCTTATCTCGTTTGTATATGTGTACCTGCGGCACACGGGGGTTTGCATATATATATTTATTTTGTATATTACATATTGCTATAAAATTCCAGTAAATGTGTGTCCAAAGAAGTTTATGAGAAGGGACTGACATAGCACATTATAGAACGAGCACAGATGAAGGAGGTAAAAGAAACCACACCACATGACAGAAAAGGTGCCTCGCAAACTAACCGTTCTGATCCATGACTGAAGCCACATTAAAAACCCAAATGCAGCCACCTTTAACCATGCACTACAGGGTTAATCATTTTCAAAAGGGTGAAGAACTCATAGTTAAATAGAAATACAAACAGGAGATTTCCTGAGGATACAGACAACTTTCATTAACAATGTCTTCTTGGCATTGAAGTAGAGGCCGTCTTGAAAGGCAGATGGAGCTTAAAGCGTTCTCTGGGCGTTTGTCCAAGGGCTGAGGCAAGTCTTGCGAGGCATTAAGCTTTATGATTTGACATGTTGACATACATGGCATTAGTACTGTTGTACTTTGTATCACCACAAATGATTTTTGCAGGCTTAAGTCACCAGAATAAGGACTCAACAGAGGGAAAGGGCTGGAAAAGCTGCACCTTGCAGGGCAGCGAGTCCAACAGGCTTACAGCACCTCTCCCGCTTGTATTCCTGCCACCTTGGGTTTTCTATCAAACTCCCCCAGTCACGTATTTATTTGATTTGAAACAAATATATGTTAAAATCTTTGCAGGTAGTCTTTCTGCCCTGTCTGGCTTTGAGAGTTGACAACTCAATCATTCACAGTGATAATGGTGTGAATATTTTGTGAATATACTACGTCACAGGGGCCCTAGATTTTTCACAAGCCAAAGATGACATTAAACACATCTAATTAAAAAAATAAATAAAACCACTCTGACTTTGGAAATATGCTAAAGGTTTCTGTTTGGATGAAATCCATAAAAAAAAAAAGCAAACTATTCGGAACGCCTGAGGGGCTCAGTCGGTTAGCTGTCTGCCTTCGGCTCAGGTCATGATCCCACGGTCCTGGGATCGAGTCCCTCATCGGGCTCCTTGCTCCGCAGGGAGCCTGCTTCTCCCTCTGCCTGTCACTCCCGCTGCTTGTGCTTTCTCTCTCTCTAATAAATAAATAAAATCTTTAAAAAAAGCAAACTATTCTGTGTAGAACAATCATATTTACCTAAATAATTCATAAAATTGATACCATCCCATTCTTTGCCTGTATAGCCGGCAGTGTAAAAGAACCTTGGGCACGTATCAGAGACAATTTGGATAGTTTAGCTATAAAGTTCCTGCACATGCTGATCTATTTAAAATAGTTTCTAAGATGTTACTTTCATGATATTCGGCAATTGTTCTTAAATGAGTGAAAATTACACCTTACATTTACTTTTCCAATCACTTACAATAAACTGGCTGAAAAGTCTTTTGATCATAGATGTTGAGGGATTTTATTTTATCTTCAATCCGAGAGGAACAATTTTAGTGGCTTGCATTTTCTAATTTTTTTGTGAAATATTTATATGCCATCTACTAGAATACTTTGTATAAATTACATTTATGAGCTTGGACTATAAATTTTTCCTAAAGAAATGTTTTAATGCATAATTTTACAAACTACCATATATCTGTCAAGTTTACAGTTCTATTAAGTATGTGCATGAACTGTATAGATAATAAATAAAATATTTTGTCTTTCTTTCTAAAGATTATTTGTAAGAAGGAGCAGGACATTTTATTAATTCTTTCAGGCATACAGAAATCACTGTTGTCACCCCCACCCCCCCGTGCTTGAGGCGGGATCAAGTGAAGGGAGGGTGAGGATCCCCACAGCAGCATTTCAATCCAAGTTGATGGGTTTTATTTTCTTTGTTTCTAAATTCACAATTGTCTTTTCTTCCTCTTTCCATCAAACACTTGTATAATGGCTTATGTGTTTCCTAACTCTCTTTCATAGATTTATTTCTATCATCTGGGGCAGAATGTGAAGCTCTTCAAGAAAACTGGCACGTTCCATATAGTATGTATACAACCCAGAGTACATTTTTAAAAATGGGCAAAAACATACCAAATAAAGAAAAAGAATTTGGGAATTATATATTTTTAAAATACAACAAAGGGTTAAATTCCTAACTATGTACATCAATTAAAAATTGTACTTTGGCTAAAAAACAACCCAAATTGGAGTGATCTATGTTATGCCAGGTGAACTGTCAAGAACCGGGTACAATTCACCATGTTTAATTTCTCCTGCTTTGGCAATTACAGACTCACAGAGGGAGTTTCCCTTAGAGTGGCACCTGAGTCACTAGAGGGGAAGAGAACTTTGCAGCCTACCCGGGATGGACAGGTAGCATGAAGATGTGTGTGTGGTATGGGATTTGGGTTGTTTTACCTACACCTTAACTTCACCTGTCTTATGTGTACTCACAACTTCACCTGTCTTATGTGTACTCAGGGTACCTGTTGCACCAAGTCCTAATTTTGATCTTGACATTCAGAGTTATCCATCAATTTTCTTTACCATAACCAAAAATATCATTCAGACCTTCTCGAACTTGACAGTCCATTCTAACCAGTAGACTCACTGGTTATTACATGGGATACTGTATCTCTGGATATCTCCAATGTCTATGCTTTTGTTCACCCTTTTCTAGCTATATGGTAGAAGCTTCCTTAATCCTTACATAATCTAAGTTATCACGCTTTTTTCAATACTCATGTGAGCCCAGCTTTTTTTTGACAAAGTCAGTCTACGATGATCCATATATTCCACCAATTTCCAAATCTCTAGAAGTCTGTACCCCATATTTGCATGCTTCTCTGAATCATTTTTTGGTTTGTTCTGACATGTTTTATCTCTTTGATGACATTAACATGAGCTCTTTCAATACCTCCCAGAATTATTTTTACGAAGTTAGACCCGGATTAGGTGATCAATGTATTCAAATCTATTCATTCGTTGATTTTTTTCTCTAATACACTCAACAAAAGCCATGGGCCACACTAAGTACTGAATGCTGGAAATGCAAAGATGAAAAAGATAAACGCTCTCCCATAAAAAAGTTCAAAATTCATAAGGCAGAGAGAAATGTACCATCCTAACTCTAAATATATTAAACTGGTATACATAAATGCACTAAAAGGCTGAGCTGATCATGGGAGGAAGGAGTCACTACAATAAAGTGCACTGTTTTCATTCATTCATTTATTCAAGTGCCCTCCTTAATGCCCAACACCCAGTTACCCCATCCACCCACCCACCTCCCCTCCAGCAACCCTCCGTTTGCTTCCTATAGTTAAGAGTCTCTTACGGTTTAACATGCTGGGAACTCTTAAGATTTGGGATGCCAAGATGAAAGGATGGAAGGTACAGCCTCTATTTTCAGGATGTTCACACTCAAGAGAGGAAGAAAGTGAGTAAACCAACAAATTATAGCACAGTCTAAAAAATAGCATTCCCTTGACAATTAATTGTGATAGATGCCATCTGTCTTCACATCGATTGGTTTGGATTAGTTAGGGATATCATTATGCCTCTGTTTCACCCTGAGTACATCACCTTTTTTTTTAATTTGTTTATTTATTTGAGAGAGAAAGAAAAACAGAGAGAGTGCGTGCGTGCTAGTGGGGGGAGGGGCAGAGGAAGAGAATCTCAAGCAGACTCCGAGCTAAGCATGGAGCGTGATGTGGGACCCAACCTAATGACCCATGAGATCATGACCTGAGCCTAAACCAAGAGTTGGACACTTAACTGACTGAGTCACCCAGGTGCCCCAGGATCTGAGCACCTCACCTTTAATAAGAGTAAGCAAAAAAGGCAAATGGCGTGGTCTAGGTTTGGCTTTCCCCAAGCTTAATGAACAGAGAAACAATTTTCATGGTTGATCCATCATTTTAAGACATGTCAAAAACGTACGTTTTACTTAACACAGCTAAATATTACCATGAATTAGCATCTACTTATCTAGTTTAAAATCCAATGCTTAATTTAGAAAAAGAGTAAAAGATAACCCAAACACCTAGTTAAAATAAATACCTCATTAAGCCTTCATTGTTATTGGTTCATAATTACTGTTTATTTTGTCCCTAGTTTGAATGGTTCTCATGAAATTAATTCAACCATAATATTCAGTTTTTCTCACTCTTCTACACTTCAGCTTGCTTTGGATTTTAAGGCAGCTTTTCTTAAAAATGCTTATAGGCAACTTCTTCCAGTCTAACTTTTGTTCTCTCTAGAGAAAGAGCAGGGCTACTTCTTCTCAATTCAATTTACATCAATAAACATGCGTCAAATGGCCACCAAGTGCGTTAGAAATACAAAGGTGAGTAAATCACAGTCCATTTCTTCCATGAGTTGATAATGTATACAGAGTTCTAGGAACTTTCAAAAGAGAGGCAATTGACTGATCAAAGAAAATTACCATTATGTACCCAAATAGGCTTCCAAATTATCTGTGTGCTAAGAATGATGCTTCATTAAGTTACTCATTTTCTCCGGTTCCAGCAGCTCAGCCAGAGGAAAAAAAAAAAAAAAGAAAGTTCTTTGACTGCAGTATGTTGTCCCTGGCCCACGTAAGATCCAAACCAATACCCTCTCCTAGCAAAGAAGTCCTTTCTTCACCACCAAGCAAACTGCCTATAGCTTCCTTCTTCTACCAGGTGTTCATATACAATCAACCAACTACAAATACCACCCCACTCTATTATAAACTGCCTCCTTGTCAGTCTCCTACAGAAGCCATGCCCCTGCCCATAACACACAGCATTTTACACACTTATGTACTTTTAAAAGAATAGAGAATGGTTTATATACAAATCATATATATGTATATATGTATGTGTGTGTATATATATATATCATATATAAATACTCCAAATATATATACAAATCTCCATATACTAGAGAGAGAGGGAGATGTTCAGAAATCTCTGAGTCATCAGAGGGAATAAAAGGAACAAATTCTTTTAACCAAGCTTTAAATGAAAACCATGCAAAACCACTGTGTTATTGGACAAAGCTTAAAACAAAATTACAGGTTTTGATTATTTCTTACATTTCCACACTCTGTAATGGACAAATAAGATTTTTTTTCCCAATTTCTGAGGTCTCTGAGATAAATTTACCTTTAGTGTTTTCATAATTTATACCATGAAATGTATTAGAAATAAATATTAATATATTTTTTCTTGAAAAGTGTTTCCTAAATAATTCTGAAAATTTTGTTTCTCCACTTAGTTTAGGAAATTCGTAAACAACATGCAGGGACGACCCTATCTCCTTCCCTGACAGATTGTGTATTCTGTCAGAGAAACATACCCAGATGCTGTCTTCTTGTCGATACTGTTTCCAGTTCCTGCCACTGTCACTGAACATCAGGAGGTAGCTGGTCACCCAGTTGGAGCTCCCATATCCCCCTTGGGTGGCCACAGCGGTGGTCTCCATTCTCTCTCCAAGGTCAATCTGCAACCACTGGTATTTGTTTGACACAAGTGGAGACCAGCCACCAGCTCCTTTTATGCAAATAGAAACAGAAGAAAATGGGCAAAAGATTAGTTAAAAATCTGTTAGTGGACTAGAGATGCCAGTAAGACTGTATTCCTGGATGGAGTTTAATAAAGTAAAATTTCCAAATATGAAACTTCTCATAATTGTAGAATAATAGAGAAAAACAAGAATTTAGTATAAAAGGATGAAGCCTGTGTTAATTATGTTCATTTCTAGGTATTATATGCTATAACTTCTTGACACTGGGGAGAACCAAGGATCTTATCGAATGTTTAAAGTGCTTAATTTGACAGGTGGACATTCATGTCTACACTTGGAACTAGCAGGTTTACTGCCCACACACGATTAGGTAATGCTTTAACCTTCAATCGTGGTTCACACTGTGGTGGAACTAGAACACTACCTTTGGTATCTGATCATATTCAGACTTCCTGGAGAAAGAAGTACAGCATTAAGCCTGAGAATACAGATGGTCAAGGCACAGTCCCTATCCTCACTGTGTTTACAGTCTTATGGGAATAATAGACATTGAGAAGCATGTGTAAAGCACAAACGTTAATGGTGAGGCAGGTGCTGGGAACAATAATACAATAGATGATGGAGGAGAGTTCCATCCAGTGGAAGGCTGGACCTGGCTGGCAACAGTGGATGAGAGGCAATTAATTTTTTAGGAATTTTGCAAGCTGATTGTTAAATATAACCATGTTCGCAACTGGCCATGGTGGGACAGAAATTGGCAAACTCTACAAATCAGCCCCCACTCCCAGCCCAGCCAATTCACCAATATACCACTGGCTGGTTCTATCCTGTCTGGGGAAGGGGGTGATGGGTGAGAGATGGGGGAGGGATTATCAGGGAAAAGATCAGAGAGTAAGGTGTGCTTGAGCACTCAAGAGTGAAAAATAAGAATCTACTGTATATTTAAGGATGTACAGTTAGAGCAGAACTTATCATGTATTCTTTTATTCACTGCACACCAGAAATATTACAGATGTGACTACTGTATGTCTTAAGATATTTCATTCTTCCAGTTTAATACAATAATGCCTTATTTGGGGAATTTATATATTTTAACTAATATTAACATTGATAATTATATAAGTATTATGTAATCATTTTAAAAGTCATGAAATAGGGTTTAACACCTTCTTAAATCCATAATTACCTAATATTCAGTATCTATTAAAATGCAACATCTATTACATAACACCCCAAATAAGAATATTAGCACATTTTCTTTCCCCCATTCTTTTGTCACCCACCTTAAGGCTCTGATATAAGGTCTAACATTTAAATAGAAGATTACCTTAGTGAAGTAAGTCAAGCAGAGAAAGACAATTATCATACGGTTTCACTCACATGTGGAACATAAGGAATAGTGCAGAGGACCACAGGGGAAGGGAGGGAAAACTGAATGGAAAGAAATCAAGAGAGGGAGACAAACCATGAGAGACTCTGGACTCTGGGAAATAAACTGAAGGTTACAGAAGGGAGGGAGGTGGGGAGATGGGGTAACAAGATGATGGGTATTACGGAGGGCACGTGTGGGCATGAGCACTGGGTATTATATGCAACTAATGAATCGTTGAACACTACATCAAAAACTAATGATGTACTATATGTTGGCTAATTGAACATAATAATAAAAAATATTTTTTAAAGAATTATACAAAAAAAATAGAAGATTACAATTTATATACTGTTTTTATTCAAGCATTATTCCTGCCATCCATGCCCTGTTTCATTAAACATTGAGTACAGGCCCTAATGCAAAGAGATGCCCAATAAATGTTTGCTATTATGGTGTGGTACGTACCACTGTGGAACCTAAAGAGACATATCTGTGTTAACAATTGTTTGTAAGATTTAAAAATTCTTTTGATGGATGATACAACACAATGACTCTCTGACAGAGGAAAAGCAGAACTCTTCAACAGCTCCAAAGAAGAGAAACCTGCCAGGCAGGAGCATGAAGTGAGATGCACCCTCAGAAAGGGTGACAACAACTTGGAGCTGTGGGGTCAGCTTATATATGGCAAGTGGGGTACAGTTAGAGAGGCTCTGTGGGCTCCTTGTGGACTAATGGGGCTCCGGGACATAGGCTTGTCCCTAATTGTCCAGTACTTGGCCCCAGGGTGACTACGGTTGAGGCACGGTAGCCATAGAGGGTGTGAACCCAACAAGGGAAGTGGTCGGGTTGTGGATATGATCAGCTGCTCACGAACGGGAACTGACCATCCTCTTGTCAGGGCCTCAAAACTGAGTCAATACAGCATTTTAAAAAAGAATTACATGACAACATCCTCTCTCGATGGTATAATACTAACTCCTGCTTGTATTAGGGTATGATTCCCAAGTTACTCACTATATTGTCTTTAGAACTAGACACTTTCTCAAATTTCCTTTTTTTCTTGGAATAAATCATTGTTCAAAAAGTGTCTTCCACTCCATACATCAAAAGTGTAATGCTCTCTCTCTCTCTGATACAAAATATTTATACATTCTGCAATTTTTGTTGGTTTGTGTTTACTTTTAATTTTCTCTGTATCTGCTCTTGAAGACCCTGTGGTTTTGCCCAGTAGCCTGGATGGGTGGAGTTCTCTTGGTCACCAATACCAGATACAATGTTTAGGTTAGAGGAGAATATTCTCATATTTTGAGTGAAAGGCCCTATTGGTAGACATGGGCTCCGGCTGCATTTTTTGGTGTCTTGGTGTCATTTATCCAGCATAGCTCTGCTGTTCACAAGGGGCACCCCCCTATGCAGCCTGTTATCTACATGAAAGCGAATTTATTCTTGATGATCTGAAGAACATAGTACCCTCCCACAATAGCTCAGGAAATTCCTGAACCCTCAGTGGGACCTGTTCCCACAGCACTATTTTTAAAACTAAGCCAACTTTTCCTTTGATGTAGTGAAACCCCACTCTACCTTTTCCACTTCATCCTATTGTGGTATTACTTAATAGTCATTGAACAAGTGAGGACTTTGCGTCAGGCACAGTGTGAAGGCATTGTTATTTGATTCTCAAAGCAGCCCATTGAACAGAGGATAAGTCATACACGGAGAGTCTGAATACCTTGCTGTAGTCTGCAGGGCAGCTAAAGGCCCAGTGCTCTTGACCAGGACCAGCATTGCCTCTCATATCGTTAGGATAAATGGAATCGGTAGTTCCCAATGGATGGAGAAAGGATGGAGCTGATAGAGGTAAGGGAACCCTAGAATTTAGCTATCAGGCAGTAGAGCCAACTCCCCTCCCAGGAGTTAACGAAGACCACGTCTTTCAAGTGCAGACACAGGATGGGAGTGGCGAATGGGTAACTATTTCCCTCCACTGCCTCTCTAATCTTACCAATCATCCTCGGGATCTATCCAAGTTTGGAAGTTGACAGTCTCCTGAGGTCTGATGATAATCAAGCATCCTCAGTCCTCTTACTACTACAACTGCATAATCTGTCTGTATTTTTATCATTTTTTTAACACAGAAAAGTTGGGAAAGAGTGGATGAAGTGCCCCCAGCTGGCCATCATCTCAACCTGACATTGCAACATCAGGAATTTTATCTCTATCAGCTTATACCTCTGGGAAAATGCTGATGGTTTTGTGTCTTGCTCTTTCTAGTTAATTTCAACAGTCTGTACACTTTTTAATATAGAATTTTATAATCTTTCTCTGGCATTTTGACACTCCTTGATAGACCAGTATTTAAAAAGTGAACACATGAGAGGAGCACAGTGAGGAAAAAAGAATCAGCATGATTCTGGTGAGTTAAAATTGGATCATCAATTCTCATCAGGAGAAAGAGGCACCTCTCACTGACCGCTCCCTCTTCCCAGCACCGCTCACTGTTAGAGCTCTACTACCCGGACTTGAAACATTCGCGGTTAATTGACCTTGAACATTTCAATTTCTCACCTGTGGTGAAAAGGTACTACTGATATGCAAATTAAGCTATATCGTTAACGAGGTACACCAATAAAGTAATGGAAATTCAGATGCTTCTGGGCTTTACCAAGTTAAATCGGCCACAGGGAATCCAGAGATTCCCCATGGGGTTTTAAACTGTTCTGCTCTGCAGATGCACCTGGTCTAAGTATGTGAGGGGGTGTTATGCTTGTTCTAATTTTAAAACAAATGTTGAAGAATAATATGGAAAATGCAAACTTATAGGTACAGAGATGGATAGAACACGGCACACTGGGGTAGTGGCAGCCTATGGGGACAAGGAGGAACGGGAGTGACAGAAAGTGGAAGACGACTTTAGATTACAGGAGCTGTATGCCCAGCACAAAGCACCTAGCTTTCTGGAGCCATGCTGTTTTCATATTTACTTTTTCTAATGGAAAAAATGAGGGCTAACTCCAGCCGATGGTGAACTCTAAATTACTATAAAATAAAATATAAGAATTCCTTATTTTATTTATTAACCAAACCTTTTAGCTGTTCATCAAGTATTGTTCGTCCTTAATGATGTTTCTAATATGTCCATGTGTTCACCATCAGAGTCGACCAACACCTACAGATCAAAGACCATCTCCTCATAACCCCGTCTAGTCCATGGTTATTGACACTTAACCCACAAAACAAAAACAGAAGCCTTGTCCCCTCAGCTCATTTTCTTCTTACTCCACTCTTCCTCTTCTCCAGCTGTGGCCTCATCACTGAGACCTGGCATAATAAAGTGTCAAAGTCTATCCAAAAAAAACATTTGTTGACTCTTCACATCATAGCCTAAAAACTCACATTTAAAACTGAAAATCCTCCCCATTGATGAGACTTTTAAATTAAATGTTGCAGTACTGCTCTGAGAATTAATTTCAAAAAGCATATTAAATTGCCTGTTGATTTCTCTCACACACAGCAAGCACGTGGATACATGGCAGTTGTTACTTTTTGAATTGTAAAACAATTATTATTACTATTAACTCCAAATAAAGATTTAGGATCACAGCACTAAATTCAGCTTTGAAAATATTTAGTTCCTGAATGACCACAAACCCAGCATCTCTTGTATCTGTTGCCTACCACTTTTAAACATCAGTTTCCTGGGAAACTTGCTTCTATAAAATATGCTGCTGTGAATCGTAAGGAAAGAAAAACAAACTACAAATTGTCTAGTGCCTATTGTACGTTAAACACTCTACTAAAAATTTTATGTATCATATTAAGCTTAATTACTAAAATTATCTAGTGAAATGAAATGTTCTAACATCTCTTCAAATAAAACTTTAAAAAAAGATTTATACAGGCTAAGTTTTCCTAATATTATGCAAATTAAATTTTCCCAATGTTATACGAGTCATTTTAGTGTAGGTAAGAAATTACTTATTTTAGAAATAATCTAAATCTCTGTGAGGATCTCATTTTAGGAGTCACTTCCTTTTCAGTTCTTTACCCCTGAAATAATTATACAACTATCATTGCCCATAGTGGTTAATTTTATTCCAAGAATATATCCAAATAATTTATTCAATATTATTTAAACATAAATAACTGGCTGGTTGAATTATGTTTAAGATCCCATATAGGCCATTGGCCAGATATCAATAATATTTCGTTCTGCTCATGGAAACACGTCTTTTTTTTTTTTTAAGATTTTATTTATTTATTTGACAGAGAGGGACACAGCGAGAGAGGGAACACAAGCAGGGGGAGTGAGAGGGGGAGAAGCAGGCTTCCCGTCGAGCAGGGAGCCCGATGCGGGGCTCGATCCCAGGACCTGGAATCATGACCTGAGCCGAAGGCAGTCGCTTAACGACTGAGCCACCCAGGCGCCCCTCATGGAAACACGTCTTACAATTTCAGGAAAGCGAAAAGAAAAATTAAAGAAAAAAATACTCTTGGTTGAAGCCTTAAAAGAAAGAAAAGAATCACCTCTATCCCCCTACTAATATTAAAAATGGCATGACTGCCATTCCTGGTGGTCATCAATGAGATGATGTGTCATAGAGTTTGTCAACTTTGTAAAGGTACAAACTGCTCAGAAAGGAGTCACACTTCTTTCGCAATATTTAAAGTGCAGAAGGACACAAATGTTGAAGGACACAAAGCAGAGTGAACATAGTTGAATGACAGTCCTAGCTACCATTAGGCCATGTATATTTTTAAGAAATGATTGGCTCAGTCATTAAGCATCTGCCTTTGGCTCAGGTCATGATCCCAGGGTCCTGGGATCAAGTCCCACAACCGGCTCCTTGCTTAGCAGGGAGTCCGGTTCTCCCTCTGCCTCTGCCCCTGCTTGTGTCCCCTCTCTCACTGTGTCTCTCTGTCAAATAAATAAAATCTTTAAAAAAAAAAAAAAAGAAAGAAAGAAATGATTGGCTTAATTAAAATTGTCATAAGAAAGTTTCCCTCTAAGATAATTACTTTTTTTCACATGTGATTTCAACTAGATTTCCCCCAAGAGTCTAAGTTCGCCCGATTATTTTGATCTTGACATTAAGTTACAATAATGTAAGGAAACAAAAAGAACATTGTGCCAATATTTGTTTGGCTCCCTTAAATGGCTTGCAGTGTCCCCGAGCCACCATTTAGGACTCTTAACAACTTTGTATCATTACCAGCATAGTTTCTTTGCGGAGAAGAAAACATGACATTATCGATGCTGTGTGAATTGCTGGTCTTTTTTCACAGAACACTCTGGAATCTTGGCATTGCCTCCCCTGGTCCCAGGGACTGTTACAGGGATGAAGGCGTCACCTGAGCCAGGCCAGTGGAGCAATTCTAGGATTCTGTTGCGGCTACTGAAGAAAAGACCCTTTTTTTCTGCTCAGAAAGCAGGCATCAAATTGCAGAAGCTATCTTTGTGGAAAGCCTGCCCGAGTGAAGCCAACACAGAGGGAAGCAGAGGTGGGAGATGAAGTGAGACCAAGTTCTGAAGGACAGTCAGCGCCCCTGAGTCCAGCTGTGCCTGCAGGCCACTCCCTGTGCCTTCCAGTTCTATGAGCCATGAGTTAGCCCCTTCACAAGTGCTGAACCTGCTCGGGGCCACTGCTTCAGCAATTCTCTCTCTCCTGCCTCATTATTTTTTTTCCTCTTGAATGGATCATTCCCATGGATGTACAAGCACACTGTTATTTTTCCCATTTTAAAAAAAAAAGATTCTCTTGACTCCGCTGTATTTTTTTCTTCTTTTTATATTGCCATTCTTCGAGTAAGATGTCCACACTCACAATCTGCAATTTTCCCCATTTCATTCTTGTTCAAGCCAATTATAACCAGCCTTTCACTCTGTACCATTCAACCGAACTTACTCTTGTCAAGATGACCAAAGAACTCCATGTTACTAAGCCAAATGCTCAGAGTTCAGCCTTCCTACCACCTGGCTATCGAAGACATTTGAATACTTGGGCCCCTCCCAAAGCTTTGGTATACTCTGTTCACTTAGCCTCCACAAAATCTCCTTTTCTTAGTTTTCTTCCCAGATGATTGGTTGCTCCTCCTCAGTCCCCACTGCTGGTTCTTTTATCTCTTATCACCTCATAGGGTTGAGATGGTCCAGGGCTCGGGCCTTTGCCTGCTCCTTTTCTGTCCACATGCACCCCTTTGTGATCTCTCTTGGCCTCCTGGATTTAAGTATTACCTATGTGCCAATAATTCCCTGATTTATAGCTCCACCCCATACCTCTCTCCTGAACTTCCGACTTGTATATTCAACTCCGTCCTTGAAATCTATAACATTTCCAAACCAAACCCCCATTCTTCCCCCTAATCGTACTCTGTTCATACCCTTCCCCGGCCCAGTTTATGACAATTCCATCCTTCCAGTTTCTGAGAACAACAACAGCAAAGAAGTCATTCTTGACCCCTTTTCCACCCTGTTACCAAACTAACAGAAAATGCTATTGGCTGCCAGCACTCCTACCCACGTGTGCCTGGTCCCCCTCCTCCCAGCTCACTCCCCTTTAGCAGCAAGGGCCCCCTAGACGTTCTCCGAGCAAACACCCAGTCATTCTGCCATCCCCTGCCCTGCGAAGCGGTCCTGCCTGCCTGCGGGGCTCTTCTCTGAGACACGCTGGGCTAACATCCCTGCCATCTTCAAGTCCTCAGCTCAGATCCCATCCTTCCCGTAAAGGCCTGTGTCCCCTGACCGCCTCTGTTACAATTCCTCCCACCCAGCAATCCTGTTCCCATCTGTCTTACCCAAAACCACTTTTTCTTTTTTTTGACAGAAACTGACGTCTTTACACATAGTATATGATTTTCTTACTTACTATATTTATTGTTTATCCTTTATCTTGCCCTATTAGAATGTAAGCTCGATAAAAGCCAAGAGTCTTTGCCTGTTTTATTCACTGATAGATCCTAAGTGTCTACCACATGGCCCAACACACAGTGGATGCTTAAAATGCGCTTAATGTGTACTGCATAAGGAATGAAATAAATCTGTAGCCATATAGATATAATAAGACTCTGTAAATTCATATGTCAAACTAGGGGCAAAGCAAGAACTAGAGCCAAACTAAATAAAGGTACAGGACACTTTTCTTTGAAGCAAGGTATTTTCAATGAGGTTCTCAAAGAGAAAGCTCAAGCACTTGGCTGAGACACACACACACACACACACACACACACACAGACTACCAATTACCCCAGTTATACAGTTTAATCACTTGTAAACTACATTTTCTAGATGTATTTATGGCTTTGTTTTTGGATTTTTGGTACAGTGAAAAAGATGCTTTTCACTTCATTTCCCCAGAAAGGCTCTAAATTAATAATACCTCACTCAGTTCTGTGAGGTTTTAGTTCTTTGCTGTTGATCCATTTTTCCCTCGTGGCAATTTGGCAGACTGACTTCCCGTCCCACTTCTTGTACTGCCAGAGCAAACATTTCTGAAATCTTTAATAATTCAGTGGATTGAAAAGTAAATATTTACACCCTTTCTCTGTTTGGGCATTTTGATTTGTATATTTGATTTGCAAATTTTGTGACAGCCAAATTTACTCTGGAAAGCTGGAAAAAAGTTATAAAAACACTAAATTCTGTGCCAGCAAGTTTTATTTCACTCAAATTAGTCATTTTAGAAAACTGACTTTTAGCACACGATGTCTAGAAATTCAAATGATAATCAGGACTTGCTTATGTTTTGCTTTCTAAGCCCATTATGATGCTTTGCTAAAAGTTTCGATTTAGATCTATTGCAGTGAGGCAGGTCATTTCAGTAAATGACATCATGAGTCAGAAAGAGCATACTGACAATATCCCAGAGGTTTAAAAACCATTTTTTGCTTCCGTACCTTTTTTCTTTTTTCTCTTCCTTAGCCAGACAGAGATGATAAGCTGTCAGGAGCCCAATGTCCTCATATCACTCCTTCTGGGTCAACAAACCGAAGTCACTCTCTTGTACCAACAGACATCATTTCCACACAATGACTGGAAAAGGCAGCATTACTACAGTATACCAAAAAGGTAAAAAGTGCAAAACCAATCCCAAGCATTTGATTGATTACATCATTCGATACTTTCTCAGTTTGTAAAAATGCTAAGACCTATCAAGATAATATCATATTCCCAATTAAAGAGATATGTTTACCTCTAGGCTTAGGTATTTGTTGAATTCAGTCTTAAATATACATACTTTATTTAATTCCATGATTATTCCTTTTTAAGTGTTATTTCATTGTGGAAATTTTTATTTTACAGGCAAGAGGAAAAACTATTAGTGATGCTTGTGACCATGACAGCCTTAACGTTCCCACCCACTTGACTCAACTTTAGACAGGCTCCTTCCTGAGTTTGGGCCCCGACTTCCCTTTTCTTAGATTATTTAATTTAGGAAACTTGAAACTGTAAATTACTTCTCTGCCCCTTGAGATATAAATCTTCATCAAGCCTCTTTCCAGGTTTACAATCCAAGAATGTCTTTCTCAAAGACCTGAGTCATCCCTTGAAACACAGTCATCAAGAAAGATAGTGCCTCAGTTCCCAGTCTCTGTGGGAGGGTAGGAGCCTAATTTCCATAATCACCAATTAGCAAACACAAATGCCTAATCACATTGACCAACTTCCCCCCTAATGTTCTTCAGTACTTTTCTACTGGCTCAGCCCAGTGCTTAAAAACTCTCCTACCCTTTGTTTCAAGAGAGTTGAGTTCAGTATCTCTCCCCTATTGCAATAGTCTTGACCCTCATTACTGTAGTATTGAATAAAGTCTGTCTGGTCTGTTTACCTAATCCAGTGCAATTATTATTTTGGGCTTTTTAAATGTTATTTATTATTGAAGTATAGTTGACATACAATATTATATTAGTTTCAGGCATAAACAACAGTGATTCAACAATTCTGTACATTACTCAATGCTCATCACAATAAACATAGTCATCATCTGTCACCACACGATGTTGTTACAATGTTATTGACTATATTCCCTATGCTGTACTTTTCATCTCTGTCACTTATTTTTTTTAAGATTTATTTGAGAGAGACAGTGTGTGCGTGCATGCATGCAAGTCGGCGGGGAGGGGCAGAGGGAGAGAATCTTCAAGCAGACTGCTGGCTGAGTGCAGAGCCTTTTCTCACAACCGATGAGATAATGACCTGAGCTAAAACCAAAAGTCCAACATTTAACCAACTGAGCCACCTAGGCACCCCACTCTCTGTGACTTATTTATTTTGTAACTGGAAGTTTATACTAGTATTCTTTTTCTTTGGCAGAAGATAACTGTGGGTTTCTTATTTGGAGCAATGTGTTTTTCATTTTTCTATCTAATGTACTATATTCCCCAGAACCATTCCACAATCAGAGTCCAGGAGGAGAAGACAGAGGACAATGCTTAGAAGTGAGTGAGAGTCTGACTGGAAGCTCACCAGAGGGATTCTTCATGGTAGTGACATTATGCAAAGACTACTGCACATCTGCTCCATCTATTATACTAAAGAATATCACAACCAGCTTCAGGGAATTTGAATAGCAACAAGAAGTGTCATGGGGCCCCTCCAGCAAAAGGGGATGGCCTTTGACAAGAAAACAGTCAAGGGATGGATTGGCACAAACTGGCAGTGCTTTGACAAGAAAACAGTCAAGGGATGGATTGGCCACCAAAACTGGCAGTGCACGTCAACAAACATGTAGGGTTAGGACCAACCCAACCAGACTCAGCAGATATTGCTTACCCAGGACACAAGGATCCAACCAATGATCTTGTGGTAAACGCCAACACAACAACCAACATATGCCAGGGGACCCCTACCCAGCCGTGCCATGTATCATCTGAGTTTCTTATATGCCAGCTGCCATTCTGGAAAGAACTAGAGGAAAGATTAGGAAATCAGAAAGTCTGAGCATTTATCTGGAAGAGACTGGCACAACCAAAGAAGGCTACTTTACCCAGCAGATGCCAGGGGGTTTGAGGTGACCTGATATGTGAGCACATATGGGAAACAGTCTCTAAACTGAAAAGCAAATAGGATTGCCCCACCTTAAAACAATACTCACAGGTGCAAAAGTAGTGACAACTGAAAAATATGTGGTGTTTCCATGTTATTCCTCAACTACCATAACCGGCAAACTCAGAGATTTGAAACTGGCTGAGAAAATCAGATCGACTAGTATTTCAGATCTGAATGATTAATGTACTATAGTATCTTTATGAGTGTTCTGTTTATGTGCCTAATATCCCCAAAGCTGATTATGCATTTTATACAAATTTTGATTTTATAAAACTGTATGTGGATTGTGGAGAACAATGCTATTTGCATGTGTACATGGGCGGTCAACCAGAATCGGTGCTTCTGTCTGATTCAAAAAATATTCTACCATGTGTGCAGTAGATTCTATACTCTAGATTCTGCACTCTAGAACAGAATCGCTCAACATTCATTGAGCATCATAGTGATAATTGGTACAAACTAGACAGAGAAGCAAAAAAAATTATATATATATATATACATACACGTACACACACACACTGCTTTTAAATAGATATAATGTTCTACAATAGCATGGGGGAGTGGGATACAATAGAATTTAGTGTCTGAAGCCAGCAAGTACAATATTCCCCCAGGCATACATTCAATTCTAAAAATGCTTTCCAGTTGCAGACCCTTTTGCTACACTAATGAATTGCTTCCTCTAACATCCAAGAACCCTGGGCAGCTCCACCTGGCTCCTGGCCTATGCACAAATAGAGGAGCACACAAGAGTTATGTTTTCATGAAAAATACAGAGAAAAAATATGCTATTATGGGTTTTATGTAAAAATGTGATACATTACCATTAATTTTGCCAGTGATTGACATACATTTGGATTTTCTGAGTTATGCTCAATAATCACATGTGTTTTAAATGATCTCTTTATCTCTTTGTATAGAACAAATCAAATTTCAACATATTTAATTTGGGGATATTGTGCTAAACTAGTGAAGAATACAAACAGATGCAAATGTAACAAACCACTGCTGGTGATTTTTCCAACCCAGCACTTTTATGTATTAATCCTATTTTAACCTATGGCTATAAACTTGCTATTTTGTCACTGCATCTCCTAAATTGAGAAATAAATAGCTTCTAAAATTATATGCCGGGCGCCTGGGTGGCTCAGTTGGTTAAGCAACTGCCTTCGGCTCAGGTCATGATCCCGGAGTCCCGGGATCGAGTCCCGCATCGGGCTCCCTGCTCAGCGGGGAGTCTGCTTCTCCCTCTGACCCTCCCCCGTCTCATGTGCTCTCTCTCTCTTTCTCTCTCTCTCGCTTTCAAATAAATAAATAAATCTTTAAAAAAAAATAAAAAAAATAAAAAAATAAATAAAATTATATGCCACCAATTATTCTATATTAGAAAGAGCAGGCACATATTACCCTGGCTTCACCAAGATAAAAATCACCTCAGTCTGAGGGAGCAGGATCAAATCTGTCAGGAAGGTAGGAAAGTGCAGGTATAAGAGGAAAGAGCACAACATTTTGCTCTGTTCATCTCCATCTTATTTCTATTTGTAATGCATAATGGAAAGTTCTAAATTGTCCCTTTTGATAAAAAGAAAGTCTCACAAAGCAACCTCATTTCCACTCAAACCAGTGAGGCCTTTCATACGATTGTCAGGCCACCTATCATAGTTCATGGCTCCCAATGTATATTGATCCATTGAGTCATAATAAAGCAATGCTTCCAGCTGGGAATGAGAGTTAATGCAAACATTTTCTGGATCAGAAAAGACAGACCAAAAAAAAAAAAAAAATAGGTCATGCTTCTGCCTAGCCAATTTCAAATTGCTTCTGGCAATACTGTGAATCTCATCCACACCCCTGCGTTTTCCACACACTCTGTTACTACCAAGGAGAATGGTAGCAACTGAAAAACAACACCCTAGCAGAGCAGTTCAATGCTCATGACAGCTACCATAATTGCAAAATGCAAATCCTTTTGACAAGCACAACTGAAAATCAATTACTAGCATGAATTTATTATACTGCAATTGTCACTGCTTTTTATTTTCTTCTCTGAAAACAAAAAAAAATTAATAAAGATCCATTTGGAACGTACCTTCAGAGTTCAGAATTTTGCATCTTCATTTTAAAAATTTACCACAAAGGAAAATTTTTTTTAATTTTTAATAAAAATGAATGAATACATACATACATACATACATACATACAAATACATAAATAAAGGGCAGAAGGGAACTTTTCGAGGTGGTGAATAAGTTTATGGCCCTGACTATGGTGATGGTTTCGTGGATGTATTATTTTTTTATTTGAGTATAATTGACCCACAGTGTTACATGTTTCAGGTGGAACATAGTGATTCAGCTTCTCTATACGTTATGCTGTGCTCACAAGCGTAACTACCTTCTGTCCCCATACAATGCTGCTACAGTACCATTGACTATACTCCCTATGTTGTACCTTTTATTCCCGTGACTTACTCATTCCACAACTGGAAGTCCATACCTCCCACAACCCTTTACCCATTTTGCCCATCCGTCCACCCCTTCCCTGTGGCAACCATCAGTTTGTTCTCTGTATTTACAGGTCTGATTCTTCTTTTCGTTTTTTTTATTCATTTGTTTAGTTTTTTAGATTCTACATATGAGTGAAATCATGGTATTTGTCTTTCTCAGTCTGACTTATTTCACTTAGCATAATACCTGCTAGGTCCATCCATGTTTTCACAAATGGCAAGATCTCATTCTTTTTTATGGCTGCACAAAATTTTGTTTCCCACAGTGGCTGTACCAATTTACATTCCCACCAACAGTGCCCGAGGGTTCCTTTTTCTCCACATCCTCACCAACACTTGTTATTTCTTGTCTTTTTTATTTTAGCCGTTCTCACAGGTGTGAGGTGGTATCTCATTGTAGTTTTGATCTGCATATCCCTGATGATTAGTGAAATTGAGCATCTTTCCATGTGTCTGTTGGCCATCTGTATGTCTTCCTTGGAAACATGTCTATTCAGGTCCTCTGCCCAGTTTTTAATCTGTTTGGGGTTTTTTTTGGGGGGGGTGTTGAGCTATATTAATTCTTTATATATTTTGTATATTAACCCCTTAACAGATATGTCATTTGCAACTATCTTCTCGCATTCAGTATACTGCCTTTTGGTCTTATCAATGGTTTCTTTTGCCCTGCAAAAGCTTTTTATTGTGATGTACTCCCAATAGTTTATTTTTGCTTTTGTTGCCCTTGCCTCAGGGGCATATATCGAAAAATATTGCTAAAGCTGATGTCAAAGAAATTACTGCCTGTGCTCTATTCTAGGGTTTTTATGGCTTGAGGTCTCCATTTACGTCTTTAATTTTGAGTTTATTTACATGTATGTTGTTAGAAAGTGGTCCAGTTTCATTCTTTCACATGTAGCTGTCCAGTTTTCCCAGCACCATTTACTGAAGAGACTATCCTTTTCCCATTGTATATCCTTAGCTCCTGTGTCATAGATTAATTGGCCAAATAACTCTGAGTTCATTTCTGGGCTCTCTATTCTATTCTACTTATCTGTGTGTCTATTTTTGGTACCAGCACCATACAGTTTTGATTATTACACCTTTGTAGCATATCTTTAAATGTGGAAGTGTGGTGCCTCCAGCTTTGCCCTTGTTTCTCAGAATTGCTTTGGCTGTTCAGGGTCTTTTGTGGCTCCACACAAACTGTAGTATCATTTGTTCTAGTTCAGAAAAATGCTGTTGGTATTTTGATAGGGACTGCATTGAATCTGCAGATTGTTTTGGGTAGTACAGATCATGGGTATATTCTTATCTCCAAACTCATCAACTTGTAAACACTGAATATGTACAGGTTTTTGTGTATCAATCATATCTCAAAGTGGCTTTTAAAAATAAGCAATTTGTAATTTTAGGAAATATGAATGTAGTATTTCCAGAGTCAGCTTGGCTTAACAGTCAATCATAAATGTCAACAACTTTATATTTCTATTTAAAGGCACTGATTTTCAGTAATCAAAAAACAACCAATAAACAAAACTCCAGGACCAAATGGCTTCACAGGTGAATTATACCAAACACTTAAAGAAGAGTTAATACCTATTCTACTCAAACTATTCTAAAAAATAGAAGAAGGAAAACTTCCACATTCATTCCATGAAGACAGTATCATCCTGATATCAAAACCAGATAAAGATATTACCAAAAAAAAAGACCAAAAAAAGAACTATAGGCCAATGTCTCTGATAAACAAAGATGCAAAAATCCTCAACAAAATACTAGCAAACCAAATCCAACAATACATTTTTCTTAAAATCACTCACCAAGATCAAGTGGGATTTATTCCCGGGAAACAAGGGTGATTCAATATTCACAAATTAATCAATGTGATACAGCACATCAATAAGAGAAAGGGTAAAAACCATATGATCACTTCAATAGATGGAGAAAAACCATTTGACAAAGTACAACCATTCATGATAAAAAAAAAAATCCCTCGAAAAAGTAGGTTTAGAGGGAATATACTTCAAAATAATAAAGGTCATATATGAAAAACCCACAGCAAACAACATACTGAATGGGGAAAAACTGAGAACTTTTCCCCCAAGGTCGGGAACAAGACAAGGATGTCCACTCTCACCACTTTTATTCAACACAGTAATGGAAGTCCTAGCCATAGCAATTAGACAACAAAAAGAAATAAAAGGCATCCAAATTGGTAAGGAAGAAGTGAAACTTCCACTATTTGCAGACGACATGATACTATATATAGAAAACCCTAAAGACTCCACCAAAAAACTACTGGAACTGATAAACAAATTCAGTAAAGTCACAGGATACAAATCAATGTGCAGAAATCTGTTGCATTTCTATACATTAATAATGAAGAAGCAGAAAGAGATATTAAGAAAACAAGCCCATTTACAATTGCGCCAAAAACAACAGGATACCTAGTAATAAACCTAACCAAAGAGGTGAAAGACCTGTACTCTGCAAACTACAAAACACTGATGAAAGAGATTGAGGATGACACAAAGAAATAGACATTCCATGTTCATGGACTGGAAGAAAAATACTGTTAAAATGTCTACACTACCCAAAGCAATCTACACATTTAACGCAATCCCTATCAAAATATCAACAGACCGGGGCGTCCGGGTGGCTCAGCTGGTTAAGCCTCCAACTCTTGATGTTGGCTCAGCTCATGATCTCAGGGTGGTGAGACTGAGCCCCACATAGGGCTTCACGCGGGGCATGGAGCTTGCTTAAGATTCTTTCTCCTCCTCTCCTTCTGCCCTTCCCCCTACCACTTGTGCATGCTCTCTAAAAAAACACAAGAAAAAAGAAAAGCTAGAGGTACTGCAATTCCAGACTTTAAGTTATATTAAACACTGTAGTAATCGAAACAGTATGGTACTGGCACAAAAACAGACACACAGATCAATGGAACAGAATAGAAAACCCAGAAATGAACCCGCAACAAAATGGTCAGTTACTCTTTGAAAAGGAGGAAAGAATACCAAATGGGAAAAAGTCTCTTCAACAAATGGTGTTGGGAAAACTAGACAGCAACATGCAAAAGAATGAAACTTGATCACTTTCTTACACCATATACAAAAATAAACTCAAAATGAATTAAAGACCAAATATGAGACCTGAAGCCATAAAAATCCTAGAAGAGAGCACAGGCAGTAAGTACTCTGACATGAGCCATAACAACATTTTTCTAGATATGAGGCAAGGGAAATAAAAGCAAAAATAATCTACTGGGACTATATCAAAATAAAAAGCTTCTGCATAGCGAAGAAAATAATCAATAAAACTAAAAGGCAACGTACTGAATGGGAGACAGTAACTGCAAATGATGCATCTGGTAACAGGTTAGTACCCAAAATATAGAAAGAACTTATAAAACTCAACACCCAAAAAATGAATAATCCAACTAAAAATAGGCAGAAGAAATGAACAGACATTTCTCCAAAAAAGACATCCAGATGGCCAACAGACACATGGAAAGATGCTCAACATCACTCATCATTAGAAAATACCAATCAAAATTACAATGAAATATCATCTCACACCTGTCAAAATGGCCTAAAATCAAAAAGACAAGAAATAACAGGTGTTGGCAAGGATGTGGAGAAAAAGGAAACCTCTTACACTGTGAGTGGGAATGCAAACTGGTGCAGCCACTGTGGAAACAGTATGGAGGTTCCTCAAAAAGTTAAAAATCCAGTAATTTGCACTACTGGGTACCTAAAAAATACAAAAACACTGATTCAAAGAGATACATGCACCCCTGTGTTTATAGCAGCATTATTTACAATAGCCAATTTATGGAAGCAGCCCAAGTATCTATCAATCAACGAATGGATAAATAAGAGGTGGTATAGATATACAATGGAATATTATTCAGCCATAAAAAAGAATGAAATCTTGCCATTTGCAACGTCATGGATGGAGCTAGAGTATAATGCCAAGTAAATAAATCAGTCAAAGACAAATAACATATGATTTCACTCATGTGTTGAATTTAAGAAACAAAACAAATGAGTAAATCAAAAAGAGAGTGAGACAAACCAAGAAACAGACTCTTAACAATAGGAAACAAACTGATGGTTACCGGAAGGGCAGGGGGTAGAGGGATGGGTGAAACAGGTGATGGGGATAAAGAAGTGCACTTGTGATGAGCACTGGATGATGTATGGAATTGACGAATCACTATATTGTACACCTGAAACTAATATAACACTGTATGTTAACTATACTGGAATTAGTAAAATAAAGGCACTGCTCTTTCCTGTAACAGATGCATAAATGAGTAGAAGAATATTGTGTCATGTTATGCACTCTTTGTACAATTTTTAAGCCTATCATTTTTAACAAAATTATATGCAAGCCTGGATACAAACTTCCTAGCATTTTATGTTCCTTCACATAAAAACAGGAGGGACAATATGCAGGGATGGATATCACATGGAATTCCCAGATGACACACAAGTAGAGTTTTAATAAGAAATTCATGGTTTGCATAATTCTTGAGAGATGATGCTTTCAAAAAAAGAAAAAAAGCTTTTTGCTTTTGCTATGCTGACATCCTATATCTTTAGAATAAAAGATTTGTCTAGGTCAATAAATGAGCTGAGAAAAAGCCATCAGGAAACATCTCTAGATCAGAAGTCATGACCAAATCACTTAGAGCAAACCTTTCCTTCTTTAGCTCATTTCTTCTCCTCAGCCCCTTTGGCCAGCCTTTTTCTGTATCCCTCAAAGAGCTCCCTTTCTCTACTTCTGTTTAAAAGCTAATACAATTCTCTCCTCTTTTACTTTTCATTCTCTGTGTACTGCGTTTCTCGTGCCTGTGGCTGCAATGATTAGCTTTTTGTTTTTGGATGATGACGCCTGAATCTTTATTTTGAGCTCTGCCTTTCCTTTGAAATCTGTATCCCAAATCCTGAATGTTTCCTATACATCTATTCATGGATGCCCTATAGATATCTCAAGCTCAACATTCCAAAACTGGATGCCTTACCTCCTGTCAGAACCAGATGGCCACATCATTTCAATCTTTGCTCAGACTGAAATCTTAAATCACTTCTAATTATTCCCTTTCAATAACAGAAAAAGAAATCTCTAATGTGTAAAAATTGCCAGATCTGGTCATTGTTACCTCCAAAGTGATTTTCATTGTAGCCTTTGCTTTTCAGGATCCCTACCTTGGTTTGAGCCCTTCTTAAAAACTTACTTTCTTTATTTGTTAGTTGCTAGGGATATAAACTTGAACTGAGTAAGTGAAAGAATGAAAAAACATGAAAGCACTTGAGGGATCTTAGTGAGGGGGCATTGGCAGGGCTCGGTGATCTGTGGGTACCCCTTTCGATACCAAATGCTGGAAGGGCAAGAAGTTTATAAAGTCAAGGATGATAGCTTGGAAAACCCTCTAAATGGTGATGCTAACAGTAAAGTCATCAGTGGAAGGGAAATTTGGAAGATGTAAAATGGAAGGAACAGGAATCCTGAGGAAGCTTGAAAGATATAGGAAACCGTGGACTGATTCACTTTAGAAAAGAGGGACAGCTCTTCCAGGACGGTGACAACGAAGGAAGCAAGGCCAGTGGGATTTGGCTACGTGTGTAGGCTTTGGAGAGGAGGACAGGAAATTGTGTTCCTGCCTGACATCCTACCCTTCTGGAAATCTTCAATATGTGCCTCTTAAAGAGCCAATCTATTTTTGTCACTGTTCCCAGAGTTGCTTTAATAGAAGCAAGTTGAATAATTTTTCTGGTAACAAAAGGAATCCTTTTAGGCAGGGCATTTAACACAACTTCAATTTGGCATTGGAGGCACTGGAGTCTCAGAAAACAGTGCATTTTTCTATGAAGTCTATTCTCATTCTTCACAATTTCACTTGAATGATGTATATTCCTGTGCCCCTCACTCAGCCAGGACTTTCCTTCCTCCACCTTTCAGCACCAGCTCAAATAGCGCCTCTCCCACAGGCTGCCTTGTTACTTACGAGAACTTGGTAACGGGAAAGAATAGAGTCTATTTACATTTGTTAAATTAATAACTAAGAATCAAACTGCATATCAGAATATCATTGTCATATTTAAATCCAACCTTGTAAAAACTTTTGTGAGCTGGTCAGACATAAAAGTGAGGCTTGCCATTAGCTGAACTGTTACCCTTCAAATATGGCCAAACTCAGAGCAACAGAACTAAATTAGATGCTGAGATGACTTCAGGAGGCCAAAGGTCTGTAAGAATTTTGCTTTCTACTAACAAAGTAAAATGACGGACTTTTTTAATGAGGAAAGTTGACATTTCAAAGTACCTTAAACTCTCTTTTTGCCATTTATTTTATAAAAAATAGTTCAGATTAATTCTCATCAATCTTTTTTTTTTTGGAGTATCTGAAATGCTTTTTTTTTTTAAGATTTTATTTATTTATTTGACAGAGAGAGAGAGAGAGACAGTGAGAGAGGGCACACAAGCAGGGGGAAGCGGCAGGCAGAGAGAGAAACAGGCTCCCCATTGAGCAGGGAGCCCAACGCAGGGCTCGATTCCAGGACCGCAGGATCAGGACCTGAGCCGAAGGCAGACGCATAACAACTGAGCCACCCAGGCGTCCCTGAAATGCTTCTTGAATTCCAATGAATAAATGAATATTTGGTGAATGTTGATTTAATAAAGTGTCTCAATTAAATATCCTAACATTTAAGTTATTGTGGTTTATGTGTAGATTACAAAGCGGTGAGATCTTATGTTTTTGAACAGTCTAAACGCTATTAAACTTTCCTGCTACCCTTTAAAAATAGGAAGAAGGCAGAAATAAAATATCAAAAAATTGAATCCAGGAGGGGTTATGAAATTTAGATCATTTCTAATTCTTAATAAAAACTATGAATGGGGGGGGTGCCTGGGTCACTCAGGTGGTTGAGCATCTGACTCCAGATTTCAGCTCAGGTCACGATCTCAGAGTTGTGAGATCAAGCCCTGAGTCGGGCTCCCTGCTCAGCACAGAGTCTGCTTGAAATTCTCTCTCCCTCTCCTTCTGCCCCTCTCCCCACTCACACACAGGCACACTTTCTCTCTCTAAAATAAATAAATTAAATACATAAATAAATAAAATCTTTAAAAAACTATGAAAGCACATGGAAATAGAAGAATATGAAGTACCACCTTCTTTAAAATCTCTAAATGCCATCCCTCATAACAAAGAATATAGAATTTATCTCCCTAATCACACAGACTGGTTATGGTTTTCAGTACTAGACCACACACAAACTTCTCAGAGAAAGCTATTACATACAAGGAATTATCAGTATTGCTCTATTCACCAACAATACCCACTATTCATGAACCAAATGTGATCACTATATCCACTAGTGCATACGTAGTCAAAAGAAATGTGAGGAATGACTCTGGATCACTAGTTATAAATAGAAGTTGCCCATGTGCTTCCCTGTCCTGACTCATTTGATTCTCACAACAAGCCTGTGAGATGGAAACTACTATTTTTCCTCATTTAGACATGAAGAGACTGAGGCAAAGGGAAGTAGTCCTTTGTAAAAGGTCACAGAGCTAAAATCAGGCAAACCCTGAACACTGTTGACCCCGGAGCCCATTCTTCATCACAGATGACATGGTTTCCAACTTCAGGAAGTTTGCTTTTTATGAAACAGGAAGTTGACACATGAGCAGGTGATGTATATTATACACAGAACTGAAACAGGATATACACTACAGAAGTTTAGGATCTGGACAGTGTTGCTGGCTGAGTGATTAGCAAAACAGAAACATTCCATTTACGTTCTAGGGTAGGATTCTGAAAGGTCAAAATGAAGGGCTGGAGCATTCCAAGCAGAGGAATGGTACGAGGGCAGACAGATGCAAGGCACATTTTTCAGAATGGCAGTAATTGGACTGAAGGGAGAGAGAGGGCATGGAGAGGGCAGTGGTCATTAAGGCAGGAAAAGAAAGTGGATCCAAAATGCAGAAAGTCTTTCATTCAAAGCTAAGAAAACAACTGTCAAAGTTTCAGCATCTGAGGACCACTTAGTGTTTTATGGTGGGCACACGTGTGGATCACCAACTTTAGATAAATTAATATCAAAAAAGACAATCTACAATTTTAAATGTATAGAATAAACAATATTTAGGATCACTAATAATATGCATGCTTATTCACATTGTCCTACAAGAAGATATTATTTGCAATCTTTTACCAGGCTATACACAGCTTAATGATGGATAGCTTGATCTGTTTGGGCCACTTACATAGCCAGCTGCTTTAACTTCACACTCTTGATAGTTACTCAATAAAATATTTTAACTCCTATTTTTAGGTCACTGAGAAAAACAGAAGATTTTGTGGATCTGTCAGAGATTTCTGGATATTTTGATAAAAGATAGACACTGAATGGTGGGCTGTTCTTCTTTTAGCATAAAATCCAATAGCATGTCAACCAACATGTCCAACCCCAAAAACTGGAAGTTTGAATGTTTCAACTTGGGATATACATTCTTAATATACTTACTTGTATTTAGTTCTAGAAACAAGTTTTTTAAACTATGCTAAAGAACTTACATGTGCAGGGGCACAGTTGGTTAACCTTCTGACTCTTGGTTTCAGCTCAGATCATGATCTCAGGGTCATGGGATCAAGCCCCATGTCAGGCTCTGCACTGGGTGTGGAGCCTGCTTAAGATTCTCTCTCTCTCTCTCTCTCTCCTTCTCCCTCTGCCCCCCCCCCAACTCATGCTGTCTCTCTCTAAAATAAATAAATCATTTTTTAAAAAAAAGAACTTACATGTGTATTGTGAGTATACAAAAAAACATAAATATACATATATATTTTTAAGCAACAATCACGGACTGGGAACACATCGAACTCTTGGTTCAGGTCTTTGCATTGCAGTCCAATTTGTGAAAGAAATTCTAATATTCCTTCCCAAGATCATTACATTTTGACTCTTAGGAGATAAACTCAGGTAGGTGGTATGCTACTAAGTGTTTAATATGTTGTTCTCTGGGGAGGGAGCCCTGCTTTGTAGCACTGGTCAATTCCTGTGGTGTAAATGCTCCCCCGGTGGCAGATTTCAAGCTCCCAATTTGATAGTGCTGAGTTGGGAAGAGCTGCTGACAGTGGGCTCCCACAAGCCAGCAGGTTATTGACCACAGCTCAGATGAGCTACTTGAGCAATGCAGCTAGAATCATATTGCAGTTACAAATTTCTCACTTACAGCCTCGGGTATGAAAAATGCATTTTTTCCCCTAACTCAATCTAATTTTCTCTCTTGAGTTTCTATTCTGTCTAATGTAGAAAATCAATCTAATCATTTCTGAGGATCTCGGGCCAGTTCATGGATTACTCAGTCGATTCAGGATTTTATTTCTGTCACCTTCAGCTTCCAGATGCTTACTGGGGTCTGTTTCCCTTCCTGCCAGCCCTGGGAGCAGGGGACAGGAAGACACATGCAGTCATATGTCCCCTCTGTTGTCACCTGCTAAGGGTTGGTCAGGACCTGCTTTATCACAGCATTTGGATGTTCTTCCTCCCTTCCCAGGTGTGACCTTCTGCCCACACCCACCTCTCCACTCCCTACCTCCTACATTCGTTCTTAGCACCCACGGTAGCTCCTGGTTCTCCCCACATGCCATCTGGGGCCGCCGTGGGGTCTCTGCCACACTACCACGTCTACACTGCAGCAACAGAATGATGTGGTGACTTGTCTTGGGTGGGCAGGCTCCCCTCCATCACCCACTCTACTCACAGCCTTCACATGCAGATACCTGAATGTGAATGAAGGGCTCCGTGACATTTCCGACTCTGGACTTAATCTCAGACAGGACTTCAGGGAAAAACGAGCCTTCACACTTGTTTGCACATGTCCAACCCTCTTCCTACTTTTCCAAACCTTCCTCCTCTCTTCCCCTCAGTGGGATACAGGGCAAAGGGATTCCTTCAGGCTGCTCATTTCTCCTTCAGATCTTTTATATCCTAGACCTCAAAGGTACCCACTTAGCTATGTTCCCAAGGTGTGCAGTGACCCCCTTTCCTTAAGCGTTGGATGGTATGTGCCTCTCTGAGCTGGGAGAGGAGCTGAAGGACGGGGGGGGGGGGGGCAGGTCCTATCCATTTCTGCTCCCCAAATCATGCCCCACACAGAAATATCTCTGAAGGAATTATTATTGTCATTAAAAATGTCTTTATGTCTTCCTTCATTATAGGAATTTATGGGCTCACCTTTCCTAACATTAACCAGTATGCTTTAACGCAGAAACTACTACCCACTTGTTTGCACAATACAGTGAAAAGACCTCCCTACCCCCCACATCCCAGTGGCCATAGTTTGGTAAGACTGTAACACTGAGACCTGCTCCTGTCTGCCAACCATCTTCCGTGAATGAAGTCCCTCCTGTCTATCACTGCCACCTCAATCCAGCCCCACTGCATTCTCCAGTCTGCAAGATGGCAACCAAATGACCCCAAACAGGAGGAAAAAATGTTTTCTCCAACAGTATGGGTCACTAAGGCGAACCAGACTGAAGGACTGATGACTGGTTTTGCTCTTATAAAGGCAAAAGCAGGATTAAAACTTAGAAATCAAAGTAGTTCTTATATGGAAGAAAGCAGGAGTCGGCTAGCATTTTCTCAGAATAGTTACTCTTCCACATTTAGAGCCACTAAAAAAATATAGGTTTTGACAGTGTCTTTTGATAGAGGAATTCTGCAAACAGCTTATTCTACTTTGCTCACCATCATATCAATAATGAGATGGTTTTTTGGTTTTTTGTTTTGTTTTGGTTTGGTTCTTTTGCTATAAGGAGTGCAGCTTGGACGCATATGTAGTTCTGTTCTTTTTCACAACAGAAAAAATTCATAACATTCAGATTAGAAACACTAGTTTATTTCCTTGTTAAAATGTGTAACTTTCTTTTGATATTCCCTAGTTGAGACATTATTCTCATTTCTTTTGGCTCCTTGAGCATACTTAAGAGAGTTGATTTGTCTACTAGATCCAATATCTCTGCTTTTCTATCTAGTGCTTTCCTTATTTAGATGCTTGTATGAAATCACCACATTCAAATATTCACATATCCCAGCTTGTGTGTTTTATTCTTTGCACTAAAATCATGGTCACTCCTTATGTTTATGAAATTGTTCAAATTTCTATTTCTTACTTTTTTATTCTATTTATACTATTATGCATCAATGAGCTCTTTATATGTGTTTGTGCTAATCATAGAATTAATACCATGTAGTACTTATTAGGTTTATTTAGATTAAATAATTAAGTTTGTAGAACAAATATAAGAACACACAAATTAAGCAAAGATGGATTAGTTAAGGGAAACTATACTCTGTCAGTAAATGGTAGACAATTCATAGATTATCTTACTATTTAACCTGAAAAAAGTTTATGAATATTTTTTTCCTCTTTCCTTAAAACTACCAAATTATCTGCTCAACCACTGCAGAGTATTAGCTGGACTTTAGAAAGCACATTCAGAAACATCCATTTGTGCAATAAAGGTGGGGTTGAAAAACCTTAAACAGGCAAAAACAAGGTCACAACTGCAATTGAAAATTTATTTTTATTGAGGAAAGCCTCAAAATTGCATGAGCAGTTATGGGTCTATTAAAATAACCTTGGTTAGAAATCCAAAACTGCACTAGGGTAGTAGCAATGGAAACTAAAAAAAAATAGAATAGAATAGACAGATTGCAAACCATGCATCCACACACAGAACTTATCATCTTCAGGAGGAGGGATCAAGAGAGAAATAAAAGGTGATTCTAAGAATGTTAAGCCATGGTGATTAAGATAACCACCAGGAACCAGAAAAGAAAAATAATTACAGGGGCGCCTGGGTGGCTCAGATGGTTAAGTGTCTGCCTTCGGCTCAGGTCATGATCCCAGGGTCCTGGGATCGAGCCCCACATCGGACTCCTGGCTCAGCAGGGAGCCTGCTGCTCCCTCTCCTTCTGCCTCTCTCCCTGCTCATGCTTTCTCTTCTCTTTCTCTGTATCTCTGTGTCTCAAATGAACAAATAAAATCCTTTAATAAAAAAAAAAGAAAAATAATTACAAGCAGAAGCTGTTTGAAGGTGATATATTAACTTAAGACATGTTGAGCTTTTCTGTAAAGACAAGACATCTCGTAGGCAGCTGGAAAATTCCAGCAGGCAGTTGAAAATATAAGAAGGGAGATTGTTAGACATGTTCCTCCTCCAGCACAAATGTGGGAATTGTCTGCACAGGCCTCCTCCTGAGGCCCTGACAGTGGACCAGCTTGTTCTAGGAGGGCATGCACAATGCCAAGGTCAAGAAAGAAGCTTTGCAAAAACCCACATAAACATTCTCATTTTTATACAGTCAGATGTTTTTATATAGTCTATTAAATCAGTTATAGTTTATATGGCCAATTATATAGTCCATCTTACGTGTGTCCCTTTTATATTCTATTGTTAATATTCATTACATGTCAACTTTTTTTAAAAAGGTAAAAAAGATAAGAGAAAAATAACAATCCTTAAATCACTTAAATAGGATTTGGGGCTAGCTTTCTACTTAAATTATTAGACCTTTAAGGACCTGACAATTCCCAGTGAGGGAGAAAATCTTTGATATAAAGTCCTATTTGAGAAGAAACATAGAGAAAGCCTTACATAATCATGTAATTTTTTCCACATCTTTTCTCATGGAATTACATCTGCAGGGCAGTCTTCAAAGGGGTTACATTTAAAAATCAAATGAGATAATTTATAGGAGCAGGTTTTAAATTACAGATCATTAGACAGACGATGATAATGATAGCTAGACACAGAATATATGAAGTGATGTCAGCAACATGGCAGAATAGGAAGTCTCCTGCTCATATGCCCCCCGAGCAACAATAGTTTGGCAGCCGTCCATGGACAAAAATGCCTTCATGGGAGCCCTGGGACCCAGCCACAGGCCAGGAGCAATTCTGCCCTCCCAGGGTCGCACCAGGAGACACACCCAACTGCACCCGTGGAGGCAGGCCCTCCAATTTCCATCCGGAAGAAGATCCTGAAACAGCTCTGTAACTGGGCTCTGACCCTCCCAGCTGCTCCTGGAGCAGTTCCGCCAATGTGGGGACTGGGCCGGCCCCTCACTGCCAGATCAGGAAGCAGTCCTGCCGGTCCTCCAGGAGCCTGCCCCCAGAGGTCAGCCCTCAAACCTCGGTCTGACTGTGGATCTTGAAGGGGTCCTGCAGCCCATTCTAAACCCTGTCAGCTGCAGTCCGGAAGCAGTCCTGCCCACTCAGGCACACGGAGGGAGCACACCCACTCCCGCCTCCAGAGGTAGGCGTGCCTACTTTGATCCTAGTGGACCCCGAAGTGGCCCCACGATTTGGCTCCAGCCCCTTTTAGCCACAGTCCTTGAGTAGCCCTACCCACCCAGAAGTTGGGCAGGAGACATGTTCTTCCATGCCCTTGAAAGATGGCCTGCAGACCTTGGTCCAAGCTGTGGACCATTTGAATCAGTTCCAGGCCCTCTCAGACACAGTCTGGGACTAATCCTGCCTTCCCAGGGACCTGTCCCGTGATGCTCCTTCAACTGCAAACTACAAGGCAAGGTTATACAGATCACAAAATATCAGATAGACATGATACCACCAAAGGACACTAATAAACTTCCAGCAACTCACCCCAAAGAAATGAAGATCTACAAACTGCCTAACAAAGAATTCAAAATAATCATCAGAAAGCAGCTCAATGAGATACAAGACAACACGGACAACGAAACAAAATCAGAAAAACAGTGTATGAATAAAATGAGAAGTTTAACACTTCTGAGCAGCCTTATTGAGATGCATCTCAGAACTTTCCACCCTAAGGACATTTTATGCATCCCTTTTTTGTCCTCTATTGCTCAAGATTAGCCTCACAGGCAGGTACTACTCCCCATACTCCACTATCAGAGTTATAATGCCCCGTGGATCCTCTGGGAACATCAAGGTTACCATGGGCAGGAAGTTTCAGGTAAGTGGTACAATCCCAGAGGAGGCCCTTTTACACCTGTTGGAAGCTGGACTCGCTCCTTACCTCACTGGCTGGAGAAAGAGGTGTGGCTGAGAGGATCTAAGTGTCACCCAAGACGTGTCCAACAGATTACGGCACATTTCTAATTACCACAGTCTCTAATAAAAGTGGATACAATCAAGATAAAAAGCTTTTGCACAGCAAAAGAAACAGTCAGCAACCAAAAGACAACCGACAGAATGGGAGAAGATATTTGCAAATGACATATCAGATAAAGGGCTAGTATCCAAAATCTATAAAGAACTTATCAAAGTCAACACCCAAAGAACAAATGATCCAATCAAGAAATGGGCAGAAGACATGAACAGACATTTTTCCAAAGAAGACATCCAAACGGCCAACAGACACATGAAAAAGTACTCAACATCACTCAGCATCAGGGAAATCCAAATCGAAACCTCAATGAGATACCACCTCACACCCGTCAGAATGGCTAAAATTAACAAGTCAGGGAACGACAGATGTTCGTGGGGATGCGGAGAAAGGGGAACCCTCCTACACTGTTGGTGGGAATGCAAGCTGGTGCAACCACTCTGGAAAACAGTATGGAGGTTCTTCAAAAAGTTGAAAATAGAGCTACCCTACAATCCAGCAATTGCACTACTGGGTATTTACCCCAAAGATAGAAATGTAGGGATCCAAAGGGGTACATGCACCCCGATATTTATAGCAGCAATGTCCACAATAGCCAAACTATGGAAAGAGCCAAGATGTCCATCAACAGATGAATGGATAAAGAAGATGTGGTACACACACACACACACACACACACACACACACACACACACACACACAATGGGATATTATGCAGCCATCAAAAAGAATGAAATCTTGCATGAATGAAAGAGGAGAGATCACAAGCAACACCAAAGAAATACAAACAATTATAAGAACATATTATGAGCAACTCTATGCCAGCAAATTAGATAACCTGGAAGAAATGGGTGCATTCCTAGAGATGTATCAACTACCAAAACTGAACCAGGAAGAAATAGAAAACCTGAACAGACCTATAACCACTAAGGAAATTGAAACAGTCATCAAAAATCTCCCAAGAAACAAAAGCCCAGGGCCAGATGGCTTCCCAGGGGAATTCTATCAGACATTTCAAGAAGAATTAATACCTATTCTCCTGAAACTGTTCCAAAAATAGAAATGGAAGGGAAACTTCCAAACTCATTTTATGAGGCCAGCATTACCTTGATCCCAAAACCAGACAAAGACCCCATCAAAAAAGAGAATTACAGACCAATATCCTTGATGAACATGGATGCAAAAATTCTCACCAAAATACTAGCCAATAGGATCCAACAGTACATTAAAAGGATTATTCACCACGACCAAGTGGGATTTATCCCTGGGCTGCAAGGCTGGTTCAACATCCGCAAATCAATCAACGTGATACAATACATTAACAAAAGAAAGAACAAGAATCATATGATCCTCTCAATAGATGCAGAAAAAGCATTTGACAAAGTACAACATCCTTTCTTGATCAAAACTCTTCAGAGTATAGGGATAGAGGGTACATACCTCAATATCATAAAAGCCATCTACGAAAAACCTACAGCGAATATCATTCTCAATGGGGAAAGGCTGAGAGCTTTTCCCCTAAGGTCAGGAACGCGGCAGGGATGTCCACTCTCACCACTGCTATTCAACATAGTATTAGAAGTCCTAGCCACAGCAATCAGACAACAAAAAGAAATCAAAGGCATCCAAATCGGCAAAGAGGAAGTCAAACTCTCACTCTTTGCAGATGATATGATACTGTATGTGGAAAACCCAAAAGACTCCACCCCAAAACTGCTAGAACTCATACAGGAATTCAGTAAAGTAGCAGGATATAAAATCAATGCACAGAAATCAGTGGCATTCCTATACACCAACAACAAGACAGAAGAGAGACAAATCAAGGAGTCTATCCCATTTACAATTGCACCCAAAACCATTAGATACCTAGGAATAAATCTAACCAAAGAGGCAAAGGATCTGTACTCAGAAAAACTATAAAATACTCATGAAAGAAATTGAAGAAGACACAAAGAAAATGGAAAAACGTTCCATGCTCATGGATTGGGAGAATCAACATTGTGAAGATGTCAATGCTACCTAGAGCAATCTACACATTCAATGCAATCCCCATCAAAATACCATCCACTTTTTTCAAAGAAATGGAACAAATAATCCTAAAATTTGTATGCAACCAGAAGAGACCCCGAATAGCCAGAGGAATACTGAAAAAGAAAAGCAAAGCTGGCGGCATCACAATTCCGGACTTCCAGCTCTATTACAAAGCTGTCATCATCAAGACAGTATGGTACTGGCACAAAAACAGACACATAGATCAATGGAACAGAATTGAGAGCCCAGAAATGGACCCTCAACTCTATGGTCAACTTATTTTTGACAAAGCAGGAAAGAATGTCCAATGGCAAAAAGACAGTCTCTTCAACAAATGGTGTTGGGAAAATTGGACAGCCACATGCAGAAGAATGAAACTGGACCATTTCCTTACACCACACACAAAAATAGACTCCAAATGGTTGAAAGACCTAAACGTGAGACAGGAGTCCATCCAAATCCTAAAGGAGAACACAGGTAGCAACCTTTTCGACCTTAGCCGCAGCAACTTCTTCCTAGAAACATCGCCAAAGGCACGGGAAGCCAGGGCAAAAATGAACTATTGGGATTTCATCAAGATAAAAAGCTTCTGCACAGCAAAAGAAACAGTCCACAAAACCAAAAGACAACCGACAGAATGGGAGAAAATATTTGCAAATGACATATCAGATAAAGGGCTAGTATCCAAAATCTATAAAGAACTTATCAAACTCAACACCCAAAGAACAAATAATCCAATCAAGAAATGGGCAGAAGACATGAACAGACATTTCTCCAAAGAAGACATCCAAATGGCCAACAGGCACATGAAAAAGTGCTCAACATCGCTCGGCATCAGGGAAATCCAAATCAAAACCTCAATGAGATACACCTCACACCCGTCAGAATGGCTAAAATTAACAAGTCAGGGAACGACAGATGTTGGCGGGGATGTGGAGAAAGGGGAACCCTCCTACACTGTTGGTGGGAATGCAAGCTGGTGCAACCCCTCTGGAAAACAGTATGGAGGTTCCTCAAACAGTTGAAATTAGAGCTACCGTTCGATCCAGCAATTGCACTACTGGGTGTTTACCACAAAGATACAAATGTAGGGACCCGAAGGGGTACGTGTACCCCAATGTTTATAGCAGCAATGTCCACCATAGCCAAACTGTGGAAAGAGCCAAGATGCCCATCGACAGATGAATGGATAAAGAAGATGTGGTATATATACACAATGGAATATTATGCAGCCATCAAAAGGAATGAGATCTTGCCATTTGCAACGACGTGGATGGAACTGAAGGGTGTTATGCTGAGTGAAATAAGTCAATCAGAGAAAGACATGTATCACATGACCTCACTGATATGAGGAATTCTTAATCTCAGGAAAGAAACTGAGTGTTACTGGAGTGGTTGGGGGTGGGAGGGATGGGGTGGCTGGGTGATAGACACTGGGGAGGGTATGTGCTACGGTGAGCGCTGTGAATTGTGCAAGACTGTTGAATCACAGATCTGTACTTCTGAAACAAATAATGCAACATATTTTAAGAAAAAAGAAAAAGAAGAAGATAACAGGAGAGGAAGAAAAGGGGAGTATGTCAGAGGGGGAGACGAACCATGAGAGATGATGGACTCTGAAAAACAAACTGAGGGTTCTAGAGGGGAGGGGGGTAGGGGGATGGGTTAGCCTGGTGATGGGCATTGAGGAGGGCACGTTCTGCATGGAGCACTGGGTGTTAGGAACAAACAATGAATCATGGAACACTGCACCAAAAACTAATGATGTAATATATGGTGATTAACATAACAATAAAAAATTAAAAAAAAAAAAAAAAAAGAATGAAATCTTGCCATTTGCAATGATGTGGATGGAACTGGAGGGTATTATGCTGAGCGAAATAAGTCAATCAGAGAAAGACATGTATCATATAACCTCACTGATATGAAGAATTCTTAATCTCAGGAAACAAAGTGAGGGTTGCTGGAGTGGTGGGGAGTGGGAGGGATGGGGTGGCTGGGTGATAGACATTGGGGAGGGTATGTGCTATGGTGACCGCTGTGAAGTGTGCAAGACTGTTGAATCATAGATCTGTACCTCTGAAACGAATAATACATCATATGTTAAAAAAGAAGAAGAAAAAGATAGCAGGAGGGGAAGAATGAAGGGGGGGAAATCGGAGGGGGAGACGAACCATGCGAGACTATGGACTCTGAAAAGCAAACTGAGGGTTCTAAAGGGGAGGGGGGTGGGAAGATGGGTTAGCCTGGTGATGGGTATCAAAGAGGGCACATTCTGCATGGAGCACTGGGTGTTGTATGCAAACAATGAATCATGGAACACTACATCAAAAACTAATGATGTAATGTATGGTGATTAACATAATAAAAAAAAAGTGGATACAAAAAAAAAAAAAAGATGGTTTTCTACTGCTGGCTATCCTCACACTTCTGTGCAATCCCCTCCTGGGGAAGATGCTCGGGAGTCTTATGTACAGTATCAGAATAGAAGGCTCCAGGCCCCTGCTTTCACTGTTTCTTTGGTGATGCAACCCACCCTGCTTGCAGAGTATGTGTGCCTTCCAGCCAAGAGCGTCATTCTCATTCTGAGGCTCAGTCCCAGTCCCTCCACACATATATGCTAACGTTTTGTTTGGAGTATTTTGCATTTATATTCATGAGAGAGAGTGGCTTTTAATTTTCCTTTCTTGTTTGTCCTTGACAGGGGTTTGGTATCAAGGTTATGCTGGCCTCACAGAATGAGTTGGGAAGTATTTTGACTTTTTTTCTGTCCTCTGGAAGAGAATGTAGAAGATTAGAGTTTTATCTTCCTTAAAAGTATCTGGAAAAATTCACGTATGAAGGCATTTTTGCCTGCAGTTTTCTCTGTTGGAGCATGTGAATTATGGATTCACTATCTTTAACAGACAGAGGGATATTTAAATTGTCCATTTTATTTCTTGGGCACAACTTTTTAGGTTGTGTTTTTCAAATAATTTTTTCAGTTCATTTAAATTTTCACCATGATTAGCAGAAAGTTTGTTGGAATATCCTCTTGTTATATTTTTGTCTTATTGATTGTATTGCATGTTTTCTATTTCATTAATTAATGCACTTTTCTTTTTTCCTTTCCCTTTTCCTTACTTTTGGTTTAATTTGTCATTTTTTAAGAGTTTCCTCGGGAAACTGAAGAAGTAGGCGATGGATGGATCATTAATATTTAGCCTGCCTTCTTTTGTAATATGTGCAAGTAAGGCTATCAGTTTGGACTAAGCTGCATCTCAATTTTGACCTACAGTATTTGGTTATCACTGCATTAAAATATGGCCTAATTTCCATTGAGATTTCTTTTTAGAAGGTACACTAATTAAATTCCACACCTTTCTAGGTTTTTACCTTTTTCTTAATTATTGATTTCTAGCTTAATTCAACTATACCCAAGGGACTTATTCTATAGGATTTAAATCCTTTGAGATTTGTTCAAAAACAATTTTTATGGCCCAGAATAAGTTTAAGTAAATACTTAAAGGTACGTTGGATAAGAATGCGGATTCTGTAGTTGTTGGGGGCAGGGTTTTATACAACCTACCCATTATATAAATATAAATTACACATTTACATATTTTGTCAAATTTGTTAACTTTGCTGTTAAAATCTTCTGTACGTTCATTGTTTTTTGCCTACTTCTTTAATGAGATACAGAGAAGCAGTTAAAACCCACTCACTCTGGTTGTGTTTCAATTTGGATTGTCTGTTTCTCCTATTGTTTCTGTCCATTTTTCTTTATATATTTGGAATCTCTGTTATTTGGTGCAGAAACTGTCAGGCTCACTATATACTATTTCCTTTCTCTCCAGGATCTTTGCCCCTTGAAGGCCTGGCTATCTTGAGTTTTTATCAGATAGCTTCAAGCAGTTAACACTTTCTGGTTGGTTTATTATAGAAATGCAGCAGTTACAGACCAAATGTGTCTCCCCAAAATTCATAGCTGAAGTCCTAACCCCCAATGTGATGGTACTTGGTGCCTTTTAGAAGTATTTAGGTTTGGATTAGGTCTTCAGAGTGGGCCCCTCATGATGGGATTAGTGCCCTTTTAAGAAGAGAAAGACAGAGAGATGTGCTCTCCACACAAACACATCAAGGAAAGGCTGCATGAGCACACAGCAAGAAGGTGGCTGCCTGCTAGCCAAAGCCGGCTCTCACCAGAAACGGAATCTGCCACCATCTTGATCTCAGACTTCCCAGCCACCAGAACTGCAAGAAATAAATGTCTATCATTTAAGACCTCTACGGTATTTTGTTACTGCAGCCCAAGTTGCCTAAGACATGAACTTTCCTAAACTGATTATACAATGAGCCACCCTGCTAGACTTAGTTCCTTTACCATGAGGTAGGACAACATCTTAGGTACAATTTGATCATCCAGAATTTCCTGGGGGTCAGGCTGTGTGTGGGACTTGACTTGTAATTGTTGGTTTCTTTGCCTTCCTCACTCTGCTTTCTCTCCCACCTCCCTGTTTTCTCCTGGTAGGCATCCCCTAATAAACCACTGGCACCTTATCATTGGCCAGGGCGTGCTTCTGGGAGAATCCACCTAACACAACACGTGATTACTTAACTCATGGTTTTCTCTGACCCCAAGAAATGAAGATCTACAAACTGCCTAAGGTTCATGTGAAATTTTCCTACCCCGCACTCTGAAAAGTATTAGATATACACAAAGAAAGGTATGTTATGTATTAATGATAGTTTTAAATTTTATGAATGTATTTTAATTGACCAAATTTGAGCCATTATATCAATTTCAGTAGGGATCATATCTGTAACTTGAATTCCTAGATTTTATGGCAGGTTAAGACATTTCCTAAGCCAGGAGCATGCTGTGTCTTTTCATTCGAGAGGACAGAGAAGAACAATCTGCCTTGACGTACCCTACTTACTTTCTTATTGAAGGGCCTTCAATTTTACTCACTCAACATGCTTTGAAAAAAATCTCCATTATTAGAGTGAGTTGGAAAGAAAAGATATCACCTATAGAGTAGTACAAATAAAGAGAGTGTATTGTCAGAGTTTAGAGATCCTTGAATTCAACCCCATACTTTTATAGGAAAGGAGAAAAAGAGGTAATTTCATTTCCCTAAGGCGACTCACAGCTTAGTATTATGATCTAGTTTCTGTGTTGCCAAAACCAGATTTTTTATCACTATAAATTGCTTAGGATTGGCTACTTGGCACATTCACTCAGATTACATTATCAGATTGATTTAGAGCTGAAGGAAGTGTGCTACAGGGAAGACAAAGACGATGAAGAGAAGATAGAGGCAAGAACAGGACTCTGGCAGGAGAAATGAGAAGAGAATGGAACATACCCTTACGGAAGGAGCCCAGAGGGGAGGGCAACATCCGAAGTAAAGAGAGAGCCAAGCGGCCAGGTGGACAGTCACCTCTAGTGTGAAGTCAAGTGACTCAAAGAAGAGTGGAAGTGATTCTGTATGAATCACAGAAATGGCAGCAAACTCTCCTCTGTTTTAATGAGCACAGGATATACATATATGGAGAAATAAGATATAAATCTTCACTCATTTTTATTCCACCTTCTCAAGGCCAGCATACAAAATATAATCTATAAGCACAGATGACACACCATGGACCATAAAATTGATGTAGGACTTCATTTTCCAAAACTTTATCAAAATGTTAATCTCTTTGGAAGTTCTTTTTTAACTTCATAAACCAATTTCCAATTCCTAAAAAAAGTAAAATATTTTAAGTAAAATCATCAGATCACCCTAGTTCACAGGCTTTGACTAAGGATATAGGAGAACGTTTTATCTTTACTTCAAGCTAATAATGAACATACGAAATATAACTATAATTCCTGTTTTGCTTTAAAATTAATCAGGAAGAAATCCACTCTTCCTACCAGAGTTATATGGAAGCCCAAATTTCCCTTTGTAATGTATGCATTTGGTCCTGTGAGGTTTGCTAAACTGCAGTTAATGAGCAGGACACACTTTGAAACTGTTTAACATTCTCTTGGAACTGTGCTTTTCTTGTGGTCAAACCAGAGCCAAGATCATTTTCAATAGAGCCAATACCATTTCAGCATCATCCCTATTCTTCCAATAGAAAATGAGGAAATTAAAGGGGTGTCTGGGTGGCACAGTTGGTTAAGCATCTGACTTTTGGTTTCGGCTCAGGTTGTCATCTCAGGGTCGTGGGATGGAGCCCCACTTGGAACCCTCATCAGGCTCTGCCCTCAGCCCCGAGTCTGCTTAGGATGCTCTCACCCTCTCCCTCTGCCCCTTTCCCCTGCACATGCATGCACATGCTTTCTCAAATAAATAAATAAATCTTAAAATTAAAAGGAAAGAAAATTAGGAAATTCGTGCACAGTGGTTATTTTTTTTTTCCATCCTTAAATGAGTTAAGAGGTAGCAGTGATTTAAACCCAAGAAGGGTGACTTGGTCTCAGATATGTCTAACACTGAAGTGTCTGCTTTTCATCTAAAATTTTATGATCCACTGGAGAGAGAGAGTATGAGCGTAGGTTAGCTAAGGTTCAAGTGTGTTAGGAATGCTTGTGTTCTGTGACTACAGGGGTAACTCTCAGGGATCTGACTATTCAGGGATTTATTTGGGTTTAAATGCTCTCATCTCACTGTTAAGAACTGTATATCTCCTAATCCCGGAGATAAATTAGGGCAGGAGACAGAAGAATCAGGCAGAGCTGCATGCACAGCCCGAATCAGCATGGAGGTGTATGCCCCTTGCAATTTTGATAATTATTCAGGTGCCAAGGGCTTACTCGGGCACATCAGATTCTGGGTGTAATGGGGAATCAGGTGATACAGAAGCAAATAAACTGCTGGCATCTTTTGTTCTCTAACACATACAAGAAAAGGCCATCCCTAATGCACCCAATCCGTGTTCTTCTCAGTCAGGAAGTTTGCCCACCCCATTTCTGGTCCTGGGGACATCTCAGGACACTCCTGACCCACACCAACGAGGGTGCCAACGAGGCTCCCCTTTGCTTAGGCTTGAGTTTTTCCAGTGCTGTGCAAAATTCATCTCTTACTCTTTTCCTCATAAAGTATTGGTTATTAAGTGCATTAATGTTATCATTTTTAAAATGTGATAATTATAAAAGATTTTATGCAATATGTTTAACCGCAGGAAACATTCACCTCTTCTGTCCTCTTCAGCACTGACACGCATCATGCATACCTTGGGGATTTAGCTTTTGGGTTTTAATTTAGGCATAATAGTTGTATGTGAACAAGTACAATGATTTAGGGCAGTAAAAATCACCAAATAACTCTGTATAGAATATCATAATTATTCTCATTAAAAGTACATCCAAAAATGGGAGTTCTCTCTGTCAATTAACCAAATATGCTAATTTCTCTACAGATAGATGCTTCATTTTAACAGCAAATTCTATAGGCATGGGGAAAACATTGCTCCGCAAGCATTTAGAGTAGAAGGGTTTAGCGGCAGTTAAAAAAACTGACAGTGGGAAAATAGAGACAAACATTCAACTTTCTAGCAAAACAGGATGTATTTTGATCTTACAGAATAGATGAGAGAAAACTTGCAGTATTTTTCAGTTATGGAAGCAATCTGCTATATAAATAAATACATGTACATATATATGTTTGCACTCATACATATAAGTATTTTATTTTTGCTCTGCGTAATAACTTTATTTACTGCTTTATTATTTTACAGGTAGACACAAGTATATCAGTTTGCAATAAACCATTTCCTAGGTTTCCTGAGTACATGAAAATAAAAACTGTCATTTGGATTACATTGCAGCATAAAGAACAGTTCTACTTATGTGGCTTCCTTATATTCTGTCCTAAGTACACACTTGGACTATCAAATGGTGCACTAGAGCCTGTCTGAAGTTGACATTGACAACAGTAACATTAGTTGCCCATCATAATTCAAAGGACACTGAAACTGCAACAATATGTATTATATAAGGGCAGAGAGAGGCTGAATTCCATTACGTAGCCAGTATTAACAGTGCTGAGTTTTTGTTTGTCTGTGTGGTTTACCACTGCATCTGGATTACACTTCTCTGAGCTATGATATCTTTCAGGTTCAAATGGAGAGGCATCTTCCCAGTACAAACAAGTATGGAAAAGAAGTCATTTACTCGACGGCACTTGTATGAGGTTCCCAGGGCTGCTATCACTGAATATCACTAACTGGGCAGCTTAAAACAACAGAACTTATTCTCTCACAGTTTTGGAGGCTGGAAGTCCAAAACCGCGGTGTCGGCAGGTCCATGCTCCTCCCTCTGGAGGTTCAGAGAAGACTCTTCCCCTGACTTCTCCTAGCCTCTGGTAGTTGACAGCAATACAAACATTTCTTGGTTTGTGGCCATAGCATTCCAATTTCGGCTTCCATTTCTACACCTTCCATTTCCACATGGCCTTCTTCTCTTGGTCTCTTCTGTCTCGGTGTGTCTCCAAATCTCATTCTCTTTAGAAGGCCTGATGTGGAGCTCACCGGCCCTAAGCCACTATGACCTAATCCCATATGACCTTAACTTGATCTTACCGCAGAGACCGTATGTCCAAATAGAGTCACATTCATAGGTATCAGGGTGAGAACTTGAATACATCCTTTCGGGGGACACACACAACTCAACCCACAACAGCACTCCAGTGGTAAAATTAAATTAAAATACCTTCAAAAAATTTTCATTTTTCTTCCTCCCTCCTGGGAGACTCATCACATGCAATATCTTTTCCTGGTCTCCTTCTCCCACCACGGGAATAACGAGGCCTCCTTATTTTCACAGTTAACCATGGCATTTACCTCACAGATGGAGAACAGCAGCTGGATGAGCTTGATTCTTTGTTTCCTGTTTGTCTGTTCTTTGGCTCTCAGTTTTCTAGATTCCACAGGGAAGAGGTCACTCTATCTGTGTTTCTGGGATGCTGTGACCTTTATTTGTTGATTTCGTTTATTTATACATGACCTCCTGACTTGACTAAACACCCTTCCACAGCCTGATCTAAACATACAACAAGGAGGGAAACCTGGGTGCCTCAGTCAGTTAACAAATTGCCTTTGGCTTGGGTCATGATCACAAGGTCCTGGGATCGAGTCCCACATCAGGCTCCCTGATGAGCAGGGAGCCCGCTTGAGCAGGAAGTCCGCTTCTCCCTCTCCCTGTCTCCCACTCATGCTCTCTCTTGCTCTCTAATAAATAAATAAAACCTTTAAAAATAAATAAATAAACTACAAGAAATGTTGACAGTAGAAATAATATATAGCCTTTAATAAATCACTCAAAATCTGACATTCCTTTGTAAACACTTGATGTAATTAAGAGGAAAGAAAAAAGAAAAAATGTAATCAAGTAGGTTGACAACCAGCGAAAGATAATTAAAATGATCCTGTTTTGTTTCTCCATTTCATTAACATGCAAATGAGATTCATGAAGTTTGATATTGTGGTTCACCAAGAGCCACAGAAACGAATTAAGAATGAAAATGAGTCTCACTGATGGAGACTTGTGATGAGTCTATAAATTAATGTAAAATATGATTCGATCCAATTAATAACATATATATTTTGTGTGATTTATTGCATCTCAACAAATGAAATAAAGATACATAGTTAAATTAAATTTTGTATCCTTCCACGGGCCAAATCTTAGGAAAGCTCTTACTACTCAAATAGAGCCGTGGTAAATGTAAAACCCTGCCCTACTTTGAAAAGGAATGTAATAAGATGGAGACCTCACTGTAAGATCAGTGTTGTGATGTCAGCATTCCTGCTGGGAGAACCATGTAGACAAGAGCTGGACTGGTCTCCAGAGGGGTTAGGAGAGCTCACTTGCCTATGGTCAGTCAAGAATTCAGAACTGCAAATAGGGAGAGAGAGTCCAGTGTGACCATTAACCCTCACTACAAGGCAAATAAAAGTCAAACAAGCTGTGTCTACACAAATGTATTCAAGGCTCCTCAAATTCCCCATTTGATACAAGGATCTCCGTGCTTGCTCTCCCACTGATGCTTTCACACCCACAAACACACATAAGGGATTGTCTCAAATAAGAGGAGATATCATTTTAAAATAAACTTAAATTTTAGGTCATGCTAAAGTGTTAGATATTTATCATGTGTACCAGATGGCAAACTACAGACAGACACACACATGTATGATCTATTTGTTATGGCCAACGTTCATTGTGCTCAGGCATTACAACAGTACCGAGGATAACATCAAGGAGAAAAATGAAAAGAAGTGGCTGACATATGGCATGCTAGAAGGGGATAATAAATGAGCAAATCACGGTTTCAATAATATATGATGTCGGTGTCTATTTTTTCATGGTTGCTAAAAATGTCTTCTGTGTTAGGATTGCCAAGCCTCTTTCCATAGAATGTAAATGCAGATGGCTTTTGCCTTAGCGTATTATGGAAAGGGGCCACGATGATGCTGTCTCTAAGTGCACAGAGTTTTGAAATTCTCTCCTACTTCAATAGTAGGTTGCCTTTTAATTATCTGCACTTTCCTTTAAACATATTCAAGCAATCAAACACAACCTACCAAAGAGATTGTCAACAATATGAACTGAGTATTCCTAAAGGAGCACAAAACTTCTTAAGTTCCCCTTCCCTCCACAGAAGAGAAAATCATGTCACCTACATTGAGAATTAAACAAATTGAGGGATTCTTATTTTTAAATAACTACCATCTTTGAAAATTACTTCTTCTTGCAAGCTTCCTATTTAATTTGAAATAGTTAATTAAATTTTCATGGCTACTGTATACATAATGATTGTATATCGTTGTAGAAAGGTTTATTTTATAAGAGATATATAAAGCTAACCATACTGAAGGAATTCAGTTCCTTCGGTGATGAAATGATGATACAGGATTTTAAAATAGGATGTGACCCTTTGCCATTCCAGAACCAGTCCTACAGGTCTTATACTTCCCATGAGTTCCAGCCATTCGTTGATTGAGACATGTACTTTCTTTCACAATATATCACTTATGATGATTTTATTACAAAAGAATGGAAAATTAATGAGATTAATCATGAACCAATCAGAAGGAAAAAAGCAAACTTACCATCTCTTCGATTTAGCCTTGCAAATCTGGCACCATGACTGCTAGAAAGTTCAGAAGAACTGCTGAATGATGCCTGAGGCAAGGCAGACCCCAGAGGCTCATCACAATCATCTGCCAAAAGGGAAAAGCCACATTCAGGTTAGGACAGTGCTCACAGCTTTCTTGGAACCAACAGCTCAAATAAACAAACAAAAAATACCAGGATCTCTAACAATATGCCCACTGCTTAGATGCAATTTTCTATTAGAGGTCTAATAAGTTCACTAAGAAAAGAAAAAGAATTTAAAGAGAATATGAAAATAGGGAGGAAAAATCTCACAGAAATTATAAAATAATATAATATCTTGAGGTAGAAAAAAGGTTTCTCTAAGCAAGAAAAATATGTAATCAATATATTGAATTTATAAATAAATGTATATAAGGAAAGGTTTATATAAATTAAACTATATTAAATTTAAGAAATTATGGTTGCCAAAAGACACGTAAAGAGAAACATCACCTGTGGAAAGTATGTACAAAACAGCATATGATTAGTATTCTAAATTAAGGAAACTGAAATAAAATAAAGAAAAACGGGCACCTGGGTGGCTCAGTTGGTTGAGCGTCCAAGTCCTAGTTTCAGCTCAGGTCATGATCTCATGGGTCATGAGATCAAGCCCTGGGTCAGGCTCTACACTCAGCAGGGACTATGCTTGAAGATTCTTTCCCCCTGCCCCACCCCCAATTTGCACACACTCACTTTCTCCTCTAAAATAAATAAATATTTTTTAAAAAATAAAAGAAAATAAAAACTACCTTTATTTTTTTAAAGATTTTTTATTTATTTTTTTATAGATACAGACACAGCGAGAGAGGGAACACAAGCAGGGGGAGTGGGAGAGGGAGAAGCAGGCTTCCCGCCGAGCAGGGAGCCCGATGTGGGGCTCGATCCCAGGACCCTCGGATCATGACCTGAGCCGAAGGCAGACACTTAACGACTGAGCCACCCAGGCACCCCTATTTTTTTTTAAGATTTTATTTATTTATTTGACAGAGAGAGACACAGCAAGAGAGGGAACACAAGCAGGGGGAGTGGGAGAAGGAGAAGCAGGATTCCCGCCGAGCAGGGAGCCTGATGCAGGGCTCAATCCCAGGACCCTGGGATCATGACCTGACCCGAAGGCAGACGTTTAACGACTGAGCCACCCAGGCGCCCCTAAAAACTACCTTTAAATCAGTTAGAAAACACACTTGGAAAAATAGCACAAGGGAAGACCAGAGAGCTCACAGAACAGAACCTATACAAACTGATGCTCTAACTCATCAGTAAAAAGAAGTGTAAATCAAGACTACAATTGGATACTATTTTACAGACAGTATATTCGCAATATTTTAGAATTCTTACAACACCAGATCACCCACAGAATGTAGGCCAAGAGAAGCTCCAACAAGGGGCTAGTGGGAGTGTAAATTTGAGCACCTAGTTTAAAAACCAATTTGTCATTAGCTTCTGCATTTTTCCATACCCCACCGTTCCTCAATTCCACTGATACATATGTCATCTTGGGCAGAGTATCCCTAGGATAAACCACTGGTCTCAAGGAGTTTGCCTTTCTAACCCAAAATGTGATACAAATACTAGTATTTTCTCTGTCCCATGAAAAGAGAAATGTTGGGAAACATAAACCTAGAGAAACTCCTGCATTTGTGCACCAGGAGACGTGCAGTTTCCATCAAAACTGCTCATAATAGGAAAGAATCGTTCAAAACTCAAACATCCAATGACCATAGAACAGAGCAATAAATCGTAGTACTCTTCACAATGGAATAATATACAGCAGTACAAAGGAAATACACCAATGCACACCAAAGATAATGCTTGGATCTTAACACAAAATTTTTAGTGAAAAAAATTCAAACTATAAAAGACCATACAATTAATTCATATTTGATAGTTTTGAGTATCTTAAAAATAAGCAAAGCTGGAAGAGGAGCAAGATGGTGGAGGAGTAGGAGACCTAAATTTCATCTGGTCCCAGGAATTCAGCTGGATAGGGATCAAACCATTCTGAACACCTATGAACTCAACAGGAGATCGAAGAAAAGAATAGCAGCAACTCTCTGAACAGAAAAGCAATCACTTTCTGGAAGGTAGGACATGCGGAGAAGTGAATCCGAGGGAGTATTTGGGAATATAGATGGCAGGGGAGGGGGCCTCCCTCAGCCGCTACTGGCAAGTGATAGAGCTGCAGAGCACAAAATCGTAACTTTTAGAATCTGCTCCACTGAGGGACTTTGCTCCAGTGGCTAAGCAGGGGGTGAAACCCTTGCTGGGACAGTGTGGTCTCAGGACCCTCAGGGTCACAGAAAGACGAGGGGTGCCTGAGTGCAGCAGAGCTCCCAGGTATAGGAGCAGGGAAGCCGGCTGCAGAGACGGAGCCAAGGCGTGGACTCTCAGCTCGGGGTTGTCATAAACCGTGATCCGCGGCACAGTCGGGCCACTGCTCCTCCAGCAGGGACCCAACAAGCGGCAGATCCAGGGAGACTCCCCTTCCTCCCCCCCCGGGAGGAGTGGCCCGGGAGCACACCACAGGGATCTGCTGGGTTTGGAGACTCCACACGGGGTCAGGTGCCATAAACAGAAACACTGGGTCACAGGCCGGGTGAGCACGGAGTGCAGCCGGACACCAGGGAGACGGGAGTGATTGCTTTTCTCTGGGGGCGCACTGAGGAGCGGGGCCCTGAGTTTTCGGCTCCTCCAGGTGGACACTGGGAGGCCACCATTTTCACTCTCGTCCTCCAAAGCTGTACGGAAAGCTTGCAGGGAACAAAAGCTCCCGAGAGCAAACCCGAGCAGATGACTTAGTGGGGACCTGCAAGGGCGGAGCAATTCCGCCGCTGGCAAAGACATTTGGGAAACACGGCAACAGGCCCCTCCCCCAGAAGATCAGCAAGAACAGCCAGCCGAGACCAAGTTTACCGATCAATGAGAATAGCAGAACTCCAGCGCTAGGGGATTACTGCACATAGAATTCATGGCTTTTTTCCCATGATTCTTTAGACTTTCACAGTTAATTTTTTTAATTTTTTTTGAATTTTTCTTTTTCCCTTTTTCAACAAACATCTTATCAATCCTTTTTTAAAAAATCTTTTTTATTTTTCATATTTAGAGTCATATTATAATCCTCCATAGTAAGTAGTTAACCTTATTTTTGGTATATCTATATAGATAGATAGATAGATACATATATACACACCCACACACGTAAATATATATATATACAAAAGTTATTTTCTCTTTAAAATTTTGGGAGACAGTTCCTTCTAACGGACCAAACTATACCCTAAATCTCTAGTGTATGGATTTGTTCTAGTATCCTGCCTGATCACATTCTCTCCCTTTTTTTTTTAATTCCTCTTCTTTCTTTTTTCAACCAATTTCTTCTCTTTTCAATTCCTTTTATAAAATCTTTTATAATTATCATCTTTACAGTCATATTTCATCCCTTCGTCATATTTACGCTTATTTTTGTACACTCAAAGTAGTTCTTTCTTTAAAATTTTGGGAGGCACTTTCTTCTAATAGACCACAATACGCCCAATATCTAGTGTGTGGCACTGACCTATGCACTGGCCTGATCATATTTGATCATATTCTGGGGTTTTTTTTTAATCTTTTTCTTTTTCTTTTTTCTGTATTTCCCTTTCTTTTCCCCCAATTTCAGGTCTCTTCTGATTGTTTAGTGTATATTTTTCTGGGGTTGTTGTCACCCTGTTAGCATTTTGTTCTCTCATTCATCTATTCTCCTCTGGACAAAATGACAAGATGGAAAAAATCACCTCAAAGAAAAGAACAAGAGGCAGTACTGACTGCTAGGGACCTAATCAATACCGACATTAATACGATGTCAGAACTAGAGTTCAGAATGATGATTTTGAAGATACTAGCTGGGCTTGAAAAAAGCATGGAAGATATTAGAGAAATCCTTCCTGGAGGAATAAAAGAACTAAAATCTAACCAAGTCGAAATCAAAAAGGCTATTAATGAGGTGCAATCAAAAATGGAGGCTCTAACTGCTAGGATAAATGAGGCAGAAGAGAGAATGAGTGATATAGAAGACGAAATAATGGAAAATAAAGAAGCTGAGAAAAAGAGAGAGAAACAACTATTGGATCATGAGGGCAGAATTCGAGAGATAAGTGATACGATAAGACGAAACAATATTAGAATAATTGGGATCCCAGAAGAAGAAGAAAGAGAGAGAGGGGCAGAAGGTATAGTGGAGCAAACTATAGCAGAGAACTTCCCTAATGTGGGGAAGGAAACAGGCATCAAAATCCAGGAGGCACAGAGAACCCCCCTCAAAATCAATAAAAATAGGTCAACACCCGACATCTAATAGTAAAACTTACGAGTCTCAGAGACAAAGAGAAAATCCTGAGAGCACCTCGGGACAAGAGATCGGTAACCTACAATGGTAGAAACATTAGATTGGCAACAGACCTGTCCCCAGAGACCTGGCAGGCCAGAAAGGACTAGCATAATATATTCAGAGCACTAAATGAAAAACACATGCAGCCAAGAATACTATATCCAGCTAGGCTATCATTGAAAATAGAAGGAGAGATAAAAAGCTTCCAAGACAAACAAAGATTAAAGGAATTTACAAACACAAAACCAGCCCTCCAAGAAATATTGAAAGGGGTCCTCTAAGCAAAGAGAGAGCCTAAAAGTAAAACAGACCAGAAAGGAACACAGACAATATTCAGTAACAGTCACCTTACAGACAATACAGTGTCACTAAATTCATACCTTTCAATAGTTACCCTGAATGTAAATGGGCTAAATGCCCCAATCAAAAGACACAGGCTATCAGATTGCATAAAAAAAACAAGACCCATTGATATGCTGTCTGCAAGAGACTCATTTTAGACCCAAAGACACCCCAGATTGAAAGTGAGGAGGTGCAAAAACATATACCATGCTAATGGACACCAAAAGAAAGCTGGGTGGCAGTCCTTATATCAGACAAATTACACTTCAAACCAAAGACTATAATAAGAGACAAGGAAGGACACTATATCCTACTTAAAGGGTCTATCCAACAAGAAGATCTAACAATTGTAAATATCTATGCCCCTAACGTGGGAGCAGCCAATTATATAAGCCAATTAATAACAAAAGCAAAGAAACACATCGACAATAATACAATAATAGTAGGGGACCTTAACACCCCCCTCACTGAAATGGACAGATCATCTAAGCAAAAGATCAACAAGGAAATAAAGACTTTAAATGACAAACTGGACCAGATGGACGTCACAGTTATATTCAGAACATTCCATCCCAAAGAAACAGAATACACATTCTTCTCTAGTGCCCATGGAACATTCTCCAGAACAGATCACATCCTAGGTCACAAATCAGGTCTCAACCAGTACCAAAAGACTGCGATCATTCCCTACATATTTTCAGACCACAATGCTTTGAAACTAGAACTCAGTCACAAAAGGAAAGTCAAAAAGAACTCAAATACATGGAGGCTAAAGAGCATCCTACTAGAGAATGAATGAGTCAACCAGGAAATTAAAGAAGACTTAAAAAAATTCATGGAAACCAATGAAAATGAAAACACAACTGTTCAAAATCTTTGGGATACAGCAAAGGCACTCCTAAGAGGAAAGTATATAGCAACAAAAGCCTTTCTCAAGAAACAAGAAAGGTCTCAAATACACAACCTAACACTACACCTAAAGGAGCTGGAGAAAGAACAGCAAGTAAAGCCTAAACCCAGCAGGAGAAGAGAAAAAATAAAGATCAGAGCAGAAATCAATGAAATAGAAACCAAAAGAACAGTAGAACAGATCAACGAAACAAGGAGCTGGTTCGTTGAAAGAATTAACAAGATTGATAAACCTGGCCAGACTTACCAAAAAAGAAATGACCCAAATAAATAAAATCATGAATGAAAGAGCAGAGATCACAACCAACACCAAAGAAATACAAACAATTATAAGAACATATTATGAACAACTCTATGCCAGCAAATTAGATAACCTGGAAGAAATGGGTGCATTCATAGAGATGGATAAACTACCAAAACTGGAAGAAATAGAAAACCTGAACAGACCTATAACCACTAAGGAAATTGAAGCAGTCATCAAAAATCTCCCAACAAACAAAAGCCCAGGGCCAGATGGCTTCCCAGGGGAATTCTACCAAACATTTAAAGAAGCATTAATACCTATTCTTCTGAAAATGTTCCAAAAAATAGAAATGGAAGGAAAACTTCCAAACTCGTTTTATGAGGCCACCATTACCTTGATCCCAAAACCAGACAAAGACCCCATCAAAAAGGAGAATTACAGACCAATATCCTTGATGAACACGGATGCAAAATTTCTCACCAAAATACCAGCCAATACGATCCAACAGTACATTAAAAGGATTATTCACCAAGACCAAGTGGGATTTATCCCTGCGCTGCAAGGTTGGTTCAACATCCACAAATCAATCAATGTGATACAATACATTAATAAAAGAAAGAACAAGAACCATATGATCCTCTCAACAGATGCAGAAAAGCATTTGACAAAGTACAGCATCCTTTCTTGATCAAAACTCTTCAGAGTATCGGGATAGAGGGGACATACCTCAATATCATAAAAACCATCTATGAAAAACCGACAGTGAATATCATTCTCAATGGGGAAATATTGAGAGCTTTCCCACTAAGGTCAGGAACAAGGCAGGGATGTCCACTATCAGCACTGCTATTCATTATAGTATTAGAAGACCTAGCCACAGCAATCAGACAACAAAAAGAAATCAAAGGCATCCAAATCAGCAAAGAAGAAGTCAAACTCTCACTCTTTGCAGATGATATGATACCTTATGTGGAAAACCCAAAAGACTCCACCCCAAAACTGCTAGAACTCATACAGAAATTCAGTAAAGTGGCTGGATATAAAATCATCCACAGAAATCAGTGGCATTCCTATATACCAACAATAAGACAGAAGAAAGAGAAATTAAGGAGTCGATCCCATTTACAATTGCACCCAAAACCATAAGATACCTAAGGAATAAATCTAACCAAAGAGGCAAAGGATCTGTACTCAGAAAACTATAAAATACTCATGAAAGAAATTGAAGAAGACACAAAGAAATGGAAAAACGTTCCATGCTCATGGATTGGAAGAACAAACATTGTGAAGATGTCAATGCTACCTAGAGTAATCTACACATTCAATGCAATCCCTATCAAAATACCACCAACTTTTTTCAAAGAAATGGAGCAAATACTCCTAAAATTTGTATGGAAGCAGAAAAGACCCTGATAGCCAGAGGAATGTTGAAAAAGAAAAGCAAAGCTGGCGGCATCACAATTCTGGACTTCCAGCTCTATTACAAAGCTGTCATCATCAAGACAGTATGGTACTGACACAAAAACAGACACATAGATCAATGGAACAGAATAGAGAGACCAGAAATGGACCCTGAACTCTATGGTCAACTCATCTTTGACAAAGCAGGAAAGAATGTCCAATGGCAAAAAGACAGTCTCTTCAACAAATGGTGTTGGGAAAATTGGACAGCCACATGCAGAAGAATGAAACTGGACCATTTCCTTACACCACACACAAAAATAGACTCCAAATGGTTGAAAGACCTAAATGTGAGACAGGAGTCCATCAAAATCCCAAAGGAGAACACAGGCAGCAACCTCTTCAATCTGAGCCGCAGCAACTTCTTCCTAGACACATCACCAAAGGCAAGGGAAGAAAGGGCAAAAATGAACTATTGGGATTTCATCAAGATAAAAAGCTTTTGCACAGCAAAAGAAACAGTCAACAAAACCAAAAGACAACCGACAGAATGGGAGAAGATATTTGCAAATGGTATATCAGATAAAGGGCTAGTATCCAAAATCTATAAAGAACTTATCAAACTCAACACCCAAGGAAAAAATAATCCAATCAAGAAATGGGCAGAAGACATGAACAGACATTTCTGCAAAGAAGACATCCAGATGCCAACACACACATGAAAAAGTGCTCAACATTGCTCAGCATCAGGAAAATCCAAATCAAAACCTCAATGAGATACCACCTCACACCAGTCAGAATGGCTAAAATTAACAAGACAGGGAACGACAGATGTTGGCAAGGATGCGGGGAACCAGGGAACCCTCCTACACTGTTGGGGGGAATGCAAGCTGGTGCAGCCACTCAGGAAAACAGTGTGGAGGTTCCTCAAAGTTGAAAATGGACCTATCATACGATCCAGCAAATGCACTACTGGGTATTTACCCCAAAGATACAAATGTAGGGATCCGAAGGGGTACATGCACCCCGATGTTTATAGCAACAATGTCCACAGTAGCCAAACTATGGAAAGAGCCAAGATATCCATCAACAGATGAGTGGATAAAGATGTGGTGTATATATATACAATGGAATATTATGCAGCCATCAAAAGGAATGAGATCTTGCCATTTGCAACGACGTAGATGGAACTGGAGGGCGTTATGCTGAGTGAAATAAGTCAATCAGAGAAAGACATGTATCATATGACCTCACTGATAGGAGGAATTCTTAATCTCAGGAAACAAACTGAGGGTTGCTGGAGAGGTGGCGGGTGGGAGGGATGGGGTGGCTGGGTGATAGACATTGGGAAGGGTATGTGCTATGGTGAGCACTGTGAACTGTGTAAGACTGTTGAATCACAGACCTGTACCTCTGAAACATATAATATGTATGTTTAAGGGCGCCTGGGTGGCTCAGTTGGTTAAGCGACTGCCTTCAGCTCAGGTCATGATCCTGGAGTCCCGGGATCAAGTCCCACATCGGGCTCCCTGTTCAGCAGGGAGTTTGCTTCTCCATCTGACCCTCTTCCCTCTCGTGCTCTCTATCTCTCATTCTCTCTCTCTCAAATAAATAAATAAAATCTTTAAAAAAAAAAAAAATAATATGTATGTTTAAAAAAAAAAAAGAAGATAGCAGGAAATGAATAATGAAGGGGGGGAAATCGGAGGGGGAGATGAACCATGAGAGACTATGGACTCTGAGAAACAAACTGAGGGTTCTAGAGGGGAGGGGGGTAGGGGGATGGGTTAGCTCAGTGATGGGTATAAAAGAGGGCACGTTCTGCATGGAGCACTGGGTGTTATATGCAAACAATGAATCATGGAACACTATATCAAAAACTAATTATGTAATGTATGCTGATTAACATAACATAATAAAATAAATAAAAATGTAATGCTTAAAAACAAAATTAAAAAAATAAGCAAAGCTAAGCAATGTGTTTTTTAGCAATAAACGTGATTTTTAAAAAACTTAAAAAAAATGAAAAGCATAAAATTCAGGATACTAGTTACTTCTGGAGGAAGGCAAAGTGTGTATAGTATGTGTACATATATGCATGTATATGTCAACATGCACATAAGGATATATACGAAAGTATACACCTGTCTATCATCTCTCCTTTTATGTTATCACATATAAAATTAAAAAATAAGGCACAAAGAGAGAGGGAAAATATAAAAATCTCATGGTGACCATGATATACATATATGCTTATTTTATTCAGCTAGTTCTTCATTCCATGCAATCTTTTATATTTGTCTCTTTTTTTTAAGATTTTATTTATTTATATGACAGAGAAAGACACAGCAAGAGAGGGAACACAAGCAGGGGGAGTGGGAGACGGAGATGCAGGCTCTCCGCTGAGCAGGGAGCCCAATGCGGGCTCAATCCCAGGACCCTAGGATCATGACCTGAGCCGAAGGCAGACATTTAACAACTGAGTCACCCAGGCACCCCTATTTGTCTTTTATTTTATACAATTAAGTTGTTGCCATTTTTCACTCTAATCAGAAAAATATTTCTCTCATATTTAGGATTTAACATAATTGTTAATTAAAAATCATGCAGGGTTATTGTCCCAATTTTTTAATTAACAATAAGCAATTTAATTTAAATTAAATTAATGTAGGAATTATCTAGATTCCTCTGAAATTTTATGAAGCTTATTCTGCCTGAACAGTTTTTTTTAAGTCATTAGTAGTTTCATTGCTTAAGTATTCAAACTACAGTATTTTTTGCAGTCCTGCTATTTGAAATGTGTTTTTCTTTAAAGCTAAATGTCTAAAGTATAAGAGACAAGTAAAAAATTTACCAACTTAACATTGGCATGCCTTTCAGATGTATTTGCCTGAGATAGCATTTTACTTTTTAAGACTGTCTCACTTTCATTTACAGTCCGCTTTTTCTTCCTTTACACCTTAAATTGTTTAGCTAACTCTTCAGACAGACTTGATAACTGGCCCACGGTTCCTGCATGTCTATTGATTGGCTTAAGTACTGACACTGCCGATCTGGTGGTAATTCAAGTATTAAGGAGTGCAGACGTAAAGAGACACACAATCTATGGAGTGACGAAGGGAGTTCTGATTATGCCGAACCATGAACAACTACCAAAATGCTTTAGTACACTGTGGAAAGGGCCTTGTGTGCGTCTGCAGGTACAAAGAGTGCATTATCTCTATGGGGAGGAGGCATGTGTAGGTATGTGTTTACCAGAAGCACCCTCACTTTTGAATCATTATCAGTATTCAGGTGTAAGTGTGACCAAAAAAAAGATGTTTAACTGCAATTCACAATCAATTATGCAGATTCAAATCGATGTTTCAGATGTAAAATGCCTCTCCAGTGCAATCACTCTTGAAGGCATATATTTACTGCTCATTTGTTTTTGCCATTATAAACTGAGAATCAATACTGTTCTATTTTTAGCTTAACATGGGGTTAAAATAAGAGAAGGGGTGTTTATTTCATTTAAGGGGAAAAAGACAGGAGATATGAGAAATGGGTCAGGGAGGCTTCTGGTATTTGGTAAAGTTCCAGTTATTGGTCTGGGTAGTGATTACATGACATTATTAAGTTTTACCATGAGCATACACATTTCCCTATGACCTACTACTGTGTGTTTATTTAGCAATAAAATATTCTAAAGTTATTCTTACAGAAAACTAATAATAACAAACACATATTCAGTGAGTACTCTGTGCTAAGAACTTACAACCATTTCACATAGTTATTAATCCTTACCACTCCCCTCTTTGAGATACCAATATTACTGTTATTTTACAGATAAGGTAACTGACATACAGACTTTGGTTAATTTGCTTGTCTCACTGTAGCGGAACCATGATGTTTAAAAAGCAAGCTGGGCTCTAGAATCCAGTATGGAAGAACGCCATAACTACAATTACTATTTCTTTAGGTTTGGAGTATAGGAATTTCATCAGACACCATATTGACATAAATAAACTGTCTCTCAAGAAGTTGTATACTCTTATTCCAGATGTGCCAAGCAATTTATTACCAAAAAACTATAAAATAAATAAGCTATAAAACTATTGACCTTCAACAGTCTTGAACCAAGGGAGGGAGGCTTCAGACAGCAATAATGAGTCTGGAGTAAAAGGAATATTTCCCTCCAGACCTTAATAAAATGGAATTCTGGATTAAATACCAGTCTCCTGTGTATTTAATTCCAGAAAACAAGTTCTCTCTGACTGCACCAGTAAATGCAGTGAGATGCAGGTTCTAGACTTGCAAAGCTGAGAACCACAACTGGAGGTGATTTAACACCCCAGGGGACGTTTAGCGACATCTGGAGACACTCTGGTCATCACAACTTGGGGAAATTCTAGAATCTAGTGGGTGGAGGCCAAGGATGCCCCTAAACATCCTATGGCGCACAGGGCAGCCCTCCACAACAAAGAATTATCCAATCCCAAATGTCAATAGTGCAGTAGCTGAGAAACCCTATCCTAGACTCTAGTAAAAGCAACCCAGTGAACTAGTCCTCTCTGGACTAATCTCTCACCTAGAACTCTCGGCTTCCTCAAATTTTCATGATTAATAATTTCCCACTTCTCAGAGAGCATATGATCATTGTTCAGAGTGCATAAATATATATTTAAGTAAGGAGTTTTCAAATCTGAAATAACATACTATTTCGGTTCAAAACATAATTGTATTATTTTTAAATAAAATACTATGTCAGATCATTACTATTCTGGTCCCTTCATCAGAGACATATATATACATGTACATTTATTATTATACACATAATAGTACATATGTATTATGGTATACACATTATATTCACATATGTACAAATGTGTACTTATATATGTATATATGTATTAATAATATGTAGACAAGTATAATACATATATGTACATACATACACATAGATTATAACGTATACATGTACATCCATAATGTGTATAAAAGCTGTAGAAATGCTAAGTTGGCTATCAAATTGTAAGTGAGAGCATTCACTTACTCTATGGTATCCTTATATAAATACATATGAATATATTTTATATGTACAGATATTATATACATATATAAATATGAATTCATACAAACTAGAAATATACATTAGTTTATACATTATATGTATATATAAATGTATAAATATATGCATTTATATGTGTAAATATTTTATAGATTTTCATGTTATATATACATTAGTACACATGTATTTAAGTCTAAATATGCCATATAATACGTACATGTTATTACATATTATACATACATACACACGTTATGTATTATACAAACAACACATGTATTACATATATAATGTGCACATTTACACATGTGACTATATAGTACACAGGTACTGCACCTTCGCACCACCCCTGTGAGTCTCCAAAGGACTACCCACCACAGAAGTGGTCAAGCAGGGAGCACCTGTGCTAACTGTGGAGGGGGGACTTTGGGACCGTACCCTCAACCTCTGCGGCCCCCTCCTGCCGCTGTGAGCAGTTGTGCCGCCCAGCCTGGGGCCCTTACCTCACCCCACTTCTGTCCCAGGGCTGCAGCCTGTTCACCTCTGCTTCCGGCCCATCAGTGGCATATATTCTGCTCACTCCTTTTCTGTACAGCCCTTGCTTTGCATTGGCGTGGAGGCCCTAGCCGCCAACTCCCCTCGAGCTGTCTTTTGACACTAAGAAGGAAGGTTTCCGAATTACGGGAGCAGGACGGAACTGTTTCGCTCTTTCGCTCCCCTCCCCACCTATTAGGATAGGCGCCAGGGAGACTGTGGCCTTCCGGGCCCTCGGGGCTGCTCTTTGCACCCCTCACCACCTGCACATGGGAAGGACTGGGCTGTCTACCCGCCAGCAAGAGAGCTCTGGCCTGCGCCCGCTTTCCTTCTAGGGTCTAGAGGAGGGTGGGACGGGGGTCATCACAGCTTGCACCCAGGCTTTGGGCTGCCGCAGTGCACGCTGGGACTCAGCTCCCACTCCGCCCCACCCCTCACCCAGCTCAGCGCCCCAGGCGAGGAGCCAACTGCACCGCCCCACTCCGTGCAGGAACCAGGTGAGGACTAAGGACTACCGAGAGTTCAGCCTGACATCTTTATGACGAGAGGGGGCGGAAGGGGGGGGGCACATCTAGGTTGAAGGGGCAAAGGAACTCATTAAGACTCCAGTCACTAATGAAATTTAAAAATACAGTCATTAAGGGGAAAGTCTTATACTGTTCAAAACGGTAGCAGGGCATGTTTGGTTAATTAATGTCTTTTTCTATTACAGGAAGAAATGGACATCACTCTTATTTACTCTGTTTTTCCAAAATTATGTTACCTTTCATTTAACCTTTCTCATAGTCATCATATTAGAATTCCCACATTGGCCTTGAAATGTGAAACTAGAGTTTTTAATCTGTTTTTGTAAAAAAAAAAATTCTATACACTGATTACATGTAGAAGACAATTTTAATGAATTCTGTTAGAATATCCATATTAACTGAATTTATATTGAGACATTTTTCACATACACACACAAAGACACACAAACCTACAGCTTTCAGGTCAATATCTCAGAAAAGTCACCATTTATTCTTCACATGAGAGAAAAACTTACCGTTGTCATTAAAAAGACAATGATAAATTAGATCTTTGGCAAACCGTGTATATAAAAAATTCAACAGCCTCTTACAAATAAAGATGCAAGCTACAGTGAAAGTATTTTAATATAGCTCGATTGAAAGTAATTTAATTTTATTTTACAAAGGGCTTTAATGCATAATTCTCATAAGTAAGTAAAAGCTGTTCAGTTTTTAATAAAAGTAATTCAATTTTCTTAATCTCTGTGTAATACTACCTGTACTAATAGGCATATATTATTAGCTGCTTATGTTCTCAGTGCTTCACATGTATTAACTCATTTGATCCTGACAAATAGCCTATATTACTTCATAGTATTAATTCCATTGGAATTGAAGAGAAAGGTACACCATGGTTAAATAATTCACCCAAGGATACAGAACTCCTATTCTGACTGAGTACATTGTTGAAACAAGTATTGGTAATCTAAAATATACTTGGCCAAAAAACAGAGCTGATTTGCAGTAGTGTAAAACAACCTTTATTATTTGCAAGACCTGCCAAAATCACTTGCATGTCTGCTAGTGAATTTTCCCAAACGAATATTATTGGAGAAGGAGAGTATAGGATTGAATAGGACAGGAGAGGATAGATAGCAATTTTTTTTTAAGTAGGCTCCATGCTGGGCATGGAGCCCAAAGTGGGACCTAAACTCACAACCCTGAGATCAAGACGTGAGCTGAGATCAAGAGTCAGACACTTAACTGACTGAACCACCCAGGCACCCCCATACTTATAAAATCCCCATACTGGGGGCGGACCAAGATGGCGGAGGAGTGGGAAACCTGGATTTCGTCTGGTCCCAGGAATTCAGCTGGATAGGGATCAAACCATTCTGAACACCTATGAACTCAACAGGAGATCGAAGATAAGAATAATAACAACACTCTGAACAGAAAAGCGACCACTTTCTGGAAGGTTGGACGTGCGAAGAAGTGAATCCGAGACGATATTCGGGAGGATAGACGGTGGGGGAGGGGCCTCCACCGGCCGCTTCTGGCAAGTGCTAGAGCCGCGGAGCACAAAATCGTAACTTGTAGAAGCCGGCTCCGCTGAGGGACGTCGCTCCAGTGGCTAAGCGGGGGGTGGAACCCTCGCGGGACAGTGTGGTCTCAGGACCCTTGGGGTCACAGAAAGACCCAGGGTGCCTGAGTGCGGCAGAGCTCCCGGGTATCGGAGCGGGGAAGCCGGCTGCAGAGACGGAGCCGAGGCGCGGGCTCTCAGCTCGGGGTTGCCATAAACTGTGATCCGCGGCCCAGTCGGGCCACTGCTCCTCCAGCAGGGACCCAACAAGTGGCAGACCCGGGGGGACTCCCCTTTCTCCCCCGGGAGGAGCGGCGCGGGAGCGCACTGCAGGGATCTGCTGGGTTTGGAGACTCCACACGGGGTCGGGTGCCAGAGATACAAACGCTCGGTCACAGGCCGGGTGAGCACGGAGTGCGGCCGGAGACCGGGGAAACGGGAGTGACTGCTTTTCTCTGGGGGCGCACTGAGGAGCGGGCCCCCGAGTTCTCAGCTCCTCCGGGCGGAGATTGGGAGGCCACCATTTTCACCCTGGTCCTCCAAAGCTGTACCGAGAGCTTGCAGGGAACAAAAGCTCCTGAGAGCAAACCGGAGCAACTTGCTTAGCCCGGACTCACAAGGGCGGGGCAATTCCGCCTCCAGCAAAGACATTTGGGAACCACGGCAACAGGCCCCTCCCCCAGGAGATCAGCACGAACAGCCAGCAAGCCAAGATCAAGTTTACCAATCAAGGAGAACAGGAGAACTCCAGCGCTAGGGGAATACTACACATAGAATTCATGGCTTTTTTACCACAATTCATTAGTTTTTCAAAGTTAATTTTTTTAACTTTTTTTAATTTTTCTTTTTCCCTTTTTCAAACAAGATCTTATCAATCCCTTTTTAAAAAAAACATTTTTCATTTCTCATTATTAGAGTCATATTTTTATCCCTTCATAGTAGTTACCCTTATTTTTGGCATATATATATAAGTTGTTCTCTCTTAAAATTTTGAGACACAGTTTCTTCTAACAGATCAAAATATACCCTAAATCACTAGTGTATGGCTTTGTTCTATTCTCCTGCCTGATCACATTCTCTCCCATTTTTTTTCTTTTTTTTCTTTCTTTTTCTTTTTAAATCTTTTCTTTTTAAAAACAACTTCTTATCAATTCCTTTTATAAAATGTTTTATAATTTTCATCTTTACAGTCATCTTCCATCCCTTCATTGTATCAACCCTTATTTTGTACATATAAAAGTCTTTCTTCCTTTAAAATTTTAGCAGGCACTTTCTTCTAACAGACCAAAATATGCCCAAAAGCTAGTGTGTGCCACTTATCTATGCACTAGCCTGATCATATTTAATCGTATTCTGTTTTTTTGTTTTGTTCTGTTTTTGTTTGTTTTTATCTTTTTTTCTTTTTTTTCCCTCTTCTTTCTTTCCCTTTCTTGTCCCCTGGTTTCAGGTCTTTTCTGATTTGTATAGAGTATATTTGCTAGAGACGTTGTTAACCTGTTAGCATTCTGTTCTCTCATTCATCTATTCTCCTCTGGAAAAAATGACAAGATGAAAAAAATCACCTCACAAAAAGAACAAGAGGTAGTACCGTCTGCCAGGGACCTACTCAATACAGACATTAGTACGATGTTACACCTAGAGTTCAGAATCATGACTTTAAAGATACTAGCTGGGCTTGAAAAAAGTGTGGAAGTTATTAGAGAAACCCTTCCTGGAGAGATAAAAGAACTAAAATCTAACCAAGTCGAAATCAAAAAGGCTATTAATAAGGTGCAATCAAAAATGGGGGCACTAACTGCTAGGATAAATGAGGCAGAAGAGAGAATCAGCGATATAGAAGACCAAATGATGGAAAATAAAGAGGCTGAGAAAAAGAGAAACAACTACAGGATCACGAGGGCAGAATTCGAGAGATAAGCGATACCATAAGATAAAACAACATTAGAATAATTGGGATCCCAGAAGAAGAAGAAAGAGAGAGAGGGGCAGAAGGTATATTGGAACAAATTATAGCAGAGAACTTCCCTAACGTGGGGAAGGAAACAGGCATCAAAATCCAGGAGGCACAGAGAACCCCTCTCAAAATCAATAAAAATAGGTCAACACCCGACATCTAATACTAAAACTTATGAGTCTCAGAGACAAAGAGAAAATCCTGAAAGCAGCTCGGGAGAAGAGATATGTAACCTACAATGGTAGAAACATTAGACTGGCAACAGACCTATCCACAGAGACCTGGCAGGCCAGAAAGGACTGGCATGATAGCTTCAGAGCACTAAACGAGAAAAATATGCAGCCAAGAATATTATATCCAGCTAGGCTATCATTGAAAATAGAAGGAGAGATAAAAAGCTTCCAGGACAAACAAAAACTAAAGGAATTTGCAAACACGAAACCAGCCCTACAAGAAATATTGAAAGAGGTCCTCTAAGCAAAAAGAGAGCCTAAAAGCAGCATAGATCAGAAAGGAACACAGACAATAGACAGTAACAGTCACCTTACAGGCAATACAATGGCACTAAATTCATACCTTTCAATAGTTACCCTGAATGTAAATGGGCTAAATGCCCCAATCAAAAGACACAGGCTATCAGATTGGATTAAAAAACAAGACCCATCAATATGCTGTCTGCAAGACACTCATTTTAGACCCAAAGACACCCCCTGATTGAAAGTTGGGGGTGGAAAACAATTTACCATGCTAATGGACACCAAAAGAAAGCTAGGGTGGCAATCCTTATATCAGACAAATTAGATTTTAAAACAAAGACTGTAATAAGAGATGAAGGACACTATATCCTACTTAAAGGGTCTATCCAACAAGTAGATCTAACAATTGTAAATATCTATTCCCCTAATGTGGGAGCAGCCAATTATATAAGGCAATTAATAACAAAAGCAAAGAAACACATTGATAACAATAGAATAATAGTGGGGGGCTTTAACACCCCCCTCACTGAAATGGACAGATCATCTAAGCAAAAGATCAACAAGGAAATAAAGACTTTAAATGAAACACTGGACCAAATGGACTTTACAGACATATTTAGAACATTCCATCCCAAAGCAACGGAATACACATTCTTCTCTAGTGCCCATGGAACATTCTCCAGAATTGATCACATCCTAGGTCACAAATCAGGTCTCAACCAGTATCAAAAGATTGGGATTATTCCCTGCATATTCTCAGACCACAATGCTTTGAAACTAGAACTCAATCACAAGAGGAAAGTCGGAAAGAACTCAAATACATGGAGGCTAAAGAGCATCCTACTAAAGAATGAATGGGTCAACCAGGAAATTAAAGAAGACTTAAAAAAATTCATGGAAACCAATGAAAATGAAAACACAACTGTTCAAAATCTTTGGGATACAGCAAAGGCAGTCTTGAGAGGAAAGTATATAGCAACAAAAGCCTTTCTCAAGAAACAAGAAAGGTCTCAAATACACAACCTAACCCTACACCTAAAGGAGCTGGAGAAAGAACAGCAAGTAAAGCCGAAACCCAGCAGGAGAAGACAAATAATAAAGATCAGAGCAGAAATCAATGAAATAGAAACCAAAAGAACAGTAGAACAGATCAACGAAACAAGGAGCTGGTTCTTGAAAAGAATTAACAAGATTGATAAACCCCTGGCCAGACTGATCAAAAAGAAAAGAGAAATGACCCAAATCAACAAAATCATGAATGAAAGAGGAGAGATCACAACCAACACCAAAGAAATACAAACAATTCTAAGAATATATTATGACCAACTCTATGCCAGCAAATTAGATAACCTGGAAGAAATGGGTGCATTCCTAGAGATGTATCACCTACCAAAATTGAACCAGGAAGAAATAGAAAACCTGAACAGACCTATAACCACTAAGGAAATAGAAGCAGTCATCAAAAATCTCCCAACAAACAAAAGCCCAGGGCCAGATGGCTTCCTAGGGGAATTCTATCAGACATTTAAAGAAGAATTAATACCTATTCTTCTGAAACTGTTCCAAAAAATAGAAATGGAAGGAAAACTTCCAAATTCATTTTATGAGGCCACCATTACCTTGATCCCAAAACCAGACAAAGACCCCATCAAAAAGGAGAATTACAGACCAATATTCTTGATGAACATGGATGCAAAAATTCTCACCAAAATACTAACCAATAGGATACAACAGTACATTAAAAGGATTATTCGCCATGACCAAGTGGGATTTATCCCTGGGCTGCAAGGCTGGTTCAAAATCCGCAAATCAATCAACGTGATACAATATATTAACAAAAGAAAGAACAAGAATCATATGATCCTCTCAATAGATGCAGAAAAAGCATTTGACAAAGTACAGCATCCTTTCTTGATCAAAACTCTTCAGTGTAAGGGATAGAGGGTACATACCTCAATATCATAAAAGCCATCTATGAAAAACCTACGACGAATATCATTCTCAATGGGGAAAAGCTGAGAGCTTTTCCCCTAAGGTCAGGAACGCGGCAGGGATGTCCACTATCACCACTGCTATTCAACATAGTATTAGAAGTCCTGGCCACAGCAATCAGACAACAAAAAGAAATCAAAGGCATCCAAATCAGCAAAGAGGAAGTCAAACTCTCCCTCTTTGCAGATGATATGATACTGTATGTGGAAAACCCAAAAGACTCCAACCCAAAACTGCTACAACTCATACAGGAATTCAGTCAAGTGGCAGGATATAAAATCAATGCACAGAAATCAGTGGCATTCCTATACACCAACAACAAGACAGAAGAGAGACAAATCAAGGAGTCGATCCCATTTACAATTGCACCCAAAACCATAAGATACCTAGGAATAAATTTAACCAAAGAGGCCAAGGATCTGTACTCAGAAAACTATAAACTACTCATGAAAGAAATTGAAGAAGACACAAAGAAATGGAAAAACGTTCCATGCTCATGGATTAGAAGAACAAACATTGTGAAGATGTCAGCGCTACCTAGAGCAATCTACACATTCAATGCAATCCCCATCAAAATACAATCCACTTTTTTCAAAGAAATGGAACAAATAATCCTAATATTTGTATGCAACCAGAAGAGACCCCGAATAGCCAGAGGAATATTGAAAAAGAAAGCAAAGCTGGCGGCATCACAATTCCAGACTTCCAGCTCTATTACAAAGCTGTCATCATCGAGACAGTATGGTACTGACACAAAAACAGACACATAGATCAATGGAACAGAATAGAGAGCCCAGAAATGGACCCTGAACTCTATGGTCAACTCATCTTTGACAAAGCAGGAAAGAATGTCCAATGGAAAAAAGACAGTCTCTTCCACAAATGGTGTTGGGAAAATTGGACAGCCACATGAAGAATGAAACTGGACCATTTCCTTATACCACACACAAAAATAGACTCCAAATGGTTGAAAGACCTAAATGTGAGACAGGAGTCCATCAAAATCCTAAAGGAGAACACAGGCAGCAACTTCTTCCTAGAAACATCGCCAAAGGCAAGGGAAGCCAGGGCAAAAATGAACTATTGGGATTTCATCAAGATAAAAAGCTTTTGCACAGCAAAAGAAACAGTCCACCAAACCAAAAGACAACCGACAGAATGGGAGAAAATATTTGCAAATGACATATCAGATAAAGGGCTAGTATCCAAAATCTATAAAGAACTTATCAAACTCAACACCCAAAGAACAAATAATCCAATCAAGAAATGGGCAGAAGACATGAACAGACATTTTTCCAAAGAAGACATCCAAATGGCCAACAGATACATGAAAAAGTGCTCAACATCGCTCGGCATCAGGGAAATCCAAATCAAAACCTCAATGAGATACCACCTCACACCTGTCAGAATGGCTAAAATTAACAAGTCAGGAAACGACAGATGTTGGCGGGGATGTGGAGAAAGGGGAACCCTCCTACACTGTTGGTGGGAATGCAAGCTGGTGCAACCACTCTGGAAAACAGTATGGAGGTTCCTCAAACAGTTGAAAATAGAGCTGCCATACGATCCAGCAATTGCACTACCGGGTATTTACCCCAAAGATACAAATGTAGGGATCCGAAGGCGTACTTGCACCCCAATGTTTATAGCAGCAATGTCCACAATAGCCAAACTGTGGAAAGAGCCAAGATGTCCACCGACAGATGAATGGATAAAGAAGAAGTGGTATATATACACAATGGCATATTATGCAGCCTCAAAAGGAATGAGATCTTGCCATTTGCAATGACGTGGATGGAACTGGAGGGTGTTATGCTGAGTGAAATAAGTCAGTCAGAGAAAGACATGTATCATATGACCTCACTGATATGAGGAATTTTTAACCGCAGGAAACAAACTGAGGGTTGCTGGAGTGGTGGGGGTTGGGAGGGATGGGGTGGCTGGGTGATAGACACTGGGGAGGGTATGTGCTATGGTGAGTGCTGTGAATTGTACAAGACTGGTGAATCACAGATATGTACTTCTGAAACACATAATGCAATATATGTTAAGAAAATAAAAGAAGAAGAAGATAGCAGGAGGGGAAGAATGAAGGGGAGTAAGTCGGAGGGGGAGATGAACCATGAGAGACGATGGACTCTGAAAAACAAACTGAGGGTTCTAGAGGGGAGGGGGGTAGGGGGATGGGTCAGCCTGGTGATGGGTATTAAAGAGGGCACATTCTGCGTGGAGCACTGGGTGTTATGCACAAACAATGAATCATGGAACACTACATCAAAAACTAATGATGTAATGTATGGTGATTAACATAACAATAAAAAATTATTTTTTAAAATCCCCATAAAGCTAGAGGCAGGGGTGACATCTTTGACAGGGAGCTTTGGAAACACTAGAAGCTCAGTCTTTTCAGAAAGACCTAGTCCAAATATTCCATTGACAGAATCAGGATTAAGGAATGATCTTCCCTTCAAGAAATCTATTTCCTTGAAGAAAATGTTTTATTCTAAACTGTATTATTGAAATTGTCATTCAGTTGAAATTAGAAATCATCAACTAATCTAAGGAATTATGGAATTATGCTAACATATATCAAAAATATTGTGTACAAGCTAAGATCTCGTCCAAAAAGTTAACAACGCTATTGTTCTTTTACCATAAGCCCAGTGTGAGTTAGTTCTACAAATTGTTCAGGCCTAGTTTCAAGATTCCAGGAGTACTCCCATCTCCCCACCCTGACATGACATGGGATCCAGTCCCTCAGGCCTCTCTGAGTCTTGCCCAATGAAAGACTGGATATACAAAGGGGCAATGGCCACATGATATACAAAAATAGAACTCTGACCCATAACCTACAGCAACCAGCCCAGGAAGCCAACCTACTATCTATAGTAACAAGCCCAAAAAGCCACACAATAACCCCTGTAGCAACTGGCCTCAAACAGCCAGGACTTGGCTAATAAGTTACAACTTCCCTAATTTTTGCCCCCACTTCCAACTTAGTACTGGATAATGTATTTACCAAATACAGAAGAAACCAAGTACACACACCTAATCAATCACATAGGATGTCCTGCTTCTACTTAGCCTGCTTTCTGCTTTCCCACGCCAGCAGCCTCCACTCTGAGCATACCTGAAGCCTCCCCTTTTTTCCCCACTATAAAGCTTTCCCTCCCTCCTGCCTGCCTTTGAGTCTCTGCCAAACACAAGTGATGATGGCTGACTCCCTTGGGATAGTGAACTCGGACTCACTAGCCTTTGCGTCTTCCTTTACTTCCATGATAATGAGTTCTTCCCAACTCTGCTGGCTCATCCCCACAGTTACAATCATCATAGGCATTTGCTCAGCACATCAAAGAAAAGCCCCAGAAGTCCGTCCTAAGAACTTCCAGGTATGTCTGAAAAGCATCATCAACCTGATAAAAGATACAAGGATCAGCTCCAGGTTGTCTCTGGAACCGAAGGTGGAATTCACCTTCAGTAATTCATCCTGCCTGCAGAGTAGAATCACACGGGGGAGATTTAAGACTTGCCTGTGACTGTGCCCCATTCCAGGTCACTGTGACTTACTTCATCTGGGGTGTAGTGCAGCCAGGACCATGCTAGCTCAGAAACCAGTAAAAAAAACTTGCAAATTAATCCCTATCCAATAGAGAGTCTTGTTCCTTTTGCAAATGTCTTTATGCTTCCTATGGCTTCATGAGGCTGGTTTAAAGATTGAAAAATGGTTAGTGTTACACCCTGCCCCATTTTCCCTCTGTAGCTATGTCAACTGTCAGTGTGTGGAGGCAGCTACTACACAGTAACATTCTGGCAAGAAAAAGAAGAATTTTTAAGAAATAGTGATACAAGTAGGCTTAAATAAAATATAATTTTTCAGAAGAGCAGGCGACAAAATACAGGCCGATCCTGATTTTATCTCTCATCATCATCCAAAATAACATTTCAACTCAATTAAATACCACTGAGTATAGACCACTGCTGAATTCTTTAGCTTCTTTTGAGTATTAAATTTGACCTCAGCATGAAAATTAACATTCACTTGAGGATACTAGCTTTAGATATATTAAGTAAGACCAAAATGAGCTTCTAACTTTGTCAATCAGTGGCTTAAATCTAAAACTAACATATTGCCACAATTTAAAACAAGTAAGCACTTATTGGTATTTTTTTTCTAGAACTGAGCCGGACTCACAGGGAGATTTTCCTAGTCATCAAGAATTTATTATTGCAGCAACCTCTCAGGTTCTATACATTTCCTCCTATATACACCATGTGTGAATTATATATATAATTGTTTAATACTCTGTGATGCTAATGGGATAAGCTTTCACTTGGAGGCAAACACTGGCTTACATGCCCCAAGTTAGAGCTTTGGTTTGAATCGCTTTCTCAATTAATCTGCACAGTTAATGGATTAATGGGAAGGCAGTTAACTTTTAATGACAGCACAGCCAGAGGCTGATTGATTTTAGAGGCTTAATAGCAACTATTTAAAGTCCAGATTTTAGGACAAGGAGACCTGCAAATCCAACAAACAAAACCAACCAAAAGTGAAAAAGTAGAAGAAATAATTACAAAACAAAGAGATATCAGAGCTCTAAGAATCTGCGCACATCAAGGACTCTTCCTGACAAAATGGCCACATGGGACACCATGATGAAGAGACTTAGGACCTGTACACATACTTGTAAGCAGTTCCTTTTAGGACCACATCTAAATTTCAGAACTGACTTTTGATTTAAAAAAGGACTCAAAGAGAAACTTTAAATGAGTATAAAACTCAAAATAATTCAAATAGATTGTAGAATGTAAGACACAGATTGACATTAAATCTATGATAGAACAACTAAAGTCAAAGGTTAATGAAGACATTTCTTTAAAAGAAAATAGGCTTAAATGTATATTACGAAGAATTTTTCTTCTCTTTTAGTAGGTTCATGTAAAAACTCTTGAGTGAATTACTATAAACAAGTCTGTTTTTCACAGCCCAGGAGTAGAGACAAGGAAGTAAATGGCTGCTGTAGTAGTTGGCTGTTTATTGCTGATGTAACAAATTACCACAAACTTGGTGTCTGAAAGCAACACAAATTAATTATCTTACAGTACTGATGTCAGAAATCCAGACTTAGCTTCACAGGCTAAAATAAGGTCTCAGCAGGGCGACATTCCTTCTGGAGGCTCTGGGGGAGAATCTATTTGCTTCGCTTTTCCTCCTTCTGCAGGCCCATTGCCTTACACGTGGCCTCGGATCATTACACCTCTCCCCTGACTCTCCTGCTGCTTCCACTTTTGAGAATTCTTGTGATGACATTGAGCCCACCTGGATAATCCAGGATAATCTCCCCATCTCAAGAGCCTTAATCTAATAACATCTGCAAAATCCTTTTTGCCCTGTAAAGGTAACATAGTCAAAGATTCCAGGGATTAAGATGTGCACATCCTCCGAAGGCCATTACTCGACCTACCACAGTTACCAAACTGTAGGTGTAGAACCAAGAAAGGAAATTTTTTGCAGATTCTGTGGCTCAAAATATTGCCCATTGATTGTTAAAATGTACTTCTGAGTCTGATGGAGACACACATATATTGCTTTAATGATGAGAACTCTCATTTTTAGTAAGCCATTAGAGTTAATGGAATCCACTCATATGATTATAATTTGAGATAGACAAGACTAGTTCATTCCCAAAGCCACTTGGAAAACAGGATTTACCCCAAGCCTCTCCTCAATGCACAAAGCTGGGACATTTTGAGCACCTGCTTCCTCTCCAAGTCACAGCCATAACTTCTCCTTTCTATATGTTACTCCTCCTGAGAGCCACCACCCCTCACTCCCTTCTGGAAAGTCCTTAACCTGAACAGCCAACTATTAAGGCACCCCCTAGGTGGTTTGGGTCTCCACTGGCTGGGATCACATGATCAGCATCACATGGTACCTGTCACCCCACGCAGAAGCCAGCACGTGGTGTAGTATAGTGAGTTCAAGTACAGCTTTGGAGCCATCCTCCCTGGGCTCAAGTCCTGCCTCTGCCAATTACTAACTGATCTTAAAACACTTTATTGAAACTGCCTTTCCCCATCTCTAAATGCGGATCATGATTACACTAAGGTAAATAGGGCTTTCTGAGGATTAAATGAGTCAGCATATAAAGAATACTGGCACCTGGTATATAAGTACTAAAAGTGTTTGATTGCTGCCTTAAGTGTTTATTATTATAAATTCAAAAACTTCAAGAGTTGGAAATGAGTAAGATTTAGCTGGCTATCTCTTATAAAATCTTATTACAAGAATTTTCCCTTGAGAAGGAAAGAGGGGGCAGCATTGAACATGCCTAAACACAGTATCATCCTTCTCTCTTAAAACAACAAAAAACTAGCATAGAATTATTAACCCAAAAAAGGAAGTGTCCTTGTGATGCACTGTTTTCCCATTAAGAAACAATTTTTAATGTTCCAAAAGGCCATATTTTTCTTTGTATCTCTTGAGCTTAGATTTGTTTCATTTATTCCAGGAAAACAGGATTTAAGACTGCATATGATACAGAAATTCAGTGGCCACAGTTCCCAAGGAAAGTGGAAAGGAATTCAGAGGACATGGGCATCTCTTCATTTGGACACCTTTGATGATGTAGTTAGAATGTTCAGAGCATTCACGCTGTGCCCAGCTAGATCACATGTGCACGAAGTCACAGCAATGATGACCTCCTAAGTATGTGCTATTTCCATTAACTGATATTTTCAACCTGAAATTGTGATGTTTTAGACTTTGATTCCTAAAGGGAAAATTGAGTAAGCCTCAATTCAATTCCTCTTCTAATCATATTAAATGATATTTCAACATTTCTGAGCAAATACTCCATTTTATTACTAAATTATTTTGAGAGTTGTTATTTGTATCTCAAAATATCGCACTTAAAGATGAATGCTGAAATGCTTCATAGTGATAAGGAGTTTTTCTGCAGATAAGTGCTTTTTATTTATTTTTTTATTAAAGATTTTATTTATTTATTTGAGAGAGAGAGAGAAACAGCATGAGAGGGGAGAAGGTCAGAGGGAGAAGCAGGCTCCCTGCTGAGCCAGGAGCCTGATGTGGGACTCGATCCCAGGACTCCGAGATCATGACCTGAGCCGAAGGCAGTTGCTTAACCAACTGAGCCACCCAGGCACCCGATAAATGCTTTTTAATAAGTGAGCCTGTAAAGCAATTTTAATAAACAGCTATTTCTAAGGGTGGGAGAGAGAGTACCAAGCCAACTAGAAACAGTAAGCTTCCCTGAGTAATAACATGAAATTAGATGGAGGATGTTTCCATTTCATTGGTTAAGATTATTGTGTTTGATTTCATAATCAAGCAACGGCCAAGCTCGGCTGGCTTGGGGTACACTTCCTCTCTGTTTTTGACAGCTTTAGTTAAAAGGTGGCTGAGCAGATTTGAGTTAGCTCAACAAGAGCCAGGCTGATACCTGCTCTGAGCTCTGGAACCTCTCTTTCTGACAAGGCCACACCCCCCTATCACAGAACCACGGCTCTTGCAAGGACACCGGGATGTTTCCAGTCCCGGTCTCCTTAAATATAAGTAGCACCATGGCACAGGCCTCTCTCTGCTGGAAAGATAGCCAAGTGTGTGAATCCCCCAGTAGGCAGAATTCTGACAGCCCCCAAATTCCAGCCCCTTGTTACAGGCCCCTCATATAACCTTCTCCCCTTGAGTGCAGGCAAAATCTGTGAATACGATGAGATATCATTGTTGTGATTATATTACATTAAATGGCAAGAGGTATTTGCAGATGTCGTTAATTAAATAAGATCCCTAATTTAGTTGATTTTTAATTACTCAAAAGGGATATTATCCTGGGTGGACATGACCTAATCAGGGAAGCCCTTCAAAGAGTCCTGAAGGTCAAAGACACAAACAAGTCAGAGAAACATGAAGCATGAGTGAAAATGCTCCCACCAGCCTTGAAGGAGCAAACTGCCATGTTGTGGAGAGGGCTATATGGTAAGCAATGGCCGCTAGGAGCTCAGAACAGACCCAGACAGCAAGCAAGACAATCAACGCCTCAATTACAAGGAACTAAATTCTGCTAACAAACATGTGAGTCTAGGGAGGACTCCAAGCCTTAGATGAGACTGCAGGATGTACCCTTAGTGTTTCTAGGTCTTTCATCTCTTTCTAAAACTACTGTAACCCTTCTAACATCCTGATAACATTCCTTATACCAAATACTGGGAACTCATTTACTTCCTGGTCTTTCAGTGTATCTGAGTTCACATATTATTTACAAACACCATTATATTAGTTGTTAATGTTATCTCAGATGTATGTACTATATGTCAAATTAGATCAGAAATTATTTTTTTTAAGATTTTATTTACTTATTTGACAGAGACGCAGCAAGAGAGGGAACACAAGCACAGGGAGTGGGAGAGGGAGAAGCAGGCTCCCCGTGGAGCAGGGAGCCCGATGTGGGGCTCCATCCCAGGACCCTGGGATCACGACCTGAGCTGAAGGCAGACGCTTAACGACTGAGCGAGCCACCCAGGTGCCCCAGATCAGAAATTATTTAAAAATAGAAAACATATGTTTCCATTCCTTTGCATATCCTACCATGATCTACTTTGGGCATCAAAACATGATTTTTTAAAAAATCTTTGAATAGTTGCCATTTAACTTTAGGACTTAAAATAATTGGCTTAAAATAATCCTTGGAACTTTGAATATGCTAAAGGTATCACAAGTGGCCATGATACATCATTTTGTTTTTCAAGACTACCATGCCTTAAAACTGATACCTCTCATAGCACAACACAAAACTCAACAGTGTCATTCAAAATTTTTCTCTTTTTTCAAGCTAATTGTTTATATACTTCTCCTACTCACACTTCTCTGGAATTAGAATAATGTATAGCTTTTACTTTGTTTTCACGTATATAAGTTACCCTTTTCACGTTAGTTCCTACAGAATGCTGCTGAGTTGACCCCGTATTTATTTGTTCACACCCTCACCTCTCCAATATAAAAGACGTCTTCTCGACCATCACTCTCTTCTTCCCTGACACGTCATAGCATCTAATCTACTACATCTTCATGGATAGCAGCTAAGGTATTACTAAGATAAACTGATCTGTGCCAATGTACCAGTGACACTTTAACTGGAGCCCTCTAGAGAAAAGTGCTAAGAACAATAATAGTTACACGTATCATATGCTATGTCCCAGCCACATTAAATCTTTACCAGAATCCTGCAAGGAAAACATTGTCTCCATTTTCTAGGTGTGGACTTGAAGGTCAGGAATTTAAATTTCCTGCTGAAGGCTTTGGGATTGTTACTTTTTGCCATTCAACGCCTTTACTTTGAGCGACTATGTTGCACTGCCAGAACAACGCTCCCACTTTGTTGCCAGGACCCTTGAAGAATTACTTGAGCAAGTACACTGAATACGTTGTCCTAAGTGGACATGACGCGGGATAGGCAAGGTTCTTTGTATAAAGGACGATGCAACATATCCTCTGTGGTGACATTTCTTTAAATGTGCATCAGTGATACTCCAGACATCACTTGCAAAAAATTGGCTTATTCAACCTTTTTGAAGATAAAACATTGTGATAAATGAAATTAAAAATCCCTACCAGGGGTCGCCTGGGTGGCTCAGATGGTTAAGCGTCTGCCTTCGGCTCAGGTCATGATCCCAGGGTACTGGGATCGAGTCCTGCATTGGGCTCCCTGCTCCTTGGGAGCCTGCTTCTCCCTCTGCTTCTCTCTCTCTCTCTCTCTCTCTGTCTCTCATGAATAAATAAATAAAAAATCTTAAAAAAAAAAAATCCCTACCAGGTTTTTGCTCCACGCCTTTACTTGGTAAAAGAGATCCCAAGGGTCTGCATATCAGAAAAACTTATAAAAGTGTGGTCCTCCTGGAGATGGTTTGCAACCCAGTTGGCCAATAAGCCTGCAAGCAGCTGAGCCCTTGGAGAGCTTTAAGTGGTTGCAGCCCCCATTACTTCCAGGATATAGTCGCTTCACTCACTGGCTTTCGGCCTGAATGTCACATTCTAATGAATTTCTCCACTTGGAGCTTAAGAATTGAGGCCAGCATTAAGGCTCTGGCTGCTTCTCAGCACTGCCCCTCCTCCCATCCTACCCCTACATACATGAGTGGGGTAATCTAAATAATCTAATTGCCCTCCATAAAACCTGGAACATTCAGTCTAAACTCATCTTCAATTCTACTTCCTCCTGTCCCATTAACCCTTCATATGAATGCTTCATGACCATTACATTTTGGTTAAATGTGATTATCATATTTTGATTAAACAAGCAGTTCTGTTCAGGTTCATTGCTCTGTGCCACTATGAGACCATCAGCTTGGAATCTCCTCCACACAAGAAGCTATTGGTTGACCTCCTCAGGCTCAAGTGTCCTCCTTGTCCTCAAGGCACCTAAGACCCTCGCACAATAATTAATACACTGAAATTCTGTGTTCACATGCTTCCATCCCCGTCTGTATGTTCAACCTCACTGTGTAGTCAGGAAGGCCCCATGCTTCTGGCTGTGGCAGTTACATAAAAGAGGTGGGTGTAGAGACACAGAAAGACGAAGAACCAGTAATATGTAACTACTTGCAGAGATGGGTGAAGGTAGCAGAGAAAAATGTCTCATAGGGTTTCTGGCTGTGGGTTATCAGAAAAAGATGAGGCATCTGATATAATGATGAGGGGATAGGAGAGCAGACATGATTTCTGGCTTCTACGTTAGTATCTGACTTATCAGGACTTTTAGTACAAATAACATTAAAAAAATATTTAAAACAGACATTTTTATATCTTGCAAGTGCCAAACAAAATCATAGAGGGCAAGTTGTTTGGAGTTCTTGGGTAAAGTGACCTGAAAACTGCATGCTGGAGATTTACATAAAATCATTAATAGAGTGAAAGCTTATCTATCTATTGATCAATCGATGGATTGATCATAAATTTGGGGGCTTTTTGTTTACTAAATGTTGACAAATTTAAGAGATAACAACCAACTACTTCATAGCCTGAGAATATATATTTCAATTAAGTTGAGGGAAGTTTAAGTGCTGGATTGGAATCAAGATCTTCCTATAAACTTCCTATCTCATTCTTTAGCACTAAGGATTTAATTTCCATTGTAAATTAACTCATAATACACACATCTGGAAGAACAGATCCTTTTTTATTTTTTAGAGCTACAACATAATAAATCAAATATATTATTGTGGTTGAATAAAAATAAATATAAATAATCATCTTTTATTATAGCTCATTCAATACCTCAAAGTTGTTTGCAATGTAGATCATTTATATTGGTAGGGAACATTCCTACCTATTAGAATTCTGAATATATGTTTGCTGGGTTTAAGCAAAATTTAAGTTAAGTAAGAGTGTATTACAAATGCTGAAATCTAAATGGCCAAGAAGAGTTAGCTAAATAGGATCATCAATTGAAATAGCTTTCTAAAGACCAGTTGCTGGTTTTGTTGGCCTTGAAATTTGGATGTTTAAAATATTAAAACACTTTTAAAAGAGAAGTTGCCTTATTTTTAGTAAGTCCTCTGAGTTCACTTATACATTAGTAAAGGTTATTTCTTGACAACTTGGTCAAGTAGAAACCTTCCAGGTTTCTCTTCATAGCTGGACATGTCCAGGGGCACATTTTAAAAATGTAATAGTTGCCAATGGAGGGCTATTCAAAGCCTCAAATGCTTCCTGGCACAGATTTTTAAATCTCACAAGATTGTATAACACTACAGAACACACTGGAGAATGGAAGCTCTCTGGAAGGGCAATTACCTCAGCTCTTCTCAATGCCTGCAATCTATCAAATATGGTCAACAATTCAATAGAATTCACCTCTGGCTTCCGAATCCTTAGATTCAGCAAAAGAAGTGGGTTCAAAATGATGTGGCATATCCCAAAATGTTTCTGGCTTCTGAATCCTTAGATTCAGCAAAAGAGGTGGGTTCAAAATGATGTGGCATATCCAAAAATGTTTCAATTAGTACCATGTAATGAGCTGTACCATTTTTCTTCTTTCCCCCTCTCTTCTATTTTGAGGGCAGAGTCTATATATGCCTGTTTTCTAGTACACACTTTAACAGGGCAAGCACTGGGTAAATGTTTAATTAAGTTGAACATAACTTGAAGAGCACATTGTAAAATTTTAATCAACTTTCACTATTCCATTTTATCTTCGTCTTCTTTTTACACATTAGGTGATACTCCAATCCAGAATGTGTTTGTCCCAAAGTATTTAAACAGCCCAACTAGATGAATTCAGTCTTTTGTCATTGGAAGCAAGTATTGAATCTCTATCTAAGCCAAATGGGTGGGGCAGGGGTAGGTATTTGAGAGGGAGACAAGAAAACCGTAGTTATCAGTCACAGCGAAGAATACTCCATGAAACCTTCAATTCGGATATATTCTTGTTCCTACCCAAAGTAAAAGACTTCATTAAAATGAAGCCATGTGTGACACCAGAAAGTATTCTGTATGAGCCTTATCTCAGAGAGATTTTACTCAATATGTCACCATGGCACGAATCTTTGTAAAATACTGCATTATACGTATCACACACAATCTCCAGAAAATTTAAATATGATCCTTTGTAGGCAGGTTGGAGAAGAGAATGGAAAAAGAAAAGAAACAAATATGAAGATACTTAAAATTCCTTAATCAGGAAGAAAGCAGCTACACAGGAATTGCATATTACACTTTTTGGAATGTAAACACATTTATGATAAAACCAAAGTAAAAACCACCAGCTGGCATTGACCTCTCCTTGCTCTGAAGTATCTGCTTTCAATCAGTCAGGACATTCTGTCAGCCTCTCATGTTCACATGGGACAAGTCTGTTGCCTGCTCCTTATTGCCACTGTCACTTACCTAGGTTATTCCATAGCTCTTATGACTTATTACATGAACGAATTCACCAGCTAAATATCTGTGTTCTATGTTTCCAGGTTAGATGCCATTGCCTTGCCCCTCCCTCATTATTCCCATCCTTCATATTGCCAGGAGTTTTAACTTTACAAAAGGCAGATCTATCAATGTCACACATGGGCACTTAACACTTAGAATATTAAGGTGACCCTTAGAGATAAAATACTTAGGACCTCCCACGACTGCTTCATGACTATTTCTTTAGCTTTATCTGCTGCCACACCTCACCCTCAGCCAGTCCTTCTGGATCACTGAGGTGCATTCAAATGCTCCATGCTTTTGTGAGGCTCATTCTCATTGGAATGTGCTTCTCCCTTCTTTTCCCTCCCGGTTCTCCTATTCATCCTTCAGAAATAGCTCTCTCTGATGCTCTGCCTGTAACCACCGAAATGCCTTGCCTCTCACATTGTGCTGTGCTTTTCTATAGGACCAGAAAGTAGCAAAGCTGAGCTTTAGGCCAAAACAGCAAAGAGCACGTGGCCTGTAATGACACTGGTCACCCTATTAGCACCCTGAACAACACTGTACATTTTGTTGTAAAGGAAAGCAAAACCTTAGGCATAAAATATGATTTCAAAAGCATTATGTCTCTGGGAGTCAAAACTTCCATTCTCAATTGTTGGCAAGAAGTTACTGATTGTGACCATTTTAACATTTCAAAACCACTGATGCTGAAGACATGTGTAATGATAGGTAGCACACTAAATATCTGTTGAGTGAATAAATGAATAAAATGAGCAGTATAAGATGAAACCCCAAGAGGCCTCAGAAATTACAAGGGTAAAGGAATGCTTTAATAGACTGAAGGAACAATCATGTAACCCAGGGAAGAGTAACTATATGAAACCAAATACATCCAGGGATTGTAAACATCATTTCACCAAGAATTTTTATAATATATTTAACTAGTATTTCTTTCTTAGGTATAATCCTCTGAATCATCAGTGCCAACTGAAAAATAACCAGGGTCCCAAAGCATGCAATTTCAGGGTTCATTTAACATGGAACATATTCACCCAGTGCAATTTGTGGGGATAAATTTCCAAACTATCAACTCAAAGTCAGTAAAAAATACAAAAACTCATCTTATGTCAACTCTAGTGGTATTACCGGCCATTTATTGATCTTTAAAGGACATGAGAGGAAGCACATGAGAGGTAAACAAGAGTTTACCAAATAAATCAGAATGGCATTACACCAGGAATCTAGATTGAAGTGGAGTATGTATCACGGTCTGCATTTCCTTAGTTACTGTAAGACCTGTCTTTCTGTCTTCCCCATTTGGTTTTTGGTTCCCCGAATGCAGGGATTTATGATTTTACCCCACTACCCTGACTAGAACAAGAAACTCACATGTGGCTGTTTGAGAGGCTGAGTGGATGGATAGATAATTTGCCTACCCAACCTCCGAAATCTGGAAACCCTAGGGTAACTCCGATATTTGTTTTTCTGTACATCACATCGGAAGCTTGTTTAGAAATAAGCCGAATCCTTGAAATGGCAACTGGGTCAACAGGCAGGGACTTACTCTGTTTTCATCTCTTGCTTTTAGAAGAATGTATAGCTTAAGAAACATCTACTGAATGTAAAGTACAAAACTGATCACAACTCTCAGTTCAAAACACTCCACTAAAAATGCTCCATTTAGTTCTAGGCATCAATTGTGTCTTTTAATTTAAAAAAAAGTAGTTCATTCTAGGAGAAGCAATAAATTTCAACTCTAAGTTTAAACATTTGCTTGTAGTATTTCATCTGGTATTTTGCCAAGCATATGAAATATGGGATTAAATACATTTATTTTCAACAATATCCAATTAGTTCCAAGCTATAAAACTATGAAAGTATACTTTGTGAGACACTTCCTTAAGTGCAGAGTCACAGAAGCCCACCTAACAAATTTATCTTACAAATTAAGAAGAAATTCATTTTAGACCAATTAGTTAATGCCCTACGAAATCATTTTCCCTTAATATGTTTTACTTGTGTTATCAGGAAGATGAGAAGGGAACTAGAATGCATCTCACCAATATCGTTATATCAAGTGAAATATTACTAAAATGGGAGTCTCATTGCTTTGCTTCATAGAGCAGATATTTAAAGGTGTAGTATACTGCTTGTACACAGTAAGAAGGAATTTTCAAGAGCCTCAGGCATACTATAAAAAGAACTGGGCTAGATGAATAGGGGTCAACAGTCAGAGAAAGAGTGAAGCACAAAGTGCCCTTAATGCCTCTGATACTTTTCTTTCTTAGAAATGGGTTGGGACTAATGAGGAGCCCCATTCAAAGACTTACCAGATATTTCACAGAATCCTGTCTACTCCCTGGAAGCCTGGCTCAAACAGTACGGGTGTTGCTTTAGCAATGGAAACAGTTCTCATTCAAAACTGGAAATCTGAAATGTTTCCTTTTTTATTTTGATCTTCATTAAATATGGGTTGTTCTCCCTGATTTCGGAGGGAAGGAAAATATTGAGGAAGACCAGTCTGTTTTCCTGAGATGTTGAAATTTTTCTCAGAAAGACGGAAGAAATCCTAAGGTTTTTAAAAAGAAAGACAAAACTCTAAAGACACCAGAAGGATATCAAAATCAGTACCAAGGGAGGAGTGAAATGACAGGTAAGAGGTTCTTTCCATAAATAGAGACTCATGCCTTCTGGATAAAACACGAGGCTCATGGTTACAACCGAAAACCTACATCCGCAGCAGCCCATCAGAGGCCCGGGGCATGGAGCTCCTGAGAGGGACACATATAGGGATGATTGGTGGTGCTGCTGAGGGCTGCAGAGATGAGACAGCGGTGTGTATAACTGACAGGCCCAATTGATGAGCAAGCGGGTTTCCTGCAGGGTGACAGATGCGCTTCTGAGATCTGTCAGACGCGGCAATCTCTACCCACCTCCTCTGATCCATGCTTGAACAAATGATACTGCTAGAAGAGACAGAGAACCATCTTTAAGTGTTATAAATCCTTGAGCAGGAAAGGGAAGTGTGTAAGACAGCTACTGCTTTAAATTTCTCCCTCCAAAAGAAATTTAGATTTTTGCCAAAGTGGGACGAAGACACTGAATAGTTCATGACACTGACATTTATAAATGGCTTCAGACACTGCGATCTTGGGGAATTATAAGAATCTGGGGATCACCATATACTAGTCCAAGCAGATACTGGTAGACTAGGAGAATTTAAAAATAAATCAATGAACAATCAATTGGTTCAAAATAGAGGAATGTTTAAATAAGAGTGCATCCACTTGATAGACTATTATAAACCATTAAAAAAGATAAATACAAAGACTATTTAGCCACAAGAGAAATGCACTAGAGAGGATGGAAAAACACCCAAAAGAGGGAAGACTGGGTGCGAACAGATGCTCTGTTAAGACTGAGTGAAATAATGTATGGCAAACATCTGTTCCAGTTCCCAATACTAGAGGGCATTCTACAAATTTAAAATTAGACAAATTTTAAATTGAATTTAACAAAGTTATTAGAATCATGGTTGTTTGTTCATTTTATGTATGTCTTATTTGTTTGTTTGTGGCTAGACATACAAGGATCACAGGAAGAAAAGGGAGAGCGAGTGCACTCTGAGATTTGCAGATAGAAAGAGGAAAGGTGCCAGAGAAAAACAAACCACAAAATCAACTTTGGAGAAGGGGACATGAGAAACACACAGGGGCAAATCACTATGCCAATGGAGCTCGGCAACACAGAGGAGAAAGTAATTTGGAGGGGGATAAAATAATACTTGTGATAAAAGCTGTGGGAGTGTGGGTGATAAATAAAGAGGTGATTTTAATAAAGGGAAGTAAATTATCATCCTGTACATCTCTAAGACTTGCTCAAAGGACAATTTAGAACAGAATAATGCACGCAAAGAAAATGAGTTGCTTCAAAGTTATAAAACCATTGTGAAATGATGGGAAGGCAATCTTTGGTGTCATTAAGATGCATTCCTCTAAGGGATATCAGAAACTCTCAGGTGGAGACAGGGAGAGCGCACCAGGCGCAGATAAAAGGAAAGAAACACTGAAGGGCGATGGTAGCTAGCAACCAGGCAGCAGGAACTAATGGATGAGCACCTTGTGTGTCATCCTAGCAATGCCACTGAGGAGGGATTCAACTGAAAGACAACTTCACTGACCTGATATGTTTCAATCAGTAAAAATAATGTATCTGCTGGTGAACTTACAAAAATTCTCCCAAATATCAAGAGAGGATTTACTTTATTCAGGTAGTTGAGACAGGGAGAGTACTCATTATGGACTGAATTGTGACCCCCACCTCAAAATTCATATATTGGAGCCTTAACCCTCAATGTGACTATATTTGGGGCCACAGTCTTTAAGGAAGTAATTAAGGTTAAATGGGATCATAAAAGTAGGGCCTTCAGTGGGACAGGCCCTCATCATGGGATGGGACTGGTGTCCTTACAGGAAGAGGAAGAGACACCAGAGATCTCTCCGACTGGTCATGCACACAGAGGAAAGGCCACGTGAGGACATAGTAAGAAGATGGCCATCTGCAAGCCATGAAGAAAGTCCTCACCAGAAACGAACCCTGCTGGCACTTTGATCCTTGAGTTCCAGCCTCCAGCATGGTGAGAAAATAAATTTCTGCTGTTTAGGCCTCCCAGCCTGTGGTATTTGATATGGCAGCCCTCACAGACTAACACAACACCCAAAGGGAATGGAGAAGGCAATGGGCAAGGAGAGGGATGTAATAGAGAAAGAAACAATGCTGGCAGAATGCCCGGGGCACAGGTGTTGCAAGCTTGCAGAAAGCAGTTGGTTTTTCTTGGTGATTTGAGCTTTTTCAGTCCCTTACAACCTGTTCTTAGAATTGTTGACTCAAAGAAGGAATTTAGACTGAGTGGGTAGGTCTCTGGTACCAAGGAGCAAGGGGAGTCAATGAACATTCAGAGGAGGGGATTTTATAGTTACATATGCCGAGTGATGTTTGACACTTTACTCTGAAGAGTAAGGAAGAGCTTATTAATACGATACAAGTGACAGAATCTGTGGAAGAAGGTAAGCATGTCACCTTATAATTTATCATGCCAGAGACAGAACCTTGAGAACAGGCCTGTGTGGGTTCTAATACTCAGGGGAGGTGATTTCAGAGGCTCATGGAGAAGATGAGTGAACTCCATCTCAAAGAGCAATGGATTTAGCATCATTGAAATCGGGTCCAAGTCTTTAGCTCTATTCTTCCTTACTCGGTGGCTCTGGAAGTACCTCCTAAATTTCAATTTCCTAGTTTGTAAAATAATAATAGTAATGTCTGCCTCCACCACCTTAGAGTCCACAGAGCCCAATGCAAAAGGAATACTTGTCAATATGAATGATAACATATGTCAGCATATGCAGAAAACTATGAACTCTACAATTCTGGCAATGAAAATCACAAAGGTACACAATGAGGAGTAAGAAACATGACAGTAATCTAAAAAGAGTGATGAAGATTTACAGGAAATTAACAAAAAGAATGTGTGTACAAGTCAAAGAGGAAAATAAAAGTTTGGAACTCACAAATGCTTATAAACATAGCTAAAGGCAGTGAAGAAAGTTCTGCCTGTTCGTGGGCAAGAGAAGCGCAAGAAAGCTGCAGTTATACTCTCTATAAAGCTGATGATGAAAATTTAAAAAAACAGAGAACTAATTTTATTTTTCTTCCACCCTCTGTTAAGGAAAAAAGTCTTCAAGTGGGAAAATACAAAATACAAGCCAACATAAAGGAACTGAAGACCAAGATAGATGAAGAAGTCGAAGATTTCTTTCCAGAATGTGGGGACAACTTTTCAGTACAATTTCCAAACTGGAGGAGATCACGTCGCAGCTGCTGCAGAGATGGAGAGCCGCAGGGAGGGCCTGGATGGGGACAGATGCGCTTCCGACTTTATCCTCATGACGTATTTTGTATTGGCCTATTCACTGAGGGTCCTCAGTCCAAACAGGATGGGAGATACCGGTCTGTCAAATTATATTGCTATACATACGAAAGGGGGTAGGGAGGGAAAGAGCCAGTAAGAATCGGTTGGCCATGATAGTATGCATCTTAATGGATTATGACAGACCAGAATAAAGTACTCAGCCTATCTAAATGAAATATAATAGAGATAAATACAAAATTCAAAAAAATAAAAAAGCAAAAATAGGTGGTCCCCTAAATAAAAATGACATTTTTATCATTAAAAGAATACACAGTGCTCCAGTTTATCTAGCCTGATTCTTTTTGTCTCCTCTCTTTTTGGTGTTTCAACTGAAAAAATACAGATAAGCCACCTTTTGGTGTATTCTTTCCACATCTACTGAATATCTTCTTTTCTCCAGGCACTGTGCCAGGTGTTACAGACACAGAAATGATTAAAATAATACCTTTGCCTTTCAAAGATTTCACCATTTTGTAAAGGAGACATACTCTCGAAAAATACGGTTTGAGAGTCTATGATCAGGGCAGGTACAGGCAAACACTCAAGGTGCTATGGAGTATCTGCCAAGATGGTGACAGTGGAGATGGTTTGATCAGGTAAGACTCCACAGAGCAAGGAAGTCAGGCTTGCTTTAGGTACACGTTTTCCAGGAGGATTTAGAGGGAAGGGCTTGATGGCCATCAGGCAAAGGGAACAGCAGATGTAAAGGCCAGGCGACAGAGGCCAGAGGACATAGGGAGGGGCAGCACCGTGAGGGGGACAAACGTGGAGCCATCCGCAAAAACAGAGGAGGAAGATAACTTGCTTGCTATGCTAATAAGGCTGAACTTACTGTTGAAAGCACCTAATGATGAGATAGAGCTACAAGGCAGGAGTTACCTTCTTTTTTTGATAAAACCTTAAAAATTGATTAAAGATATCAATGCATTATGGCAGGATTACCTAAAAATACAATAATACGTGTAGTATTTAAAAATCATGCATGATGTGGAACGGAAGGAATGGAAGTTACAGGAAGTCGTGAGGGAAGGAGACAGCTGCTGCACTGGTCCTACCAGCCAAATCAACCCTGGCAATCCCTAAGATGACAGATGCCACCGCCCGATCATCCTTGTATTCAGGAGAAGGAAAAAGGAAAATGATCAAGGCTCAATTTTGCTAACTCAGAAAATCAGAGAACTGCAAGCATCTTCCCTGGAGAATGTTTCAGTGATTAATACTACTACATACATTCTTTTCATGCTAATCTATTTCATGTTGCAATTATATATAAACATAGAGAGGGAAAGAAACCATTCCATAGGCAAGCACACAGAAAGGCTTTCAAGAAATGAATGTGGTCATTTACAAGGCCACACCAGTAAAATGGCACAGTTTTATATGTCAAGCATAGCAAATTACTGTGATCATCATTTTATTCTTAGTACCTAACACTCTGTATCAGATTTTTATGAGCCTGCTTTTTCCATTTCTCTAATAGATATCTGACTATGAAATATTTTATTTCACTGTGTTCTGTTTTGCCATTAGGTACTATAGGATACTATGAGTTTAAGTGTTTGCTCTTTGCTTTCTTTTTCTTTTTTTTTTAGATTTTTATTTATTTATTTGACAGAGACAGAGAGAGACACAGCGAGAGAGGGAACACAAGCAGGGGGAGTGGGAGAGGAAGAAGCAGGCTTCCCGCCTAGCAGGGAGCCCGATGCAGGGCTCGATCCCAGGACCCTGGAGCCATGACCTGAGCCGAAGGCATACACTTAACGACTGAGCCACCCAGGCGCCCCTGCTCTTGGCTTTCTTAACTGTACTCCTACTTCCTTTCCCAAATCATCCTCTCTTTTGTTTGTTTTAGGAAAGGCTATACATTTTGATACTTAACATATTGTGTTATGACATTTTACAGGCCACCTGACGTTTTCCTAACAGGATTATACTACAGGCTCCATGTTAAATACTTCAACACTTCAAATAAGCACAGAAATCATATACACAATGGAACAAAAGAGCCTATCTGAGCCGCTTTATGACCTTGCACAGAATTCCCTCACCACCACTTAACATAGAATTGTTTTTATTTCAGCAATGTTCTTTTACTTAAGTCCTAAACATCTAAAACATGGCAAATGTAAATATGTACTATAAATCCTTAATTATGAGGATCACTAAGGTTTCATGCAGCTTCCTGCCTTGGAGATAGATTCTTTTTGTACAAAATCAGCCAAAATTGACAGATAAAAGTGAATGACGTGATCAAAGTTAAACTTTGCTTATGATGCCCTTCTCTTGATACCAGTGTCACTCTACTGCATTGTCTTTGAGAGTTACATTCTGCTTCAATTTATCTAGTGGTGTTGAAGCCAAAATCTCTCCCACCATTTTCTGCCTTCATTGTCATGTTCAGAAAGACTAGCAACCTAGAAGTTGAGTTAAATATTGGGGTCCCTGAGATCTCCATGTCAAAAAATAAAGCACTTTGGGATCACAAAAGGGCAACACTGCCCCTCTGTTTGGGAGGTGTTTAAATTGAATCTAGAAAGACCCCTTGCTAATTTTTAATCCCACATACTGTTTTACAACTATACCAGAGATTATTCTGGTATGGTAGCAACTAAGAAATAATCTTATTCTATATTCCAACACTACTTAATTAAAAATGTGCCACCCAGGGACAATGTTTTCCATTTCTCTACCAATATGGACCATTCCCAGCTTCTACAACAATATCTTCCAACATGTGCATGGGAATGCGTGCTTGTGCACGCACACAAACACACACACACACACACACACACACACACAAAATGACAATTTCATCTCAGCAACTCATTTCCCTTACAGACCATTTTCAATTTAGCTCCTTCCTTCTGTTTGGCTATCTGCTAATCTGATTTTAAAAGACAAACACAGGGCGCCTGGGAGGCTCAGTTGGTTAAGCATCTGCCTTGGCTCAGGTCATGATTCCAGGACCCTGGGATCAAGCCCTATGTTGGGCTCCATGCTCAGTGGGGAGTTTGTTTCTTCTCCCTCTGCCCCTCCTCCCTGCTCATGCTTGTTCTCTCTTTCTCTCTCTCAAATAAATAAATAAAATCTTTAATAAAAAAAACTGTTTTAAAAAAAGACAAACACGTATTATCTTTGAAAACTAAAGATGTCTTGAAGATAGATACATATTCAATCTCCTAGAGCACAGCTATTAGCCCAGAGAGAAATTTAACTTTCTCAAATTTTCCCCAAAATCTCTCTCTTGGCTCTGATATAGCAAAGGTCAGGTTAATAGGAAACTGTCGGGCTCTCAGTTGTGAGCCATTCAGTTCAGATATCTATTCAGTGTCATCCAGGCATCTACCAACTCCAAAGCTTACAACTAATTCCAAAAAGAGTTTATCAGTGCCCTTGACTCAAAGGGCATTTTTTAAAAAATCTCTCTATATAGGTTATAACTGCAGAGTAAGTCAAGTAATAAGATTATAGGTTATAGTTTGCTTTTAAACTATACAACAAACGCAATTTAGGAAGGCAGGTGAATTTATATATTTACATGATGTTTCTAAACTAATATCAACCTATGACCTCAGTTGTAAGTACCATAATTGCCAGTCGGGGGCGGGGGGAAATGGTTACAGAAACAAATATGTCTTTCATGATTTAGAAGCACATAGAATCTTATTCTAGAGCACTGCCAAATAATGAGAGGTACTTAATAAAAAAAGTAATTAGAGCTATAGCCAACAGATACATAACATACCATTTTTTCCCTTGTGATTTAAAAACCTTAAGAGGTAAATTTCATCACTGCTCTATTAAATATTTATGGCATTTAAAACTTTTACAGTTACTAATTTTAAACTACTTAAAATGTCAAATGTTTTCAAGCTTCACTCACTTTCCCAATTATTACATTGGAATGACTCATTAACTGTAACATAAACAGACCCACTTTTACCTCCTGTTATACTATATTTCTGATTTTATTACCAGAGTACCACTTTTCCATGAACCATGACAAAAATTCATTGGAGGGAAAAAAAACCCAAACCAAACACATACTCCTTCTCTTCCAAATACCAATTTTCCCCAAAAGAATGGGAGTAATAATAATAATTTGTAACAGATTTCACATGTACATTCTTTACCATTACATAACACTGTACATGGTACATAATAGTACATAGTACCTGAACACCTTAGCAAAAGACATTCTGACAAAAACTTTACCCTCCAGAAATCAATTGGGAAACAAAAATATCTTTACAAAAATAGTAGCATATCAGATTTGGTCTTTACTAAATGCACCTGGAGCAATCAGCTTTAGAGAGGGTCTAAATTCATTGACTAAAAACAAGGAAAGCTGGTTCTAGAAGTCAAATAAAAAATTACATATGCATACATACATACATGTATACCTCTTGAAGCACACAGACAACTACAGCTTTAGAACTCACTGAAGAAATTTGAGTGTGGAAACCTTAGACATCAGAGTTTCCCCCAAAAAAGCAGTCAAGAAGATAATCCAATGGTCAATGACACCTCCATTATTTAGAAATACAACTTACTATAATTTAGACTTATGGGTAAACTATTATTTCTCAAGAAATTGTAAATCTTTTTTTAAACCCTGAAAGCCCTCAAATTACAATATTAATCTCCAGGGTAAACATTTTCATTTTAATATATTTGGTTAATTGAGGCTTTTTGATGAGTTCACTCTTCCTTTAAGAAGGACTTTCATGTGATGTGATGAGCACTGGGTGTTATACACAACTGATGAATTGCTGAACTCCATCTGAAATAAGTGATGTACTATATATTGACTAATTGAATTTAAAAAAAGAACTTAATATATTTTTTAAAATGCCAACATAAGAATGATATAAATATCTCAATTATAAAAATAAATTACGACTTTGGTAAGGACTTTCAGTGATAATCACAAGGTCTCCTAAAGCTCCACAGTTTTTATCTGCATTTAGTTTGGGGCATTTATTTCTCTTTCTGAGATTTTCCTTTTTAAGTGAGCTTAGCATTTAACCCTACGATTCAAAACCTGTTTTTAAAGATCTGTTTGTTAAAAGAGTATTTCTAAAAGTTCCTAAGTGAAATACCTATTAAAACAATTATCCATATATTCTATGAGAATTCACTCCACCACCGCCACAACACAGTTCATTTCACTACATGAATGTAGGTAATTCTTGAAACATGTCCTATTTTAAGCAAATATTCTGCGACAAGTCTCCCTTTCCCCATCATACTTGTTATCTTGAAAAATAGCAATGATTCTAGACAAATACTAAAAAGGTTATTGAGGCCAAAATTTCTCAATCAATAAAAATGTTTAAAAATTAAGCTAAGAAAGAATTGAAGTACCAGCCCACTGAAAAAATCAGATCAAAGCCTGCATTATTTAATATTTCACCAGAGATATTCACTACCAATCTGAATATGCATATCTGGGATGTACATTACAATGTTGGATAAGCTTTCACTATTCTTTCTACTATTTTCAGGAGCTGGGCCAGTCTGTGAACTTAGTTCACAGTTCAATCACTAAGAAGGAAAGAAAGAGATTTTAAAAGGAGAGTGGAGGACTTAGATAAACTGACTAATTGGCAACCTAAAGGTCGAGGGACTCATTAGTTGACAATATTAAGACCTTAATATTGATTTATCTGAAGTAAAGGTGATTCAAATTCTAAATATGGTGTCAAATTGAGAAAAATAGATATTTATAAAGCAAAACTGATACTCTGTTGTAAAAAAATTCAGAGCCATGTAATAGCAGGTGTCACTGTCCCTTATCATCTGTTCACAGTGGATAGTTATGAGCCCCACTATAGTTCTTGTTGACACCCAGAGAAAGTCACATTTCAGTGAGCTCTACAAGACTGCCCTTGGTTGTCTTTGATTTGGAAATTGGTTTTTTCGTAAGAGAGAAATCTACATTAGAGCTGAGCCATTAAAAACAGAATTATGAAAAATAAAGTAATATTAACACATGCCCATTTACTTGGGGGGAAAAAGTTACAATGGAATTTCAATGAAAAGAATTTGTAAAATGTTATATTCCATAATATTTTTAACTTAAACTTAAAAAACAACTACATTAAATGGTGTAGTGTAAATAAAATGAGGCTAATGATCAGTTCTTGGAAATGAAAAGTAAATACAACTCCAAATGGACAAGACATTTACATAAAAATTAATTATGTTGGCATGAGTAGGTGAAAGGCACCTGCCTAGTTATTATGAATTCTCAGTGGGCAGTGCTTAAATGAAAGTCTATTTTTTAACTTACTCTAGAAAGTTCACCAATTTCAGAATTTGTAGGAAGCTGCTACCGTAAAAGTCATAGGGACGAGAATACTCTTCCAATAAGATCATCTCCCTCATATAATCAGTGATTCCAAATGCAAGTTTCTGATTAGTATATGGAATGGGATAATTTACACTCATGAGAAAGTATAAAATAACAACAGAATTTTCATTCAAAATATCTGATATGCAATTACTTATACACTTTATTGAACTTCTTATATTAACAGGATTACTTGAGATTGAAGGTGCCCCTTTAGCAACCAAAACTGCTGAAGCTTTACAAATAGTTACAAGTAATTCACAACCACTGAAATAACAATATTTCTGAACAATAAAGTCTTTAAGAAGAAACATATGAGGAAGATACTAATTTGAAGGTCTCTTCTGTTAGAGTTCCTACTAATTTCAGTACCACAATTCCACAAGTATGTATTTCTGTGCTAAATAATTAAGACTAAATTTTATCATAGCAGTATAATTTATATACTACCCATGTCTCACCATTATATTGTATGTTATTTAAATCAAGGATTAATGGGCTTTTTCTATAAAAGGACAGATAGTAAAGAATATCATGTAGGTCTTCATATCAAGAGAGGGAAATCAAGTTTAAGAAAACTTTGTTGATAAAATACAAAATATAATAATAATAGCTGAATACAAATTTTTGCCATACAGGTCTACCAATGAGAGGAATATAAGTTTTTTGTGCCACAAAGAATTCCTTTAATTTTTTTCCAAACATTTAAAAAAACTTTTTTTCCAAACATTTAAAAAAAGAAAAACCACTCTTAGCTCACTGGCCCTACAAAACAAGGCAGTGGGCCATATTTGGCCAACCTCTGAGCTAAATATTACCTTATCTTACAATTGATGTTATGCAATTCTATTAATTTGTTTTCACGAAAGAGGTCAATTAATTCAATCTTGATATAGAAATTGGGTCCCATAAAGGAACCTTTTGTATGTGATACAATTTCCAAAATTTCAGAAGACAATAATATTAATTACTAAGAGTGAGCACTATGTGTCCTGTGAAAGTCATATTTTTGACCCCAAGCTAGCTATGAGTTGTGTCATCCCCAGAGCTGGAGACTGCCCTTATCAGAAATTCTTTGGGATGCATGTAATCAGAAGTGGGGAGAAGGCACCAAACTGAAGAAAACAAATCAGTATGGCTGTTAGAAAAGTGAGTCAAAGTGCACACTCACCTGTATGTCCAAAGGCCAGCTATTTATGCATTGTATCATATAATTATATTTCATCAGTACTTTACTGTTACAGTCTAGTTATTTTTTGCCATAGGAACAAATGCTTGGGAGAAGAAGGAAAAGCAGGAAGCTTCAGGAAAGAATTACAAGGTTGAGTTTTAACAATTTGGGAATCTGTCCAGTTGCATTCACATTGCATCCCTGAGCCCACAAGACTGATGATCCACTCAAGCAATTACCTTCATCTATTGCTGATTTTAACATATCCTTTCCATGCTTCTGTCAGAGTAGATATCAGATGAACCCTTTTTTCAATTAGATAAAAGAAAGAACTTAACTTTTAATTAAGTTATTCATAAGCTACGTGGTGAGCATTAAATATTTTCAAAGTTAAGACTCAGGAGGCCAAGAAGCCTTCATCACATGATGTGCAAGAGTAAAAATAACTAGTCCATACACCTGTTCCTTCTTTTGTGGTGAGTCAACCTCTCCCCCCAAAAATCTTAATGTTCAGCAAGAAACTGTGGGTCCATAAGAATAATTATAAAAATAGATATCTCCCTTCTCAATTCATGTCTCTTGGTAGCAAGGGAAGAAACCAACAACAGTCTGTGCAATGTATCAGAGAGCAAGCCCTTCCGGGAGGACCTGTCTCTAAACTTCCATGTAAGGAACACCTCAACATAATAACAAATTTGTCTTGACCAGAATAAAGATGAAAGACCTGGGGCTGGTTCACTGCTTCTGAAGTGTCAAGTAGGGCGCCAGTAGGCAAAGAATGTGGTCTATTCAATATATTTCATCTTTAGACAAGTGAGGAGTAAGCAAAGCCACCAAATATGTGGGAACACGTGCATCTGGTGGTTTATACAGATTTATTTACATATATACACGTGCACATACATGTGAACATGTATATGTATGTATTTGCACAGAATCCTTCCAATGTAAAGTTACCATGTTGATTAATTACATCAACTAACATTCAAATTAAAGTGCATCTAATCCCTGAGCTGTTCCTGGTTTAGAGTGCTGTCCCATGAAAGCTTTCACATGGGCAGCCTTGGATCGTCTTCGGGGCTGACTCAGTGGAGAACAGAATTGCTCTTGGTGAATCAGCTGTAAATGAAGGGAGAAAGTCTTTGTATGCACCCGGGAGACTGACCTTTAATTTTATTTATATTCAGTTCTCCCTGACTTTAACATTGGTATTAAAGATTGATTCATGTTTTAATATAAAGCCTTGTCCAGAAGAATTACTGGTGTTACTGTAACACTTTAAAAATGCTTATGCTGAAAAAAATTAAAAATACAAAAAATACAAATGCTTATGCTGGTTGATGATCACTTGTCCATACACTGAATCCCAGCCTTGCTGGTAAACATATACACTTGTTCTTCCGAACAAGATAAAACATATGAAGCACCTGGTAGTAAGCAGACCTTGCTTCCTTCCAAAAATTAAAAAAAAAAAAAAATACTGAGTATTAAAGAATAAAAAATTGGGAAATGAATTTTTTCTCATATATATTATTGCAAATCATACTATCTAGGTGATATCAGCAAGAAATTATTAAATGCGATTTTAATTGGATGAGGGCATTTAATTGTATTTTTGACACTTTAAGAACTGTCAACTCAATATATATGATAACCAAGAACTCCAACTTTATTATTTAAATAATTCCTAATAATTTAAAATTTTATAAGTTCTTTAAGTTTTGCAAATGTTTAGAAGAGCATTAAACCACTTCATGAACAAACCAAACCTGAGATTATACAGAACCAGGGTTGAAATTTTAAGTGTCAGCCAGAGGCCCAGCCAAAGCTAAGCACTCCTGAATATTCTGCTCTCCTCAGGTCTCAGCAGCTCCTCTGCTCTTCACTAAAAATTAGATCTATTACAAAAGAAAGCTATTTAATGTCGAGCTGCCTTTTACTGGACTTCAAGAAAAACATAAACAACTGTCAATCAATCATATTTATATATTATTAACGCAAATATAGGCAGTGCCTTGGAAAGACAGGACTGTCTAGGCCAGACTTCAGCCCTGCTTTTCTGAAGGGAAGGATGCTTCAAGTGATGTGCTTTACATTGTAAGAGTGACCTCTAGTGCCTTCCTTTTTTGTTGAACTTCTGTAGTTGGACGATGAATTACTTATGCCTTCTCTACAAAACTTTCTGTGCATGGGTATGTGTGTCTGTCTAGTTATCGTTTGTTTGTTGCAATGCTTGTCAAATGCTGCCATTACAGCCGTCCAAGGTTCTGACTAGGTGAAAATAGGCAAATTTTCTTGTCTCATGGAATTCTTATACAACTAAATTAAAACTGAATCTGAAACACAGTGCAGCATCTGAGGGATGTTCTCTTCTTGCAGAGTGATGGATACACCATGCCATTAAATGAGTTAATACTGCATGGGACCTTGAAATCACAGCAGCCATGCAATGTACATGGACATTTGACTTGTGCCACAAGGGTCATTTATCACGTTTTTCCCACATCAGAGTGCTTTAGAGTGTTCAAGGGATGTGCCATAGCAAATGCCTGATTACTGGCTTATTTGTATTCCCTAAACCTAAACCGGGTTATACAGCAGCAACATCAATTCCTGAACAGGCCTCATAGCCCTTTCTGGAAAAGCAAATGAGCTTTTCTTTTTAAATCAGAGAAAGAAATAAAAAGTTGAATTTGCAGAGCTTATATATCATTTATCGAGGAGGGGGAAATTCTCCCATTTAGGGATTTTAAGCCAAATATAACTTTTAAAACTTTTTCTATCTCTAATAAAAAGTGGATGAAGGGAGTCCTGCCAAATTATTTTGGGTGATACTTAAATAAGAAATAAGGTCTTAATAAATCTTCCCTGAATCAATTAACTTAGAATATTCCATCACAAATGTATAAAGTTAAAAATAATGCTTTTAAGAATTCATACTTCTGATAAATCACCTAAATGTTTTTCCTTTAAGCAAAATCTACATTTTGCTTAAAGGAAATCAAGCCCCCTCTTTCCAGAGTACTCAAATCTCATTCTTCAGGGAGTGAAGGCACAATTCTAAATACTGGGGTTCACCTCTACCAGTTTTGCTCCTGAATTCTGCAGTGCATTTCAGTTATTAGCCTGGTATGATTTTAAAGATGCAGCCAGCTATCAGTCTACCAATGCAAACTTCAGAAATCTAAGCTAATGCAGCATAAGGTAAAGTCTGCCAGTTGTTTTCCTGTTACACATAATTCCAATAAAATTCAGTAATCCTTAAAAAGGAAGAAATGATATTCACAGGCTATTCCCTGGTTAAGATGCTAATTTAATGTTTTCCTAGAACTTGGGCTTTCTCAATGAATATTCAAAGATGAGAGGATAAGAGTCTGCTCGTGGACAAAAAAAAAAAAAGAAAGAAAGAAAGAAATGACATTTTGCATATTTTGACCAGACCAGGAGGAAAGACAGACGTGGGTAAAGCCAGTCATATCTGCAAGATTTTTAAGTGAGGCTTCATTTACAGCAACATGCTTTGCAGCAATGCCAGTTGCAAATAATAATCATAAAAACAACAGAATTAAAGTTTTGCAGAGAGCCCCCCCCATCACTGCAAGTTTTAAATCATTTGCTGTATACTTACAGGAATTCCCAGCTCTGACCCTCTTCCAATTTTGAGTAGATAACAGAAGTAGCGTCTTGAGGACAGCTCCGGTGATAGACCCCATGTTCACATTTGTTGGGCTCCCCCAAAAGATCTTGAGTGGCTCTCCGAGCGCTGTCTGGGTCTTCAGCACCTCTGGGGCTCTCAGTTGCTCTCCCTCCTTCCCTCCCCTCTCTCTCCCTCTCTCTCTGTCTCACACACACACACAGAGACACACACACACAGGCGCACACACACCCCCCACACACAGCCCTGACTCCTCAGTGAAAGCCCCCCCCAGCATCTTCCCTAACAAGCATCCACAGCGACCAGGCCACGCCCACTCCTCTCGGCGGCGGTCCCCGACAGTGGCCCTGGTCCCTCCTCCAAATTCACAGCGGAGCTCGGAGCCCACCGCGCGCCGCACCGCTGACTGAAGCTGCACCTGCAGGCGGCGGCCTGCTGCTCCGGGGCCTCCTCGGGGCTCCCTCCCCGCCCCGCTATTCTCCGACAGTCCTTAACCCTTTCTCCCCTCTAGAGATGAGGCTGGGGGGAAGGGGTGAGGCGGTGGAGCCTCCCGATTTTCTGGAGGTCTTGCCTTTAGCGGAGCCAGTCAACACACTGAGCTAATTCCTGACTATCCGGGAGGGCATCCAGGTAAAACTGCATTATGGTTCAAAACAAAAGCATAAAAGAAGACAGAAATAACTAAGCAGTATTGGTAAATTGTAGCTAAAACTGTCCTCAGGGAAAATACTTGCTGTTGTTTTTCTCTGTTTATATAAAACTATCCTCTTCAGCTACGGTGCCAGGATTTTATTATGGAAATTCCTCACAAGGAAACAGACATTCCTGTTTGGCAGATATTTAGAATCATCTGGTAATAGTCTGCAAGAAATTAACATTTCTTATTTTAGTGCATCAGGAGGACAAACCCACAAGCCGAAAGCTTCGGATGGATTTATTTTGATGAATACATCATGCTGTGAATAGGCAGCTGCATTCTACAAATACTTTAATAACAATTCCCAAAAGGCCTGAAATGAAGAACCACGGGATGCTGAAGGGGACCCCCCACATATGTACACACACCCCGAAACTGAACACTGTAAAGATATAATTCAGATGCTCTAAAGGAGAGAGGAACAAAGTTGAATTCACAAGCTCACCGACTACAGAAAAACTACTCTTCTAATGGCTGATCCATGAATACTGCTATTTCTTGAATAGAATATTAAAATATTTAAATAATGGGGTTAATATCAGATAATAAGTGTATCACATGGTATCACAGAGGATAAGTAATCTCTTTAAAATAAATGTGAAGATATTTAACTGATAATGTGCTAGATTTTTTAAGAATAGGAATCCTAGAGTTCTCAAGCATCTCTGGGTGATTACAAATTAGAAGACGCATAAGCCTGTAGCAAACGGTACTTTTGCTATGGAATGAATGAAATAAGAAGAAAAAGGACACATGCATACTCCTGCCTAACCATAAGAGCTAAACAAATACATTTGGCTCTTGCCAACAAACAAAGCAGAAGAGGTATTTTTTCTTTTCCTACTTACAGATGAGAAAACAAGAACAGAGAATTTAATTTGTAGAGGTCATAGAGTTAGTTAAGAAGAGTACCAAAGATTGGACTTTGTTTTTCTGACTCCAATTTTACTGTTCTCACCCTGGGACTTACTGCCCCTCACATCAGAGGACATCTTCTCCCTGACCTGGCAGTAGTGGCTAAAACTTGAGGCCCTAGGGAGAAAAAAAAAAAAAAAAAAAAAAACAGCAGGGAAAAGAAAGGTCATTGTTTGAGCATTTACTTGTATTTCTAGGCCTATATCCCTGATTTTGTTATTTTTCTGATATAATATATTAGGCAAAAGCAGATACAAGTTGATAATTTATGTTAGGTAATTACTGAAGGGGATTAAATGTTATTGAACACATACTATATGTCATTTGTTATCTGATTAAATTATTATAGCAATCTTTGAGGGAACTATCATTCTGTCTATATAGCCAAGAGACTAAAACACAGAGAAGTTAAGCTGTATGTCCAGAGTGCCACAGTGAGTAACAGAGAAGGCTGGGCTGGCATTCTGGACTACAAAGCTCTAAAATCATTACTTTCAATGACTCCACACTGAAGAACAGGTTCTTGGATTCTCCTGACGAGAAAAGTTGTCTTCCTATTAAAAATGTATACTTGGGGCGCCTGGGTGGCTCATTCGGTTGGTCGTCTGCCTTCGGCTCAGGTCATGATCCCAGGGTCCTGGGATCGAGCCCCGCATCGGGCTCCCTGCTCGGCGGGGAGCCTGCTTCTCCCTCTCCCTCTCCCCCTGCTTGCGTTCCCTCTCTCACTGTGTCTCTCTCTGTCAAATAAATAAATTTTTTTAAAAAAGTATACTTAATTGTTCCCATAAAACAAATTAGAGAATGCATTTTAAAAGGACCAGTACACATAAATGAAAAATAACTGAAACTGTCATGCCAATAATAACTTCTTTAGGACAAAGGGTAAATTACCACAGTAGCCATTAATGATGGCTTTTCCATATCAGTGGGTTATAGCTATAGAGTGAGGTGAAGGCTGGCGCTGGAGAGAAGACCACAGCATTTGAAGCTGCCACACCACCTGTCCCTGTCCAATGACCACACAGGGCAGCGACTGCCTGGACAACGTGAAGCAAGGGAGAGAGAGAACATGGACTTTGCAAACAGAGGAGCCTAGATATGAATTCAGCTTTCACTATGGTTCTCATTAAGTGATTCCATTACTCTGGTCCTTGATTTCTTAAAAAAATAATAAGAGAATAATGACTAAAAGAGCCACTGTGAGATAAAGTATAAGTATTGAGTAGCTAGCACTGAGTGGGCCCTCATTTACTTACTGCATTCTGACTGTTCAGAGTAGTGGTTTGAACAGGCAATGCTGGAGTCTGGCAGCCCAGGTTCAATGTCTGCCCCAGCTACAGCACCACCCAGCAAAAGCTCTTGGGCAAGCTATGTGTCACCTCCGCTTCTGTTTCCTCTTCTATGCCCCAAGGATAAATAAACTATCAACCTCAATGCCAAGACAGTGCCATAAAGTGAAAGCTCCTTGGAGTTACACAATGTTGTTCTTGTAATCACTGTACTCTACAGATCACTTTGCACAGATGAGAAATCCAAAAGGAATTAAGACTTGCCAGAGGGACATGACCCATTAGTGGCAGGAAAGGGTTGGTCACCAAGACCCACTGACCAGTGCTGCTTTTCTCCATCCCCACCAGATGGTGCTTAATGTCAGAAAAAAAAAAAAAAAAAAAAGAATCTGAATGGGGAAAATCAGAAAAGCATAGAGCCCTAATTTTGCACATCACTGTACTGCTGACTCAGACACGCGAATCACTTCTCCCTGTGCATGCATTTGTGGTTATATTTTCCACCGATTAAGATAAACACAACTGCTGGTGCTTAGGGTTTGGCATATGCATATTATGGGCCAGGCCCTGCCTGAGAAAGCATTATAAATCAAATCAAAATGTTAGAATTTGTAAAATAAGGCTTTCAATTTCCTCTTGGTACTACTTGCCAGAGAACTGTATGTCCCACCACAGTGTACAAGGAGGCTCCTGGATTGTACTTTAGATTGGAAAAAGACCTTTAGGCCACAGGCGAACAAAGTCACATCAAAAGACTAGAAAGCAATCAAGATGCCACTCTTTCCTTTCTTTTATTCGTGTAAACAAATTGTTTTATTTGGTGCCTGAATCTCTTGACTATTTTTTTTTCTGGATTTCGGGGAGGGTCTGGGCTTCCTATTCTGCAATTTTGTTGATGTCACTATTCAAAATAGATTTTTTTTTTTAACTTATTTGAGAGAGAGAGAGGGAGAAAGAGTGAGTGCGCGCACATGCATAGGCAGGGGCATAGGGAAAGGGAGAGAGAGTGCTAAGCAGACTCCACCCTAAGCGCAGAGCCCAATGTGGGGCTTGATCTCACAACCCTGGGATTATCTCCTGAGCAGAAACCAAGAGTCCGCCGCTTAACAGACTGTGCCACCCAGACGCCCCCAAAATAGATTCTTTTTAAAAACTACAATATATTTGAGGTGCAATACTGTGGTTTTAAGGAATATATATTTGGTCATTCACATGACCAAAATATATTTCTCATTATATTTAGTCTTCTTCTGCAGTTTCTGGCTCACAGGTACTAAAACCCTTGTAATTTCCTGATAAAGGGTGATAAATGTGTCTTTGTTATGTTAATGAAGTGACCTTTGGAAAACCCTTAGGTAACTTAAGGATGGGGACTGATTGCCAAGAGAACCAACCCTGTGATTAGAGAGTTGGAACTTTCAGTACCTTCCTTGCCTCCCCACTCCTGGGGAGGACTGAGAGCTAGAGATTGAGTTCTATCGCCAGTGGCCAATGATTTAATTAGTCATGCCCATGTAATTGTGTTTGGAGAGCTTCCAGTTTGGTGAACAGGTAGAGTGTAGAGATTTAAGGAGAGTGGTATGTCCGGAGAGGACATGGAAGCTTCGCACCCTTTCGCCATTCCTTGCTCTGTGCATCTCTTTCATCTGGTGTTCTGGAGTTATATCATTTTTAGAATAAACCAGTAATCTAGTAAATAAAACATTTCTCTGAGTAGTGTGAACCGCTCTAACAAAATAATCAAACCCAAGGAGGGGGCTGTGGGAACCTCTGATTTATAGCCAGTTGGTCAGAAGTCCAGGTAAAGCTGGGGGGAGGACAGTCTTAATAACTGAGCCCTCAGCCTGTGTAATCTGATGTGATCTCTCAGTGGGTGGTGTCAGAACTGAGTTGAATTTTTGGACACCCTTCTGTTATCCTGAGAATTGCTTGTTGGTGTGGGGAATTGGGGAATCACCCCCCCACACAAACACCCACTAAAATTCATCTCAGAAGAGCTACTGATGAGACAATAAAATTTTTGCCACAGCCCCTTCCCAAATATATATTGAATATAAACAATGTTTTCTATGCTATAACCAGTAAACATACAAAAATACTCATTGTTGTCATTGTTGGGGTTGAACCTTTCTTGAGTTAGTATTTTATTAATGGTATTTACTTTTATTTATTTTTTTGTACTACCTATATTTTTATTATGTTATGCTAATTACCATACATTACATCATTAGTTTTTGATGTAGTGTTCCATGATTCATTGTTTGTGTACAACACCCAGTGCTCCATTCAGTATGTGCCCTCTTTAATACCCATCACCAGGCTAACCCATCCCCCCACCCCCCTCCCCTCTAGAACCTTCAGTTTGTTTTTCAGAGTCCATAGTCTCTCATGGTTCCGTATTTACTTTTATTTTGTATTGCATTTTCAGTTAAGGGACTTAACATTCTATAACACAAATACACTTTTCATAAGTGACTTTTAATTGTCCTAAGCGCTACTATTTTATTTTCTTTTAATCACTATGTTACAAATCGTGTAAGTAATGACTTTGATAATAAGACACATATTGAGTTTTGCAACTTTGCAAACACCCAAAGCTCTAGTAGTGCACTCTTTCTATTAACAGCTCACGTGATGCAACCCTTCCATAATAAACATTTAGTTGGCAAATAAAGATAAAAATTATAGGCAACACTGGATGCTCTCTTCAGAAAAAATAATAATAGTGAAAAATATGCAAATCTCCTATGTGGTACTACAACGTTACTTCCTTTTCTTCCTTAGTAGTATTAAAGAAAACGTGTAATTCTTGCCTACCTAAACAAATTATATATATAACTGTATACTGTTTATAATGTATGTGTGTATAAATGTATATAATATATATTCATATATTATACATATGCAACTATTATATGCATATATACATAGTTTGTATCATTCAACAATATTTAAGATGAAATATAATTTAGTTTTTAATAGAAAGTATTTAAGATTTTAGATATTCTGATTAAAATATTATGTATTATACACTAAGTGTGGGGTCTTAAATGACTTGAAATTCTCCTTTTAAAATAAGTATTATTTGAAAATATCTCAAATATTTAATATTTATTATTTTTAAGAAATTTTAATATAAAAATCATTTTGGACTTATAGAAAAATTACAAAGATGGTACAGAAAGTACGCATTTACCCTCCACACCCAGGTTCCCCTATTATTAGCATCTCACACTAGTTTGGTACATTTGTTATAATTAATGAACCCATATTGGTATATTATCATTAACTAAAAGTCCATATTTCACTCAGATAATCTTCATTTTTACCTAATGTTCTTTCTGTGTTCTAGGATACCATCAGGATACCACATTACATTTACTATCCATGCCTCCTTAGGATCCTTTTGGCTGTGACAACTACTCACTTTCCTTATTTTTTATTACTTTAAAGCAGTTTTAAGGATATTGGTTGGCTGTTTTGTACAATGGCCCTCTAATGGGATTTTTCTGTTGTTTTTTCATGATTAAACTAGAATTAGGAGTTTTTGAGAGGAAGACTATAGAGGTAAAGTGCCATTTTTATCACATCATATCAAGAGTATGTACCATTAACATGACTTATCGTTGATGATGTTGACCTCAATCACTTGGAGTAGAAAGTGTCAGATTTCCCCATTGTCATATTCCTCTTCCTTTTCATTCTTTCTTCTTTCCTAGTTGGAAGGAAGTCCCTATGTGCAGCACATACTCAGGAATGGGGAATTATACTCCACCTACTTGCGAGCAGAATATCTGTATAAACCACTTGGAATTGTTCTGCATGACAGATTCATCTATTCTCCCAATTTATTTATTTAGTCAATCATACGGACTCATGGATATTTATGTTATATATTGGTCTATAATCCAATACTACTCTACTTTTTTGCTCAAATTGTTCCATCTTTGGATGAAAAAGCTTCTATCAGTAGCCTTTTCAATTGGATCCTGTGTTTTTTTGACATACTTCCATCATTTTGTGTGTGTGTGTGTGTGTGTGTGCATGCACATTTCAGCACTTCCTTAATTTCTGGCATCACAGGATTCTCCAGGCTCGTTTTCTATATTTCTTGCCCCTGTCTTAGAATCAGTTATTTCTTTAAAGAACCTTGGTTCCTTTTACTAAAGAAGAGTATCTAGGTCCTAAGTGTGCTTATTGCTACTGGTATCCTTACTTGTAGGCCCTTCGGCTGAAAGAGCAAGGAAATATATGTGTATATAGCTAACTTGTGTATATCCAGATATCTATAAGTATTTCCATGTCAATTTATTTGTATCTATATTAAGCTAAATATGATTTCATAGTTATGTCTCCAACTTCAATCTACTACGATTTGGGGTTATTCTAGCCTCCTTCTCTTTCTTACCTATAAAATGCCATTCCAACAATGAGAAATTTGACTCCCATCCACCCTCATTTACTTAATTGTTCAATTTCAATATGCCTTTAGAGTAGTATCACAATTTTTAACCTGTACTCCCATGGAAAACACCTTTATCAACTAAACTACAGTGATGAGGTACTATTCCTTTAGTCTTGCAGACTCTACTTATTTCCAAAGTTATTTAGTTCAGAAACTTTTTTACCCCTCTTAAATGAGGTTTTTCATACTTTCTAATACAGATAATTGTTTTGTCACATTTTTCATTCCATCCAGGTAGTCCTAGCCTCCTATATGAATTTTTTTAAAAATTTGCACACAGTAAGGTTAACTCTGTGCTAAAAGTGTCTATGGGTTCTGTGGCTTCTGAGAAATACATCGGGTTGTGTGTACATAATTACAAATAATACAGTACAAAATGGTTTCTTGCCCTTAACAAAGGTCTACTATGCTTCATCTATTTAATCCTCTCCTGCTCTTCTTCCAACTCCCCAGTAACTACCAAGAGTTTTGGCTTTTCAAGCATGTCATATAATTGGTATCAGACATTATGTAGCCTTTTCAGTCTGGCTTCTCTCACTTAGCAATACATATTTAAGATTCATCCTGTGATTTTCATGGCCTGTTAGCTCTTTTCTTTTTATTGCTGAATAATACTCCATGGTTTGGATATGCCACTTTTGTTTATTCTTTCACTCTTGGTTGCTTTCGGTTTGCGGCAATTATTAATAAAGCTACTATCAACATTCACATGCAGTATTTTGTGTGGACACAAATTTTCAGCTCATTTGGATGAATATCCAGGAATGTGATTGCTGGATCATATGGTAAGATTATGCTCAACTTTGGAGGAAATTGCCAAACGGTCTTCAAAGTGACTGTGCCATTTTGCATTCCTACCAGCAATGAATGAGAGTTCCTGTTGCTCCACATCCTTGCCAGCAATTTTATTGTCAGTTTTCTGGATTTCGGCCATTCTGTTAAGAGTGTAGTTGTATTGCATTGTTGTGCCAATCTGCAGTTCTCTAATGACAAATGATCTTGAGCATCTTTGCATATGCTTACTTGCCATCCGTATATCTTCTTGGTTGAGACATCTGTTCAGGTCTTTTGCCATTTTTTAATTGGGTGGTTTTTTTCTTATTATTGAGCTTAAGAGTTTTGTATATTTTTAAATGTAATTCATTAATCAAATATATGTTTTACGAATATCTTCTCCCCATCTGTAGATCTTATTTTTGATACGGTATCTATAGACTTTTCACCAAACTCAAGATCTAGATTTTCTCCAAAATTTTCTTCTAGCTTTTATTTTTGCTTCTGACATATATGGTTTATGATCCCCATTGAGCCCATTTCTGTGGAAGTTGAAATGTTTGAAGACTACCTTTTCCCCACTGAATTGCCTTTGCTCCTTTCAAAGATTAGTCGAATATATTTGTGTGGGCCTATTTTTGTGCTCTCCCTTCTGTTCCATTAATCTGTATATTCTTCCACTAATAGCATGCTGTCTTGAATACCATGACTTTATAGTTAAGTCTTAAAGTTGGATAGTGTCAGTTTCTGACTTTATTCTTATTTAGTGTTGTGTTGGCTATTCTAGGTCTTTTGTCTTTCACCATAAACTTTAGAATCAGTTTGACAGTATCTGTAAGAGAGCCTGTCTGGTATTTGGGATCATGTTGCATCCATAGACCAAGATGGGAAGACATGAGATCTTAACTGCATTGAGCTTCCCAATCCATAAATACGAGCACCATGAATCTACATTTTATAGTTTCCACCAAATTTGGACAACTTTGGTCATTATTTCTTCAAATTTGTTTGTCCGCCCCACCTTCTTCACGAACTCCAATGACATGTATTTTGGGCCAGCAGAAGTTGCCTGCAACTCACAGATGCTCTTTTCATTTTCATTTTTGTCTGTGTATTTTATTTTGAATAGATTATATTTCTAAGTCTCCAGGTTCACTAGTCTCTTATTCAGTCATATTTAATATGCTGTTTACATTCTGAAATTTTTTTATCCTGGGCACTGACACTTTTTGCTCAAGGACTTCAGTTTGCATCCTTTTCATTTCTTCCATGACACTATTTAACCTTTTGAACATATGAAATACAATTATATTAAGTATTTTAATGTCCTTATCTGCTCATTCTAACATCTATTAGATTATAAAATTAGTATTAGATTATTATTATTTTCCTCATTATGGGTTGGGTGTACACTTTGCTTCTTCACATGCCTGGTAATCATTGACTGGATGCCAGATGCTGTATGAATTTTACTTTTTTGGTTAATGGATATTTTTGTATTCCTATAAAACTTCTTAGCATTATTCTGAGAGGCAGTTAAGTTACTCAGAAATAAGTTGATCCATTTAGGTCTTGCTTTCATGATTTTTAGGTGAGTCTGGAGTAGTCCTTAGCCTAGGACTAATTATTCTCTACTACTGAGGCAAGAATTTCCTGAGTATTCTATGCAATGCCTGCGAATTATGAGTTTTCTTCCTCTGGCTGGTAGGCATAGACATTTTTCCACATCCTATGAAAGTGCCCAAATTTCTTCCCTCTAATATTTTTTTAATTTTGTTATGTTAATCACCATACATTACATCATTAGTTTTTGATGTCTTCCCTCTAATATTTTTGAATGTTTGTTCCTGTTCTCAGATAATTTCTTCACACACATGTGCTAAATGGCATTCTGCTGAATACTCAAGAGGAATCCTCCACAGATGTCCAAGTTTCCCTCTGTGCAACACTTTTCTCCTTGGTGCTCTCCCCTGTGAATTCTAACTGCTTTGGTCTCAAAGCCCCAGCTCCACATGCTCAACTCAGTGAATCCACCAGACGCTGTCTGGGCCTCTCCCTTCTGCACCATTGCCCGGAAACATTCTACAGGCAATAAGCTGCAGCCATCGTAGAGCTCACCTTGCTTGTTTCTCAATTTTCAGAGTTCACTGTCCTTGGTCTCCTGGTATCTAGTGTCTTAAAGCCAATTACCTTATGTATTTGGCCTGTTAATTTTAGTTGTTTCAATTAAGAAGAAAAATCTGATCCCTGTTCTCCATGTTAGGTAGCAGGATAAAAAATGGTGTTATATATTCTGTTGTACATAAGATGAGCATGCTATTATGCGATGAATTCTTTCTAAATGATGTCCCTGACCAAAAGTCAGTTAACTATCTATGAGGAATTGAGAGGTTAGAGAAGGAGGAACAGTGTTATTTTGTTTTTTTCTTTAAAAAACTCTTTTCTAAACAATTTGCTTGAATGAATCTTTAAAATAAGTACTATGTGGATGATCTCATATCTAATTGGATACTATAAGCCATTACACCAATATTCACTGACATCCAAGTTTCCTATATGATCATTCATGATTGAGATGTCTTCTTTGATACAGAAAGATTAGGGTGACCCTTAAGCAGGGTTAACTTTACACATAATAACAACTGGTACACAAAATTAGGGTGGGACTTCAGGAGCTAGAAAATAAATCCTTGATTCCGTCACATTGTTTTAAATATATTTAGCATAAAACAAAATACTCAGTTTCTAAAACAGAACATTTTCCTTAAAATCCACATACTCTAAAAAGGTGAGATTGTCTTTGAGCACCCTCATCTGAACTTCAGCACTTTTCCTAGGAAATGACCATGATTTAGGAGAGATCAAAGATCACCAGATTCAAGAGGGTTGGACAGAAAAGAAAAACAGAATAAAGGGTAGAGAGTGGTGGGGAAAGGGGAAGATTAAGGGAGGGAGAAGTAGGTGTCCAAGATTTGCCTCCTATATAGTTTGTCTTGGTGAAATCTTGTGACTACAACATTCTGAGTTTTACTTCTCTGACAGAAAAAAGCGTATCCCAGTAGGAATGCATAACGTTAGAAAATGTCATGCTTAGATTTGTGATATTTTTATAGTGAACTGATTTAAGCATAAGGGAACACAGTTACTGCAGAAAACAAAGAATTCGGTAGACAAGGACTTTGAAAATTTTTTATATCTACTAGCATTTATGTTTCAGAACTCTAGACTACCTCATGGAACATTTCCATTTCTCAGAATAATGAAGCAGAAACAATTTTGGCCTCGGGCAGGTCCAGGAAAATCAAACCCACCCACTACCTAGATCTTCAGATCCACAACACACAGCAAGCTTCATGCCTGGCAGCTGCTGTGCCTTAAAGTGCCTTAAGGGAGCAATTCTCCAAGTTGCAGGGAGAAAACTACTGTAATAGAAGAGTGAGAATAGCTGGGGTTAATCTCCTACAAGTAAAACTGGTCCTTACTTTTGCAAACACAGTAATGGTGCCATCTTTACAGGAGCAAGAAAAAGGAAGAGTGCAGTCGCAGGATTCATACGCTATCTTAAAGAGACTAGCTCCCTTTCTGTATGCTGTCTGAACAGGATGGGGAGGTCAGCCCTCGGAGGTGGATGGAAGCGAGTAGTCATTTCATTTTGACCTGCTATTCAACATGGTAGCCACTAACCGGATTAACATTAGGGTCATTTGCTTAGTCGCATGAGCCACAACGTTGGACAATGCAAATGGAAAACATTTCCATCAGAGCAGAAAGTCATACTGGACAATGCTGTTCTCAATGTTTGCAAAGGCTGGGTAACATTTTTATAATATGAATATTTCAATACTAATTTTTCCATTGAAGGCGTTTAAAAGCAATTTTCCTTCCAATCTTACTGAAATTATATGCATTAAAATTTCAGACTGTAAAGTCTCAAAAATGCTCTTTGTGGATAAAAAGTGAACTCAACTGCCCAAAATAACCACCTAGAGTATTCATACCCAATATTTTGGCGGTGTGCGTTGAAGACTCCTACCAAAGTGATAAATAAAAGTGAAAGACTGCATGCGGTATAACTAAAGTATACACTAGTCTTCCTATACAGATTAGTGTGCATACTCTAGTTCACATTTTGAAATACAGTAGCTTGGATGTGAGGAAATAAAAGAAAAAAACGGAAACATTAAAAAATAGAATGAAATTGATGGTAGTTAACATACAGAGAGCACTGTGACCCAGTTGAATGAAATGGGAAAGAGAAGAAACCCAAGATCAAGAGTTCTCAATTTCTACTCCTTTCATGTACATGAGCAAGACACCAAATCTCTCTGACCCTTGATATTTATACCTGCCTTCCAAGTGTGTTGTGAATATAAGGATAATTAATATGGTGTGTCAATTATACTTCAATAAAAACAGAATAATACATAGTTCCTAGTTTCTGTAACACAATGAGGGCTTAATAAATGTGTCCCATCATTATTAATATAAAAATAAACCCATGAAAACTTGAGTTGTGTATATTAAATATATACAGCTATATGTCTGTCAATTATACCTCAATAAAGTGTTTAAAAAAATAAATCCAAGAAACTGCTATTAAAAACTTTCCCAAAGATCTAATAATTATAAATGTATTTGCTGTCAATAAATGTATTTAGCCCAAACCAAAAGTTTAATATATTCACCCTTAGATTTTAAAACACATTATCATAGATATGATATTTGTCAGAGGGCAGTGAAGTAGAATGTCAGTTTTGAACTCTTTGAGTTACAGGTTGTATATTCAGAGGATATTATCCCAGGCCCATTTTTGCATGGAAAAAAATATAATATTGATATCCATTATATTCATGTTCTCTTTATTGAAAAAAATATCCACAAAATGATGAGACTTTTTTAAGTTACAGAATCCCTGTAAAATTCTTTTACAGACAGTTCCCAACTTACAATGTTTCGACTTATGATTTCTCAACTTTAGATAGTGCAAAAGCAATACTCATTCAGTATAAGCTGTACTTCAGGTTTAGAATTTGGATCTGTTTCCAGGTTCCCGTGAAGCCGGGCAGTGGTAGCAAGCCCCAGCTCCCAGTTAGCCACATAATCATGGGGTAAACAGCCAAGAGACTGACCATGATCTGTATCCATACAGCCTTCCAGTTTTTCACTTTCAGTACACTATTCAATAAATTACATGGGAGAGTCAACACTTGATTATAAAACAGGCTTTGAGTTAGGAGGTTTTGCCCAACTGTAAGCTAATGTACCTGTTCTGAGCACATTTAAGGTAGGCTAAGCTGGGGGCACCTGGGTGGCTCAGTTGTTAAGTGTCTGCCCTCAGCTCAGGTCATGATCCCAGAGTCCTGGGATTGAGCACCGCGTCAGGCTCCCTCCTCTGTGGGAAGCCTGCTTCTCCCTCTCCCACTGCCCCCTGCTTGTGTTCCCTCTCTCGCTGTCTCTCTCTCTGTCAAATAAGTAAATAAAATCTTTTAAAAAAAAAAACAAAAACAGGTAGGCTAAGCTAAGCCACGATGTTTGTCAGGTTAGGTTTAAGAAACGCATTTTCAACATAATGATATTTTCAACTCACAATGGGTTTATTGGAACATACCCCATTCTATGTTGAGGAAGATTTGATTTCACTGAATGCCCTGGTTGAATTAAGAAAGTCAAAATTTTCTTGCTTAAGAACCTCCACTTATATGCCATTGAATACAGATCCACTGTCAGGTTAGTATTATTAATTTTCTTTTATGTGTTTGTGCTTTTGCTTACCTTTGTGTTTCTCACAAGTCATGAAACACAACTTGTGGTACATGTGTTATATATAGCACATGTGTTATATATATCATATATAACATATAAATATAGACACATGTATATGAATATATAGTTATATATCTAACAACACACAACAATGACATCACATTCTGGGTGTTTAATTTTACAGGTACGATCTCCTCACCTGATTCATTTGCAAGAAAATTTCAGTGTCACAGGATCTCCCTCAAAAGGAGGAAGCTATATAATATAAAGCTGCACATTCTTGAACAAACTGTACCTTTGACCAATGACTCTGCTAATTCTTGTTAAACACATAAAGGAAAATTTTAAGAAACTCATAGATTCTACTGAAAATATCTCATTGTATCATATACTATCAAAATCACTGGCCTGCTTACTAAACATGTCATTTTTTTCCTTGAAGATATGAACCTGTATTAGGATGAATATTCTGACCACTCATACAAACCTGCCCATTCCTCTTGCCCATTCACTTTCTTTCAGAAATTGAGGTTTATGATAATGACAAAAATTTATTCACCCACAGAATAGTGTCCAAAGATAATATAAAGTTGGCTATAAAAATATTTTGGATTGGTAAAATAGCCAATTGTTTATTGTTTTATATGAAAAAGGGCATTATTTATATGAAAAAGGAACAATTTTGAAAATATTGCAACTCCTTGCAAGTTATTAAAATAATCTAAAACTGCAGCAAGTATTGTTTTTTGATCTAATTTTGCTGTGTAAAAACCACCCCAAAATCTCATGACTGGAGACAATAATGATTTCTTATTTCTCCTATCTCTTGGTGTTTAGTTGGAACAGAAAATCCAAGATGGCCTCCTTCACATGTCTGGTGACTGGGTGACAGATGGAGCATTTCAGTCCTCTACACAGCTATGCTGGCTACCTTACGTGGATGACTCAGGGCCGTGATCAAAGAGGATGAGGATATAAACTGCAAGGTCTTTTGAAGCTTATCTGGAGGTCACCACACTATGTCACTGCCAACACATTCTATTTGTCAAAGCAAGTCACAAGTTCAGCTCAGACTTAAGGGGCTAGAGAAAGAGATTCCACTTTAGTGTTGGGGGCAGCAGCAGTGGTGCATTGCAAAGAAAGGACAGAAAGAATTTGTAGCCATCAAATAATCTAACTCATGCTGAGTCTTCTTTTTCTTTATCTTTGTGTTCTTTTTCTGACAGAACTGACATGATAAGACATCATTTGCATCTGTCTGACTTTCACAACATAAACACAAAAGGTAAATTTTGCAAAAATATTTGTGGTCTTCATCAATTTTTCCAAGGGCCTTTCTTAATCTTTCGATATTCAAAGCATTATCTTTTGAAGTTTGAAATAAATTTGCATTTAATTTGCTGGGTATATATATAATGTTGACATCTTATACTCAACAATGAACTAACCTACAAATGACCTAAGACTCTGAGTGAGGGAGTGTCTATGCTAGCATTACACAAAACTGATAACTGAGAAGAACCTGATTTAATAAATAATCATTTTTTAAAATGACTGCTTTGCTATTAAAGAGTTTGGGGTCCCTACAAAGTCTTGTAACTGCAGACCTAAAACCATATTTCATTGGTAAGGATTCTCTCTCAACCAAATTATTTTTCTTTTACTCCTTATCTTGGATTAAACATCGCACTACTTCCAAATATGAATAAACAGAACCACTCTAGGAGTTTCAAACACAGGGAGTTTTACACAATTTTCTTACATGGGTATTGGATGGGCTGTGGGAACAGAGGGAAACCTGCCCGGCACTTGCACTGCCGCTGCCACCTCCCTGACTCCTGGCACCACCCTTGCTGCTCTTAAGATAAAGTTCAAGAAAGAGTATCTTCTCCCTCTTTCTACCTCTTGGTAGCTGAACCAAACAGGAACTACAAATTATAAGAGTCTGGGAAACGCAGCCTACAGTTTTGCAGCCTCCTGCAATACAGGGCAGAACACGGAGAAGAAAGAATGGGACTCAGATAAAATGGCAAACATCCAGCACACTTAGTAAGACATGGTACCTACCCCCACCAATCACAACGCAGTGGTGGACATGGTGAGGAACTCTCAAGCAAGTTCTCTTGTAATGAGTACTGTGGTAAGGTAAAAATGAGGTGGACCCACACTATTCCAAGGAAAGATGTATAACAAATCAAGAGATCAGCGGAGGTAAAATATAACCTGAAATTCAAGTGATAGACGGAAGTCTAATCTCTATCTGGGCAGGAGAAGGGATTTCCAGATAGAGGAAAAGACACTGGCGGCGGGGATGGGGGAGGGATTGTTTGTTTTCTTATTTTAGGTGAGCCAAAAATAGTTGAAAGACAGTTGTTTCTTGGACTAGATAACATTCCAAGTGCTTTTTATTAAAGGAATAAAAAAAACTTTTTCATAAGATGTTGAAGTTAAATCTAATTTGAGTTTTCTCAAAGTGGCATCACTTTTCAAATATATCAATAAAGCATTTTAAATTACTAAGAACATTTTTCCCATTGTTACACCATTTTTTGGTGTACTCTAAGGGATCACTGATTTACTTCTCTATCCTCTCTACTTTTAAGAAACTTTACCTGAAGCAGCAGAGGGGCTGGTTCAGTGGGAGCAGCTGTTAAATTCTACTGAGACTGCACTTTGTAGAAGCATAATGAATTTGTGGTAGAGCTATCTCCCATATGAGGAATACGCTAGAATATCTGGCGTTCACTTCCTCTTTCTCAAATTGCTTCTAAAAGCATTATTCTGTCCAGAATGACGGAAATCCCTCAGGTCACTGGATCGGGGCTAGAAACCGCCATGGGATTTAGACACCAGAAGTGACCTTGAGTCCAGATTTGGCTATGAACACTGTAACCTTGGGAACTTTATCTGTAGAATAAGAGGATCTGAAGAGATGATCTCAAATGCTCCTTTCAGCTCTGATGAGGTAAAATGTTATGAAATGCTTTAAAAGATGTCTGAGTTGGAGTGGGTGGAAGAATGCATTACAAAATGTGCTTTCGGTTTATTGTAAATAATTAAAATTTCAGTGCTGGTCTCCGCATTTTTTATACCTATTTACTTACTTTCAAATGAGGATAGAAAAATATTAGGGGAGACAGATTTTGTATAGACACTGGTGTCTTGGAGAACTACTGGACTGCTGAATAGTGGCCCGAATGACACCTCCTATAATTGTAGAACTTTGGTGCAAAGCTATCTTAAAGAACTGCTCCTTCCTATATCCCTGTTCTTTGTGGCAAGTTGGTACGGTGGAAAGATACTGGATTTAAATCCCACTGACTGAATTCATTCTCTATACCATTATACTTGTATGACATTAGACAAATTAACTTCTCTGATCTCTAATTTCTTTTTCATCAGCTACACAGAATGGAATTCATCATAATCTTTGGTTCATAATTCCATATTTCCAGAAGTTCACACATGATTCTCTTTAATTACATTTATATTTTGAGTCAATTTCTTAATTTTGAAAACATAACGAACGTAAGGTAAGTAATATAAGGAATACACCTGAACTGGCCCTAGTTTTACTTGTTTTTGAAGATATAAAAGAACTCATACTGCAAGTCTTCTGGGTTTTTAGCTTCCATGCAACAGGGTGTTATTAAAAATAACCTACATTGGAGTGCCTGGGTGAATCAGTCAGTTAAGCTTCAAACTCTTGATCTCAGCTCAGGTCTTGATATCAGGGTGTGAGTTCAAGCCCAATGTTGGGCTCCACGCTAGGTGTGGAGCCTACTTTAAAAAAAAAAGAAGAAGAATTTATGTTGTCCTGTTACCTTCAGGTAGTGTAGTTCATTCATTTTGATTGCTATCTGTTGTGTGAATATACACTCATTTGTTAAAATTAATTAGGTCATCTCTGGATTTTTAAAATTACTAACACTGCTGCTATGAATTATCTTCTTTATGTCTCCTGGTGCAAGATGTAAAATTTTTACCCAATATGTAACTAAGGATGCATAAATGTACATATGTTCAAATTCATAAGCTAATATATGTAACTAGTTTTCAACATAGTCGTGCCAATTTAAATTGCTGTCAGTAATGAATAATAAATTCCATTGATCCACATCCTCTCAAACACTGGGTATTTTCCTTCTTATTTTCTGCCAGCTGAATGAGCACAACATAGTGAGTCATCCTGCATGTTTCTGATTGTAGTGAATTTAAACTTTTCTTCAAGGGTTTACTTATTGAACATACGTCCTTCCTTTTAAGGAAATACAAGTTTGTATTTTTCCCATTTTATTGGCACCATCTGTGGACTTTTTACGTTATTGTGTTGGTCAATTTATATACCCCTGCACCAGGAGCAGACTATATTAATCACCCTGTTTTTTAAAATCTTGCTCTCTAAATTATTTATTATCCATCTTCATGTTCAGGTACAACTTATCTTTTAGAACCACTGTATTTCCATATAAACTTTAAAATCAGCTTGTCAAGTTTCATGGAAAACTGTAGGTTTTTATTGGATAAGTCTCAAGTCCATAAATCAATTTAGAGAGAACAGACATCCTCACAAGATAAGTGTTTCCATTACGAACATGGGGCACATGTGCATTTGTTATGTTTTCCTTAATATATATCAGCAAAGTTTTAAAAAGCATCCATGCACAAGGCTTGCAAAACTTTTGTTAGATTTACTTCTAGAGCCACTATAATTTTAGTTGTAAACTATATATTTTAAATAACATATATACATGTTTGTGTTTCTTAACTGTTTGTTGATGGTGTATTAAAAAACTATTCACTCATATGTATTGACCCTGTATCCAACCTCATCGCTAGGCATCTTGTATGAACCATTATTTCTCCATCTATAAAATATCTACTGCACATGGTTGTTATAGAAGTGAAATGAGGGGAAATTACTGACAACACACACTTTCAAAGGCATGTCTAAATATTACTTTTCATCCCTTCCTTTTAGGAAGACAGTAAAAGAGAGGGACACAGAGAGGAAGATGATGGACAGAATGAGCTCTAATGTTATTTTGTTTTACCACTGTTTTGATTTGGGGGGGGTATATTTTTGCGTATTTAGGTACATAATGATTGTGCTCTCTTGGGTTAGTGAAATGCAAAGTAAGTAACTGCTAACATTTATTTTAAAGCCAGGGAAAACAAAGGACACATTGAAGAACCACAGTCACAGTATAATGGCTTTGTTACTGTTAAATATGTTACACACAGAAATAACACATAAGAAGATTATTTGAGTTTACTTGTTTTACAGGAAAAAATGTGTTATTTTATATTTTTGTCTACACCTACATTATATATAGTAAAAACCAAATGTTTTGCTACATCTTAGACCTGTAAGATGCCCTTCTTTCCTTCCCTCCCTTCTTCTCATCCTATCCATGATGAATGTAAGACTCTTTGAATCCTGAATTAAGTTTAAGAGCTAATGTGTAGGGGGCTTTGGACACTTACTTGGAACATTAACTTGTCTTTCACCTTGACTCTGGGTGTTAAAATAGCAATTTACAATGATGTCACCTTGGATAAGTGTATTCACTTTCACTATCTCTTATGTATAAATGTAATATATTCAAACTTTTAATATTAGTTTGCAGCAGAGATATTTCATACCCTAATATTAAAGAGATTCTGAGACTTTTAATTATTATTATTAAAGTCCAGTGTCATGACATGCCGCTTATGACCCAGTATGTTTGTAAGTCATATATTAAGGAAGCTTTCCCCACATATGTACATGAGGACTATGCTTAATGTTCTCTAAGCTATAGAAGAACACCTACAACAAAGTACATAAATGACCTCTCATTAGGATGACTTTGCTTCAGTAGACTTAGAATGACTCTAATATCTGAAATTGTTCCTACATATGCATGAGAGGTAAGTCTTCACATCAAACAAGCTTACTTCATCTTTTATAGTTATAAATAGTCAAATGAGGTAACTTAAAGATGAACCAGTGAAAAGTTCAACTCACTAATTTTATTTCTCACAAACTGACTCTTTCCTATCATCAACCATTTTCAAACCTTGTTTTCAAATAAGAGCTATTTCTTGCTTAGAGTAGTGAAATGTCATCAGACCACATTTAACAAGAATAATTCTACTGTTTAAAAACTAAATGTGAAAACAGAAAACTACCTTTATGTTCAAATGTTGTCTTTTGTTCTAATCCTAATTTTCATTCCAAACATCAGAGTTAATGATTTTTTAAAATCCATGTCCATGTAAGATCAATAAAGGACAACTCTTTCCTATGAATAAACATCTATTTTAAGAAGGCTTATATGTGGGGTTTGTACCATATACAACTTTTAAAATTCATCTTGTCTCCCCTTCTCTAGCTTCTCCTAGATTAGTAAAATGTAAACTAAATAATCATATTGGATACCATCAGTGACATCAAAGAACATATTCAAGAATGGAAGTCACGGCTTAATGGCTTCATCATTTTAAAAGATATTTTATATTTTACAAAAATACCATAAATTATGTGGTAGTCCACACAGGAGATGTGAGTAAAAACTACTGCTGATTTGGAAGACACTGCTGGATACTGAAGCTGACTTAATGACCATATTTTTTTCAAATGGGTACAAACAGTTTGCTGGCATAGATAAAAAAAAAAAACTATCAAGACTTAGATTCTCATAAAGGCAGAATTAAATTACTTACTTTATTCCCTACATAAATGGTGATAACAAAAATAGTGTTTGGTGTCCTTTTCCCATCTCCCCCTAAAGTGAAGTTTTTTGTGACTCTCCCTAGTCGCCACTTTGATTTGGATACATTCTAATGAGAAAGGAAAGAGCCAGAGAAAGCCCATATTGCCTTTCATATAATTATCTTTATATATTAGTTTAATAAATATGTGTTAACTCAGGCTTTCTTAATCAACATTATTAATTCTTAAAGGGTGACAGACACTGGGGAGGGTATGTGCTATAGCGAGCGTTGTGAATTGTGCAAGACTGTGGAATCACAGACCTGTACCTCTGAAACAAGTAAGAGTCTTTAACACACAATTGGATTACCCGTGGATGACCTCCAAAGGTTTGATTTCCTTGTTATGGAATTCACTTAACAGGTACTGGTTACTCATTTTCTGGTTGTTTGTAGAAATATTTGTAGACCTGATCTAAGTTGGACTAAACAATCCTTAAAGCCTTATTCAGATCCAAGGTTCCAAAGGCTTTCATGTTATGAATAAAAGTTTATCTTTACAAGTATGTTCTTGATTACTTTTGAAGAAATTACATTTGAAGAAGTTATGAGAAATTATCTTAAAGAAATAACATTGGTTTCTCTGGGGTAAAAGTTTAAATGAAGTTAATTTATTTTACATTGTTCCTAGTTTTATCTGATCTTACTTTAATTTAAAATTAACTCAATCTATTTGGGTATGTGGTGCTCAATGAAACAGAAACAATTACCTAAGTCATGTGTAAATGCAAGATTTGCCAAACTCCGACTCATGATCCTCTTTCACATTTTAGAATAGTGTTCACCAGGAGGATTTCTGACTGACAAAGTCCACTTCCAAAAGCATTGCCTGACATCACAAACATCAATTTAAAGCATTACACAGTCTTTTCAGATCCAATGTTCTCACTATTACATTTTAAGAATATAATTCTGCAATGTAACAATTCAGGGATATTAATTCACGGGTACTTAATTTCTTCAAAAAAAAAAGAAAAGTGAATAAATCTTCAGTAGTTGGAATCTTTTAAATGACTTTTTATTTTCATTACATGAATAAAGGTACTTAGTGAAAAAGTGAAATTTCATTAAAAAGTTTACAGTGAACAACAGCTGTCTCCTATTTCAACCATATTTATTAACTGTGACCTAGGTCAAGTCATTTGACGTATTTCTGCTCTACTTTCTTCATCAAATAAATGAAGATATTAAAAAGACTCTACCTCATAGAATTGTTGTGAACAGACATGTAAAACAATATGTACAATGCATGGAACACGGTAAACACAACATAAATGTTAGTCATTATTATTATGACCCCCATCTTTCCCTGTCCTAATTTTCATGGCAGCCACCCTCAATCTTTCCCCTGGCATTTACCTCCATATTTTAAAAAGTCATGTATTTTTGTACATTATTTACCTGCTTTGGACTCTGATAGATAACTTTGTGCATCCTCACCATCCCCCAAGGCCCCCCAAACTACTCATGCAAAGTTGCTATTTTATAGTTTTGGTTAATGCGAGATTCATCCATGTTTACAATCTCATTACATCAGTTAGGAATTTCAGACACAAGTACAGTAAACCCAACAACAGTGATTTAAAGGAGCAGAGGTTCTACTTCTATCTAACAATAATTTTGAAGGTAGATTGTTACTGTTGTTCCCTGCTGTCCTCAGTATTTTGCTTTGTATTTTTACAGTTGCCAAATCACACTGCATGATGGCTGACTCTGCTCCAGGCAACAGAACCACCTTCAAAAGCAAGAAGCAGAGGTTGGCCAGGGTGGCAAAATCCTTTCATCTCTTGTGGACTGCTCTTATCAGGAAAAGAAATAACTTTCTAAAAAGTTACCCAGTACTATTTCTCCTGCATCTCATTGACCGGAATCCTATGGCAGCTCCTAACTCTAAGGCAGGATGGGGCAGTTAGGGTCTTCCACAAAAAAATGGGAGAGTGTTAACTGACCTAGATCAAAGGTTCCCCAACTTTCTCAGTTCACCGCTCCATTGGCATTTGTGATTATTTTCACAGTGCCCCTAGGCAAAAGGAATGTCAATAATTCCCCCTTTTTAAGTAGTTGAGACCAAACAATATATATTCATATCCCTTACAGCTTAGTAGCCATTTGAGTAAATACCATATACCAATTGTAAAATAATAATAATATTTTTTAATTAAAGGAACTTTGAGCCTGTTGGGCACTATATGACTTCTCAAATTTTAAAATCAGATCAGACACTAATACCCTCTTTTCTATTCCAGATTGATTTTCATGCAGTACATTCTATGTATCACAGAAATCACTCAAAATCCTGCTTCACAACGATATGACATCCTGGAAAAGAAGACAGAACTAAGGATGAAATGAGGAACTGCCTTGAGTTAGCTCAAGAATGAAACTCCTGTCACATTGGAAGAGGGGTGACCATCTATAGATGCCAAGTGGAGAAAGATTTCCTTTGGAACAAATGCTCTGTCAACAGAACGTTAGCCAGTTTTTTCACTTTTCAGCTCAGTGCCTGATCCCCACCCAAGGGGTACGAGAAACCCCTGAGCACTGAGCTTCTAAGGATTCCTCTGGGGCTAATGGTTGGACTGCTCATCCATTTAAGGTTCCAGGTTCAGAATTACTCTGCTTTCTTAGTTACCATTCCTCCAGTGCCTTCGGATTCCCAATAAAGTTACTGATATCTTTGAGCAATGGTGGACTCTCAGAACTTTTTATTTTCCATATGTGTTGATTATTTTTAAAATTGTATTCCTATCAGTGCAGTGGAGTTTGAGAAAGGAAAAAAAATAAAGTGGTTGATGCAATATTTTCAACTAAGAAGTCCAGGGTGGATTCTGAAAATGACTCAACCTTGGCAGGATGAGTGATAAAAGTACAGAATTCCAGGTGTTACCCTATATGAAGGATGTACTATTATTAGATAATACATGATCGTCCATCATCTATAGCCAAGACTGTGAGAGAGTATGTATTTTGGACATCACAAAACTCCCTTTGCTGCCCAGGTATCTAATATTTCAAGATGTTCTACTATTCACCTGTTCACCACCCCTTTCCATGCCAACAATGCCCTAGTTAAGTGCAGGAACATTGTCTAAAACAAGTCACCTCCTATTTCAAATACCCATCTGTTCTTTCACAATGACTTAGTCTGTACATGGCTGCAGAATGAAAATACGTTCAACCACATATTAATTCCAGGTAATTGGCCATGGGTAATAGATCTGAATGTAGGTTTTATCAATTTCCAATTCAGCAAATTTTTTGCATTATAAAAAAAAGTGTTTCAAAAATACCTTCATACTTTCATATCTTAGTGTCTATTTCTATTCCTGGATAACATTTTTGAAGACAAACGTATTTTCTTATTTCTATTAAGGAATAAGATATGTTATGCTAAGGAAGAAAATAATATACAGGCAGATTTAGTTATAGATTAAATATTATCAGATTCAAAAAGTTCCTAAATCAGGGGCGCCTGGGTGGCTCAGATGGTTAAGCGTCTGCCTTCAGCTCAGGTCATGACCCCAGGGTCCTGGGATCGAGCCCCATGTCTGGCTCCTGGCTCAGCGGGGAGCCTGCTTCTCCCTCTGTCTCTGCCCCTGATCGTGCTCTCTCTCTCTCCTGTGTGTCTCTGTGTCTCGAATGAATAAATAAAATCTTTAAAAAAAAAAAGTTCCTAAATCATTTCCCCTACTCAGTTCCCTGAAAGACTATAAAATAGTTGTTTCTGTGAAAGTTTTGAAGCCAGGAATCTTCACATTTGTAAACATGTAACCAGGTTTCACTATTGAGCCTAGGATCAAAGTTGGGAGTTACAACTTTATATATTTTAGATGAAAGTGTTCAGAAACAAACAACAGTTTCCTTTTTATCTTTACACAGGACCTGTGTTAAATTCAGAGTTTATAAATAAAGAAAATGCCTTAAATATATCTGTTTCTTCATTTCCAATGTCATGCTAGCAGGTAGGTTATGCAGACTCACATATGCACTTGGTCATCAGCACATTTGATAAATAAACTTTCCATCACTTTATCAGCTTCAAAAGATCTGCACTGTTAGTATTTAAAATGAGAAGTTTTCAGACATGAGAAGGCAGGAAAAAAGATGGTTGGACTTTATTTTTATTGGAAAAGTCAGTCATTGGATTTTTTTTTAAGATTTTATTTATGGGCTACCTGGGTGGCTCAGTTGGTTAAGCGTCTGCCTTCAGTTTGGGTCCTGATCCCAGGGTGCTGGGATCGAGCCCCATACCTGGCTCTGCTCAGCAGGAAGCCTGATTCTTCTCCCTCTCCCTCCGCTTGCTGCTCCGCCTACTCATGCTCTCTCTTTCTGTGTGTCCAAAAAAAAAAAGATTTTATTTATTTAGAGAGAGAGCAAGCAGGAGGGGGAGCAGAAGGAGAGGAAGAGAGAGAATCTCAAGCTGACTCCATGCTAAGCGCAGGGCCCACTGCAGGGCTCCATCTCACCACCCTGAGACCATGACCTGAACCAAAATCAAGAGTCGGACACTTAACTGACTGAGCCACGCAGGTGCCCCAGTCATTGGATTTTAATCTTAAGGCTTCCTTTCAAATTATATTTATTCTCTGGAAATAGTGGTTCTTGTTAAAATATAAGTTTTTGAATTGAGTAGCTTTGAGGAAGTCATGAGTAGGTTTTTAAACAACCTAAAATATTCTTTCTCTCTCTCTCTCTCTCTCTCTCTCTCTCTCTCTCTCTCTCTCACACACACACACACACACACACACACACACACACACAGAGTTGTTTTGCAAATCTTCCCAATGAAAGTAGGGCTACCATGTGTGAAAAAGTTCTTGGTACTTTACTGAGTTGCCTCAAAATCCTGTATAATATTTTCGGTTTTTAACATGTATATTAACACTCAGATTATTTTATTAGTCGGTACATTGCACCTTCCACACTGATTCACCGCCTGCTTGAGGTTGTAAATTTTTGGGAGGCATAGACCATGATTTTCCTTAGTAAATAAAACTACAACATCGGCACATTACTAAAACTGTAGTAAACCCTTAAGAAATATATGCAAAAATATTTTTTTAAAATAAGAGATGTTGGTTGCAAACAAAAGAAACTGATACTAGCCACCATATGTACACAAAAAGGAAATACAGTGGAAAGATAATGCCAGTTCATGGGATTCTCAAGGACTTGAGTTAGAAACTGCACAGAAGCCAAGGCAGCCCTGAGGCGTCAAGAGTTAGGACCCAGCTGTCCCCGTCTTCTGCCAGAGCCTGGTCTGAGTGAGGAGCAAATAACCAGCCAAATCTCAGGTGCATGCCCGCATGCTAGGTGCCAAGGAATCAAGAAGGGAACTGTGGTCCCCCAGCTTCTATACTGGCAGGGAAGCCCTCTGTTTCTCACCAGTCAACACACGGGGGAATCCTCCAAACCAGGATACGGCTAGATCTTGGGCAGGCAAAACAATTATAATTTGACTGCCTGCTGACCTCACACATGCCTTATCCTACATTATATTTCCAATCAAGAACGTTCCTCTGAATGTAATGAAATATATTTTTTATAAACAAAATTTTGCATATTTGTCCTCCAAAGAAAGCAAGGTCTCATCAGCTCAGGACCACTGGATCATGTCCATTTCTCCTGTAAAACCACTGTCTGATCTCCATTTTTCCATCATTAGAATGCTACTAACGTGCACAAGTTAATTTAAGTTTTCCATAAAGGATGATTCATATATCCTAGGTTTCCTCTCTATTTGATGGTTGTTTATAGAAACTTAGATTTCTTAGTTCAACTGTGCTTAAAATGTCTCAATTTTTTTAACTCCAAAATATCCAGTAGTTGATATGAAAAGTACCATCCTCTTTCAAATGGTTCTTGCTAAATATGTCTTCTAATAAAAACCCCATTTTGTAACCTTTTTTTTGCAAATGAGAGAACGAGTGCTTCCAATTGTCTTTGCATTGTCTTCCGAAGTTAGATTCCACAGCAAAAGTAAACATAGTTCTTTATCAGTTTAGTTCCAAAAGAGTAGCTCATAAAGTAACACTTAATAATTGGCACTATGCTCTTGTATTATTCTTAAATTCTGACTAGCTTTAATGGGACCAGAGTGAATTTATTTAGGAAAGAATGAGCTCCATTTTCTTATTCTTAATTGCACTTTCAATACTGTACCATTCTTTAAGGCCATGAATTTACAGGCCCTCAACATTCAAAAAATGATGAGTTGGACCAGAAAGAACTATAAAATGGAACTTTCATAAATTCTCCAGAAACTCCCCAGTCTAGAAGATGCCCAAATTCACAACATCATAGCTATAGTTCCTTAGGACGTAAAAAAATCTTTCCAAATAATTACTTAAATAGAAAGAAAATCAAAACTTTAAAACTTTTTAAAAATTAAAAATCCTGTTAAAGAAACCTAACTTTAAATGGTACAATAGATTTAAGAATTTTATAAATATTAAACATGAAAATTTTAATATGATTTTATTTCACTAAAAGCCCTAGGTTAACTTAAAGTCTATTGTGAATTGTGTACGACTGTTGAATCACAGACCTGTCCCTCTGAAACAAATAATACGTTATATGTTAAAAAAAAAAAAAGAAGAAGAAGAAGAAGAAGAAGATAGCAGGAAGGGAAGAATGAAGGGGGGGAAATCAGAGGGGGAGACAAACCATGAGAGATGATGGACTCTGAGAAACAAACTGAGGGTTCTAGAGGGGAGGGGGGTGGGGGGATGGGTTAGCCTGGTGATGGGTATTAAAGAGGGCGCGTACTGAATGGAGCACTGGGTGTTATACGCAAACAATGAATCATGGAACACTACATCAGAAACTAACGACATAATGTATGGTGATTAACATAATAAAAAAAAGTGACAAAGAAAAAAGTTAAAAAAAAAAAGAATCTATTCTGATGAGTAGGATTTATTTAAATAGTCCCAGTGGTACAAATTTTAAATTTTGAGTGTCTATCCAATTCTTTTTGATGATGTATATTCCAGCCGACTTACAAACAGAATGAGAATACTAGAGTTACTGTAAGGATTGAAGGAAAGAATGCATATAAAGGTATTAGCATAAGTAATAACAGTACTTGTATTCCACTTACTGCCTATAGGAATAAATATGATTTACTTTGAGATTCTTAATTTAAAAATCTTGACATATACTGTGGCTTCTGTAATGACCTCTAGAATGCAAGATTTTAGATTTCAAGAGCGCATGTTCAAAACTCTGTGCTAATGCAAAACCACAAAACTATTCTTAAAGTTATGCCAAACTGAGTGATATGCTTCTTGTTTATACACAGCAATCACAGCAAGCACTTTACGAGTTTGAACATATGGGGAAAATATAGCAAATGAACTTTTTATCTTAAAAGTTAATAGATTCTCCACATGTAGCCATACATTAGTGAAGCTATTATCTGGGAAAGATTAAAGGATAAAGACACAAATAGATGGAACGTGCGTGCGCGCGCGTCTGTGTGCATGCGTGCGAGTGCGTGCATGCTCGTGGGGGGGGAAGAGAGAGAAGGCGCGGGAAGTCTTCTCAGAAAATGCACACAGGGACAAGCTGCAGGGGGTGTGAAAAAGTAATATGAGGTTCCTCAATGTTGATCTAGTCCAGTTGTTCTCAAACTTTGATTTGGTTCATCATAATCACCTGAAGTGTTTGTTAAAACACAGACTGTGGGACTCTACCCCAAGACTCTGATTCATAGGTTTTAGTGGGACCCCAAATTTTGCATTTCTAACAAGTTCCCATATGATGCTGCTGCTGGTCAGGGGACCCTACTTTGAGAATCACTGGTCTAGTTTATAAAACAGATTGATGGCCTATTGCTTTGTTCTTCTGCTTGAAAAGAAATCTAAAACATGTTTTGATGAATAATATATATGATCTAGTACTATTAAGGTTTTCCCAGATTTTACCAATTATTACGAAGAGTAAGCTATTAAAGTTTAATTATTACACACATATATACACATGGTACACAAATACACAAAACAAAAATTATCCCACATCTTGAAAATTCCATGCAATATATAGCTTTATTCAATAAGCAGATTTTAAAATGTTTGAACATATGTTAGATGCAATAAGCATTTCTGACCGTGGCTAAGAAGAAAGAATAGAGAATATCACTTATGGTGATACAAATGAAAACAACAAGGAAACACCATTTTTCCCATTTCTCAGAAAGGCAAAAACTGAATTGCTTTATTATATCCTACACCGCGTTGGTGGAAGTTGAAGGTAAGGCTACCCAGTAAGGGTGATTCCAGGCTTTAGCTAGGTGGTTAAGATTTGGAGTCATTATTTATAGCTTATTATAGTTTCTTGTATCAAAATAAAACTATAAAATGTGTTACCTAAGTAATGGAAATATACTGTAATGTTTTAAAAACTAGTCTTACTTCAGCACAAGCTATGGATATAAGGAAGCGAGATTTAAATTTAACTTGTTTCTTTTGTGAAGTCAAAACATCCTTTATTTTATTGTTAAATTCCGTAACTCTGTAAACAAGGTATTTAATTAATTAATTGTGGAAGATGGTAAAGTGGCACAGGAGGAGGAAAGGTCCACAGGGACAGGCTGCAAAACCACCTGGAGAAAGGGATTTTAGTTCTGGAGTGGAGGAATCATGATGCTGTCCACTTGGGCTGTGTGACTCATACGTTATCACTGGACACCTTCTCCCTACAGAAATACCCATTAGCTGATTAACTGCTCCCTCATGTCCCCAGCTGCCCTGACCACACAGGTTAATAGCATTGCTTCTGGGCTAGCTGATATTGCTATATTCTCATATTTTTAAGGAATTATATACCAAGGAAGCACAGGCCAAATAAAATACAAATATAACTTAACAGGGTACACTGAACAAAAGGCGTGGCCAGGTTTGCAGCCATCCCCTTTATTTCCTTGAACAAATATTCTCTATGCACAGGAGAAACTCTTCTATAACAGGAAATAATCTTTCTGCAATGTCATCAGAGATTATATAAATGTGCATATATGTACATATATATTTTTATATTTTTATAACTATGGTTTCATATTTTTATAAATATGTATTTATGTATGCATATATTTATATCTATTTATGCATATATATTTATCTTTATATACTTGGAGGTAAAAGAATCAAAAAAGAAAAAACTGACAAAAATCAACATCAAAACCTCTATCTCTATACCTCCTAAAATATATCAAAGGAATTAAAATTTTCTCAGAGTTAATATTCTTGTTACTTAAATCAAATAAAATATTAGGTGAACTAATCATGTTTCACACTAAAGAGGTTAAATGAGGCTGGAAAATAGTAAAGAAATTAATACACATTTAGGACAAAGTTAACTTGTTTTGTAAGCCTATGGGAACCACTTAGCAGAAATTACATAATTTTGCATAATAGCAGATTGAATACTTTAGAAGTTTGCTGATTTAGCATTTAATTCTTGCAGAGCAATTACTGGGAAGAGAAGTTCTGTCAGATAATAAAATTAACATTGCTACAGTATTTAGATTTTTAAAATCTCTGAAGATGGATTTCATGAAGATAGACGAAATGTGTGTTGTTGTAAACACGTACAACATACACATATGCACACAGAAACACACACACACACCCTCCAGTGGTAAAACAAAGCCTCATTCTTTAACCATACAAATATCTCTCTCTTCATGATTCAGTTGATTCAACTATGAAGTTGAGTGTTGACCAATGGATGAAATGCATGGCTATTTCTTTTTCATCAATCCTAAATTTGTGTAGACTGTTCTTCCATTTTTTTGTTTTCTAATGTAACAAAACAGGTATCCGTTAGTAAAATCTTGATAGCTGTGAAATACCCCTTCCCGGTATGACTGCTAAGTTTATAATTTTCCCATAATTTTAATAAAAATAATTATTTCAATAGTAAAAAAAATCAACTTCTAATACTTAAAAAAATAGAATGTAAGAAATCTGAATCTCCCTTTTTTAGAAACTACTCTTTCTTGCTCTTACATGACTTTTTCACGACTTCCGCATTGGTCTTGTCCTTCCTCCACACTGATTCTTGCATTATCTTTCTGAAACCTACACAGATAAGAAATTTCAGCTGCTCAGAAACTACAGATGATCCCCTTTGGGTTGCAGAATGATATTCACACTCCTTGCCAAGGACACAGCCTAATGCACCTTTTCTGTACACACTCTTCTCTCCATGTAGCCTTTTCTCATCCCTCAACATCCCTGGAATTCCTGTGCTGTCCACTGTCTACACCTCGTTTGCCCTCCCCGGGGATCAATCTCCATCATCATCAGCCCTGAGATCATCTAGTTGACACATGCCAACCTGGAGCACCAGGATCCCAGACCTTCCTAGGTGAGCACAGTGCAATCACTTTATAACCCTGTCTTAATTAATTCCTCAGTCTGCCACTGGGAGATAGGCTGAGTATGAGGAACAGACTTTACTGATGGTTTAGGAATAGAGGAAATTATAATATAGCAAATGAAATGTGACTGTTTATAGGAGGAGGAAAAAAGACGAAGCCCTTCTCATAGCGTCCCCCACAAAATGACCCCCATTACTAATTCTAATTGTCTCTCTTCATGTTATTGAATGGTCTGCCTCCCCTTAGATTAAGACCATGTTTTCATAGCACCACAGTCTATAACTTCATTCCTCTTTAGGAAAATCTGATTCCTACTAACATCAGTTAATGTATTCCCCCTATGCTACCCCAAGCCCACCCCCAACCAGGACAGCCTGGTGGACACAACAGTCCATAACATCAGCATGTTTCCCAAATCTGAGATATGCTTTCAAAAATCACACCATAATTGGACTTGGGCAGGACAATGCAGGATTTGCCTTGGCTCTCCATGTCCTGCAGGATGCTTCAGAGCTAGCTCCAACACACTACATCATTCTTTTTGAGTTCTTTCCACATGACTTTTTTTGTAGCTATCATTTTTTTATTAACATACAATGTATTATTTGTTTCAGGGGTACAGGTCTGTGATTCATCAGTCTTACACAATTCACAGGGCTCACCATAGCACATACCGTCCCCAATGTCCATCACCCAGCCACCCCATCCCTCCCACCCCCTCCACTCCAGCAACCCTCAGTTTGTTTCCTGAGATAAAGAGTCTCTTATGGTTTGTCTCCCCCTCTAGTTTTGTCTTGTTTGATTTTTCCCTCCCTTCCTCTATGATCCTCTGTCTTGTTTCTCAAATTCTTCATATCAGTGAGATCATATGATACTTGTCTTTCTCTGACTTATTTTGCTGAGCATAATACCCTCTAGTTCCAACCATATCATTGCAAATGGCAAGATTTCATTTTTTTGATGGCTGCCTAATATTCATTTTATATAATACACACACACACACACACACACACACACACACACACACATCTTCTTTATCCATTCATCTGTCGATGGACAGCTAGGCTCCTTCCATAGTTTGGCTATTGTGGATACCGCTGCTATAAACACTGGGGTGCACATGCCCCTTCGGATCCCTACATTTGTATCTTTGGGGTAAATACCCAGTAGTGCAATTGCTGGGTCGTAGGGTAGCTCTATTTTCAACTTTTTGAGGAACCTCCACACTGTTTTCCAGAGTGGCTGCACCAGCTTGCATTCCCACCAACAGTGTAGGAGGGTTCCCCTTTCTCCACATCCTCGCCAACATCTGTCATTTCCTGACCTGTTAATTTTAACCATTCTGACTGCTGTGAGGTGGTATCTCACTGAGGTTTCGATTTGTATTTCCCTGATGCTGAGTGATGTTCAGCACTTTTTCATGTGTCTGTTGGCCATTTGGATGTCTTCTTTGCAGAAATGTCTGTTCATGTCTTCTGTCCATTTCTTGATTGGATTATTTGTTCTTTGGGTGTTTAGTTTGATAAGTTCTTTATAGATTTTGGATACTAACTCTTTATCTGATATGTCATTTGCAAATATTTTCTCCCATTCTGTCAGTTGTTTTTGGTTTTGTGGGCTGTTTCCTTTGCTGTGCAAAAGCTTTTATCTTGATGAAGTCCCAATAGTTCATTTTTGTCCTTGCTTCCCTTGCCTTTGGCGATGTTTCTAGGAAGAAGTTGCTGCAGCTGAGGTCGAAGAGGTTGCTGCCTGTGTTCTCAAGGATTTTGATGGATTCCTTTCTCACATTGAGGTCTTTCATCCATTTTGAGTCTATTTTTGTGTGTGCTGTAAGGAAATGGTTCAGTTTCATTCTTCCGCATGTGGCTGTCCAATTTTCCCAACACCATTTGTTGAAGAGACTGTCTTTTTTCCATTAGACATTCGTTCCTGCTTTGTCGAAGATTAGTTGACCATAGAGTTGAGGGTCCATTTCTGGGCTCTCTATTCTGTTCCACTGATCTATGTGTCTGTTTTTGTGCCAGTACCATACTGCCAAGACATGACTCTATTCTTCCTGCAGTACCCAAGCCTCTGGACGTACCCATGAACACATACATTTGCCCAAATGCATTCATTCCATAGATATCTTTAGAAACTTCTTATGTTTCACCCAGGGTGATCAGAGATGTGTTTACAATGGTGAGCAAAGCAGATTTGGAGCTTGGTCACGTGAGGCAGACAAGTCATGTCAAACACAAATCTTTAACTGGATGGTATAAGCAGCAGAGCAAAAGAAAACTGTAAGGCATGCTCAAATTGTCCACTCAGGGGACCTGACCTAGTCTTGGGGTCAGAGAAGGTGTTCCTGTGGAAGTGACTCTCAATTTTTATCTGAACCATAAGTATCGATTAGGTGGAAAAGGAAACCCTGTGACCAGAGGAAGCATCTCTTCAGGCTTAGAATTGCTCCAAGGTGCACTGAGCTGAATAAGACTGACTCAAGACACATCCATCACTCCTGCAAAGCACAATTCTAATAACATACTCCTGTGATGGTGCATAAATAAAATCATATTCATACATGAAGAACTGTATTATTTAAGTCCCCATCTGACTAGATTCAAAAGTAAATATATACATTTATCTTATATTTGGAAAGCTCTTTCTTTCAACATTTTAACAGCAGCTAGTGCTAAAGTTATCTTTGGAACCATTTTCCTCTGATTACACAAGCCTCAATGGCACTTTATCTTCTGGCAAATAATAGACTGATTATATACCTTTGCTTTACCTTCTGAAATTGCTGGGAAAGAGCATATCTATAAATACACAGTGATAATTGATGGTCAAAAACCAGTTGGGGTTTGAGCTCATTGAACAATTTTAGGCTCAAGAAAGAGAACAAGTTAAAATTGCTCTAAGCTTGTATTGCTTCTAAAGATTCTTTCCTTTATGCACTATGATTTCTGAATGGGCTCCAGTAATATTGCTACATTCATAATATGTCTCTCTTCTGAGTAGCCAAATTGCAACCTTTATATTTCCTTAACCTGTTAATTCAGTAATGCTTGATTAAATGCATATGTAAAAGCTAAAAATTTCAGAAAGAAATCCATATAGTACAGAGCTATCAAATTAATAAAAAGTCTCTCTTGATTCCCAATCCCCAAACTTGCCAGCAGAGGTTTCTCTATGTTTTTTGTTTTTTGTTTTGTTTTGTTTTGTCTCGTCCTTAACAAGATTTCTTATAGCTCTTGCCAAATAAGCACTGGAGAATCTACCCTGTAGTATTATACCCTATGCTTGCATTTAACCTGTCTATAATGATGATCACTTAGTTTCTTCTCTTTTGTTTCTGTCATAGACACCATAATACTTGGTACAAACACTGTTGCCAAGTTTAAAGATACTTTTGTGTGTGTGTGTATATATATATATATATATATATATATATATATATACCTCAGTATATTTAGGAGACATACCAATACTCTCCAAATACTTCATTTTCTCCCCTGCATGGTTAGGCAAACCCTGAGACTATGGTGTCCAGTGAAATGACCAGTGAAAGGCCACAATTTGAACCTGCCTGGTTTTCCCTGCCCTGCCATGGGGACCAGGAATCTGAGTGCCAGAAGTTTCCACTACAAGATAGTGGAGCTTCCACTGGACTGGCTACATGAACCAGAACCTTCCCCCAATCCCCGAATCCTAACTGGACTGGACAACCAGCAGGGGTGAGAAGTAACTTACTAGTTATCAAGAAAAGTTTTCATCTTTGTCATGACATTTGTTCCATGGGGTTTCGGGTGCTCACTCAGTAGGCAACCTATAAATATCTTATAAATATATTTAGAAACAAACTGAGGGTTGCTGGAGTGGTGGGGGGTGGGAGGGATGGGGTGGCTGGGTGACAGACATTGGGGAGGGTATGTGCTATGGTGAGCGCTGTGAATTGTGTAAGACGGTTGAATCACAGACCTGTACCTCTGAAACAAAGAATACATCGTATGTTAAAAAAAAAAAAAAAGAAGAAGAAGAAGATAGCAGGAAGGGAAAAATGAAGGGGGGGAAATCAGTGGGGGACACGAACCATGAGAGATGATGGACTCTGAGAAACAAACTGAGGGTTCTAGAGGGGAGGGGGATGGGGGGATGAGTTAGCCTGGTGATGGGTATTAAAGAGGGCACGTTCTGCATGGAGCACTGGGTGTTATATGCAAACAATGAATCATGGAACACTACATCAAAAACTAATGACGTACTGTATGGTGACTAACATAACATAATAAAAAATTTTAAAAAGTAAATATATTTATAAATAATATAGCACCCCTCTAGCTCATCTTTATGAGCCACCATATAAATTGTGTCTCCTTATCATGCTGACCAGGGAAATTTATGCTCAGAAATCAAAAATCCCCAAGCCCTTTTCTTTGTAAAATTTTTACCAAATATAATTGTTATCTAAAATCTTATATTTAGGACGCCTGGGTGGCTCAGTCTGTTAAGCAGCTGCTGTTGGCTCAGGTCATGATCTCAGGGTCCTGGGATCGGGTCCTGCATCGGGCTCTTTGCTCAGCAAGGAGCCTGCTTCTCCCCTGCCTGCCGTTCCCCTCTGCTTGTGCTTGTTCTCTCTCTCTCTCTCGCTCCCTCTCTCTGTGTCAAATAAACAAAATCTTTAAAAAAAATAAAAAATAAAATAAAATCTTTTATATGTGTATTTACACAAATATGCGTGTGCTTATTTCACCTGTAGTTCTTATTATGACACATTAGATTTTTTTGTGGTTTTGCTGTATCATTCATCTTGCTCGTTCCAGTCTCCCTTCTCTTTTTCAGCCTATGGATTGATACTCTAACCTGACCCCTAGTCTTTCTTCCTCTTACCTTAAGCTAAGAGATTGTCTGTCTCTCTGGATAACTAAGATTATCCGTCCCCTAATTCCAAACAACTATTTCAGTTCTCTGTTGGAATTCCATGAGCATTACCATTAATTTAAGTGATACTATAACCACTGTTGACATGTGACATATGTATGGTTATACACAGCATATGTATTATAATTCACTTCTTTGGAGAAGTATCCCTACCATGAACCTTATCTTCACAGCACATGTCAAAATTGTTCATTTAATTTCATATTTGCTTACATGATTATTTGATTTTTACATGACTCTTCTATACTATAAGCTTCATGAAATCAGGGATCCATTTACTTTACTGCTATACTTCAGCCCCACCTTCATTCAATTTGCTCAACACACATTTTTAGAATACTATATTTTTTTAAAAGATTTTATTTATTTATTCAACAGAGAGAGTGAGAGTACAAGCAGGGGAAGCAATAGAGGGAGAGGGAGAAGCAGGCTTCCCGCTGAGCAGGGAGCCTGACGCGGGGCTCCATCCCAGGACCCTGGGATCATGACCTGAGCCGAAGGCAGACACTTAACCATTGAGCCACCCAGGCACCCCAGGAATACTGTATTTTTTTAAATTATAATGATGGGTGCTTTCCTAATTAACATAATGATATTCAGAGAAAATTTTCAACAAAAAAATTTGGCACATGAATACATAATTTTAGATCATTATTGTCCCTCTTGATTTTCCTTGATACTGATTGCACTGAAGTTTTATTTCATGTATTTTACACAGTATTTAGATATGTTATAATTTTTATGTGATCATATGTACCTGAACACCCTGATAAATATCCAGTGTCTGTGAGCATGTGTGTTATAGACACGTGCACATATGTAGTGAACTCTGCAAAATATTCATTTAAATCAGTGGTTCTCAGGGGGCAATTTTGCCCTTCTCTCCAAAGGACATTTGGCAGCATGTGGAGATATTTTTGGTTTTCACAACCCAGGGACAGAGGCTCCTGGCTTCTAGCAGACAAAGGCCAGGAACGCTGCTAAATATCCTACAAGGCAGAGAACAGCACCCACCCACCACCAAAGAAAAGAATTATTCAGCTGAAAATGTTAACAGTGGCAAGACTAAGAAATCCTGACTTAAACCATGACCTTTAAATTTTAAATACAGGGGGCACCTGGGTGGCTTAGTCGTTAGGCATCTGCCTTCGACTCAGGTCATGATCCCAGGGTCCTGGGATCGAGCCCCGCATCGGGCTCCCTGCTCAGCGGGAGGGCCTTCTTCTCCCTCTCCCACTCCCCCTGCTTGTGCTGTGTCTCTCTCTGTCAAATAAATAAATAAAATCTTTTTAAAAAAATTTAAATACAGAATAAGTGTAATGCATTTTTCCTGGGTTAACATGCTTGATATATGTTATTATCCAGAGCAAGTAATGTATTGGTCCTTTTGTTGGAATTGAAATGTTTAGCTTCATCAAACTACTGCAATCCATATAGTCTCAATGTCATCCTTAAAACTGGAAGAAAGAGAGGTGAGCTTATATTTATATATAGTATGTCTCTCTGGACTAGGCTCCTCACTTTGGGATCTTGCTGTATGAAGTTGGTCTACATGGTGGGCAAGACATGGAGGACCCCATGCCCAGAGTGGCAGGGTCAGCTGTTGGAAGACAGTGAATGTGAACTAATGCCTCATCTTAAAGTCCTCTATAAAATCTGCCTCTATAAATCCTGGTTCTCAGTGTTTTTATGCGAGGGCTTATTCATCTTCTGCATTAGTAGTAAGTATAATTCCCTTGTGTGCCCAGGATGGACAATGTGAAAGATAAAGTGGTGCTTTCCATTCCCCGGGGTAGGGATGATCATCCTTACGATGCTCGAAGCTACTCGATTAGCCTTTTACAAGGCAACAAAGCTGCACCATGTGTGCCCCAAGCAGCAACTCTTTTAAAACACATTTACCTAAAATACTTTGAAAACTGAGTTTTACCATTCCTTCACAGCCTTGGAGAATTTAATAATTTATAGGTCTGCACATTGACCATAGAAATATTTTGTCATTGATGTTTCCATTAAATTGTACTTGCTTGAAGTCAGCATGGAGTTGAAATTCCTTCCAGTGAACACTCCGATTTCTTGCACTCATTTATCAAGGATGCTTACTGACAGTTTACATGAACAGAATCCTGCCTTTGGACATCATTTTTACAAGAAAGGAACAATCACAACATTGAGTAAGATTCTTTGTGAAGAAAAAAAAAAACTTGCACATCAGTAAAAAAATATATTTCTCATCATTTCCTTGCTTTTGCACAGTAGAAAACTTTCTACTCAACTTATCCTTGGATTCAGCATAAGCACCTTTAGAGAAGTAAGACTTCAGACCCCATCTGGTAACTTGCTCCAACCCCTCGACTGAGGTCTAATGACCAGGTTGGGGTGGGGGAGGAGGGAGGTTTGGGTTTTCTTACATTCACTGACCTCAGAGCAGCAGCTTACTTAAAGGTCTTATTCACATCTTCCTTTTCCCCCAAGTGAAATGATAGGAATATGATGATAAATTGAAGACAGTGGGTTTTCAGCTAGCTGTTTGATCAGAATTTAAGACATTCAATGGATATATATATTGGATCTTTAGGTGTGTTTATAAAATCCAGGGAGGGGTGCAGTTAGACACAAAAAGGGCTATGTTTTAGTGTAAGCAATAAGATGATACATATATAACCATTATACATGATAAATTAGTGTTAAGTAGTTCTGTGCTATAGGGAGGAGGTGTCATTTCAGCTGGTATTTGAATTAGAGAAGAAGGCAGAAATGGAAGGGGATAGTCCTTGTAAGAGCGACCAAAATGAAGGACAGGAATACCCCAGATACTGGGAAGGTAGAAGTCTGACTTTCTAGAGCGTCATTGACAAAGAGTAATATAATTCCTATCCAATTGTAATTTTAAATTTCCTAGTAGCCGTATTATATAAAATAGTAAAATTCACCTCACTACTTAACCCATTATAACCAAAAATAGTATCATTTTAACAAGCAATAAATAAAAAGTATCAGAAATATTTTACATTATTTTTATATTATTTTACATTATTTTTAAGTTTCTGAAATTCGAGGCATATTTTACAATGACAGCACTTCTCAATTGGACTAGTCATATTTCAAGTGCTCAGTAGTCACAAGTGTCTAGTGACTACTATATTGGACAGTGTAGCTCCAGAGTTTTGAACAGACTACCCAGGCTATGGGGCACCAGGAACAATCTGAACAATGAATGCATTTCTCCCCTGTGGACACTTTCTGCACTGGAAAACAGAGAATGGGCAAAGGGATGCATGACTGCTTTGTATATTCTTCTGGATCCTGTGTGCACTGGTTCGGCTTACAGTAAGGTTGCTGGATACTAATACACTGTTCCACCCCCTCCTCTGTGACCAGTTACCTTTAGGTGATAAAGACTTACCCATCCTTGCAGACAGTGGAGAAAGGTCCTGGAGAGAAAGGGCTAGGTCTTACCTGTTGAATACTTTCAATACTGGGTACTAAGGGCACTCTACCAAATTTTGGCTCAACTAATGATGATGGAGCCCTACCAGCAGGAAATGGAATTAAGAATATACACAGAAGATTAAAGACTGAAATGAAATTTGCTTGTGTGTTACAAAATTTATATTCAAATATAAAATATGCAACTGATATGCTATAGATATAAATGTTTATATTTGAAAATTAATAAACACTTGACCAAGACAGGTTTAACATTCTCTTTAGTTCATTAAACTTCAGACATGTTTCTTCTTGACAATAGGCCCTGACTTCCTTATTCTTAGAAAGTTTACTTAGAAAACTTACAATTATAAATCCTTTCTCTGCCCCTTTGAAATGTATGCAATCCTCTTCCAGTCCCTCATGGGTTTTACAACCCAGGAAATGTTTTCTCAAGTATGTGGGAAGCATTTCTTTGACAGTAAACATCTAAGGAGACAGCAGCCCTATCTCCCAGTCTCTGTAGGAGGGTAGGAGTCTAACTTTGATGGGCACCAATTAGCAATCAAATGGCCTAACCACTGTGAAAAACATTTGTAAACTCAGGAATAATTTGATGTCCCCGACACAACCCATTGATCAACCTCCCCCTTAACGTCTTCTAGTACTTTTCCACTAGCTCACCCAATGCTTAAAAAATCCCTCCCACCTTTTGCTTCAGGGAAGTTGAGTTCCGTCTCTCTTCCCTTTTGCAACAGCCTAGATGAAGTCTTCCTTCCCTGTTTAACTTTGGTGCAATTTTTGTTTTGACACAATTTGTTAAAGTGAAATATTCCTAAGTTGCAAAAATAATGTAGGAAATACAGTAGAGCTAAGTAACAAACATCAGACATAGAACGAAAATAACAGAAAAATGCAGATAGGAAGTTACAATAGAGCCAGCCAAACTGCCTTGGAAAGTCTAGAAGAGGTGGCCACAAGGAAAAAATTATCCAGTATTCAGTGGGAAAAGATAAGGTAGGATCTTATGAGCTAACCTGGGGTAACAGTATGTATGTGGGGAAAAATGAATTTACAAATATTCCCTTGAAGTGTACAAGCCTATCTATAAATTGAGATGGTCCAGGCATATCATTCATTTTTATCTGTCTAGGTAGGATGTCTTTCAATTTCTCATGGATATCTCTAATCATATACAATACTCTGTCATGTATATGACAGTCACTTCCTCATTATGTCCCTTTTTACCCTGAATGTTCCATGTGCTCTTGGCTTTCCTGGCTATGTGTGAACTCTGACCTGGACTTTGAAGGTTAATGTCTAGTTATCCTGGGCCTTTCATTAAGCCCTTACTCATACGTCAGGGTCCATCATCAGCTTTATCCTCTGAATTGCCCAACTGCCCAGGGAATTTGTTCTTATCCTAGGATGTGCTAAAACAGCAGGATATAAAGGATATTCTGATGGGAGTCAGAATACTATTTCAGATGAATAGATCATTAGCCTGTGGAGTGTGGCATTTAGAAATGTTTTAGAGTCAAACATCTGATCAGAACATTTATGAGTAGTGCTCACATAAATCCTTTAGCAAATTATAGCTATAAATGCAAATAAAAACATCTTGGAAGCATATTTTCCATCATTAATCATAAATATGTTGCTCCTCACAGTTATGAATTCAGCAAAGCAAGCAGAGTTTTATGTAACAACGGATCTTAAAACACTGTTAGGTGAAATACAAGATATGTAAATTAAGATATTTAGCCTAGCCAAACAATAAAGTCATTGAAATTAGTAACAGTATAAATAGACATCATTACAAACTAATCTTTTCCAAGTCTCCAGCATAGACACATATGATTATTTATATGAACCAACAATCACAAGATGTATGTTTCAAAAATCAGTATCTTTCAGGAAAGCTGTGTAATTGGGTGTCTGTTTTCCTTTCTGAAAAGCTGCGTTATTACCTATGCTCTTGTGTTAAAATAGACACTAAAGTCTGTAGAGTCAAGAATCTCCAAATCAGCAGGTAATAGATTCTAGAAATTATGGATGGGATGGAATTTTTAAAAATCATTTTATAGTGCTTTCATGCTTCTTTCATCAAGTGAGCTCAGGACTTTTCAGTTTTGGCAAATATACCCTAGAATTCTGTGAGTCACAAGAATAATGGACAGAGTCTGGCATTTTGTGAAAGGAGAGATGCATTCTCTAGTTTTGGGAAAAATAAATGCTTCTTCTCTGGAACTTATCATTAGATTTTTGTTTAGAAAACAAAAGTAGAAACATGAAAAAAGAACACTGATTGTTTTTTTCTGATATGTAGTACATATTAATTCTGACTGCATATATATTTTAAATAAATTCTGAGAGTGCATATATATTTTAAATAAATACCATATATTATTGACATAAATTTTATGTTTATACTGTGCTTGTGGTCATTTTTCCTTTTCCAAATAGGTCAGTTAAACTATCAGATTTAAATGCAAGGTTATAACACAGATGAAAGTATCCACCAAGCAAACTATTATATTCTTAATAACTTATTTCAAAATAACCCATGAAGGGCAGTGACTACACAGTGGGACTGAGGGCCAGTGCAGCTGAGCGGCAGCAGCATGAGGGCATGTGGCCTGGGCATTCTGGCCCGAGGGCTCAGCTCAGGTCTCAGAGTCTTTGGGAGCTTCCCATGGGCATAGAGAGACTCCCGGATCCCCATCTGCCCCCACTCCCTGGATTGTGGACGGAGGCCCAGTCACTGGAAGCCCCTAAACCCTCAGGCCTCAAGCCTGGCCCCCAGCTTACAGTCTCAAGCCACTGACCCCAAACATCAAGTATATGAAGCTGAATGTGGGAGGCTCGCTGCACTAAACCACGCTGTGCACCCTCACAGGACCAGACACCATGGCTGTACGCCATGTTCAGCCGCCACATGGAAGTGCCCACTGATGTGGGAGGTTAGGTGCTGATGGACCCAAGCAGCCACCCCTTTGGTACAATCCTCAAGGGGACTGGACCTTGCCATTGCCTGACAGTACCAGAGAACTGGGGGAGCTAGTAGGCAAAGCACACTACTACCTGGTCCAGGGCCTCGCCTGATTGAGGACTGCCCACTAGCACTACAGGTCACTGGTCTTCAGATCAAAACAAATGTATTTAAGGAACTACAGTTAAGGAACTATAGTTAAGGAACTACACCCAAGGAGCCTCCTCCCTATTTGCACTTAGATGACAGGATTCTGTACTTCAAGCTGACACTGTAATGGGATGAGACTTTGGGGGATCTTGGGAGGGGATGCGCATGTTTTTTCAAAGGGAAGGTTTTGAATCAAGGAGGCCAGAAGGTGGCCTGTGGAGCCAGCCTCCAAGGCAGTCCCCATAGATTCTTACTCCCTAGTATTCACTCTTTTGTGTAGTTTCTTTCCATACTGAACAGGGCTGACAAAACCAGGTTATAAAAGACATTGAGGCCTCCACCTTGCTCTCTCTTGGATTATTTGCTCTGGAGAAGCCAGCTGCCATGTTGGGAGGACACTCAAGCAACCCTATGGAGAGGTCCAGATGACAGGGATCAGATGTTTCCTGCAGAGACCCAGCATGAACTAGGCAGCCATATGAATATGCTTTCTCACAAATCCTCCAGACCCAGGCATGCCTTCAGCTTACTGCAGCACTGGCTGATTGACTACAACCTCAAGACTCCAAGCCAAAACCATCCAGCTAAGCCACTCCTAAATTCCTGACCCACAGAAACTGAGATAATAAATATTTATTGATAAGTGACCCATAAAGTATGCAACCAATAAAAAGAATGGAGAGAAAGACAAGTACTTGCCCGTATTTACAACTGGAAGAGAGTTTAAGGAATAAGTTCCTTTGAGTTTCAAGTCACACATCATTTAAAATACAGAGAATGAATCTATGTGAAAAAAATTGATTATGAAGGGAAATGCAAATCAGAATGATTAAATAAATAACTTGACTATGAGAGAAGATATTACTGGTGCTTTGAGACAAACACACTTCCTGTATTGACCTCAAATCTTACATGATTTTTTCCTCCAATTTGTCCTTTTATTTCTTCAAAAATTTAATATCCATTGGCTCAAGTTTCTTTCCAAAGTGAGAATTATCTGAAGAGAGGTGGGAACATGACATAATGCATTGATTTTTCATTATCTGAACATTGGCTGATTTGCTGTATTCGTTTGTAGAAAAAAAAAATAGTTAAATTATTGCAAAGCCAAGATCAGCTTATGAAAAGCTAGAAAAAGGGCCCAAATACATGCTCAGAGCCACTGCATTATTGACTTAATGGTCTCTCTTAATGAACTGTGTAACCACCCTCTGTTAAGCATGTTGCTTGTTTACCTAATTTCACATTGTTTTCTCCCTTAAATGTTCCAACACTGAAGTCTTAAAGTAGTTTGAATCCCTATTGATTGCTTTCTCCTAGAGTTCTGCCTTGAACTGGTCCGGCTTTAACTGGTCTAAAATGTTTTGACTTAAGTATGTTTAAATAACAAAACAGAGGTGGCCAGGAACAGTGAGATGTGCTTTATTTACTCCTCCTCAGGTCAAACACCCAATCGTAGAATTTATTTCACAAAAATTTCAGAGACACTTTTCATTTCCAACCAAGAATTTAAAATGCAGCCCATGTTGTATTTGTTGAAGCTGCACTGAAGACTCAGGTTTTCCCTTAGTCTCTCAATGATCAGAACTCTAACTGGACCCAGTGTTTGAAAAGCATTCATCACTCCTCTCAACGTCAGTCATACTTGTACCCTTTTACAGAATTCTAATCCTGTGTGCCTTTGAGGTTAAACTCCTAAAATCTACCTCAAATAAAATGCTGGATGATACTCTGGATTAAGTCAATTCTACTGACAACTCAGATTGATTCCGACTCAACTATCCATTCAAAGTCAATTTTAAGCAATTCTTATTCATCCCACAAATACGTTGGTCCTCATTTCTCTTCTAGGCTAAGCATGGGCTAATACACCTGCCCTCTTGAGTGTCTATTGTATAATACAACAATTTTAAATACATTTAAGCTTCCCAGACTTAAGTATGGGTACCATGAAGCTATTTTAGTCAAGTGTTAAAACACGTAGATGTTGCCGTTTGCTTAAATACAACACTATTTCATCAACTAGAAGGTGAATTGTTTGTTTTCACAGGATTAAGTGTAATACTGTATTCACGACTGGCACATATTAAATATTTAATACGTAGCAGCTATTGTTACTTTTGCTGAATTTTATAAATTAAGTTGAAAATGTTAAGCTTTTACAGAACTATATATGCAGAAGAGTGCTCATATAATCAATTTACAGTCCAATAAATTCTCAAAGGCTAAAATTTGAACACTGAAGCTCAACATTTCCAAATAAAAATCTTCTGTTTTACATTACATTTTTTTCTAATTATTTTTATCTCAGTGTAATCTAAAACCTGAGAAATGTTTAGTCAATACCATAGATTCAAAGGTACAACAATATAAGCTTGAGGATAGACTTTTATTACCTATATATTGATCTGAACCTTTGTTCACAAAGCAATATAAATATGATCATTTTTCTTAACCAGGCATTACCTATATGATCATTTTTCTTAACCAGGCATTACCTGTTAAAAATAGATTTTCTCCTTGTGTGTGTGGGAGGTGAGACAGTTATAAAGAATAGAATTAATTTTTATTAAGTTCCTGTAAAGAGCCAGGCACTGCCATAGACATTGTCGTGTTGTTTTTCCACAGTACCAATAGTATATCCTTACTATCCCTACGAAGAAAATAGTTATTTTTACAGATAAGGAAATTGAGATACAGACAGATTGAGTATCTTGCCCAATACCCACGCCTTGTAAGAAGAGCACTAAAATTCCAATTCCAATGTGATTCCATGTCTTTCTACCATCCCAGGTTGGCACGGACAATGAAATTGTATTTTCATGATCAAATAATCCAGTTCCAGTAGTTCCTTTTCCAAGACTGCTGCTAATGAGTTTTATCATTAAAAACATTATTCCTCACGTCAGGCTTTTGTTTGTTTGTTTGTTTGTTTCTCGGGTTCAGCTTGGATAAATTTTTTTTAAAAGATTTATTTATTTATTTGAGAGAGCGAGAATGAGAGAGAGAGAGAGATTACATAAGAGGGGGGAGGGTTAGAGGGTGAAGCAGGCTCCTCGCTGAGCAGGGAGCCCGATGTGGGACTCGATCCAGGGACTCCAGGATCATGACCTGAGCTGAAGGCAGTCACTTACCAACTGAGCCACCCAGGCGCCCCCAGCTTGAATAAATTCTTTCTCATCTACAAGCCAAAAGAATACTTCACCAAAGCCACTCACTGTCTTTTTTTGTGCCCAATTTCGTATGTTAACCCTCTGGCTCTATTAGTGTCAGAGAAAGTGAGCCAGAGAGAAATTTAAATCCATCAGCTAACACAAGTCAGAATATAAAATTGATTGATGCCCCTGGGTGTGTTTCTATTGGGAAAATCAAAATTCTGGCTTCTTATTTCATTTTATTCCCACATGACTAATTACTCACTGAATATTTCTATTTGGAAGTTCACGTTCATTATTTTTTATCTGACCACATCTTGCCTCCATACTTTTTCTTTCCCTTTCGTGTTTTCCCTAAATCATCGGCTATGAAAATCCTGGAGAAATGTTGGACTTTTCTTTCTTCATTCCCCTCTGTCCAAAAGGTCAGTAAGTTCTGTAGATTCATTTGAATTCTCTGCCCCTCCTTCTCTCTCCCCATGTTTCTCACTGTACAAAACAGACCAAGTGCTCACTAATTCCTTCATGAATTCCTCACCACTCCAGTCTCCTATCTCTCAGCTGCCTTAAGCTATCTCAGTTAATGATCCTCTCGCCACATCCTTCTTCTGCTTGCTTAACTTTTAAAGTAAATTCCTTCCTGTTTCCAAGTTATTAAAGTTCCATCCTGGCCATGCAAGGGCTCCATAATCTGGCTCATGTTCTTTAAGGCACAGACATAATAATTCTGACCTCTGCTGGTCATGCCTCTCCCCACAAATACCCTATACACTCTCTCCCTTAATATGATTCTACTGTATTATTTTAAGAGAGGCCATGACAGGATATTCTAAGCAACTTTATTCAGCGCTATGCTGAACTAAGATAATAGGCATGTGAAAATTAAACAGATAAGCAAACCATATTAATATTTATTAATGGTCAGGGTTTTTTTTTTCCTTTCTTAGAAGAACCAACATGATATAATTAACTAATATAAGTTACTTGTATTCCCTCTTTTAAGACAACTATACTTGTGTGAAAATCCATTTACTTTCCACTGGCCAGGGGTTATTAATCACTTTTCAGTAGGAATGAAAAGCAGTTACTTTAATATTAGGCCTGATTTTTTCATTAAAAAAAACAATGTCCTTCATCAATCTCTTGTTAAATGGATGAAATCCATCATATTATTATCAACAACCTCATTTTTTCTTTTCTTTTCAGTGTTCCCTTATTCTGATTATTGATTTCTTACTTCAGCCACCATCTGCTACCTCATTCCCACCTCATTTATATCAGGCATGTATTAGTTTCCCATGGCTGCTGTAACAAATTCCAAAATGCTCTTCTCTTTTTCTTCTTCTTTATTGTGCTATGCCCCAGTGTCTTGAAGAGTTGTCTGACGCAATACAGATGCTCAATTAATATTTGTCAAATGAATAAATTGGTCTTGTCTTCATTTTTATAATGACACATGCATCTTTCAAGGAATCAGAGCTGGCCAAACACTAAATGTACACCCTTAAAAATGGTGAGCTCACTGTCTCTGAAAGGACTCATGGGAACACTTGATGATCAACAACAGGAAAAGTTATTATAGAGAGTTATGTCAGGAATCAATGTGTAACAAATGATTTCCCAACTCACCTTCAAACCTGATTCTAGAGTTCCATATATACTAGGGAATTGGACTCATTAACATTCATAGATAGACTCATGAGTAGAGTTTTCATTTTTTGTCCTCTCTTCCATTTCTAAAGATATATTTTGATGCCACATATCATGTATTCAGTCCCTGTGGCTATAGACACAAATTGCCACAAGCTTAAGGGTTTAAAGCAACTCTCACAGTTCTGGAAGCCAGAAGTCTGAAGTCAGTGTCACTGGATCAAAATCAAGCTGTTAGCAGGGCCATGATCCCTCCAGAGGCTCTAGGGGAGAATCCATTCTTCTAGCTTTGGGTGGCGGCCACCACTCCTTGGCTTATGGTCACATTACTCCAGTCTCTGCCTCCGTGGTCACATTGTCACACGTTCTCTGTGTGTCTGCATTTTTCCTCTGTCTGTATGAAATCTTCCTCTGTCTCCCTCCTACAAGAACACTTGTGATTGCACTTAGGGCCCATACTGGTAATACAGAATCACCTTCTCGCCTCAAGATCCTTTCCTTCATCACATCTGAAAACCTTTTTTCCCTGTAAAGTAACATTTATAGGTTCTGGGAATTAAAACTTGATATCTGTGGGTGGCCACACAGCCACCTACAGGCATGTAGATTACTGTAAGTCATTATGCCTTAACTGTTACTCCAACTGTGTACAAATTTGGGGTCAGAAATTTCTATGTAACTGCAATTAAGTGATAACCAATAGGTGGTATTAAGAGTCAGACTCTCAAGTCCTTTTGTACCAAAGAAGAAAGAGTTTTAGAGAATATTTTGTTTATAAAATTTTAGTGCTGATGAAAATGGTGATTTAAAATATAATAAAAATTGTTTTGAAAGACTACAGGCAGCATCTGTGGAGAGCAATTCCTTGATGGGTAGTTTTAGTTAAATGCTTTTAAAGGGGAGAATATTTAAAAAATGGATCTGTGTAGAGACTATTCATATGTAAAAAACTTCACAATTTTTTTTTTTTTTAATTTGACAGAGCGAGACACAGTGAGAGAGGGAACACAAGCAGGGCGACTGGGAGAGGGAGAAGCAGGCTTCCCGCGGAGCAGGGAGCCTGATTCGGGGCTCAAGCCCAGCCAAAGGCAGATGCTTAACGACTGAGCCACCCAGGCGCCCCCACAAATTATTTTTTGAGGTTAAAAAACAAGGTTAAGAAAGAATGTGGGAGAAAGAGATACATGATAAGAACCTGAAAGGCAGGGAAGGGGGGAAACCTTCAATTCTGGAATGAGAAGTCATGGAATTATATTAGTAAATGAGTTTTCCTAATTATCTATGAGCAAGAATGGGAAATTCTCATTACACTTTCAGTTAACCTTTTGGAGAAAATGTGATATTATTAAAAGTTGTGTCAATGATTTTTAAGGAAGTTCTGGATCTCAGACTCTCTGATTCTCATAGTTTTTTAACTCTCTTCATACCTGTCTCCCAGGAGGTTTCTAGCCCTTTCAGGTTGGGGGAATTTTTTTCTACAAAACTTGGAAGTATTTCAAGAACTGCTTCTGGTGGTAATTCAATGCTTTCCTGGCTGATATTGATGGAAATAACACACTTTAGAAAGGCATGAAAATTTAAAGAACTATTTTAAACTTCAAAACTGTTTCCATTTGATTTTAGTTTGACAGCTTAAAGTAGCTCTTATTTTATAAGAATTTTTTCACCTACCATCAACTAATGTCATAAAAAGGAAGCATTTGCTTACATAGAATTTTATGCTTAGAATAAAGAGAAAGACTGAGACAGCACATCTTAAATAATCAATGTTGTGCTAATATTTAGATAAATTATATTAACTCTAATTTTAATAGAAGGATAAATAACCTTGTTTATTGAAACTATACATATCATTAACCTTGACTGGCTGAAATAATAAACGTTATTCAAACATTTTCATCCATATATATGAGGGTTTAAACTGTTGAAAATGACACTGTACACAAGGGTCTCTAATATTTTTTCTTAGTTTTCCTTTTCTGTTAATAGGATTTTAATCCTCAATTAATGTGATTTCTCTGTCCCTTATGCCTAATTCCCTATGCCAAATCCCACCCATTCAAAAGTTTTATTTCCAAGCTGGGAAGCACTGCTATTGGTCCAACTCCAGTCAATGTCTATTATTGAACACTTTTTTTTAACACTTATTTATTTGAGAGAGAGAGAGGGAGAGAGAGAGTGCACAAGTGGGAGGGGCAAAAGGAAAGGGAGAGAGAATCCGAAGCAGACTCTATGCTGAGCATGGAGCCCAACACGGGGCTCGATCTCATGACTTTGAGATCACAACCTGAGCCAAAATCAAGAGTCACACACCTAACCGACTGTACCACTCAGGCACCCCTGAACAAACACATTCTGATTATTTATAAAGTCATGCACACTTCACTCCCTTCTTTCACTTATTCAGCAAATATCAGTTAAACATGCTGCAGGCTTTGGACTCAAAGCTGAGGACATAAAGACAAATAAGACAGAGCTACTGGCTATGGGAAGCTTATTCCCTGGTAGATGAAGAATTATCACCATGAGGTCTCCCAACCTCAACACTACTGACAGAAGACCAGATAATTCCTTGTTGTGGAAGGCTGTTTTGTGCATTGTAGAATGTTCAGCAGCATCCCTGGCCTATACCAATAGATGCCAGTTGCATTACCCCAGTCATGACAACCAAAATGTTTCCAGACATTGCCAAATGTTCCCTACGGAGTAGAATCACCCCTGGCTGAGAACCACTGTTATACACCAATGTGTCAGATTCAGAAATAACACATAGCCTAGGGTTGGAAGCTGAGAAAAAAGTCAGAGAAGGCTACATAAAAAAGATAGAATTTGAGCCCAGTCTTAAAGGATATGCATCAATTAGCCAGTTTTGTATTGTTTCCAGAAAATTCCAAATAAGGGAAATATCATACACAAAGGCACAGAGGTGAGATTCTGCATGGCTAATTTGCAGAAAAGACAAGGAAATTACAAAACATAGGTGCTTTGAAAGCTATAATTTTAAAACAGCAAGTGGCAAGAAGTAAGGCTAGAGTTGCGGGAAATGTAAGATTATGGAAGGTCTTGGATGACATGTCAGAGCAATGAACTTTGTCTTATAAAACCTGAGCAGCTGTTGCAGCATGATGAGGAGAATTAGATTTTGAATAGATGCCTTTTGAAGCCCCATTAGAGTATAAAGACAGAAATCATGTGTACTGTATGTTTTCCCCTTTTTAAATATGATGCACAGAATAATCATACGTGTTCAACAAATATTTGTTGAATAAATGATAATAGTAATAGTAACAACATTAAGCATTGGTATTTATTACACCCTCACTGTGTGTGTGGTACTACTTTAAATGTTTATATGAATGATAAAGCTCGGGTGCATACCTGTGATGGGAAGAATCCCAGAGGTAAGGAAATGGTTAGGATGTACAAAATATGTATTATTACATATTTTAGAAATAATTGGCAGGTGAGAGCAACACTAACAAATGCTACGGCCAAAGGATATCAAGTGATGTCCATCCATCCAGTTGGTGTCAAAACTCATGCCAGATCTCATCCTAGTTTATTATCTAGTACTCTTTTTTTTTTTTTTTTAAGATTTTATTCATTTATTTGAGACAGAGAGAATGAGAGAGACAGCGAGCACATGGGAGGGGGGGAGGGTCAGAGGGAGAAGCAGACTCCCCGCTGAGCAGGGAGGCCGATGTGGGACTCGATCCAGGGACTCCAGGATCATGACCTGAGCCGAAGGCAGTCGCGCAACCAACTGAGCCACCCAGGCGCCCCTATCTAGTACTCTTTTTAATTTCTAGTGGCTCGCTTATTAAATTCCAAATGTCCCATTTTTAAACAAACATTCATACCTATCTTAAGTTCTACAATGCACAAACAAGATAACCCTTCAAGTTGCTTAAGCAACCTACATGATCATTAACATCCATGATTAAAATGTACATGAAAATATTATGTTCTGCCCCAACATGGTATACATTTAGATCCTATCAATTTTTTCTTAAGAATATTCCCAATAATCCTGCATAAATTAGTTTACTGATTGGGTTTCAGTGTAAACAGATGAAAGTGCGATCTCAACAGAGTAAATACAGAATACATGTGAATACACAAAAAAAAGCAAGTCCTTTCTATCAAATATTTCAGACATTCGAATTATCTTTTTCTTTCCCTCTTCAAAATAAAGGCACAGATCTACAAGTAAGAAGTGCTAATTATCTTAACAGTTTTGTAAAGTTGTTGAAAATAAAAAGATCTTTATCCTCAACAAAAACTAAATAGTTGAAATTTACTCTGGAGTTTTAAAAGAATTTAGTGCACATGGCATTCAGAAGCGAGTCAAGCATGCACACAGATTTTATATCAAAATTTTTCATGCTACTAATAACTATGCTGTGACCAGGGATTTTGTCCTTTGTCTGTTTACAGATTTTATGTCTGTTTTTCAGATGAGAAACTTTAATGATGGAAGTGTACAGTCAATGAACCAATGATGTCCCTCTTCAATTTCATTCTATTTTGATGGTTCATTTCTCCAACTTATAAAGGAAATTTTGAATCTTACTTCTACATTACAGACTGTATGTCCTCACATCCAACATGGTGCCATTTGTGATTTTAATGAGATTTAATGATTTTTAATCATCCCCAGTGATTTCCTTTGTCACTGATACCTATTTTTAAATACTTGCCCCCTGCAGAACAGTGCCAGGGATTTTTTTTTTTAACTCTGTTGATGAGCTCAGATCTGAATGATATTTTATTGAGTAGTTATCTCATACTTATAAGATTTACATAATGCTACAAACTGACCAGTCATTTCTGCAGAATAAATTAGTTTTGCTTCTCATTTCTTCTCTACCACGGCATCTGATCAGTTCCTAGATTTTTAATACCACAGGCATTTATTTTAACAAAAGAAGTCTGTGTTTCAGAGTACGTTTAATTGTTTGTTACTGAGTCTAGAGAAAAAGTTCTCACACTGACTTAATAAATATTCCTTCCCTTTGTCTTTTCCCTTTTGGTCTGGAATCCTAAATTTCTTTTTATCTTTGTGGCGAGGAGCCAGATTTTTGCACATCCCAGGTTCCAATTACATGCAAACTCTTATGAGCCTGGAGTCTGTGGGCATATGCATGAAATATATCCATCTATATATTTCTTTTGGTATTTTTTGTTATTAAAATTTATTAGTCTTACTTCTTTGTTCAGGTGTTAATTTACATAGAGTGAAATACAAATTTTCAGAGTATGCATTCCCAGTGTTCTGCCTTGAAAATATAAAATAGAGCATTCATAGAATATCTAATTTTAAGAAAAGACAAACTTCTTTTTGAAAACTACAACATGAAATTGTCAAAAGTATATTCCCCTTAAGTCAATTATATGTATAATGTATAATACATATATATGCATAATGTATAATACTTATATATATATAATATAAACTACATCAAATGCACAACAAATGACAATTTTGGCATAGTTTGGCAAATCATTTATCTATAATGCAACTCCCTGTCTACTAAAGCCCTCCTACAACAAACGATATTAATAATGTTTTTTATTTTCTGTATTTCCTGATACTTTGACATCTGGGGCCTTGCTGACACTAGTATATACAGAGGGTTTCTCCAAGATTACTAATTCCTAGAGATAGCAAACAACTCCACCAAGAGCATGCCTTTCATATGTAAACCAACCAGTCCAAAGCCCAAACCTCAACCACCTCCTTTATCTGGCTCTCACAGGGCACTGAACTTCAGGCCAGTATTCCCCTGCCCCAATCACCCCGTGACCAGGTTTCAGACAACCAAGGGCAGCCCCTACACCCCAGAGTCTGCTGAAATTATTCAAATTAGCTAATGCTAATTTTGCTTCCCCTGCCTCACCCATTCCTTCCCAGGGAAACCACTATGAAGGCTCTTGCTCACTTTTTCTCTATACTCCCTCTGCCTCCTGATGGACTCTGGTCCTTCCCTGTGTGGCCCTGCATGGCATGGGCCTTCTCCTCTTGGGAACTGTGAATAACAAACTATCTATTCAATGGCAATTGTCTCTGATCTGTTGGCCTCATTTTACCTGAATAGTAATAAAACCTACATTTCTTTTTTAAATACTAATTAAATGTGACACTATTTTTCCTGGGACAAGACAAGATGTGCTTTTACACACTACAAATTCAAGCTCTAAGTTCGGGGCGGGTGGAAAGGGAGGTGTTTAATTTATATTTGGGGATTAATTTGGAATATATTTGGAATACAGAAGAGACTGATTTCCCATAAATGCCTGATATACTGAAAACCGAAACTTACCTCCTGACCAATGAACATCCACCAAGAATCTCTCCCCATCCTCAAGCCAATGAACTTATTCCTTGGTTGAAAATAAATACATATTTCATCTCTGCAATAACTTTCCTCACTCTGTTTTCTTCTTTGTCACAGAATTTTAAAATACATTTATCTTTTCTTTAAGGAATTTGTTGAGGGAGATTTTGATTGTAAATTATCTTGGTGACCTTGTCTTCTCTGGGCAATTTTTCTTTAGGGTGTCTATCTTTTTTCTTCCTATATTTTAATTCCTTTTCCTTTTTGATTGGTGCTCAGGTCTCATTGTGGTTCTTTTCTAACTGGTTCTCACTAGATCTTTTCTCATCCATGTATCTCACGGAGGCATCCATAACAACTTCGGGCATGCTACCTCAAACACACTCCCATCAAAACTGATTTCTTCTGTCCTTCTGTACATGTCCCTTCAGTTTTAGTGGGCATGATGCCAGTGTGCTTACAGCAAATGTTTGTATATTAACTTCTGACATAGCAACTATTATTTATCTTCCCATCTTCTTGAGGTCAAGCAGCCCCTGTGGATTGCAGGAGTTGTAGGTGATAAAAACATGCTGTCCCAGAAGTTTCCCTTTGTCGGCATCTCTTCTGCCATTCACATTCCTGTATCCTGTGTCTCTGAACTAAACAAAGAATGGTTGCCCTGGACTCAGTCATAGGATATCAGGAGAATCTTTAGCCTCCCTGATATCTAAAAAGGAATGTTTTTGTTCCTCCTAGCCTCACTCCTTTCTAAGCATATTTCACAATATTCAACACATCTTCTTCCCAATTTGTAGTGTTTGGATGTGACCATTTCCTTGCTTCCATAAAAATCTGGTTTTTCTACGTTTGTTCTTGGTTTGCTTTCCCAATGGATTTTGAGGCAGAGGAAAAGATGACCTGCCTACTTCTCTGCTTTCGCCTTCTTTAACCAGAAGGCACCTACATAGCTTTTTTTTTTTTTTTAAGGCAAGAGGAATACATAAAAGCAAGATCCATTGTTGGAAAACAACAGTTAATATTGTTTGGCAAATGACTTATCCTAAAGGTTGACACACACATAAGATAAAATAACAAAAGCAACTTTTATATGCATACATCATGAATTTAGTGCATTTTAAAAATCTCTGATTTTCACAAAGCCTTGTGAATCAGGCAAATCAGGAGTTGTTATTTGCATACTATAAATCAATAAACTAAGTCTGAAATCAAGTATGTAATTTGCTCTAGTGTGAATTAAAATACTAATAATTCACATTCTAATGTCATTTCTTGTAAATATTTCTGCTTAGAATTTACAATACATACTAAATGCAGGACGATATATTATTAACAGGCAGTTGGCTTCTAAGGGAAATAAGAAAGCAGAATCATTGTGTCTTAATTAGAATTCTCCTGGACGAAAGTGACAAAATCCTAATTCAAACCAGCTGAAAATAGATGTGTTAGACTGAATGATGCCATCCAAGGATGTCCATATCCAAATCCCTAGAACTTGTTAATGCGTTATCTTACCTGCAAAAACGATTTTGAAAATGTGATTAAGTTATGGATCCCGACATGGGGAAATCATCCTGGATCAAATAGATGGGCCCAATATATCACAAGGGTCCTTGTAAGAAGGATGCAGGAGGGTTAGAGTTAGGGAAGGTGATGTGACATTGGAAGGAGAGAGAGAAGATGCTACATAACTAACTTTGACTGTGGAAGAAAGGGCCATGAGCCAGGAAGGCAGGCAGGATCCAGAAGCTGGAAAAGGCAAGGAAACAGATTCTCCCTTAGACCACCTAGGATGAACACAATTTTGCTAACACCCTGATTTAAGCCATGTGAGACCAATTTTAGACTTTTGACCTCCAGAACCATAAGATAATAAATTTGTGTTGTTTTAAGCCACTATATTTGTTATCTATGGTTACAACAGAAAGAAGTGATGCAGTATTACATTTACTGATGCACACCCCTGGCTAAGTCATGGGGTATGGCTGAATTTCCTGGATACCCAAAGCTCTACTTCACTTCACACTCACGCCCATCTCCATGCAGCCAGGAGATGCTCCTGGCATCCCAGGCTCCCATTTTCCCTTAAGTCTCCTTAAGACTATTGCTGACTCTTCTTGTGTCCCCCCACATATTAATCCACATGTTCAGAAGTGATATGTCCTGATTTGCCCACTTCAGATCAGGTACCTGTAAGGCCAGCCCACCTGATGGACAGCACCCCATAGCTCACATAAATGTTCCCAAAAGAAAAAAGAAAGTTCAGCTGACAAAAATATGACGGCATTTTATTCCTTGCCTCCTTATATCCTCACCTCCACCCCTCCTATATATAATGTAACAAGTAATCCTAAACAAAATAATGCAACTCTCCCACATGCACCTAAAATGCACCCTAATCCTGCCAAGGTCTGGCCCATTGACTGGTCCAACTCTTAGTCCAGGACCTTTGGGTGAGGTGCATTCCTTTCAAAGAGATTCAGAAGTGGCTCTTCATTGTTTAGTTACCTATACCCAAATGACCATCTTACTGACCCCAATACATCTAATGTATACTTATAATGGGACAGCTAAGTAACCACAATGAACACTCCCACTTTTAGCAGGAAGAAAGGAAGTCAGCGCCTCATACTCAGCTTTCATTGCCTATAGCGCCCTTTGGGGACAGTGAGGATGGTCAAAGTCACTCCACTCTGGTCTTGCTCCCTGGGATGATGGATGGCTCTTGGCTCCTGTTCTGCCTGATCACACATGAGAGGAAGTGAACTGCATCATTTTTGCCTTTTACATCTTGTGAAAAATGGCACAATAGCCAGGGGAGGCTTTTAGGATGGATTAATGCCAGACCACCATTTTCCCAAAATGGATTTTTCAAGTAATAAAACTTCCTTTAGTTGATTTGCAGTGTTTCATATCTTTGGTCTATGAACCAAAATTTAGAATCTAGATTCAGAATTCTCTGTCTCTCAGCTCTGCCCATTTCCTAGTACCTAAGAACCACAGGCTGGCTTGATGACAGGTGCTCTTGCAACTCCAAGCTGCATCTAGTGGTTGGAGTTGGCAAAATGGGTAACTACTCCTCTTGTCAGACAATGAGTTGATATAAGGAGGTAGGTCAGAAAAGCCCAGGGTATTAGGCTTTGGTGAAAAGTTGCCTTATCTTAAGAACTGTGTAAAAATCTTATTTCTTTGGGTTAGCTGAGTTTCTCTCCCTTAACTTTGTTCTAATGAGTATATGACTTGAAGAAAAATAAACTTACTAAATTTACATGTGCTCTTTCAATTAAAGATTGAGCCAATTCCAAAACTATATTACCTTTACCTTATTAATTTATGTAATAATAATAATAACAATAATCATCATAATAATGTCTTTAACTTGTTATTCAATTTCTAGGCTGAGAGGGTATCAAATCTTACTGAACATTGCTTTGCTGTAATATAGCTTTTTTCCCTGCTGAGTTGTGATAAAGCAATGCAATTAAGAATGGATAGGTATTTATAACCACACACACTAATGGATGGATGGATGGAAGTTTATAACATACTAATGTCTTCTAGCAGCCAACATCATACCAACCTACTTTGTGCCTGTTTTTATCAACTGACTTTAAAGATGAGTCTGTTAAGAGAATTTGCAAGAATGACACAATGGAACGTGGCAAAAGTTACCTTATTTAGACAAAACAACTTAAAATCACATAAGGGACCCTTTCTGCCTCTTTTAAGCAACACGAATGAACCAACTCATTAGCAAATGTTTAGAAATAATGACAAACATGCTCTGGCAAATGACAGTAACTTCATAAGAAAATAAACTATAACATACCTGAAACATTTGGGAATTGTTCTTCATATATCAACATATATAGCTAAATATCTTTCTTAATTTGTGTGTGCACGCAGGTCTGTGCTGAAATTATCTGCAAGGGACTGATAAACTTTCATGATGACTGCAAATTTTATAATATTAGAAAGATGTGCTATTCATATTGAGTATGTTAGGCTTATTTTTTAAAATTCAAAACTCAATTAAAAATGGTGGTATTTTAGAGTTACTGCACTCTGGTTGTCCCATTTTAGGTCTTCATCTCTCTTTTCTTGCATGGTATGCGGAGATCAAGTTCTGATCCTTTGAAGGAGTAAAGATGAAATTATTTTGCAGTCATTAAGAATCGGTGCCAATGCCATCAACACTTACTTTTCTGATTTATCATAATGCTTCCTGAATCTCTGAACACAATTTATCCTTCATAGTTTTGAATAAAAGAGTAAAACTAAAATAAAGGAGCAATTGCAATAAAATGACAGAAGAAGAATGAGAGTGTGTGTGTTTCCACACTGTGTGCATGCATGCACTGGGCAATCAGAAAACATAGTTTCCGTGCTGCCGCCTGCTGCATATGGTCTTTAACTGTTCACACATTTGACCGAAGTGTTTAAGAACAGAGTGTATTGCAATGAGAATATTACCAAAGTGTGGATTTGTCAGATGTTATTTTTATTCCATCAATGCATTCCGTCCACTGTATTTTGTGGATATAGGGCACTCAGGTCTGTTTTATGATCTGTGACAAAATGTAATAGAGGTTCTGACCACCAACCAGGTAAAAGGCTTCCAACGAGCATCAACAAGGACGGGTTTCTGAATTTCGAACCATTAATCATTTGTGTCCCAGCTGAAGATAACACTCTATTAATTGTTCCTTCACTTTGGGGACTAACATAAATCATGCCATTAAATCCAGAAATGTTATGAAAATATGACTCTTGTGTCTTGTTTGAAAACAAACAAACAAACAAAAACACTGTTTTGGTTTTTTTGAGGCTGCTGAGGAACCTCATGGCCTCCCCACTTACCCAGAAAACGCATTTGCAAATGACACTACAGATAAAGGGCTGGTATCCAAGATCTATAAAGAACTTCTCAAACTCAACACCCAAAAAACAAATAAGTCAAAAAATGGGCAGAAGACAGGAACAGACACTTCTCCAAAGAAGACATACAAATGGCTAATAGACACATGAAAAAATGTTCATCATCATTAGCCATCAGGGAAATTCAAATCAAAACCACACTGAGATACCACCTTACACCAGTTAGAATGGCAAAAATTGACAAGGCAAGAAACAACAAATGTTGGAGAGGTTGTGGAGAAAGGGGAACCCTCTTACACTGTTGGTGGGAATGCAAGTTGGTGCAGCCACTTTGGAAAACAGTGTGGAGATGCCTCAGAAAATTAAAAATAGAGCTACCCTATGACCCAGCAATTGCACTACTGGGTATTTATCCCAAAGACACAGATGTAGTGAAAGAAGGGCCATATGCACCCCAATGTTCATAGCAGCAATGTCCGTGATAGCCAAACTGTGGAAAGAGCCGAGATGCCCTTCAACAGATGAACGGATAAAGAAGATGCGGTCCATATAGACAATGGAATATTACTCAGCTATCAGAAAGGATGAATACCCAACTTTCACATCAACATGGATGGGACTGGAGGAGATTATGCTAAGTGAAATAAGTCAAGCAGAGAAAGGTAATTATCATATGGTTTCACTTACTTGTGGAACATAACGAATAGCATGGAGGACATTAGAAGGAACGGAAAAATGAAGGGGGGGAATCGGAGGGAGAGATGAACCATGAGAGACTATGGACTCTGAGAAACAAACTGAGGGTTTTAGAGGGGAGAGGGGTGGGGGGATGGGTTAGCCTGGTGATGGGTATTAAGGAGGGCACGTACTGCATGGAGCACTGGGTGTTATACGAAAACAATTAAGTGTGGATCATTACAAAAAAAAAAAAGAAAGAAAGAAAAAGAAAACACATTTTGAACCAAAGAGCTGCCTGTGACAGCTCTGTAGGATACCTCCCTCATCCTCAGGACCTCTTCCTGTCAGCATCGTTGACAGGACATTCAGAGAAAAAGGCAAATTACTTAGTTCAAAACTACTGCTAGATGAGATTTTTGCCCCTTGAAGGACTCTCCTTGAAGGAGGTGAGTCCCCCACTGCTTCCATCATGTGACCCAGACTTCATCTAGCCCAAGAACAAAGAGAGCAATGCAACAAAGCAACCTCACTAGTCACAACAGCACACAGTTGAGTTTTCTTCCCCGATGTAAAAAAATAGAGAGGGTATTGAAAATGGGGTATGTTTAGAGAATAGACTGAAACATTTTGCACTCAGGCAAATTATGTTTTGTTTTCACAGTACTCTCCAGAGCCTGCCCCCACAAATGAAGAAGGCAACACTTATTAGAAATAATGCATTGTTTCTGAGATTGTTCTGCTGAGTTACAGTTCAAAATGCTCTGGCCACTTCCCCAGGCCACACTCTCACTGAGCTCTCTGAGGTTATCTGCAAGGAAAGAACACAGAAGGCAGCCTGCTTCCTCTTCCCAAAGGTGGCCTCTGTCCCTACTCAGAAAGGAGAACTATTTACATTCTTATCAGCCTTTACAAAAGGAAGATGTGTTCTGTGTGCTATTAACATATCAAAAGGAGAGTTGATAGAGACAGAAAACAGAAAAACAAAAACAAAAACAAAAAACAACACACCCAAAGCCACGGAGAGGACTGATTTCCCAAGCAGTGCACTGTTCTAAAGAGGAAAAATCCAAGAACGTTAAGTAGTTGTTGGGGACCCCAAGCAGGCAAAGAGGAGGGAAAACTCATAGTTCATCCCTGTGGAACACCGACTCTATGTACCACACTGTCCTGTGTACTTTCCATGTGTTAATTCATTCAAACCCCATTCTACAGGTGAGGAAACCAAGGAACACAGTGTTAAGTAAATTCACACAGCTAGTGAATGGTGCAGGTCAGATCTGCCTGGAGGCAACCAGTTTTAACCTCTACAATTTCCTTTCTCTCCTACTGCAATATGAGAGATGGCATCAGGTCCTGTTGTCTCTGTCCCATAAATGTGCCATGACTGATCAGCAAATCAAACAAGGACCAGAAATACTCCTGAGAAATTATTTGATGGCACTTCTGATTAGCAAGAATCAGTGGTAAATATTAAATAGTGGACATTGATTTCACTCCCTGGGATCTGGGCACAATTTATTAGAACGTGTTTTTCCCATTTGGAGCCCTAAACTATTTCTTTCAAAACAATGTGGGTATTCCATAAATAATGTGATACTGAATGATTTATTTACTTGAGAAATGATTTTTGAGACTCTACAATGAACAGGACATTTGTTTAGGTATTGAAATAGGCTAACTTCAAGGGAAGACAGATGTTCATGAAGTAAATACAGAAAAAAGTAAATGAAAAGAGGAAAATCATTTTAATTTTTTTTCATTTGTGACATTTTTCCCAGTGGTTTAAAAAATACTTGTTGAAAACTTTCAATAATATTAACACTGAAATCTAGGATATCCATTCTCCCATAATTTTTTAAAGGAAAATCATTTCAGTCCACATAAAACAACTTTTACCATGTCACATATCTTCTGGAAAATATCACCCTTACCTGTATCTAAGCATTTCTATTTAAGCCAACTCCAAAATGATACTGAGTCTTCATATTTCTCCAAATCCTTTCATAGAAGTTAACTTACACTTGATCTCTCCAATGATATTATTTTCTTCTTAAAGGCAATGGCTACTCCCTTCATATTTGTATTTTCAGATCCAGGAAAAGTAGGCATTCAATAAAGATTTAATAAATAAATTAGACTGGTTAATGGAAACCATCTCTGTGAGTAATGCCATACCACAAATGCTCTGAATAAACTCACAAAACTCTAAGGATGTATAGGCTATTATGGATGATAGCACTTCCAAATTCCCCCATGGAATGGAATGGAATTAAATTTACTTTAGTGCTATCAGAAGAAACCCTTCTATATGTGCATTTGAGAGATTCCTCTAGTAAAGGATAGACAGTAGTATATCTCCATTGCTAGTCATATCATAGCTATAGGTAAAATAATAGCTATAATTTTTACAGAAATGTTATTCAACATAATGACAATAACTTATATTTTAGAGGTAGTTCATGATGACTGTGGGTAACAGACACATACTTATTATATCAGTTTCCTGCCTATCTATCCCCAAACATAGTAGTTTTAAATAAATATTGTTATATGTCTTATATGTCTTTGGGTTGACTGGGGGGTCATCTTATCTACAGTGGCCTTGGCTGGGAGGCTGGAAAGATCTGGGTTGGCTTGCTCATGTGCTTGTGGATCAGGAGGAAGAATGTGCTATATGCTGAACAGCTCTGCTCATTGTGTCTCTCACCTTCCTCCTGGAGCATGACTTAGCTTGGGCATATACTTTAAATGGCAGGGTCAGAGGCACAAGAGAGGAAGCAGAAATAAAGAAGGGCTCTTGCATGTGTCTTCCCAGGTTTGGACAGGCATAGTCACCTCCAGATGATGCTCTCAGTTACATGGCAGAACCCAGAGTCAAGAAGTATGAAAAAAAAATTGTATCTGTATCTATATCAATAAATACAGGGTGCAGGAGAAACTATAAAGTCTGTTGACTAAGGATGTGTAGATATTGGGACAAGTGAGGAAGTGGGCCCATTAATACCTACATTTCTCATCTGGGTGCTAATGTTCTATCAAAATGCATGCTCATATATCTATACACCAACAAGACAGAAGAAAGAGAAATTAAGGAATCGCTCCCATTTACAATTGCACCCAAAACCAAAAGATACCCAGGAATAAATCTAACCAAAGAGGTAAAGAATCTGTACTCAGAAAACTATACAATACTCATGAAAGAAATTGAGGAAGATGCAAAGAAATGGAAAAACGTTCCATGCTCATGGATTGAACAAATATTGTGAAAATGTCAATGCCACCTAGAGAAATCTACACTTTAATGCAATCCCTATCAAAATACCATCAACTTTTTTCAAAGAAATGGAACAAATAATCCTAAAATTTGTATGGAACCAGAAAAGACCACGAACAGCCAAAGGAATGTTGAAAAAGAAAAACAAAGCTGGTGGCATCACAATTCCGGACTTCAAGCTCTATTACAAAGCTGTAATCATCAAGACAGTATGGTACTGGCACAAAAACAGACACATAGATCAGTGGAACAGAACAGAGAGCCCAGAAATGGACCCTCAACTCTATGGTCAACTAATCTTCGACAAAGCAGGAACAAATGTCCAATGGAAAAAAGACAGTCTCTTCAACAAATGGTGTTGGGAAAATTGGAAAGCCACATGCAGAAGAATGACACTGAACCATTTCCTTACAGCACACACAAGAATAGACTCAAATGGATGAAAGTCCTAAATGTGAGACAGGAATCCATCAAAACCCTAGAGGACAACACAGGCAGCAACCTCTTCGACCTCAGCCGCAGCAACTTCTTCCTAGAAACATCGCCAAAGGCAAGGGGAGCAAGGGCAAAAGTGAACAATTGAGACTTCATCAAGATAAAAACCTTCTGCACAGCAAAGGAAACAGTCAACAAAACCAAAAGACAACCAACAGAATGGGAGAAGATATTTGCAAATGACATATGAGATAAAGGGTTAGTATCCAAAATCTATAAAGAACTTAGCAAACTCAACACCCAGAAAACAACTAATCCAATCAAGAAATGGGCAGAAGACATGAACAGACATTTCTGCAAAGAAGACATCCAAATGGCCAACAGACACATGAAGAAGTGCTCAACATCGCTCGGCATCAGGGAAATCCAAATCAAAACCTCAATGAGATACCACCTCACACCCGTCAGAATGGCTAAAATTAACAAGTCAGGAAATGACAGATGTTGGCGAGGTTATGGAGAAAGGGGAACCCTCCTACACTGTTGGTGGGAATGCAAGCTGGTGCAGCCACTCTGGAAAACAGTGTGGAGGTTCCTTAAAACATTGAAAATAGAGCTACCCTATGACCCAGCAATTGCACTACTAGGTGTTTACCCTAAAGATACAAATGTAGGGATCCAAAGGGGCACGTGCACCCCAATGTTTATAGCAGCAATGTCCACAATAGCCAAACTATGGAAGGAGCCTAGATGTCCATCAACAGATGAATGGATAAAGAAGATGTGGTATATATATATATATATATTCCATCATATATATATATTCCATTATATATATATATATTCCATTATATATATGGTGTGTGTGTGTGTGTGTGTGTATATATATATATATAATGGAATATTTATATATATATATAATGGAATATTATGCAGCCATCAAAAAACCCGAAATCTTGCCATTTGCAACAACGTGGATGGAACTAGAGGGTATTATGCTAAGTGAAATAAGTCAATAAGAGAAAGACAAGTATCATATGATCTCACTGATATGAGGAATTTGAGAAACAAGAAAGAGGATCATAGGGGAAGGGAGGGAAAAATGAAACAAGACAAAACTGGAGGGGGAGACAAACCATAAGAGACTCAATCTCAGGAAACAAACTGAGGGTTACTGGAGTGGAGGGGGGGGTGGGAGGGATGGGGTGGCTGGGTGATGGACATTGCAGAGGGTATGTGCTATGGTGAGTGCCATGAATTGTGTAAGACTGATGAATTACAGACCTGTACCTCTAAAACAAGATAGTAGGAAGGGAAAAATGAAAGGGGGGAATTAGAGGGGGAGATGAACCATGAGAGACTTTGGACTCTGAGAAACAAACTGAGGATTTTAGAGGGGATGGGGGTGGGGGATGGGTCAGTACGGTGACGGGTATTAAGGAGGGCACGTACTGAATGGAGCACTGGGTGTTATACGCAAACAGTGAATCATGGAACACTACATCAGGAACTAATTATGTAATGTATGGTGACTAACACAACATAATAAAATAAAATTTAAAAAAATGCATGCTCATTTCCATTATTTTATTTCTAAAACAGCAAATTAACAAAAAAAGTAATCTTCCTATCAACTGCATGGTTGGATTCAGCAGATTTTATGGACAATTAAGTCTTTAAATGAAGATTTGGGAATACACATTTTTGTTTTTTTCATTTCTGCTAATGGACAAATCAAAAGTCATCCATCTTAAACATTATTCAAAGAATATGATTTCAAAATCCTTGTATCTCTTTAAATGACTATGAAGTATATTTTGAAAAAGAAAATTTTAAAAGATTACAAAAGACCTAACTAAAGGGTCTATTATCAGATTTGAAAAAAAAATCAGTTGTTTGAATTTCACTGGGATGGGACATAAATCATTTGGTTGTTACAAATTAATACTTCTATAGCAAAAAAAGATACAATTTTTCAAATCTAACAGCTAAATATGCCCTAAGATTCAGTCTATAGATAATTCAATTAGCCTTCAAAAAAAAAGCCAAATAAACATGGCCCAATATAATGTTGCTTTAACATACTTATTTAATTTATATACTTACTTATTTTCTAACCTCCCTTTGCCTATAATCACATAGTGTTCTTAGTGAATCATTTTAGGGGAAATCTTCTAAGGCAACATCAATACAAACAAGCATGAGTAGCTATTACCAACTATCAATGTGCCTTCAAACTCATATATTGGATAACATCTCTCCATGTCTAGGACTTTGGGGCTTAAACAAACCAGACTAGTCGGACGAAAATGGACATATTATGGTTTCCAGAGATTCCTGAGTTGAAATGACAAGTATTAAGAGCAGAACTCTTAGATGGCTCTAACATGTCAGAGACTGAACTTCCAATATGACTGGCCATGTCATATCAGCTAGTGTCATAAAAGTACACTGAAGTTAGTCTTTTAATAAGTAAATTTGTAGTGTTCCTATAATGCAAACTATGCATAAATATTATTACTAAAAATTGTACTGAGCATCTGTTTGGTGGCAAACTTTTTGTTTCATCTTGGACATGGAAAATGAATCACATACAATCCCTGTTTGTTGGTTGCTCAGAGGGGACTGAACTAGTGATCTCTTGAAACATAAGAACAGAATTCCAACGCCATTTTCTAAGACTATTTTAAATCCTCCTCATTTCAGGGACTAGTTTCCTCTATGCTTTTACATGGTCCAACAATTTATAGCAAGCAACTGCCATGCACATTGGACATATAACAGGCAATCCCTCAGATGCTCTAGGCTTCAACTGTCTTCTGCTCCTGTGACAACTAGCTCTGCATGAGCTCTGGCTGGCTTCTCAAAAACATCCCCCTCATAGCACCTCTACTTCTGCGTGGGCCTTCCTTGTTAAACTTCTCTAGGAGAACCAAAAGCCTGCATGTGTCCATACATGCATCGCAAGAAATGCAAGACCTCATAGGGTGAAATTCTGAACAACCAGAATTGGGATCCAGTCAGTGAGTGTTTCTCCCTTCAAATCTCAAGTTGGTGCAAGACAGTTTATTCAGCTTCTTGGGGGCTTGTTACCAAGGATCTGGCAACACTCAGCAAATTCAGTAGCATCAGAAAGAAAACACACCCTCACCTTCCATCTTCCTTCTTCCGTGCTTTCCTCCCCTCTTGCTTACTCACACTTCCTTTGGTAATAGAATATCTGCCCTCTGCCCCAGGATCTGCTTGCAGCGGAACCCAGAGTAGGACACACTAAAAGACGAATTTGTCATACGTCATATAGAAACATGGAATGAGTTAGAAGTGAAAGAGAAGAAAATAAACAAGAAATGAAATTCTGTTATGAAAGATGAAAGGAAATACTAGAAAAGAGAAACAAAGTCTAGCTGAAGACCTTGAGTGGAAGTATTTTAATCACTCTGAGCAGTGATAATACTCTGAAGAGCCAATCATCTTTCTTTGAGGTTTCCTCTGTTGTAAATCTTTTTTACTGCAAAGCTCTTGAAAAACAAAACTCATTAGAGAGTTGAAGGTAATGGTTCTCCTCCAAAACATCTACTGTTTGCTTTTATTACTGTGTTACTGCCAGCAATACTGAGAGCGCTGTGTCACTCCAATAGCAAATGGCTGGATCAGTGTCTTTCCCCAGAGATAAATGAAGCAACAATGTGGTAAAAAGCTCTTGGTTTCAGGAGGTGAACAGTTGGATCTTTAATTACAAAGGACTGAAATCCATTACCACACAACAGGGGAGTGCGTTTAGTTTGCAGAAAGAGAGAAATTTCTGGGGGTTTTTTTTGTGACTTAAATGACCTTAACACAAAAACCCAACAGTCTCCACTTCTGAAGGGCAATGTATAGCCTCTACCCTGAACATACAGCCAGACTGGGGGTTTAGGAATTCCTTCCTCTTCAAAACTGAATGAGAAAAGGATGACACAATCTTACTGTCATCTACCTGATTTACCGTCATGAGTTCAGCTTTACAGTTCAGTGCAGTATTCACACCTTTGACTTGTTTGTAGAAATAGAGCTGTATTAGGAAGTAAGTGGGTGTTGTACAGAATTTGTGGGTTTTTACTTTCTTTTTAAAATATGTTACATCTGTGGGTTTTGTATTGTTTTGTTTGAAGAAAGCAATATGCTTTTATCTTATTCAAGTAGTTTGCAGAGTCCCCTACCTTATTAATGACAGAAAGAATGCTCTAAAAACATCTAACTTGCTTTACTCCAAGTTCTGAAGGTGTCACTCTTATTGTGAGTCTCTGGTACACAGTACTAAAGCTTTTGCCTCAGCAAGATCTAGCCCCTGAGCTAAACAAAGAGAAACATGACTTGTGAGATCCCTAGTATTAGAAACCACCCTTAAGTAATTCTAAAGGAATCCAAAATGGCATTCATTTGCATGGTAGTATTTGGTTTTATGAACTCATTGAAAGGCAGGAACAATGATTTCTAACTCTTGCTGTTTTGTTCGCCAAGAAAAGTAGAGAGACATCATCAATTAGTTTAACAACCCGCCCTATGCCAACTCCTCATTCACATTCTTCCAGGGCAAAAGGAATGATTAAACTTAGTAAGGGTGCCAGAGGCCCAACCCTTGCTGTCCTCACCCTCCCCAGTGCTGACCACTCAGGGCATTTTGCCCATCCTGCTCAATGGGAGGTCACTGGAATTTCATTTCAAGCTGATTCAAGAAGAACCCCAAACCCTCTCTAATTTTCTTCATCTGCACAGAGTTCTCTCTAAATTCATCTATCTTCTCTTTCGAAGAAATTTGAACTCAAATATGCTCAATTTTGTTTTATGCAAAAATCTAAAAAATATTTTCCCAAGATTTTTTTATTTATTTATTTATTTATTTATTTATTTGAAAGAAGGAATGTAAGAGAGAGCAAGTGAGGTGAGGGACAGAGGGAGAGGGAATCTCAAGCAGACTCCCCACTGGGTGGGAAGCCTAACTCAGGGCCCAATCTCATGACCCCAAGATCATGACCTGAGCCAAAACCAAGAGTAGGACATTCAACTGACTGAGCCACCCAGGTGCCCCTAAAAACTACTTTTAAATGATGATTCCAAAACATGTTTTTGTTAAACATCTTCAAAGAAATTACTGAGTTTGACTATCTTGCTTAATTTACAATTTTAAACAAAATAAAGTCCACATTGCAAAATTCCATATGATTTACACTTATATGTCTAAAAAAGAGAATACACAAAAACCTGCAGACAAATATTCATAGCAGCTTTATTTGTAATAGTCAAAGACTAAAAACAAACCACATGTTTTTTGACAGATGAATGATTAAATAAATGTGGTACGTGCACACCATGGAATATTACTCAGCAATAAAAAGGAATAAATTACTGATACACAGAATAGTGTGGATGAATCTCAAGGAGAATGTACTGAGTGAAAAAACCAATCCCAAAGGTTACATATTGTATGATTCCATTAATCATACAAATAATCATCTTAAAATAACAAAATCAGAGAGATGGAGAAGATTAGAGATTTTCAAGGGTAGGGAAGGGAATGGGTGATAGGAGGAAGGTGGATGTGGTTATACAAGGGTTCCTTGTGGTAATGTAACTGCTCTCTATCTTAACTATAGTGATAGATACACCTACCTACACATGTGATAAAACTGCCTAAAACTACACACACACACACACACACACACACACACACACACACAGAATACATGTAAAACTGGGGAAAACTAAATAAAATCAGTGCATTGTGTTAATGTAATTTTCCTGGTTGTAACAATGGGTACAGTATATGTTATTTCTTACAACTGCACATGAATCCATAATTATCTCAAAAAGTTTGATTTTAAGGGCGCCTTAAAGATGGTTAAGCGTCTGCCTTCAGCTCAGGTCATGATCCCAGGGTCCTGGGATTGAGTCCCACATCGGGCTCCCTGCTCCTTGGGAGCCTGCTTCTCCCTCTGCCTCTCTCTCTCTCTCTCTCTCTCTCTGTCTCTCATGAATAAATAAATAAAATCTTTAAAAAAAAAGGTTGATTTTAAGAGGTGGAAAAAATAAAGTATACTTTTTTCTCATCAGGCTGATTCATAACATGATCAGATATCAGTTTTGTATACATAGAAAGAGAGGTTTGCAATGTAAAGAAAGAGTACATCTAGTTTTGTATGTAAAGCACTTTCTGTGCTGCACAATATGTTTTACACACATACAATTATGTATATGAATCTTCATAGAGTGGCATAGCTTTTAAAAGAAGTTCACTGAATAGTTTGTAACAATGATTTTCAAACTATTTCTTTTATGTTTTTATTTTATTTGAAATCAGCTAAATAAAACCACTTTCATGATTTTGCCATGAGAATAATAATAGCTTTTATTTTTATCTAGTATCCTTGTTTGGAGTTACAATGGCATATAGAAAGATCTATTATTATATTAAACTGATCTTTCACTCAAATTCTTAAGGCAGAGCCACCTCTACTCCCTCATGAAACTACCTAGAAACATGCTCCTTTCTTTTATTTTCAGAAAATGTTAAAATGAGAAAGATAAGCCATCTTAAACCCATGATTTATCTCATTTATCTACCTTGAACACTGTGAGACTGATAACCCAGCCTGTTTTAATCATTCTTAAACCTTAAACCTTAAACCTGTTGAGTTTAAGAAAATTTATTCTAACTTTGAGTGCCCAAAATCCTGTTTCTGAAACTCAAGTAAAAGTAGACTTTTATCCTTAATAGCCAATCCATGATTATGCACTGAGTCTTTAACATTTGAAATAATCATTTGGTTAGTGCTTTCTACTTCTTTATCTAGTTATGATGACTACATTTCTAACTAGAAGGAGAAACAGAACTAAGCTGGTGTCACTTATCATAATTTATGTATCCTGATTAGTGTGTAGGAACAAAAACTCTGCCAACAGTACTCACTATGATCTAATTGCAAATTATAAGAGACAAACAAGAGATAAACCAGACAACATTCAAAATAGGAAAATAGATCTATTAACATTTCAGGAAAAAAATTCAAAATTCTAATACCAAAAGGTAACTTAGGTGATCAACATTTTTAAAAGACTCTACCTAATTCTATTTTCTATTTAACTCTAATTAAAATTAGTTTTTCCCTAGAAATAAAATATTAACAAACAAGAACAGAAAAAGTGAGGAAAAGAGCACCATATACATGTTATTTGGGGATGTGAAAAGAGAAGACATGCATCATTTGCTCACCAATACTGAATCATTCATTCTAGATAATATTCTCAACATGGTGGTGAAACACTGCCTATGTTTTTTGTCCAGTCCTTTTCTGTTTTAGTTGCTAAATTCCACCTGTGTTTAATATTTATCTCCTCCTAGAATTATTACTCCAACCTACAGCTTTAATTGCCTCCAGTGTTGTTCTTGGGGTTTCTGTCTTATTGCTATTGTCAATTTCCTTTTAGTTGATTATTGTTTTACCTACTGTTCCATCCAAATGGAACACCAGCCTGTAAGATCTACCACTCTTTGTCAGTTGACAGATTAATCTGCAAATCTCACTTCAGAAGCAACAGTTTATAAAATCTGATGGGTCTTTGAGGTAGTTACAAAAATAAATACTTCAAAATCATAAATTAATTTGTCTCATCAGGTCTTTAATTTTGGAAAAAAATACACATTTCAACTTTGGTTATTTGTGACAAGTGTAATTGAGATTGCTATAGATATGTGTGTACATCCAATATGGTTACTACATGTGGCTACTGAGGAATTGAAATGTGGCTAGTCCAAATTAATGTGTGCTATAAGTACAAAATTTCTGGATTTCAAATACTTAGTATACAAAAAAATTAGAAATAGAATTATCATATAATCCAGAAATTTCACTTAGTATTTATCTGAAGAAAATGAAAACACTGATTCAAAAAGATATATGCACCTCTATGTCCACTGCAGCATTATTTACAATAGCCAAGACATGTAAAGAACCTAAGTATCTATCAATGGATGAATGAATAAAGATTTGGTACACACACACACACACACACACACACACACACACACACACACACACACACACACAATATGGAATATTATTCAGCCATAAAAAAGAATGAAATCTTGCCATTTGCAGCAACATGGATAGACCTTGAGGACATAATGCTAAGTGAAATAAGTCAGACAGAGCAAGGCAAATACCATATGATTTCACTCATACATGGAATCTAAAGAACAAAACAAATAAAAACCCCAAAACTCACAGATGCAGAGAAAAGAATAGTGGTTGGCAGAAGGCAGGGGATTTGGGGGTGGGCTAAATGGATGAATAGGGTCAGGAGGTACAAACTTCCAGTTATAAAATAAATGTCATTTATTGGGGATGAAATGTACAGCATGGTGACTATAATCAATAATATCATATTGCAAAATTAAAAGTTGCTAAGAAAGTAAGACTTAAAAGTTCTCATCACAAGAAAAAGAAATTTTTTGTAATTTTGTATGGTGATGGATAGTAGCTAAACTTACTATGGTGATCACTTCACAGTGTATAAAAACATCAAATCATTTTGTTGTACACCTTTCTGAAACTAATATAATATTGAATGTCAATTATACCTCAATCAAAAAAAAGAGCTGTCATTTTGGAAAAGTGCATGTACATACAATGTTTCCAAATAACAGAATTTTTTTCTGTTCAGAATACTCTCTAAAGAAGAAGATTCTATACTTCCTATTAGAATATTTGCTTTCTTTATGGAAAAGATATTTCAACTGATATTTTTTGTTTTGTTTTTTACTTTCAAACACTGATGGCCTTATGCATAATCATACATTCTGAATCAGAAAAATATAAACTAGAATCCTGCCTGGAACCACTTTGTAATTGTTTTGTATAGTTTCTCCCTTTTAGTGTTTATGCTGTGACCTCTATTTTAGTTGGAATCAAAATTCCATTAATAACTTACTATTTATATTACTCTCTTACACATCGCTGCAATATATAGCACAGATAAGTTTTCTTTATTACCCTCACCTTGAGCCTATCTATAAAAGATAGGAATAATAAAGAAAGGGAAAGAGTACTGACATGTATTAAGCTCCTATTCCCCTCTAGGTGCTTTATATAGTACTTTTTATATAGTGACTCAAAATCTCATTAAAATTATTATTTTTACTGTTATAATAACGATGAGACTGAGAGTCAGGGTTGTAAGAGGACTTGCTTAAGGTTATATAGTTAATAAACAGCAAAGCTAGAAATGTTCAATGTTTAATATTGTCTTACCAAAACAGAGCTGGTTTTCCCAATCTTAATATAAACTTTTGCTTTCTAAAATACTGTTTTGTGTATCCTTACCAACTAAGACAAATTACTGATACTGGTTTTTGGGTTGTATGACAGAGTGTTGGTACATTAAATGTTATTTTTAATGTAAATAGTCCAAACCCTTTGTCCTAAACATTAATATTTATACCATCTTCCCTCTAATTACTAATCCTCTATAATATAGCATAAGAATTTATGTTTTTGAGATCCCAAACTTAAATTTAGTTCTTTATCAACTTCTCCCATTTCTTTTTTAGTCTGCTGTACAAAAAGAATGCCCTTTCCCCATTCAGGGATTCAAAAATCAGTGGTAATCAAGGAATGCACAATAGGAACTGCCATGCAAGGCAAATGCTCTGCATCCTTTCCCTGCCCTTCCACCATTAGCCACAGGCAAAGCGAAAGAGATGTGCTTCCCATCCGGCTAGAAAATTGATGGGATGTGGGACAAGGGGAATGACTCCAATTTTAATTAATTTAAATTTGTAGATGGAGAAAGATCAAATGAACACAACTAATCATGCAAGTACAAAAATCACTAGAGATATTAAGGAACAGTAATACTACTTAATATACAATGACCTCTCACTGGGTTCTACTGACTTTATATATGTATTTAATTCTCATAACGAATATATTTTTTACAAAAAAAATTAAATGTTTTTACAAAAAAAGAAATTTAAAAACAGAGAAGTTTTCAGTCATTTCAAGATGACTATCAATTTCATAGACATTAAATTGTAAAGATAAGCCCATTCAAGTCAAGATGTTTATTCATATACCACCTGTCAATACATTGCTTAACTTCTACCCAAATAAACTTGAAAACTTTAATGAATGGCATGATTATCTAGGAAAATATAATTATAAATATAGCACTTAATATAATAAAACCACATTGACCCTATCAAAAATATATAATCTAAACAAATTACCAAGTAACAAATGGAAAAAGCTATCAAATCACTCCCTACTAAAAAAACAAACTAAAAGGCCCAAAATTCAATGGATAATTTCATGAACTCTGTGACTTGACAGGTCACTTAACATATCTGCACCTTCCAAATATTGAAAGCAAAGACAACTCTGATGATAACTCCAAGGTAAGAAAAATTTTAAGTAAGTCTGAAACTATACTTACTACTCTTAAACAAATATGTTCAATAATATTAGATGAAATAATAAAAATTAAAGATAATAGGTAAATTCTGCCTCTCATGTATTTCATCATTAAAAAACAGGATTATTTTGTTCATTAACTGTATTAGTCAGGGTAATATCCCTAGCGTGCATCCCAATTTGATGTCCAGAGGCTAGCTATTCCCTCCCTTCCCATATGGTTTCTCAGAAACCCAGTCTTCTTTCATGTTGCACTCACCTTAAAGGACATGGACAATAGAGACAGGAGAAAGGAAAAGCTCGCATGGGATCACACAAATTATCTCAGGGCCAAGATCTAGGAAAAGCATGTATTACCCCCTTGCTACCTTCCCTCATCCAGAACTGGTCCCATGGCTCCAATTTATCTGCAAGGGAGACGGGGACATGTTGTTCTTCCCACATGTCTAGACACGGGGGAATGAGATGGGTGACTATCTTGCCAGCTTCTGCCACATCCTGCATTTGTCATGCCCAAATACCCACTTGACTGTTCCTCACAAACACTGAAAACACTCCTGTTCTTTCCAAGGGGGTCAATACAGAGGCCACCCAGTCCCTGGATTCAGCTCCTATCCAGGTGATGCATGATCCTTCCCTGCTTGTAAACTAGCCAATCCTTTTCCGAGCTCATAATGCATGCCAACATGCATTACTAAGGTTCTTTTTGCCAATCCCTTCCCCTAGGGCTCATTACAAACATGGTCTGCCTTCCAAGTGTTTCCCAGAACCAATTATTTTACCTAACAATTTTTTGGTACTATGCCATCCCTTGACTAATGTTAAATAAAAAGAAAATCAGGATGCTCTCAGTATTCATGGATAAGGACGCTGCTGCTGATGAGTCACTACATAACACAATAGTCTCTTCATGATGAATTTCTTTCCGGTGGCAGTATTAAGAATTGTGTTTTTCTTATCATCTGGTTGTTCTTCTCATAAAGACAGTATGAATCATTCCTATCCTTGCCTCTGCTACCATAAAACCAGGTGAGTTTGTGGTAAACTTTCTAAACTGTAATTTAAAAGTTGGACTTAGAAAATATACTGAACTTCAGAGAGTGCATTTAGCAATTAACCTCCCAGGTTTCACCCCTCTTTTTTTTTTTTTTGGCTGTATTTTTCCATTGTTCCCCATTTTAAAATATGTATTTGTTTAGCTATATATTTGAACAGTTTCTTATCCTCTTAGGATGGAGGCTAGACTGCTAAAGTAAGAATTAAGGTTGTGATGACTTGTAGAATCTCCTGGTTTTGAGCCTCTTTCTCCCTGAAGTGCTTTAGATACAGAGTATGACAGGGCGCTTGGGTGGTTCAGTTAGTTGAGCATCTGACTCTTGATTTCAGCTCAGGTCATGATTTCAGGGTTGTGGGATGGAGCCCTTTGACAGGCTCGGCACTCAGTGCAGAGTCTGCTTGGGATTCTCTCTCTCCCTCTCTCTCTACTCCTTCCCCAGCTCATGGGTGCTCTAAATAAATAAATAAAATCTTAAAAAAAATGAATATGAGGAAGCATAGAGGGTAAAGGCTCTGAAACCTTGATTGATCTTAAAAGTAATATAGGTTGGGGCGCCTGGGTGGCTCAGTCGTTGAGCGTCTGCCTTCGGCTCAGGTCATGATCCCAGGCTCCTGGGATGGAACCCCGCATCGGGCTCCCTGCTCAGCGGGAGGCCTGCTTCTCCCTCTCCCACTCCCCCTGCTTGTGTTCCTGCTCTCGCTGTCTCTGTCTCTGTCAAATAAATAAATAAAATCTTTAAAAAAAAAAAAAGTAATGTAGGTTGGGGCACCTGGATGGTGCAGTCGGCTGAGCATCCAGCTCTTGGTTTCATCTCAGGTGGTGATATCAGGGTTGTGAGATAGAGCCCAGAGTTGGGCGCTCCCCACTCAGTGTGGAGTCTGCCTGGGTTTCTCTGCCCCTCCCCCACTGAACTCACTCACTCACTCACCCTCTAAAATAAATAAATAGACAGATAGATAGATAGATAGATAGATAGATAGATAGATAGATAGATAAAAGTAATATAGGTCTATTATCTAGGCTAATATTCTCCTTTTTAAAAAACAACTGTGAGATACAGAAGATGCTAGGTAGGTTGTTTTTAATTTGCTAATGATTGACAAGGGAGGCTAAGAGGTACCTCGCTTTCTCTCTGGAAAGGACATATTAGAACAACTGCTCACATACAGATTAATGGTCCATATATTCCAGTCACTTGTTGCTGACCACCTGATAAGACACATAATTGTCCTTAACAATTGGGTATAATTTATTCCTGCGTTAGGCGGCTGTTACCTTCAGCAATAAAAGCATAGTGACTGATGGGCCCTGTTATGTTATCCTAGCAATTTAGCTGAATCTGCAATTCCTACTCATACTACACAGCATGTTTATACATTGCCAGAAAACTGCAAACCAAATAGTTCCAGCTCAGGACATATTCTTCTACTCTCAGAATTCTAGCAAACATCACAAAATAGACATTCTACTCCATTTTTGATGAGGTACTCTTTCACTACAGACTTAAGGCACATTTATATACCACTTCTGGGGGGAATATGTTTTTGATGTTAGGAAGTCACCAACAGGTATACATGCACTTGATATTCAAGTTCATTAGCATAAGAAAGTGATGTCAGGGGAAACCCTAACATGCAGAGACATGGACTGTACCATCCGGAATACTCAACCCTAGAAGCACGGCAACAGACCATGAATGCCTATTCCTATATCCTGGATTGTTGTTCTGTTAAATGAGAGAACAACGGAAATCTTCTCCCAAAAGGAATAATGAGATATTCATGTTAGGAAGTGTTATTTTCACTTTTCGAAGTGTAAGATAGGCAGAAGGGAAGGGTTGGTCACAAAGGGAAGACATGGTTTGTGAGAGATGCTAACTATATGCCTCCTCTCACCAAGCACACGGTTCACAGCTCCGAATTTTCTCAATGACTCATGATGGGGTTTCTCACCATTCGCCCCTCCTCCCCACCCTATGAATGACTCCTAAAAGCTTCCCAAATTGCTAAACTCTCTCTTAGGTCTTGGAAAGTCACAAAGATTATATTTTTGTTATATAGACCAACTCAGCTGCTTTTCTTAACAGAAAAATTAATTTCAGAATTTTCTTAACAGAATAATTAATCACAGGAATTAATTACATAAGTAAAATACAACTCAAGGAACAAGAATCTTAGTTTTGAATGTAATATCTTTCAAATTTTCTATTCCTCCTACCATTAGTAATGAAGAATAAAAGAAAAATGAGCGATCCTCACCATGTCAGTAAACAGACATCTTTTCTTAATCATTGTAATTAGTTAACTCATAACCCTGAAGCAAACCCCAGGAGGTTGTCTGATTGATCATTCTACCAACAGTGATCCTTCAGTAAGTCATATGGCAGAGATGGTACGTGGTCTATACTTTATTACAGAATCTCCTCATTTCAATTCCTTTAAAAGAACCTACTCTTGTTTATAATTATTCTTAAGTTTTTCCATTATTTAACCAGCAGTACTCCTGTAGAAATGTAACAGTAATATCATATTAACATCAGACTATTAATCATATATATATTCTACTATATATATGTATCTATATATATTTACATGATTAATAGTCTGATGTGGATATATGGAGAATCAACAACCTTCCTGATACTTCTTAATGCTCTAAATAACTTCCAGTTTATTTTTACTTTACTCTTCTATCACCCCACAAAGATTTCTCACGCCCATTTGCATTTAATCCCAGTCTCCACCCCAGCCCCAAGCAGCCACTAATCTTTCGGTCCATATAGATTCGTCTTTTCTAGACATTTCATATAAATGGAATCACACAACAAATAGTCTTTTGAGTATTTTTCTCCATCAGTTATCATAATATTTTGAGGTTTATTCATGCTTTAGTATGTATCAGTGGTTAGTTCACTTTATGACTGAGTAGTATCCCATTATATGGGTATAACACATTCTGTTTATTCATTCACCAGGCCATAGAAATTTTGAATGTTCCAACTTTTTGTCTATCATGAATAATGCTGCCATAAACATTCGCACACAAGTCTTTAGTGAGCATAGGTTTTCACTTTCTTGGGTGGATACTTAGGATGGACTTGCTGTGTTGTATGATATATTCACATTTAACTTTTTAAAAAACTGCCATACTGTTTTCCAAAATAGCTATATCATTTTACATTTCCACCAGTAATATCTGAGGATTGCATTTTCTCCCCATGCTTGCCAATGCTTGTATTATCTTTTTTATTCTAGCCATTCTAGTGAATGTGAAGTGTTATTCCATTGTGGTTTTAACGTGTAATTTCCTAATGACTAATGAATGATGTTGAACACCTTTTCATGTGTTTATTAGCCACTCGTGTATCTTCTTTGGTAAAATGTCTATTCATGTTTTGCCCATTTTTAACAGTTTACTGAAATGTTATTTACATAAGATGTAGTTCACCCATCTTTATTAAAAGGAGTATAACTCAACGGTTTTTAGTATATTTATAAAGTTGTGCATCCAGCAACATAACCTAATTTTAGAACACTTCATCATCCCCAAAAAGACTAACAATCACTCCCCATTCCATTTTTTCCCCAACTTTTAAATTGGGTTATTTATTTGTTTGTTTTTTATTGTTAAGTTTTAAGAGTTCTTTAGATATTCTTGATACAAATCATTTATCAGATATATCATTTGCAAATATTTTATTCGGTCTGTTGCTTGTCTTTTTATTCCTTAAAGATGTCTTCTGGAGCACAAAACTTTAATTTTAAAGTCAGATTTAGCCATTTATTCCTCTATGGATTGTGCTTTTGGTGTCACATCTGAGAACCTTTTCCTTAACACAAGGTCACAAAAATTATTAAAATCCTTGGCATTATGAAAAAAAAACTATTATGCTATTCTTATGGAGAAAATTGAATCTCAGAGAGTTAACTAACTTCCTTAGGCTTTACAAATTAGTAACTGAGCTGCTACATTTTACACTTCCATTTTTAGCAAAGCATTAATAGGGACTCTCTTACTTTAAATTTGCTTTAATAAATATTTATTTAATATTGAATATTTAAAACGAAGCCTTAGCATCTAAACTGGTTATCTACATAGCTGTATGAGATAGAAGGTAACTAGTGCATACAATTAGTGCATCACACCCAAGAGGAAGGGGTATTTTTCCATATGGCTATGTGACTGATTAATTAACAGAATATCCAATAATAAGGGGAGGCAAAGCATTTGATTTTGTTTAAAGAAATAGAGACGAACTAAGAGGTTCATAGATTGGGTAATATTAGTATATTAGTTTCTTTTGAATTAACAGTTTTTGCATTGTGTGATAATTTTGAAATAGTTTATTAGAAGAACTTTTAACAACAATTAAATAAACAACAGAAGTCATCTAAAATTGGTATGTTGCGTGTGGAAAAAATATCTCTGTCACTCATTTTCCTTTCTAACCTCTGAAGTAGGTGGTAATAGTGGTTTCTTCTTTTTGTAATTATAGAGAAAGTAAAGTAAAAATAGAAAACACAGCAACAGAAAAGCATAGTCAAATGCTTCTAATGGGCTCCTTTGCATTCTTAAAGACATTTGCTATTATATTAGTGATTTTTCATTTTGTCCTAGTGGGTTTGCACTAGTAATATTTTTATATATATTCTACAATACTATAGTCTATTGAGATTTTATGGTGATAAATTAGACACTAAGAGCATTTGATAATAATATGATAGTAAAAAAATAACATCAAGGATGTCATACGTTCATATATTTATCATAAGTTTCTGTCATTTTGAGAACAGCCAAAATATGTACACTCAGGGTATGATTCTTCATAACCCCTGGCACCTTGATTTTATCATTTTCAGCAACCATCTGTGCTCTTATCTACACTCACACACTGTTTCCATCACTCTTCACAGTTCAGCATCTTTACCTGTCAAACCCAAGAATTATGATCTGAATGAGCAAGATTCACAAAGCAATTTACATTGTGCTACCAAAGTGTCTTGGGAGAATTCTATATCCAGGTAATACTTTCCTATAGGAGGCTATGATACTTGCTGTTAGGAAGAAAGAATTTAAGCTCTATTCTGGGTTGGACCTTGGAAATACCACTCCCAGGTTGTTTTCTCAACTGGAAAATGAAAACAGGCCATCCTTCCCAGAAATGTTATATGCCTAAATAAAATCATATGTAGTAGGCCTCTTAGCTGGAGACTGAATTGAAATCATTCCTGAGATACAGGATGTCAATGCAAGGGGAGTAAAGATTTCAGAGCCTATGATAGACAGAGAGGAAATGACAATGAAATACAACTCATGAATACATATAGCCATTGAGTAGACAGAGAAGGAAGCAGGGAGCATCAGAGAAATGGGCCAGAGGGAGGTGGACAGGAAGCTAGAGAACCACTCTATAGAGACAGCCTCAGGGCTCACAGGGTGGTGAGTACAGGACACCACCTATATGCCTTTTGAGTTTTTGCCTAGCCCCTTTCAAACAATCTTCTTCACGAGTTTCAGTAGATATTTTTGTGGGAGATATATCACTTGATTATTTTATGTATCTGCCAATTACCATGAAAAATTCACTTTTTAGACTGATCTCTATCAGTTGCTTATAAAGCATCCCTTCAACTAATGCCACAGCTCAGTTACTGAGTTTTGATAATGTGTGAACAAATCTTTCTTGACTTCCAGTTGGTCCTCTACCTTTGTGGTCCCATCTAGCTGCACTTTAGTCTGAGACACACAGTGACTGCAGAGCTGGTTACAGGAACTCTCTCCGCATGTTCAACTTTACTTTAAATAAGGTTAATGATGGGCAATCGTGTGTCACTACAGGTAAGAGCAGGGGCAAATCCTGGTTTATATTCTGGCTGTGGGACCCCTAGCACTATTAACAGTCACTAACCCCTAGGTTTGTGATGAAAATTAAATGAGATTATGCTTGTAAAGTATTTGGCAGAGTGCCTAGTACATGCGATCATTTAAAAATTGCTAGCTATCATTTTAAATTTTCTAAGTTAACACTATATAAGGCCTAGTTCAAATGATTTCTCCAATCAAATGCCTCAAAACATAACGCACTTCACCAAAATAAATGAATACACATGCATATGTTTCACAGTTTATATGAACCACACATATGTGAACTAAGCAGGAACATGTACATGTCAAACCACTAGATGCTCAAGGCACCTGGGTGGCTCAGTCATTAAGTGTCTACCTTCAGCTCGGGTCATGATCCCAGCATCCTGGGATCGAGCCCCGCATGGGGCTCCCTGCTCCGCGGGAAGCCTGCTTCTTCCTCTCCCACTCCCCCTGCTTGTATTCCCTCTCTCACTGTGTCTGTCTCTGTCAAATAAATAAATAAAATATTTTTAAAAAAACTAGATGCTCTATACTGTTGTGTTATGTCGATTTGTCTTGAACATACCCTACTCTAGGTAGACACCGCAGGTACTTCCATATGGAGAGTATGTTGCTTCGGTGACTAACACCAATCCTTTCACTTCTTCTCCCAATTTTGTCCTTTCCAACTTTATAGCAAACTTTGCTTCATCAATCCTGCCTTCTCTTAGGCATATCCAAATGGTTTTTGGCTTGTTTTTTTTATGGATTGTACTCCTTAACATTCAAATATTCTTAATTCTTAATTCCCCAATGAAAAACAAAATAACCATTGCTTCCCCCCGAACTCTCAGTCCTGATTTCCCAACTCACTTTCAATCCATCTAATTCCTCTCCTTCAGAGTCCAGTTCCCTGAGATGTGCTGGACAACCACACACATGGTGAGCAGCGAACAGTATGGCATCAACAAAGTAAAAGCACAAAAATACCAAGTAGTCCATTACAGCATATTCATGCAGAACTGTGCAATTAGACAAGGTACGAGAAAACTGTTCCAATTCCAGAATTCATGTAAATTTTGTGTCATTTTGAAAAATACATTTGTACTGAGAATGACCTTTAAGAGAGAAGGCTCTAATGTTTTTATGCTTACAGGTACTAGAAGTCTTAATCTGATTTTGGCTCAATTCACCACTTATTTCCACTCCTTTCATTTACCTTCCACATCTTTATAATTCAGCTTCCAACCCAAAATAAATCCACTGGAACTAGTTTTGTCAATATCATCTACGCCTGCTTTATCGCTAACACAGTGGCCATGCTTCCTTAATTTAACTAGTATCTCTTCAGACTGTGGCTGTGTTGACCCCTCTCTTCCTGAAATCTTCTATTGCCTTGACCTAACTCTCTGTGTTTCAGTTGTACTAAAAATCTCTCCCATCGCTGAAAAATTCAGATATTCAGTCTTACCTTCTGTCCTTACACTTTCACCATTGACTTTCCAATGCACATCACAGTACCTGTCACATAGTAGATGGCAGGTACCCAGGGAAGATGGATGAACTCATTGCTGAAGGCCTGAATCTGATTATCCATGACACTGCAGCTTATATTACCCTGTTAAATGCCCACATCTCCACTGATTTTCTGCCATCACTTACCTCCCCTCATCTCCCCTACATGGTCTTTGTAATTTTCTGATTTTCTTCTTTTGATTCTATGCTAAAACATTTTTTAAAGTCAAAAATTAAATAGATATACAAAAATCAATTGTTTCTTTTTTTTTTTTAAGTAGGCTCCACATCCAACATGGGGTTGCATGCTCTACCTACTGAGCCAGACAAATGCCTCCAATTGTGTTTTTATAATTAACAATAACCAATCTGAAAAGAAGTTAAGAAAACCATCCCATTCACAATAGCATCAGAAAGAATAAAATACTTAGAAATAAAATTAACCCAGGAAGAGAAAGACTTATACGCTAAAAACTACAAACATTGCTGAAAGAAATTTAAAAAGACACACATAAATGGGGAGACATCCCATGTTCACAGACTTGGAGACTAAATACTGTTAAAATGTCCATACTACCAAAGCAATCTATAGATCTGATCCCTCTTAAAATTCCAATGGCATCTTTTACAGAAATAGCAAAAACAATCCTAAAATTCATATGGAACCACAGAAGACCTCAACTAGCCAAATGATCTTAAGAACAAAACTGAAGACCTCACACTTCCTGATTTCAAAACATATTACAAAGCTATGGTAATCAAAACAGTATGGTACCAGCACAGAGGCAAATATATAGACCAATGGAACAAAATAGAGAGCCCAGGAATAAACCCACATGTATACAGTCTTGATCTCTGACAATGGTGCCAGGTACACAAAACTGGATAAAGATATTTTCTTCAATAAATTATATTAGAAAAATTGGATATCTACACACCAAAGAATGAAACTGGACCCTTCTCTTACGTCATACACAAAAATCAACGCACAATGGATTAAAAAGTCAAATGTAAGGCCTGAAATTAGACAAGCTGGATTATATCAAACTAAAAAGCTTCTGCACAGCAAAAGAAACAATCAACGAAGTGAAAAGGTAACCTACAGAATGGAAGAAAATATTTATAAGCCATATATATGATAAGGATTCATTTCTAAAATACATAAGGAACTCCTACCACTCAATACACAACACAAAACAAAACAAACAAATAAACTAATTTTAAAAGGAGCAAAGGACCTGAAAAGCCATTTCTCCAGAGAAGACATAAAATGGCCAACAGGTAAATGACATTATGCTTTATATCACTAATCATCAGGAAAATACAAGTCAAAATCACAATGAGGTATCACCTCATACCAGTCAGAATAGCTATTATCAGAAAAACAGAAATAACGAGTGTTAGTGAAGATGTGAAGAAATTGGAATCCTTGTGCACCATTGGTGGGAATGTAAAATGGTGCAGAGACTATAAAAAACAGTATGGAGTTTCCTCAAAAAATTAAAAATAGAAGTACCATATTATTCAGAAATAACAATTCTGTATATCTGTCAGCAAAGTTACTCCAATGCATGCAGTCTTTCAACCCCCACTCTGCCACATAAGAAGGGTTTAGGCCTAGAACACTTCCTTACCAAGACAAAGAGTCCTCACAACCTGTGCTGGACTTGTAACTTACGTGGGAAAATCTCTCCCTGTTTCAGACGCTGTGTGCTCCTTTGCTCTATTTAAGCACATACATCGTCTGGCACCTGGTCAACCCCATGACTACATTTACACTCTGGAAGGGGGCAACAGGGTCATTCTGCTGTAGCACTGGCTAATTAACCTGCACCAGCTGCCAGAAGGGACCTAATGGCCACTGGAGTTTGATGTCCACTATTGAAGCTGATCTTGCTTTGTCTCTTCTCTACATGAGTAAAGTGCTATTCCATCCAGTTCTTGACTGCCACCGCATTTTTCTTGGTGACCCCAATGCCAAGACGCAGAGGTCAGAAGTGCTCAGACTTCTACTCCTGATAATAGGCAACAGATGCCACTTGCTTAATATTATCCAAAAGAACTGAAATCAGGATCTCTAGGATATAACTGCACTCCCATGTTCATTATAGTATTATTTACCAAACTAAGTGGCAGAAACAACCTAAATGTCAAGAGATGAATGGATAAAGAAAATGTGGTATATACACACAACAGAATATTATTCAGCCATAGAAAAGAAGGAAATCCTGTCATATGCTACAATATCGATTAACCTAGAGGACATTATGCTAAGTGAAATAAGCCAATCACAGAGGGACAGGTCAACTGCATGATTCCACTTATATGAGATATGTCATATAAGTCAAACTCATAGAAACAGAAAGTAGAATGGTGGTTGTCACGGGCTGAAGGGGAAAATAAGGAATTGCTGAGGGTATGGGGTTTCAGTCATTCAAGATGAAGAATGCCAAGAGGGCTGCATTTTTTTTATTTTAAAAGGCAGAGCCATACACTAAGATCTTATCTCCTTCTCAATCAACCTCCAACATCTCGATAACATTTAATTCCTTTCTACTTACACCACTGACCCATATGTCACCTTATCATTCCATGGACTTTCCCTATAATAATTGCATTGTGTTCTACATGCTTGGAATATCCCTTAATCAGTCCTTTCCCTCATTTTTGTAGATGTATAGATCCCTCTTTCTTGAAAAGTCAACTAAATGTTCACTGCATCCTACTTCTTATTCCATGTTTTCCCCTCTTTCATTTTCTAGATAACTGCCAATCATTAGAATGAATGGGCTTCATTTGTCATTTTCACTCCCTTAATGTATGGTTCTTCCTGATTTTCTTAAAGTTTGGTTTATATCTCTATACTTATAAATTATTATCTTGAAGGACATTAGTAACATCCTTCTTAATCTCTCACCATTGGCTTGTATTTATTCCTCTGGGTGATTTATAAGTAATCTTGATGTGCAAGTACTTGGTATCAGAAATATGAAGCAATGATATGTCTCTTTAGTGGGGATAGATGAACAGTAACTTGGATCATAATCCACAGTCAGATTCTAGAAATATATCTTAAAATTCCCAAAGGGATTTAAAAGTTGTAACAAAGGCACTGTTAAATGTAAATGAAAGCTCATTTAATGAACAGACCAATAATTTGAATGACAAAAGTGGATAATTCAAGACAGAGAAACATGTTGCTGACACCTAAATTGTGGCAGTGAATAAATATATCAGAGAAACATGGAAAGCACCAGATAGCTTTAAATACATCAGAGAAGTGGGTTGCCCATTAGCAGATGAGATCTGACTTAGAAGACTGTAAGCAAAATGCATGTTTTTATATAGTTCTAATAACTGCCTGATGATACAATCACTTAGGACAGCCAGCAGGAGGTAAAATAAGCCAGAAGAAATCCAGGGCACATCTATATCAACTTGGCTGCATTTCTGAAAGCAAGCATTATGTTTAACTTTTTTAAGATAAGAAAAAGGAAAAGAAAGCAAGCCAGAATAACATGTTTGAGTTTCATTTTTGAACATGAGAAATATGAATGACTCATTTTTATAATTAAAAATTAAGTTTTAAAAATCATTGTTATAAAATAAGAATAATATAAAAAAGAGGAAAGAACAATTAGGTGTAGCATAACCTGTTCCTGCTTTATCGTATCTGTGAGGCAACAATTAGTAGTCTTTAAAAAATGATTAAACATTGATAGGAAAGTAAGTCTGAGCATAATACTAGGCTCCCTGTTCTCCATTAGCTTCAGTGTTGAATAATCTACTTAAGAAAACATACATGCTCTCTCAAAATTTATCAAATGATCACTAATGTACCACAAAAGTACCAAGGGTTCTGTTGGTTTTGTTACAATAGGAAATTTTTTTTTAAAGATTTTTATGTACTTATTGAGAGAGAGAGAGAGAGAATGGTAGAGAGAGAGCATGATGGGGAGGAAGGTCAGAGGGAGAAGTAGACTCCCTGCTGAGCAGGGAGCCGGATGCAGGACTTGATCCTGGGACTCCAGGATCATGACCTGAGCCCAAGGCAGTTGCTTAACCAACTGAGCCCCCCAGGCGCCCGGCAATAGGAAACTGAAGTGTCTTGCACCACCATCCCTTAGCACTACGGCTTTCCCATTTGAGTTGAAGAGTTGGAAATCAAAGCCTTAGAAAAGCAGTTCCAGCCTTCTTCTCCATTTGAATGACTTTCCACACAAACCCTCTTTGCTCCTATTTATCTGTTGCCTATACTATTCCTAATTCTGCCTTGGCTTTAGCTGATCTCATTTCCTGTAATTCCTTCCATGACTTCTGACTTATCTAAATTCTTCTCATTCATTGACTCTTATATCAGTTTCCTGTCTTTTATGTACATTTTCCACTAGTCTATAGAGAAGTCCATCTTGTCCTTTTTAAAAAAACTATTTGCCTCTTTTCTGTTGTTGTTCTTGTTATTATTTGATATGTCACCAAATCCTAGAGCGTCTACATTCTTCAGGTATCCTTTAAAGCTGGTAGGAGCCACATACCTTATTTTTAATTCTTCCTTGCACCCAGTAAATTACATATGCAAGAAGCATACAATATTTATTGAAAAACAAAAACAACAATCATGTGAATGAGGGGATGTAAGCTGAGGCTGTTTTGCTGACTTTTCTTTGGAGATGGTAAATTAACAATTACTGCTCTTCTATTTAGTTACCCATGAAAAGAAGAACTATTAAACACTATAAGAAAAGCAATTATAGCAGAAACTATAGCAGAGATGACAATTTTGCATAAATTTTAGGAAATGATTAGAAAGGAAAATGCCACCCATAGACTACCTAGAAATACCTTAATATATAAATAAAAATAAATAGAGGGTCTGAGAAAACCACATTTCCAATTATGCATCTTTCTTTCCTATGATCTGAAATTCAAGTTATCTCTAATGTGCATATATTTAAGCATTTTTTTCACACAACCAGGGCAGTGAATTTAGCATCCAATGCATAGTCAGTGGTCAGTACATAATTCCAAATGCCATTCAACTCTGGTAGCTTCACAATTCCACTGTTGCCAAGGAGTAAAACAAAAAGGACTCTTAGCCTCCGTTCAAAATATACCTTCACATTACCACTAAATTAAATATAATTAGAATTACAATTAAATGTTATATCATTTTAGAAAGAAAATTATTTCTCCATCAAGTTTTACAATGGCCTTTGGCACTGCATGGTAAAATTGAACCTAAAAATAAAACCTCAGTTAAATGAAAAGCTCAAATTAACTGACAATTTTCATACTTCAGAACTTTCCTATGTATTTTTCTCCAGTGACCTTTCTGATGACAAAGACTGAATGATAGTCAATTAAATTTATATCCCAAGGCACACTATAAATTTGTCAGGACCAAAACAAGTTTGCTGTGAAGTTCATGAAATCAGCTCCTAGTACCAGGGAGTAGAGGTAGAGAACCAACAGATCAGTCCTTGGTGCTTATGTTGACACTGACATAATGATGTACAGGTCTGCATGAGTATGAAGGGCCAAGGAAGGCCCTCAAAGCTCCATATGCATGTAGTTGCCCCAATTTATTTCAGTATCAGTACCCACAGCAGAACGTGGCCCCATTTCTAGTCATGAAGTTCACATGTATATATCCTCGCCTTGGTAATTAGGTAAAGCACAGGCACCAGAGAAATGCTCATTACCTTTCTGATGCAGGCAAATATAATACAGAATGGAGGATCTCAGGGCTCATTTTCTCTCGGGTTATGACACTATGTCTTATTCCTGTGCAGTTCAAACTTTCATTTCAAATGGACTGATATTCTTTTATATTTTTTCTCCTCAAATGAGTAAAACTGTATAAAATAAACAAAAAAAATCCAGTTTGTTTTGATCCTTTTATCTTGAGTGATGTCTAATGATGCCCGCTCTTACAAAAACCAGGTAAAGGCTGGGTTTCCTCATCATTTTTCAGTTATTGTAAGAACCTTGGAATTATATTCTTCAAAGAACAGATGTGTGCCCATTCTTTTGGGAAAAGTTGCCAAAGGAAAGTTTGTCTTAACATCATACAAGTCCTTACATTTCAATATATTTACGCAACTCTCAAATGGATGACCCATGTCCCCTATGTTCAACACTCCGCATACTAGGGTACCCTAAATGTGATTTTTTAAGGTCAAAAATCAACTCCAGACACAAATGGAACTGAAACTGTCCTCCTCTAGACCTGAAAAGGTATCTCTCAAAAGCAGGTGCTTACTCTATTCTTTCTTCCTGTACTAAACACACACTCATCAGTAATTTTGTATCATAATCGTTTTTAAAAGCCGATTCATAGGCAGTAGGAAAGCATTTTGAGAAACAAAATACCTTTAGAAACTTAAATTTCTCCTTTCTCTATTTTTTAAAGATTTCTCCCACATTTATGTTCAAAATATATGCCTCCTTTCATTAACATTAAATATTTTTCACAATATGAAAACATGACAGTGTATCAGAATGTCTAAGTTAAGTTTTAAAACCATTAGGAAAAGCAAAAAGGTTCTGGTTGCTCTTTTATGTAAGCGGAGACAGAAGAAAGCTCTTTAAAAATTACTAAACTCCTTCAAACAATATTTTCAAATATAGCAAGACAGACAGTTTGGATTCAGTATGAGGCCCTGTTTCAGCTCTGTTTCTTGAAGAGAATAACTGAGAGTTGTGTGAACTTTTCCTCCAGTAATATCTAGACCCCTTTATAGAAACCCACCTGCTAGCAATAGTACGAATCTCTCTGCAAGTCACCATCTGAATCGAGCAAAATATGACAAACCAATCAGGATCATGAAATAAACACAGAAGGTGATTTCTGGGACTTAATCAGAAGTTAATATTAAAATACTTGTTCAAGTGGGAACTAATTCAAGTCTGACTCTCTTGGTCTTAAAACAAGGTATTTCTTTGACATCCCATTATTGAGCATCCATCGTAAGGACTGCTAAGAAGACAAAGAAGATGTAGCCACAGTCTATCTCCTTAGAGTTTCTCTTAGGGAGATAAAGACTGACAGCAGCACCAAAGTGTCTACTGCCATGCTGCTATAACAAAAGTAGTGCTTAATACAGAAATAGGGAAAAGACTGTTCTAACAGAGACAAGGAAAGGGCCATAAAGAAACATATGTTAACTTGGCACTGTTTATTAATGTAGAGAGATGGCTACGGAGAAAGATGGGCAAGAAGAAGGCCTTTCCAAACAGAGAGAACCATTATCATAAACCATAAGATAAAAAGTAAAGACAAATTAGGTGCAGGAGACTTTGATTCTGGGGGTGTGTTTAAAGATGTTGGGCAGGAGAGTGGAACCATCAGATATCTCTTTCGGAAAGATAATTTGGCAGCACTTAGAGTTATGATCTCCTAAGTGAAATGTGTACACCTGGACAGAGATGGGTAGGAAGAAGAAAATCCAATGGGGTTGATTTATTTTTACTTCATATCTATCATTTCAAATGTGTTGTTATTTTGTAATGTGCACAATATTTCAGGACAGTAGAACATGTAGACAAACCTGATACAAAAAATACTACCATCACCAATAACAACAACAGCCCTATCTTTGCCTTGGTTGAGATTAGAGATAGTTGATGTAAAGCATGGCTTGGAAAGGCATAAATGGAAATCAGGTTGAGTCAGAGAAATACTGCTATGATTCACAAGCTTTTATTACTTTGAAAAAGTAGAACTATAAGATACGCTCAATACATATGTATAATTAAGTAGGTGGAGAAGATGGAGACCCTGATGTGATTTCTAAGGTTAGACATGAATCAAATGGATAGGATATGAATTCAATAAGAAAAGAAATCAAGGGAGAATGTACAGATCACTAAATTAAGACTCTCAAAAAACAAATAATCCATATATTCCCTTTAATCTCTTCATCATGGTGATCTGAAGGACATGGCAAATTGAATTAGCACTATGAACATCACTGTTTCCATCTACTCTTCCATCTTCTCCTCAAGTAACATAGCTGGATGAAAATTGGTAATTCTCAGTGCAATATGTACTTCAGGGGCTTAGCTTTTCCTCATTCCAGTTAATACACAGAGCTGGCAACCAGTAGTATTCTATTAGTAAATGGAGATAGAACCAGAAGCTACTTCAAGTTTACTGTGAGAATTAAATGAGTTAATACATGTAAAACATTTAGGTGGGTCCATAATATATTAAGGTTTAGTACATGATAGCCACTGTTATTAATAATTATTTATATCCAAGGGGCACCCGGATGGCTCATGCAGTTAACCGTCCACTCTTGATTTCAGCTCAGGTCATGGTCTCAGGGTTGTGAGATCGAGCCCCACACTGGGCTCCATGCTCAGCACAGAGTCTGCTTAAGATTCTCTCTCACCCTCTCTCTCTGTCTCTCCCCCACCCCCGCTGGTGCTGTCTCTCTCTCAAATAAGTAAAATATTTTAAAATAATAACAATTGTTATTATTATTTATATCCAAACGATGTTGAAATCCTGGTTCCTCCATTTATAATTTTTTAATAAATTTATTTTATAAATTTTTTAATTTATTTATTGAGAGAGAGAGAGAATGGTAGAGAGAGAGCATGAAAGGGAGGAAGGTCAGAGGGAGAAGCAGACTTGGATTACCTAGGATAAGTTGCATCTTTTCTAAAGCTCAGTTTTCTCACTGCATAATGAACTTAACAGTATTATTATTTAAAACTTGCAAATGAAGCAAAAGGATGGCTCTGTGTCATTTTATTGTCATACCAGAACACTGTCAAATGGGTCTCCACAAAATAATGACTACTAATTCTAAAGGGGACTGTGCCTTTATTTTACTTTGTATTTATTACTTACTAGAGTCCAGACTCCAGGAAGTTTTATGTTAATTCGTAGATTTTTGTCTGTTAAAGCTACCAGTGATTTCTGTCTAGTAGAAAAGATAGCCCCAAAACTTAAGGTTATATTGCCTTACAGGACACTAACCAGTTTTGCACTATTATTTAGTGATCTTATGCCAACATTCTCTGTTTCTGTGCTTCTACATACACTATCTTTTGAATTCATTTTAACCAGCTCTAACATTTTTCTTTTTTCCTCATTAATGGAATAAACATTTACATGTGCTTACTATATATTTGTGTAAGAGTTATTTTTAAACATTTTTAAGAGTATTCTTTTATAATGGCTAATATCTGAGTACTAATTAAATGTTACAATTATTAATTCATTGGTTTCTAAAAACAGCAGTATGAGATGGGATATAGTATAATCCATATCTTACAGTAAAGAAACTCTCTTTTGTAATCACCAGTCACTGATTAAGTAAATGTTGAAACAATGGGAAGTGCACCTTGCCCTAGAATTACCATTCTTTAACAACCTCCATCTCTTGATTAAAGGAACTTAGGACATAATACCACAGAGCTGAATTATCCTCTTATCCACCAAAACTCCACGGTTAGCAGACTAAGGAGAATGTAGTGCGCATTTGTTCTTTGAGAGCCTTACTTTATGATTATTTTTTCCCTTCATTTCTTTGTATTCTGTATTCTGTGCCTTAATTCAGGTTATACCCCCAGTCATTAAAGTCTAAGATTTTGAAATTGTCTCAGGATCTACATTCCCCAGATTTATAATAAAAAGAAATCACATACAGTGACTCACAAAGCAGTAATAGATATAATAGGATATCTAACTTCTTCTTACTCTTCTGCTGCGGAAGTTCCTGGCTGAAACTGACTCCCATTTCTGCCCCATCTGAGGCATGCCCTGAACCACCAGTAATCTCCAACCTCATAAGGGCAGGGTATCACCATTGCTATTGATGTTTTTGGGTTTGAGCCATTAGAAGTGAGTTGAAGTTAAAAAAAAAAAAAAAAAGCACCGTAAACAGATGTATATTGAATATTTATAATGTTACTCATGTTCCACTAAACTTGACTTTTTTTAAAGATTTTATTTATTTATTTGAGAGAGAGAGAGAAAGAAAGAAAGCACAAGTGGGGGAACAGGCAGAGGGAGAGGGACAAGCAGACTCCCCGCCAAGCAGGGAGCCCAACACGGGGCTCAATCCCAGGACCCCAAGACCATGACCTGAGCCGAGCCAAAGTCAGACGTCCCACTAAACTTAACTTTTTGCCTCTTATAAACCAAACATAATTTGAAATTAAAATGAATATAACAATAAATAAGAATTAAAATTCTAAAAATTTTTTCCCTTAACCCCAGTTGACTGGCATCCCCTATGTCCCACCAAGGTGAGCGCGTATCACATAATTCTATGTTACTGCCCACATTATATTCCTAAAAGAGGAACCTGATGGATTCTCTCCTGTTCAACATCTTCATAAACACATATGTCAGACATGTAATCTGAATCTTTTGTCTTCTTGCTTTGGGTAGTAGTCTGCTCTGTTTGTGATGCCTCCTGTTATATCCACCTTTTCTTATGCCCCTAGTAAGTCCTAAACATTCAAGTAATGCTAAATGTTCAGAGTACCATTTCTTTCAGCACTAGCTTCTCTCACCCATTCCAATCGATCGCCTACCTTTAGATATTCTATATTGCTTTCCATCACTGTTCTAGAGCTTTAGACAACTTACCTTGTATCCTAGGCAGAATATGCCTCCCACCTGCCCCCTAAAAAAGATACCCACTGTGAATATATCACCTTACATGGGAAAAGGGACTTTCCAGATGTGATGAAGTTAAGGATATTGAGAAGGGGAGATTGTCCTGCATTATCTGGGTGGGCCCAATGTAATGACAAGGATCATTATAAGAGGGAAACAAAAGAGTCGGAACCAGAGAATAAGATGTGAAGACAAAAGCAGAGACACAGAGATTTGAAAATGCTATCTATGCAGCTTACTTTGAACATGAAGGGCTATAAACCCGGGAATATGGGAGAACTCTACAGCCAAAAACAGCAAGGAAAGAGATTTTCCCCTAGACCCTCTGGAAGGAACACAGCCCTGTCAACCCATTTTATACTTGTGAATTCCAAAACTTTTAGAAAATAAATTTGTGTTTGTGGTGATTTGTTACAGCAGAAATAAGAAACTAAATACATCTTATACTGACATGATTAAAATCTTCCCTTCATATGGGAAGCTCCAAGACAACAGACTATGGTTTAGGCTACTTATTTCCAACAGACATCTTTGGAAATAATTAGATGCTCAATTAGTATTTTTTTAAAGATTTTATTTGTTTATTTGACAGAGAGACAGAGCGAGAGAAGGAACACAAGCAGGGGGAGTGGGAGAAGGAGAAGCAAGCAGGCTTCCCGCTGAGCAGGGAGCCCAGTGCAGGGCTCAATCCCAGGACCCTGGGATCATTACCTGAGCCCAAGGCAGATGCTTAATGACTGAGCCACCCAGGCGCCCCATCAACTAGTATTTATAGAAAGTATGATTCTTTGAGAGCCAAGCTAACAGTTTAATTAGTCCCCACTTGAGCAGGATACTTAGTCTAAAGGGACTTCTGGTTAGTCTAAAGGGACACCACTTATGATCCCAAATGATCCTGAATAGTTTTTTATGCTTTTTGTTAGACTGGGATAATAATTGCCAAATTTATCCCTGTTCTGGGTAATATGTAGGTTTATTTATGGGTCATGGCATTTAGATAACAAATAGAAAAATGAAGTCCCACATGTCTCTCTGCATTTTTTTTTTGCAGGAAATAAAATTGAGACATATTTCCACAGTAAATTTAAATGTCTTCTATATTACCAGGCTTAAAAAGGTTATGTACATTAGATATTACATCATTGTTTGAAGTACATTATTGCTTTTGAAACAGCTGCTTCAATCCCCATTCTCATAAAAAGAGCAACCACAGTCTGTGCTTTTTCTAATGGTTCTAAATGTATGTTAACTTAGAAATTCTGATCCACACTAATGTTTGTATACCATAATATAGAATATTAATGAAAAACATAAAGGAGAAAAAGTCTTTACGAAATAGGGCAGAAGGAGGAACATGTTTCTCAGAGTGTTTCTGGTTTCAAAACACTTTCCCTGTGGCAATGAATATGTTTTTAGAAAAGCTTTATGAGGCAAAATTACTAATAAATGTGTATATTTAGTACATGATGTGAGAACAGAACAGAGCCATTGATTTGGAGAAACTTTTCTAAATGAGAAAAGTTTTGACATCTGTTTGTCCATAAAACTGACTTCTATGACATCTGTGACTCCTCATTTGCGGATGCCCCACTGTACACAGGTGATGTCATGTGGGCTCAACGTTAGTGTGTTAACTAAATAGATCGAATATAAGGATTTCTGTGGCCTCAAAACCAGCTTTACTCCAGGAACAGTCTCCTGAAATAAAGGGTGCACATCTTTATCTCCGAAGAATGTGATCTCCATCATCCTGGTTCTAACTGGGGATCCCTGTCTGGTTTACAGAACAGTGAAAATGGAAAACCCATTCTTACAGCAAAGTGCATCTTTAATACCACTCAGGATGCAAGAATGGAAATGTACAGAGAGATGATAATCATGATGATGATGATGATTGTGATTGGTAACTCATCCTTTACTCACTTTGCCAAGGTAAATACAAAAGAAAATTTGATTTTTTTTTAAATGAAAGGATGAACTTCCCAGCAGCAGGAACCAGAGAGCAAATGTAGTGCAAGTGTCCCTGACGTTGTGCAGCACTCAGCCTACATAAAGAGGCAATGAACATTTCCTAAATGGTTGTTCCTTACCTGAACCAGCAGGGAGAGGGCATATACATGCACACTTGGGCACTTAATGTCTAAAAATGGGGTTAAGTGCTGCATTTAACTTTCTTAAGGCTGAAAAAAACGAAGATTTGGAAAAAATAAAGCATGACACTGGGAGGTTGGTGGCTGCCTTCATCCTTTGCCCTCCTGCCAAGCTGAGCAGTACAACCTCAGTGTCTGTTAAGCAACAATCTCCCCTCTCAGCCCACCTACTGGTCACAAGGAATATGGTACATTTGTTTTGTGTTTGACAAATTCACAATTTACCTTGGGATGTAAACTGAATGGACAACATTCAAGGGCTTTGTACACAAGAAGAGTGCCTAGGGAAAATATAGCAAGAAATTCTGAGCCATGAAAATTGCCTGTTGATCTGACCTAAATGGCCACTGATTACATGGTTTCATAGAACCAACCATAGCCTGGATGGATTTCTTTTCTATAAACTATTTCTTTGTTTTTTAGTTAATTACATCATTCATTTTAAAGTATAAAAGGATTTTATTTAAAAAAATCAAAATAGAATACTTTATGAAATTTGCAAATGAACAAGATTATAGAGCAGTTGGGGGGTAGGGAGGGAGGATGAAAAGAAGAATAAAAGAAAATAGCAAGAATTCAATGGGAAGAATGGGAAGGCAACCAAGTAAGTAGGACTTAATGCAGCTGGGTTTGTGTGAACATGGTGCACCGGCAAACTAGGTTTCCACTGATCTAGATAGGGGGTGCTTTAAAATAATAAAATGGGTGCTTTAGTGGCCTAACCTCAGGATTGAATAAGTATAATACGGTATCTAAATGTCGTGCATCAGACTGATGAATACATAGGAACTGTGTGTGTGGAGGGGGTGTTTTAGCAAATAAACTGATGAATGAGTGGATATGCAACTTACATTTCAAGTCATTTGGACAATTATGATACTGGTAGATATTATTTTGTAAGTTACTAGTTTCCAAAGAACTTGAACTTTTTAGAATAGTTGCTCTCTTATGGGGATGGTAAGATAGAATATTTAAGAATAGTATTGTTTCAGGGGTGCCTGGGTGGCTCAGTCATTAATCATCTGCCTTCGGCTCAGGTCATGATCCCAGGGTCCTGGGATCGAGCCCTGCATTGGGCTCCCTGCTCCGCGGGAAGCCTGCTTCTCCCTCTCCCTCTCCCCCTGCTTGTGTTCCCTCTCTTGCTGTGTCTCTCTCTGTCAAATACATAAACAAAATCTTAAAAAAAAAAAAAGAAAAGTATTGTTTCAGATGAGCCTGTCATCTCATAAATAGACCCAGTTAAAATTCCTGTTTCCCAAAGTAGAACTTGAAATCATTTATACAGAGACATCATTACCAACATATCAGGTAAGTCTTCTATAAATGTTAACTTTTCTTTCCCTTCCTAATTTTTCAAGAATAGTTAAACTATCATACACTTTTGAACAGAATCAGGCTGAAAAATTATTTTAAAAATTAAGGTCATACTCCGGTTGAGTTTTCTCATTATTTTCGTGGGATATTGTGAGATACAAATATATTTCTTGCTGACACAAAATCATTATATTTTTGAACAATTATAAATCCCTCTATCTGCAGCTCAAAGACACTAAGCTTTATTCATTTGAGTTCTTTCATAAAGCTGTATCAGAAATTGTCTAATACTCCATCAACTATTTGAAAATTAATTTAACAATTTTCCCAAAATTCTAATAAAGAACTTAAAAGTTCTTTGGAATTACGTGAGAGTAGGCTCTTTAGTTTGTTTTACCTGATATTTTAGCAGAAATATAATTAACAAAAACGTCTTTAATTATACTTAATATTTTAAAATTCTAGTAAGTTTTTAGATTGATGGTTTATAACTAAAATCTGCTTTATTTTCTTTTTAGCCATACTGACATTCTCTACTTTCAAAATTCTTTGGGGAACATTATAGAAAATGAAAGAAAGCTATCTGTGTTAGTTGTCTATTGCTACATAACAAATTACCACAAACAACAGCAGTTAAACACACACACACACACACACACACACACACACACTTATTACCTCATCTTCTGTGGGTCAGCTTAGCTGGGTAATCTGCCACTAGAATTCCACAAGGCTCAAATCAAGGTATACTCAGGCTGCCTTCCCATCTGGAAGCCAGAATAGGGAAGTATCTACCTCCATTCTTACTCAAATTATAGGCAGAATTAATTTCCTTATGTCTGTAGAAATGAAGACACGGACTTATTTGCTGTCAGCTGGAGGCTCCCTCATCTTCTGGGAGTTGCCTACAATTCCTAGAAGCGAACCCCAGTTCTTTGAGGTTGCCCACAGTTTTTTGCCTTGTGGACTTCATCAATTTGGTGGCTTACCTTCATTGGCCAGCAAGAAGTCTCCAGAGCAAGTGTACTAGCAAGATGGACTCTTACAGTGTAATCACGGGAGGAGCATCCCATGTGTGCCATCATATCCATCACTGGACCATTTCCTTACACCACACACAAAAATAGACTCAAAATAGTTGAAAGCCCTAAATGTGAGACAGGAATCCATCAAAATCCTAACGGAGAACACCGGCAGCAACCTCTTCAACCTCAGCCACAGCAACTTCTTCCTAGAAACATCGCCAAAGGCAAGGGAACCAAGGGCAAAAATGAACTATTGGGACTTCATCAAGATAAAAAGCTTTTGCTCAGCGAAAGAAACAGTCAACAAAACCAAAAGACAACCGACAAAATGGGAGAAGATATTTGCAAATGACATATCAGATAAAGGGCTAGTATCCAAAATCTATAAAGAACTTCTTAAATTCAACACCCAAAGAACAAATGATCCAATCAAGAAATGGGCAGAAGACATGAACAGACATTTTTCCAAAGAAGACATCCAAATGGCCAACAGGCACATGAAAAAGTGCTCAACATCGCTCAGCATCAGGGAAATCCAAATCAAAACCTCAGTAAGATATCACCTCACACCAGTCAGAATGGCTAAAATTAACAAGTCAGGAAACAACAGATGTTGGCAGGGATGCAGAGAAAGGGGAACCCTCCTACACTGTTGGTGGGAATGCAAGCTGGTGCAGCCCCTCTGGAAAACAGTATGGAGGTTCCTCAAAAAGTTGAAAATAGAGCTACCTTACGACCCAGCAATTGCACTACTGGGTATTTACCCCAAAGATACAAATGAAGGGGTACATGCACCCCGATGTTTATAGCAGCAATCTCCACAATAGCCAAACTGTGGCAAGAGCCAAGATGTCCATCAACAGATGAATGGATAAAGAAGATGTGGTATATATATATACAATGGAATATTATGCAGCCATCAAAAGGAATGAAATCTTGCCATTTGCAACGACGTGGATGGAACTGGAGGGTATTATGCTGAGCGAAATAAGTCAGTCAGAGAAAGACATGTATCATACAACCTCACTGATATGAGGAATTCTTAATCTAGGGAAACAAACTGAGGGTTGCTGGAGTGGTGGGGGGTTGGGAGGGATGGGGTGGCTGGGTGATAGACATTGGGGAGGGTATGTGCTATGGTGAGTGCTGTGAATTGTGTAAGACTGTTGAATCACAGACCTGTACCTCTGAAACAAATAATACATTATATGTTAAAAAAAAAAAAAAAGAAGAAGATAGCAGGAGGGGAAGAATGAAGGGGGGGAAATTGGAGGGGGAGACGAACCACGAGAGACTATGGACTCTGAGAAACAAACTGAGGGTACTAGAGGGGAGGGGGAGGGGGCTTGGTTTAGCCTGGTGATGAGTATTAAAGAGGGCACATTCTGCATGGAGCACTGGGTGTTATACGCAAACAATGAATCATGGAACACTACATCAAAAACTAATGATGTAACATATGGTGATTAACATAAAATAATAAAAAGTAAAAATAAAAAATTAATTAATTTTTTTAAAAAAAGGAAGCAAGTCACAAGTCTACTAACACTCAAGGGAGGGGATCACACAAAGACACAAACACTAGGAGGAAGGAATTATGGGGAGCCATCTTAGAGTATGTCTGCCAAGGTCTCCCTAAAAACGAATTTTTTTGTGGAGTCTGATCTTCCTCAGTTAAGAATCAGTTGATTCTTAATTTTAAACTTGAAATACAAATGCATTTTTATTTTTTTTAAGCAATTAAAGGGTTTCTTTATTTGGTGAGTCAAGGAACTTTTGTTGTAGCCTTTGTTGTTTTTTTTAAATTCTAGTTAGTTAACATACAGTGTAATACTGGTTTCAGAAGTAGAATTTAGTGATTCATCACTTGCATACAATACCAAGCAAGCGTCCTCCTCAATGCCTATCACCCCTCTAGCCCATCGCCCACCCACATCCCTCCATCACCCCATAGCTTGCGGCTTCATAGCTTGCAGTTATCATATGACTAGATTTTTAAAGCAACATTAAATATGTTCATTTTTTAAACCTTTGAAAATATTTTGAAAGAAAGTTACCACATTTCCCTATGGGAGAGAGAATGTATATTTATAAATAACTACATAAAAAGACTAGACACTGAGAAAATGTTACTGGCTTAAAAATTTACATAGACATTTTTATATATAGGCATACTTAAATAAAAATGTAAAAAGCATTTATGTGTTTGTTGAGTTTTTTAGATTCAAAATGCACTGTTTATCACATCTGCTGATATTTCATATATACAAAGGCAAAGTCACCATCCAAATTAATAGTAGTAATTAGCAGACTGCATTTCTCAGCACAGGCAAATGTCTGACTTTAGAGTTACAAATAAGCATTTAAGAGTTGAAGTAGTAGGTAGAATATTCTCAGAGAACAAAATGATTATTGAACATAATTTTATAAAGAATGGTACAGCCATATTAATTCCTACTGAAACATAGGTTGTATAAATAAATTCATATTCCATGTTATTAAAGTTTTGTTTAATATTAACTAACCTTTGAGAGGTACTTCTTAAAAGTTTTTGATATTTTTGCTTAATTTATATTCTGTTGATAAAGAGTTTGTATATTTTACTTCAATAAATTTAGGTGGAAAGGTCTGTTCATTATTATAGTTAGATTCAGAGACTCACTTTTTTAACCTGAGAGATAGCTTTAATATTTAACATATTAATCGACATAGTTCCTAATATAAAAATATTTTAATAAAATTGTGAATAATACTGACAGCTGGAAGAGTGACTGAAAAAATCAATTCATGGAAATATCTTTGATATTTCATTTATTGTTTTGAAGGTTATCTTTGGCAATATGCTATAGGGATCTTGCTAATTTGCAATACCTTGGAAAAATTAATCAGCTTTATTGACTCTTAGTGTAATAGATATAGTAATTATTACCTAATATGATTATTTGATTTATAAAGAAATATGTCCTATTACGGGGATGCCTAAAAAATTTGCCTATTTCAGCAAATTTGAATGGGAGAAGGTATTTACAAATGATATACCTGATAAGGGGTTAATATCCAAAATATATGAAGAACCCAACACCAAAAAAAAAAAAAAAAACTACACATTATCTAATTAAAAACTGGGCAGAGGACCTGAATATACATTTTTCCACAGAAGGCATACAGATGGCTAACAGTCACATGAAAAGATGTTCAATATCACTTACCATCAGGGAAATGCAAATCAAAACCACAATAAGATGTCACCTTACACCTGTCAGAATGACTAATATCACAAAGACAATAAATGAGAGTGTTGGCAAGGATTTGGAATGAAGGGAACACCCACGCACTCTTGGTGGGAATGCAAACTGGTGCAGCCACTATGGAAAACACCAGGGAAGTTCCCCAAAAAATTAAAAATAGAAATGCCATATGCTCCAATTAATTCCACTTCTGGGTATCAAAGAAAATGAAAATACAAATTTGAAAAGATAATATGTACCCCTGTGTTTACTGCGGCATTATTTACAATAGCCAAGATACGGAAGAAACCTAGGTGTCCAATCAATAGATGAACTGATAAAGAAGATGTGTGATATGTGTGTATATATATATATATATATATATATATATGTGTGTGTGTGTATTTATATATATAATGGAATAATATTCAGCCATAAAAAAAAAGAATGAGATCTTGCCATTTGCAACAACATGGACAGACCTAGAAGGTATTATGCTAAAGAAATAATTCAGACAAAGAAAGACAAATACCATTTAATTTCACTTATATATGGAATCCAAAAAACAAAACAAACAAGCAAACAAAAGAAACAGACTCATAAATACAGAGAACAAATTGGTGGCTGACAGAGGGGAAGGTAAGGGGGATGGGCAAAACAGTTGAAAAGGATTAAGAGGTACAAATGTCCAGGTATAAAATATGTAAGTTACAGGGATGAAAAGTACAGCATAGGGAATATAGTCAATAATATTGTAATAATTTTGTATGGTGACAGAGGCTAACCACACTTACCACAGTGAGCACTGAGTTGTCAAATCAACTGAGTACACTTGAAACTAATATAATATTATGCATCAACTATTCAATTAAAAATTTTAAAAATATAAAAATTTTAAAAATAAAGTAAAATAAAAACTTTAAAAAATTTTTGCCTACGTCACCCTCTAAAACGTACATAAATTAGTTTGCAGGAATTAGAATTTCAAGAACCCATATTATTATAACTTTTTATTTTGAAATAATTAAATCCAGAGAATCTATAGGGATATTACACCAATTGTTTGTCATATCAGCTAACTGTTAATATTTGCCACATTTCTCTTCCTTTTCCTTTTTTTTTTTGAAAGAGAACAGGGAGAGAGGGGCAGAAAGAGAGGGGGAGAGAGAATCTTCAAGCAGGCTCCCTGCGCAGCATGGAGCCCAACGCAGAGATCATGACCTGAGCCAAAATCAAGAGTCGGACGCTTTACTGACTGAGTCACCAAGGTGCCCCTGTTTGTGACATTTCTTTAAAATTCTTGCCATCTCTCTCTTCCTCTTCTTTGTCTCTACGTATGTTCAAATGTGCACAGCCTACACACACACATATTCATGATTTTTTTTCTGAACCATCTGAGAGTTTGCACACGTTATGCTCCTTTACCTATAAACACTTCCATTTTTATTTTCTAACAAGAATATTTTCTGAAATATTCACAAAAAAATTACAAGAATCATGAAATTTAACATTGAGTAAATACTGTTGATCAATATGCAGTCCATGTTCTGATTTCACAACTTGTCACAATAACTGCTCTGTAGATAATTTCTCCCTACCCCAAGATCCAGGTCAAGATCACACCTTTATTGCATTTATTTGTTATAATTCTTTAGTCACCTGTAATCCTAAACATCCCTCAACCTTTTTTTGATCTTCATGACATTATCATTTTGGGGGGAATTTAGGCCAGTTATTTTGTATGATATGTCCCCAGTTTGGGTTTACTTGATGTTTCCTTATGGTTAGATTAAGGTTATGCATTTGTAGCAGGAACACCACAGAGAGGATGATGTCTCACTAAGGGCAGCATATCATGAATCAAATAACGGTTTTTCTCTACACTGGTGATGTTAACTTTGATCACTTGATTAGAATGACATCTACCTGTTGTAATTAAATGAGTACTTTTTGTGGAGATATTGGAAACCACGTAAATACCTGGTTTCCCATCTAAATTTCACCCACTAGTTTTCAGCCTCAATTCATCATTACTTATTGCCTGAATAAATTTTAACACCATCAATCGTTCTACATTTATTATATAGCATTCTACAGTAAGAGAGCATCCTTTCTTCTCTCTCATCTAGATACGCCTGAATTTAAGAATGCATTTGTGTGCACATATTATAGTGTCTATAATGTTACATACCAATGTTTACTTCTTGACCTACAACATTTACCAATAAGCAATATCATTGTCTCTGACATTTTTTTCCTAAATTATGTTTTATGTGACATTATAATTTATTCCTTATGCTCTTTTAGTTCACATTTGGGGGGGAATAATGCATTCTACTTTATTATGGAATTAATTTTATCTTTCTGTAAATGTGTCTTCATTTTTAAAGCACTGCTTATTATAAAGTTCATCTACTGCCTTTATCACATACTAAATTTCCATATGTATTTGGGTCTATCTCTTGACTTTCTGTTCTACTGTACAATTGTATTTGTCTACCTACACACCAGTACCAAACTACTGGAGTCACAGAGAATATATAGTCACACCTGGTAGGACTTGTTCCCCTCAGAGTGTTTCATTATTTTCACTGCTATTCTTACAGTTTCTTCTTTCCATACAAAGTTTAGTGCCCGTTAGTCTGACCCTGAAAAATGACTGCCGTAATTTTTCTTTTTGGCGAGTACTCAGTTAAAATTTAGAGAACAAGTTGGATGGACAGTACTAACATCATTATAACACTGAGTTACCCTAAGAACAGGGGATGTCTTCCCATTTGTTCAAGTCTACTTTTCTGTCTTTCAGAAATCTTTCAAACCTTTCCTCAACTGGTACTCTAACTGGTTCTATAATTTTGTGTGATATTTAATTATATATCCTGATAGCTTACTGAATTTTTTGTTTCATCATTGATTTTATAGATTCCTTAGTTTTCCAGATATACATTCATGTCAGCTGCACAAAAAAAAGCTTCACTCCTTCTTTATTTTGCCTATTCTTATGCCTCTAAGTCATTTCTCTTGATCAAATATTAATATTTGCCTTACAGTGCTGATTAGTAGAACAGATTGTGGGTATACTTGCCTTATTCTTAGTGGAAATATCACTACTGTCTCTCATTAAATAAGGGAATGTCTACAGAAGATATGTGTGAGTACATGCACATGTATGTATATGTGTGTGTGTATATATATATATGCAGATACATAATGTGTATATACACACACATATATAAAACATTAGTGGGTATGTGAGTGTGTGAAAAAAAACTGGAAAGTCTTCTTAGAGTTTTAAATATTATTTCTGTTGCATCATTTTGTTTTATTCTTCAGGAAGTAAAATAATATTAATGTTAGTCTTTCTTTTCCTATCTTCCATTCCCACTACTTTCCTTTTTATCCATTTAACTCCTTTTTTACAATTTCATTTTTATTCTTTTGGTTGCTGCCTTTCTGCAGTGCTTATAATGAAAGTTTAACTTTAGTCTATTCTTCACACTTGGACATTTTGTAATTTATTATCTGTTTCTGACATCATTCTTTTTCTTCCATCTCTTTCCTTTGTCCAGTAAACTCTTTTTCTTCCTGGGTTTTGTCTGTTGTTTATTTCTATTCTTACCTTCTGACCATATGAATCAAGCGGTTTTGTTAAATATTGTTAAATGCTCTTATGAGTATATTTAATTCCATTTTAATTATTATACAGTTTATTTCTATTTTCTGATTTTTTTCAGAAGGAATTTTCCTCAATTGATATATGTTGACTTCATATTTTTCTTGCCCATTTTTGCTGTATTGAAGCATTTTTATAAAATTCCTAGTTTAATGGTACTCTTCTCTGTCAATGTTTCATTGTTCAGTTACTTAATGGATATTTATCTTTGCTCTGGTGGTGTTAGTGAAAACAAATTAACAATTTTATATAAAGTTTATTTCCCAAATATATATTAATAATGCTTAGTTTTGGGGCACCTGGGTGGCTCAGCTGGTTGTGTCCAACTCTTGATTTCGGCTCATGGCTCAGGTCATGAGCTCAGGGTTATGAGATCGTGCCCTGTGTTGGGCTCCACACTGGGTGTGGGCCTGCTTAAGATCCTCTATCTCCTGCCCCCCTGCCCCTCCACCGCACCTCCCTCTCTCCCTCTCTTTAAAAAAAAAAAAAGCCTTAATTTTGCTTCATTTAAATTTACTCTAAAGAGAAAATATTTTTCCTAATTGGCAATGCTCTTAGATTAAAATTTTAATAATCATAAATTAATACAAACTGTAAGTAATGGATAATAAAAGCTCCTTTTCTATTGTTTGTATTAAAAAGAAATTGATACAGTGGAAAATAAATCTGTTTATTTAATGTTTAAATTAACATCCATTTAAAATTTATAGTTAAGTGCTTAGAGCCTGTGAAGGAACTCAAATTGGAATATTTATCCTGATATATCCTAACAGAAAACTGATGCCAAACTTAGTAGGGTAATTGAAGCACTCGTTACAAAGATGTGGGGAAATGTTACAGACAACCAACAGAGCACAATATTCTGACGCTAGCCACATAAGAAAGTTATGCCACCTCTTCTATCAGGGCAAAAGGCCAAGTGGTTGTCTGAAACTGAGGAAATCACTAAGGAGTGACAGTCGGCAGGTGCTGCAGCCATCAACTGAAGAGCACACTCAAATCAAGTTAGTTGGCAAGGATGGAGCCAGGGTAATTTATGCTTCTCCCCTCTGCTTCATGATTCACTCAATCTTCAGAAAGATTTTGAGTGTTCATTAAAGCCTGGTATTTAACCGATATATTTTTTTTATTACTGGTTAACTTACCTTTTCTAAAGTTTAGTAATTATCAGCATCTCATTTTCCCTCCATCCATGCCATTTTCCTATTTTTAACTTGTTTTTATTCTTTTCTCTCAAGATTTGTATGACATATGTATATTTTAAATCTCCATTATCTCCTACTCTGTCATAATAGTTGTAAATGTTTTTTCTTAGTTTGTCAATCTTTAATTTTTCACAGTGCCTCTGATGTACGAAGATACATTTTGTGGGGCTAAGTACACTAGGGCTTGTTATATTATTTCTTCCAAAAATATTTTTTTAATTAGAAATACCTTCCTTATCTATTTATTAGCCTAATATATTTTTGTGATATCAGCAATTTAAGTATAAATGTAAATATAGATCTTACAACTCAGAATTTTTTTGAGGTTTGATAAAAATTCTAAGACATGTGTGTGCATGCGCATGCTTGTTTACAGAGCCAATTATCCCAATGATTTTTTGAATAATCCGTTCATTTTCACTTTATCGTGTGCATCACCTCCAAGTCTCTTTAAGGACTCTGTAAGTTGCTTCACTGAGCTATTTATGTCAGCATCACACCATTTTAATTATCATAGATTTATCGTTTTTGGCTTCTGATAAGGCATGTCACTGTGAAGCCTGTTTCTGCTCACTGATGCTGATCTTTTACACAGAATCCTTCATTCAGTGCCATCAATCGTTTCCCACTCTGAGAAAGTAAATCCAAAAAAGATCCTGTGTTGAGAAATCTGGGGTGTAGAGTAACAAAACTGAACAATTTGCAGAACACTTTATGAAAATTCAAAAATGAATCTTGTCCAACTTAGCAACAGAAACCCCTCCTTCATACTGCATTTATGTAAATTGGCTGAGGTGATCAAATCACCTGTAAACTTCTCTGAATTGTCATCCACAAAAGTAAAGTATAAAGTGGCTTTATATCTGTCAGAAAATGTATGTGAACAATTGTTTGGTTTGATTTCTGTATGTTCCTATTCAATGTAATACAGTTTTGAATTGAGAATTCAAGGCAACCCAAATCAGGGAAGGAAATTATTCAGAGCTTCAGCTCTGATTCAAATTAAAGCAAGAGTTATTTCCACAATTTTAAAAATAAATGCCGAAATGTCTAGAAGCTATGCCTACTTTCAGAGGTGAACATGTTATCTTGTTGCACCTTGGGGAACTGGGTTCATGAATGCCCAATGTTTGTCAGCTTTCACTCTCTGAGCCACCTTCTAATTTTCTGTAAGCAACAGAATTGATGATGATAGCTTTGTTTCTTTACCCACTAAATTACCTTCATATCCAAATGTTCTAATTGGTATTCCGTTCTTCAAAGCATCAGTAGTCGGTTTTCATAAGGAAATGAGAATGGTAGGTGGGATTCTCTGCCTGAACTCCTCGCAGGTAGACAAGTCTTACAATGTGCTCACTGCCCACCACCCTCTGCTGGAAAGCCATGCCGTGCTCAGCATCACCTGATGGGAGTCCTCCATTAAGACTTACAAAACTCGATTTAATTTGAGTAACTGTCCTTCTGACAAGTCGTTAGCAGTCTTCTTCACCCCCAGACTTCAGAGACCTTGCAAAAAGCTGTTGTAAATAAATAAATTGGACAAGCTACAGGATATGACTTGTTGCTCAATATTGACAAAAAACAACTGGACTGAAAGATGAAAGCATATGGCATGAGGAGCAGGAGGAGGCAAGAAGAGAAAGGATGTTTAAGAATGCAGAGAACTGTGTGTGGCCACACAGCACAAACCAGCTCACAGTGACCACCTCTGGGGGTCTGGGTGACAGACTGATGGAGTGAGTGAGGAAAATTTCACTTAAACCAAGTGGGAAATTATAGTTACCAAATTGACAATTACTTCTTTCACATATATATCTTTCATTGCTACATTTCCATCATTGCATGCATCACTTCTGACCTGAGGGCTCTTTGCCATTCTTGATTTCATTAGTGTAAAAAAACATGCCCCCTGAGCACTGACTGGAGTAAACTTCCAGGCAGAAAGTTCAACTGTGTTAACCAAGCAGAGTATCTTCAGCAACCCTTGAGCTGCTGTGCTATGAACTGGCTGTGCAGATTGCTAATGCTCTGTTGGGAGTTCTTTCAACATGAAAACCATTTGATGCATCAACTCTGAAGTGATGTGTCATATGCACTCTAAAAGAGTGAAATGCTAAGGTCTTTCCCTCTGAAGAGCCCAATGGCCACACCAGTCTCCTATTACATAAAGACAGAGCTTCTTCACAAGATCTGACAGTTTGCCCAGCCTGTGCTGGTCCTCCAGGCTAAAAGCCAGGACATGCTATGTTATTTTTAACAAGCTGAGAGCCCTGCCCCACTTGCATTCCTTGATTCTTCTATACTACTTGTATAGTATTTTGTGATCCATGATGACTCTGATTTGTTCAAGGACTGATTTACCCAAATTTTAAGAGCATCTATTACAGAGAAGTCTTGGTGACGGGTGGCAGAATTTAAAGGAGAGATAACATAGTCATCACCTGGCCTTCTCTGAGATAAATATCCTGCAGGGGAGACAGGTACCTTAAATAAGAAATTATAGTAGTAGTTAATAAGTACTGTAATAGAACTTGAAGAGGCTTTAAGAACATGTAGCAAGATCACCTACCCTAGTCAAGTGGGACCAGATAATGTATTTAATAGATATTTGTCGGGTATTATTAAGTGAATAAGATCACATTTAGGCTGGTATCTGAAAGATGATTTGGACTTGGTTCAGCGGGAAGGTGACAATGCAGGAGCAGGAATGGAGATCAAGAGAGGCAGAGGGATGAGCAAGGGAGAAGACCAGAAGCCAGAAAGAGCAAGGTGGTCTGAGAAACGGAAATAAGGTCAGGACAGCTGTCACAAGGGATGTGCCCAGGGGAGTGATCGGTGTGTGGGGCAGGATGGGGAGTCCATGAAAGGTCTTCTAACCCAAGTTAAAGAATCTGAAATGTATCTGATGGTTACAGGACTCACAAGTCACTTTCTTTTGTATTATTAAAAACATCAAATTTATACATTTCTGAGCACTAAACGAAGGTGTCATGTGAAAATGCATGGTACAGAAGATAATAAATATTTAATGATTCTGAAACTGGATGACTTTGCCAAATAAAAATTATAACAACCCATGTGTGATGATTTTGTAATGCACCTATGTGCAAATTTCCTTATTTACCATTTTAGCAAATAATATTTTATCTTTAAAAACAGTTCTTTAACCTTTGGCAAAGCTTAACTTCAAAAAACGTAAAGGTACTGAAATAGATGATTGCATATTGCCATTGCACTGAAATATAATTATGAACACCTTGAATGGGAGCACTATAAATAAAAATAACTCATCAGGTTGCTTTTACAACCTGAGCAATGCAGAGTAATTAAACCAAGAAATTAAATTCTGAAAATTAAAAATGTAATTCTATACATCAGATTTAGCAATGATTTTCAAGGAACTGATTGATCTAACAGCTGTGAAACAGCCTGGTTTGGTCAAATTGTAGACAATGACTGATGTGTCTGTTTTTATTCAAAGACAGTATTTCACTAGCAAATCCACAATTTAAATTTTCAAGTCAACTTGAATAATCTATACAGTTAAAAAAAAGTGTGTGTGTGTGTGTGCGTGTGTGTGTGTGTGTGTATTTCTGGCCAAGCTTTACAGGAGTGATTCTCATTAAAACCATCTCATATTATGATTTGTATTGTAAAACAGTCTCATAGTTACAAAAATATAAGTTATTGCTGATTGTAAATGATTCATGCTATTCTACTTAGAAATATTCTGGTTAAGTACTTATAAACTATGAAATGCATGTAGAGTATTTTTTCTATCTGTACATGTAGAACACAATCCAAACACAGAGGGAATTATGAATTGTATATAAATATAGAGGGAATTCTGAATTCATTATAATTATCCATGAGCAATTATAACATTCTTCATAGAATTCCAGGTATTCTTGTTTTTTTAAAGATTTATTTATTTATTTATTTATTTATTTATTTAAGAGAGAGAGAAAGCACTGGGAGAGGGGCAGAGGGAGAGGAAGAGAATCCTCAAGCAGACCCTGCCTAAGCAAGAAGCCCAACACTGGGCTCAATCCCAGGACCCCAAAATCATGACCTGATCCAAAACCAAGAGTCAGACGTTTAACCAACTGAGCCACCCCAGTGCCCCAGTATTCCAGGTATTCTATGAAATATTTTCTCACATAACTCTTAGCATGTATCAATAATCAACCAATAGTATTTCTATATATAAATGAAAGCTTCATTAATTTTAGCCTCTTCTCCATATCTCAATGTATTTTGAAAAATACATGTTATTTTTATTTCAGTATTTTTACAGAGAGCTAACAAATGCTGAAAGTGTTAGTATAGGGGCCCCTGGGGGGCTCAGTCGTTAAGCGTCTGCCTTCGGCTCAGGTCATGATCCTGGAGTCCCGGGATCGAGTCCCGCATCGGGCTCCCTGCTCCGCGGGAAACCTGCTTCTCCTTCTCCCACTCCCCCTGCTTGTGTTCTCTCTCTCGCTGTGTCTCTCTCTGTGTTAAATAAATAAATAAATAAAAATAAAAATAAAAGGAAGTGTTAGTATACATATGAATACACACACACCAGTTTATTTCTATGGGTAAGCGCAAAAGGAGAAGGACCATCTTCCCACTTCCCTTCCAATTAATAAAGATGACCTCTGTCACATGGAAGGCTGGAAGCTAAGAAGGAAGCAGCTCTTTTCCAACAGCTACCATCTGTTGGCACCTGCTTCCCACCCTTTCCTTCAGAAGACTAAAGGCTGGAGATGTTAGAAAGAGTAAAATCTTCCTACTGCCTCTTGTCCTTACGGCATATGCTATCCTTCCTGAGTGCCATTAAATCCTGTCCACACGTCTATAAATAGTCCCTTTAACAAATTCTCCTCAATCACCCTGTTGTATGTCCTCTGATCCTTGTGAGAACTGTGGCAGAGATAGTAACTGGTACCAGAAATGTCCCGGAAACAAACTTTCAAGTCGGACTCTGAGGATGGGTTGCTCATATTTTTTGAGGGATACACAGAAAGCCACTTTGCTGTATAATGTTAAGCCACAGCATGAGGTGGCATAATTATTCAGATTTTCCCTGTTGATGACGTGGTATGAGATGAAAGTGGAAGGCAGGATGTAAGAGGTCATGTGGCCAAAATACTTAGCTACTAGGGTAGAATTAGTAATATTAATGAAAACAGAGTCAGCTGGGTGCTTCTGGGAGCTGCAGAAGATGTACCTGGAGAAAAAGAGAAATTGAAAACCAAGACTGTCCAATTTACAAACAAGTAGAAAATCAGAAAGTCTTGATAGTAGCCTTGAAAGAACATCTCATCGCCTATAGTCTTGCGTTGGATATGACCGAACACCAAGTCCAACTCAGGATATAATTTTAAGTACCGAGGGGTAATACCCATCTCCTATCATCCCTGACTTATAGAATGACTTATACGTTACCATTTCATCCCATACAACATTGCCTCAGACCAAGGGAACACCTTTGATAACAAAGGAAACACAACAACAGGCTCACTCTCATATAAATCACTGGATTTATCATACACTCCAGTCCCTGAAGCCAGTTGAGAGATACTACTTTGCAAGGTCAAGGGCAGTACAACAAAATACGGATATGCCTTAGCCAGCAGTCAATGCACTGAGCAGGAATCTATGGGTCCAAAAACCAAGAGGTGGACGTAAGAGTGTCCTCGTCACTGTTATCACTTGAAAAAAAATTTTTTTAATTTGTCTGGCAACACCACTATGACTGAAGGAATTTGAAAGTCCTAGTGTCCAAGGGAACAATGTTTCCACCAAAAAATACAGTTAGGTATTGATAAAGTTGAATAATGAGGCAAGTCTCTGGTCATTTTGAGGTCCTCGTGTGCTGTATAAGCAAGGTGAGAAGGGAGCCCAGAAGCTGATTTTATTTCTGAGGGGTAATTGAGTTGCTGCTACACAATGGTGCTGGGGTGGGTATGTACAAGTAAAATTTTATATAAAATCTAAGGGATCCAACAGGTTGCCTCTTAGTCCAATAGGTCAATGAAAAATTAAGGCAACTCCATGAAGAACAGGAACACTAAATATTCAAGGAGTCTTTTTCAGAAATGAAGGTTCGACTCACCCCTCCAGAAAAAGAATGCCATTAATTCAAGGTCGTAATGGATAGTAAGTGAAACACAGAAATGACAGAAGAACAACGTTTTGATTATTGACTTTGGCTTTGTGAACTCCATAAATGGGAACTGTTCCAGTAATCTTTCTTGTCATTGTTTTCAATGCACCCCCCTTATCCCCCCTGCTACCTTATATGAACAGCAGGGGCATCGCTAGCATTTTAGATTTACAGATGGGAATATGTTCTAATTGGTATTTCCTCAAGATGTTACATTATATAATCAGATTTGTGAATTCACGGTTGAGTGCACAAATTTTCCACCCGTACAAAAATCAAAAGCAGTTGTAAAAGACAAAAGTGATAGATTATGCTACATATCTTTTATTAATCTCTCCAATAGTGGGCACCAGCTGGGTATCAGAGGCAGAGGTTAGTGTCTTTTTCTATGGCTTCCTTCCTGCTGGATCATCTTTAATTGCCCCTCCACCAAAGGCCAAGCTACTGTCCCTGGGTCTCCTCGAGTACAGGGGAGGTAGAGGGTCCCTCACTGTTGCTAGATCTGAAGCACTGAATTATTCTTTGCTGATTTCCCCCAAACCCTACCCACCCCTTTAACTTTCCTCAATTTCCCTGTTTAATTAAAAAGCTCAACTAAAGGTAAAAGCATAAAATAGTAATATACTTTAAACATTTTACTTTAACTTAAACGACACAAAAGATTTTCTGGTTCTTTAGAATAGGTTTACTACTTTTTGTTTTCCATTACCCTTCAAGCAAAACTTTACTCTCAATGCATTATTTGTTTCTGGTTTCAAGTTTTTAAAGTGGAATGAGAACATCAAAACATTTGTGGAAAAATACCTCAGTACAGAATTCTAGATTTTTATTGTTCTTTCTTACTCTTTCCTGCCTTTAAATCAACAGGAAAAAAATTTTCATGACTTCCTATAACAAGTCTTTCCAATGGACTCAACGTGATTTTCATAGAAACAACTCTGTTTTTTGTTTCGATTTTCAACGGGCACAACCTAGAACTAAAATACAGAAAATAGTAACATGTCCAACTTGCCTGAACAGGTTTGAGAACAAAACTCACTGACCAAGATAAGCATACAAGTCTACCAGCAGGAGGAAAAATAGAAAATGCAGTCCACCAGGCACAATGGTTCAACATCTTGTGAGAATCAATGAACATACTTCACTGAGGAAAAGTGGGTATCAGTGAAGCCAGCACATGGGTTAGGCAGAGAATTACTGTAAGCACACCCACGGAAGGGGATAAGTGTGCCTGATAAGAGCATGTAGAGTATGATCGAAAGAGTCTAGGACAGAATCACAAGGAACACCAGCATATGAGATGTAGCAGGAGGAGGAGCTGAGAAAGGAGACAAGGTCCAGAATACTGGAGACTCACCAGGAATTACTTGTTAAATAAAAGAACATCTTCTATCCTAACACAATTAAATTCACAAATTATATGGTGTTTTGGGATGAGCACAGGATCATAAATTAAAAAGCCCTGGCTGTGGAGTCTGCCTCTGACTCTGATACGTCACAATGAGACTGTCTCTGAGCCTTACTGACTTGAACTGTAAATGTGAATAATTGTAATTTGGGAGAGTGGCCATGAAGATCCCATAAGGTGTCTTGCACAAAACTTACTCTTCATAAGTGCTCAATAAATGTGGATTTCCTTCTTTCCTCTCCAGCACATTATCTCCAGGATACACTGTAAAGTGGCTGAATACTGAGAAGGAATTCCTGGGCTCTACTTTGACAGCGTGTGTGTGAAGTGCTGGCTCATGTTCCCTTTATTCTTAATCAAAGCCATTTACTGACAATTTCTCTACCATGGAGGCAAAATGTTCTGCTTCCTAGCCCAGAATATATGCTTTGTGATTTCCTGATTGATTTTATTGATTTTAGTTCATACCACTTTGGTCATATTTCTCCACTTAGGTGTTCTTCCATGCCACACAATTTCAACGGTGTAGTTGAGTCCCTGCAGACTTGTACAGTCTAAAAGCCCTGGTTGAGCCTCAAATCTCTTCAACAGGACATCTTCCTGTGAGGCTTCGTAGAGCCAACCTAGATTCCATAAAAGCATCTGCTAGAGAAACAGCACTTCCTCTAAAGGTGTGATGGAAGAACCATACTCTGGTTAACACTGTATACCATGAAGACCAGGTTAAAGTAAGGAGGTAGTATATTAATAAATGAGTAAAACCAATCCTTTATGTGATCTAACAGTTAATTTGAGACTTAAAATATACAAAAATTATGGAAGGGAGATATAAAATGACAATTTTATTCCTCTGTCTTACATATTGTTATAAATCTAGGAATTTAAAACATAAATTTCAAGATGGCCTTGAACCTGAAATTCCCAAAGATAAAACCCAACATAATTCCAGAAATCCATCTGCTTATGATTTGTTCACAGTGTTTCACTGGTCCACCCACCTGATCTGCAAGATTCAAACCATCAAGTCAGACCAACTCTGGAGATGGCTGTGTGATAAAATGCAACTGTGGTCAGTACAGGAAATGCAGACTGTCCAAGTTAAAAATTCAGAGGCTTAGCTACTGAAATGTACCAGTAGAGAGTTTCTAAATTCAACTATTACTGTTCTTAAAGAAAAATTGGTAGATAGCACATGATAATTATTATTATCAAGACAGATTCTGAGATTTATCAGACTTCAACCTGTTGTGATATTTGTAGTCATTAAAATATCTCCAAACGGACAACTCAGATTCAAATGCTTATTTCTGAAGTAATGAATGAGATTATTAAGCTCCATGCCCCCCAGTCACCCACCTACTATACATTAAGAGCTTTATGCTAATAGTGAAAAGAAACAGAGTACGTCACTTGAAGATTAATATTTTAAATGGCAGTTATGATTTTTTTCATAATATTATAACATTTCCCATCAGTGAAATATTTCCAATCTTGTCTTTTGAATTATATTTAACCTCAAAATCTAAAAATAAATTAAAATATGTGCACGTGTGTGTGTGTGTGTGTGTCTAAAATCTTGTACTACTGGTGTTTTTAACTTGAGAGAACCAGGATGAGTAAAGAATAGGAAAAATATGTGTATGAGAAATTTTTCTCATTTAAATTTAAATAATCTGATATATCTCACTAACGATTCCTTTTACGAGACAGATTTTATGTTCTGTGGTTATTTCATTCCACCATAAGTATAAGACCAGACAGATTCAGTTCTTGACATCATCTGGGGTTGGACTGCACTTTGGAGACAAGGAACACTGCACTTAGTGCTTTCCACCACACAGGGATTTTTCTTCCATCAAATAATTTAATCAGAACACTAAGCAAGGATCTTTTTTTTAAAAAGAATTACTTGGTGACCCTCTAGGTAAACTTCTAAACAAACGCACTGAGTAATTAGATGAAAAGCACAATGTATAGGCATATGATTCTGATGGGAATTTCGATTAGGAGCTGGAAGAATCGTTTACCCAGGCTGGCTGGGTTAGCATTCTTCACGCTGCCAGGCAACTTGGTTGACTCCATGTGCCATTTACATGAGCGTGTGCTCTTGTATTACACCCTTCATTTATTTGAACTGTCTCTTTCCAGCACCTTCCCTTTTCTAAGTCTTCTGCATCCTCCCCTGTGGACTTTCTCTTGCTTCTTTGCTCAGCTCCAGAAACCTACTGCAGATAACTTATTTACTGCACATACAACTGGTTTTCTTTGCTGAGGTTTTTCCAACACAAAATTCATCTTTTTTTTTTTTTTCCTGTTAGCATCCCGATGGAAGAGAATACTTCTTGAAAGCCTACTCGTCTGTACTCTGTCCCCAACCAACAGCCTTTCTGCATGGGGAGAAAGAAACCATTTCTTTCAGGAATATACAGCAGAAAGTCATGAGCAGGGTCATCACTCCACTCACACTCTCAAAGGAAAAAAATAACCTTCAGAAAACCTTGCTTCTATGGCACACTCATTTTTGTACACTTGTAAACATCCTCTCATGGCTAGGTGGAATGTCAGAGATTATAGTAGCCTAGCAGAAACGCTGCCTTGGCCCTTTTAAAAGTTCACTCCTGAAACATGTGACTATTTGAATTTCACCAAGATATTTGATAAAACTTTCCATTTGAACTGACAGAATGGTGAAACATGGACTCAGTACTCTTCAATGACTTTGCATTTTAACTTATCTATCATTTGCCAAAGCTGCTGGATTGATTTCTACCATGAGTGACCTTTATATTTTATGACAGGGGACTCTGGCCAGGGCTGCCCTGTTTAGCATTTTTATTGATGATTTGAACTAGGATACAGAACGAATACTTAGAATATTCAAGAAAACACAAGAAAAAATTAAGTTTACGCTATGAACTGAATCTACTAAATTCTGGAGACAGATTTATGTAAACTATTACAGCTAGTAGGTAATCAACTATTTCTCCATTTTTGTTGGTTTCCAAAATTTAATATTACATTTAAAGACCAGTTCTTGTTTCTAATGATTGTTGAACAATGAAATATGCCACTCAAAGGGTATGATTTGAGAATGAGCTACAGCTCTGCAGCCAGACTACTTGAGCATGGATTCTGTACTCCATTCTCACCAGTTGTGTGGTGAGATTACTTAGGCTCTCTGTGCCTTGGATGATAATACTAGTATCTATCCTACACAGTTCCTGGCAGAAATAAGTAACATAATGAATGCAAATCATCTGAGCAATGACTAGCAGATGGTATGTGATCAGTAAGTCCCAGGGATTATTATTATCTTTTCTTATTATTTGTTCTAAGTAGCTTTGCAAATGGGATATGTTTTCTTCTATATTTCAGCCTTAAATTTTATCTTCAATAAAAGTGAAATGGTAAGAGAAATCGTCAGATACCTGAAACTCCTTTTTAATTTTTATTTGAATGTTGGTGCATTCACACAGTACTGAATAATTGGGAGGTTTCCTTAAATGAGAACCCATACTTCAGCACTGTGAAAAGAAATGAGCAATTCAAGAGCAAATTAGATTAAATCCTTAAATTAAATTCCAGAATAAAAAAAGATCCTAGCAGAAAATGTACCGGTATGGCTTGCTATTAAGATCTAATATTTTCCCAATTGTGTTGTAATGAGGGTGGGGGACATCCCTTAGGCATTCTCATGAAAAGATTTGGACAAACAGCTTAAATAGACAGTGTGATTAAGGCCTCTTCAAAAACATCAAAATCACCTCCAATTTAATTCTACTCATTCAAAGAAAGAAATTACTTTATTTCAATGTTAATACAAGTTTCCTTTTTAATGTAATAACTGGAAGACAATTATTTGGCTTGATATGCAATAATCCTAAATGTACTCTGAGGGTTATTCTATCAGTGGGATCTTCAAGGCCACGGAGAATAAGAAGATACAATTGTTTTATTTCTCTCATGGGTTCCTCTGTGACTTGAATGCTCAGATCCTATTTACAAAGTGTTTTTGGTATTGGGAAACTTAATAAAAAAAATCATGATTTTACAGAAAAGACTGGGAATTAATATAGTAAAAGGAAAAAGTGAACCAGAGTAAGATGTTTTACTTCCATTCCAACCACTTCTCATCCTTCATAGAGGAGAAGAGAAAAAAAAGCATATTTACAATGAATATCAGAGAGTTTGACATGTTCTTACCTAAATACATCTTTAGTAGAACATTTTCAGAATTCTTTTATAAATGTCTTCCTATGAACATTTTCCTGAGGTTTATTTTTAACTTAAGCTGTAAGCTCCTTGAGAAAGAGATGCTTTGCCTCTCTAGGAAGCGGCCTCACTGAGCACTCAGCTGACATGAAATAGCTCATCTTTAAAACAGTGAACAATTTTACCAAAGGTACATGCAGGACTTTAAATATCTGAAGAACAATGAATATGTTAAACGGGCACAAAGTAATAACAATATTTTAGAAGCTTGAATTCATCTCTGATTCTAAACAGAACAAAATGAAACCCAAAAAGAGTCCTTTAAACTAAAATGGCCATATATGCTACCATCTGAAAAAAATATATACAGGTGACCTGGAACAACATGAGGGCTAGGGGCACCAACACCCGTGCAGTTGAAAATCCACATATAACTTTTGACTCCTCAAATTTAACCATTAATAGCCTACTCTTGACTGGAAGCCTTACTGATAACACAGTCAACTGACACATATTTTGTATGTTTTATGTAATATATACTTCATTCTTTTTTCAAAAAGATTTATTCATTCGAGACAGAGAAAGAGAGCATGTGCATGAGCAAAGGGAGGGGCAGAGGGGGAGAATCCTCCAGTGAACATGGAGCCCGAGGTGGGGCTCGATCCCACAATCCACCAGATCATGACCTGAGCTGAAACCAAGAGCCAGGCACTCATCCAACTGAGCCACCAGGTGCCTCTATACTGTATACTTATAATAAAGTAAGCTACAGAAAAGAAAATGTTATTAAGAAAAATCGTAAGGAAGGGGAGATACATTTACAGGACTGTACTTTATCAGAAAAAAAGCCACATGTAACTGGGCCCGTGTAGTTCCAAACCGTGTTGTTCGAGGGTCCACTATATATGCACCTGCACCCTCCCTCGAAAGCTGTCTCACTCAGTGTTTCATTTCATCATCAAATGTCTTAAACTTGATGCAGTCTCTAACCACTACGCCACCATCCATTCCTCCACACCACTGCAAACTGAATTTTTATCAGTGTGTGACTCTCATCATTCTCCCATAACTTCTCTCAGGGAAGCAACGCCCCCCCCCCATCAGTGTCTTATTCCTCTTCTCACTCCTTATTCTATCTGCCTTCTCAGCAGGAAAACATTGTAGATCACTGCTCCTCACCTGGGCATCCCCCGCTTCTTCTTCCCAACCCTCCTCTGCCTCACTGCTGTTCTTGCCTTCACACAGAGAATTCCTGATCCTTCTTTGTAAGTCACTTGCTGAAACTACTTGTTAGTCCTGCCCTGGTACCAAGTAACCCAGAGGGAGTTCAGTGGACCAGCACTGATCAAGAATCTTAAGTTTGGACAACAGAGCTTAAACAGGTTGAATATTCTCCAAAAAAAAAAAAAAAAGATATGTTTTCAAAAGGAAGTAACTTAAATATTGGTGTCAAAAATACTGCTTTTTCTAGCAGAGTCAGACCTATAAATACAGAGAATAAACTGATAGTTGCCAGAAGGGAGGATGTGGAGGGATAAGCAAATGGGTGAAGGGGAGAGGGAGATACAGGCTTCCAGTTAGAGAATGAATAAGTCATGAGACTAAAAGGTACAACATGGGGTATATAATCAGTGGTATTGTAATAATGATGTGTGGTGACAGATGGTAGCTACACTTGTAGTGAATACAGCCTAACATATAGAGAATCATTATGTTGTTTACCTGAAACTAATGTAACATGGTTACTATACTCAAATTTTAAAATAAAAAAAAAAAGATGTGTGGACACAAAATTTCACTCCAATATATTTTATTAAATACCTGAAGATAAAATAACTGCATTATACATATTCTTGTTTATAAAAAAATACTGTTTTTTCTTAGCCAAGGGGAATTCTCAAGAGGAATACATTCTATTAGGACAGAGCTTATTTTTATACTAAACACTAAAACAATGACGATGCTCAAGACACCATCTTCTTTCCTGTCCCCCACCTCCATACAGGAGACTTGACTGCCTACCAGGTTCCCTTTCTGCTCATACTAGCCTCAGGCTATTTTTTCCCCTATGGCCTCCTTGTCTAAGAAGTCTCCCTAACCTTCTGCTGACTCTCCTGCTGGGCCTTCAAGTCTCAGATTATCTGTGGCTTCTTCTGGGAAACTTCCCAGACCAGCCCCAGGTTGGTTCATGTGTCTTCCCAATGCTATACTAATACCCCATACACATTTCCACAGTTGTACCTGCCGGACTTTAAAGCCCTCAGACCCCATACTGGTTTCCCCCAGTGCTGTGAGCTCCTGAGGACAGTTGTGGTCTCCTATTCATCTCTGTGTCCACTGAGCTGAGCAGAATGTCTCACATATACTAAATGTTTAGTACAATATCTGAATTAATAAATAGATAGATTCCTGAACAAACACTGAATTTAAGGTACCTGATGATACTATCCTAAAACTCCCCATTAATGAGATTAAGTTTGGTAAACACAAAATGGACTTTTTTGGACCTTAAAATTGTCCACCATAATCTTATTAATGTATACTCTGTGTTTTTACTATTTTACTAATTAATCAACTTTACACATTGATATTTTTATGGTGGGGTTTACTGCACACATCATGTCATTTTGTTTATGGAGTCTCAAAGACAGCTACAATGAGCAAGGTCACACATCCCTTCTCTCAGAGGGTTTGATAAATCTTAGTGCTCTCAGAGCAGAAATAATAATAAATATCATTAGAGGTAGAATGATGGATCCAAATTAAGGGCAACATCAATTTCTACTCGGCTAGACAGCAAATTTCAACATGTACTGCTATGTCACCATAGGTGCCATTAGCAAAAGAAGAGTGATTTTCAAAGTTTAGTTTTATTACTGAAAAAAATGCAATTTTTTTAATCCAGTATGAAAACTTAGGCACAGTAATCCCATTTATCTCAACAATGTTCATAAATGGGCTTGTGTCCCAGCCTATTTTATAAAGATATGTAGTGATGTGGGTTACATTCAAGAGCTAAACAAAAAAGATGAGAGATGCACAATCTTCCTCATTATTGAGGCCCAGTACTAAGAGAGTATTGGTAACTTACTAAAAATTCTATTGGGGCTCACTTTCAAGGAGCCTCAAATATTTAGCCACTTGAAAACATAATTACTGTGAAAGAAATCAGAGAAAATAAATTTTGATTATAATCATAAGATTTAATTCCACTTTCAAGTATCTTCTTTGTTTCCTTAACTATGCCCTACATAAGTTGTTTTCTCAGGCAGCAAAGAAAAAGACCGATTTGGTCAATACAGGCATCAGTGTGTTGATATTTTTAAAGGAAAAATGTGTTGGTGCCTTAGTTACCTGGGTAATTGCTTCAAATATCATATCTATTTCTATTCATTGAAACATGTGCACAAAGCTCGTGTGTCTCAAATTGAAGGTGCAGGTCATCTGTATCCAGCCCACTGCAGAACCTCAGTTCTCAGACAGAGAACTGCGAACATTTCGTCAAAAGGAAGAAAACAGGATATAGTGCATGACTCAGAGAAGAGTCTGTGTCATACTTAGCACGGAAGTTTGTGTTCATAATCTGAATTGAGCTATTTTCCCCAAATCAGCCATTTAAATGGAGCCGTCTTATCAGGTTTTCCTAATCACTTAAAGATTCTTGTCATACGTCATGTTTACTTAGGACCAGTAACATATGGCCTTTTTAGGATTTCCCTTTGGAGCCAAATAAACATGTTATTTTGTAGCGATGAACATTAGATCATGATTATATTCTATAAAAGGAGACAGACCTTAGAGAAAAAGGAAAGAAAAAGAAAGGATTGACTGGATCTAAAATTCACACTGGCTGCATACATCGTGATTTGAACATGTTCGTTAAATATAATCGTTGTATAATTTGTTTCTTAATGAAGTAATGGAGGAATGCACTGATAAAAGAATAGTGGGTAAAATGAGAGAAGGGAGGTTATCTAGGTCTTATCTGTATAATCAAACAAACGAAACTTCTGTACACAGGAGAGAATCACAACTCTGTAACAGAATTGTGTACAAAATTACCGAAATAATACTCTAACTTTTTTGGGGGGAGCCATTTGGAAAAAAATGACTGATTTAATTTCAGCAAAGCAACCACTCTCAAAGTTTGTATTCCTCTTCTGTAAGGAGGTACAGCAATGGAACATAACTCACCAAACCAACTGGAATGAATCACAAACTGCACAGATATTGTTAAAAATGAAAAAGTATTGCATCTAAGTGAATAATAGAAAAGCTGAATCATCTAGTACAGTTATACTGGCAAGCTTTTGCACGGTTATAAGAGTAATGGATTTCCTTTTACTTGGTTAAAAACAAAACAAAAATCTAGAGTTGTATATAAAAAAGATATTTTATTTTAAATTGTATTAAAGTTCCTATGAAACATGATTCAATCTTTTTTTTTAAGATTTTTTTTTATTCATTTGAGACACAGAGATAGAGAGAGAGAGAGAGAGCATGAGCGGGGGAGAGGCAGAGGGAGAGGAAGAAGCAGGCCCCCAGCTGAGCAGGGAGCCCAATGCGGGACTCAATCCCAGGACCCTGGGATCATGACCTGAGCCGAAGGCAGACACTTAACCATCTGACCCACCCAGGCACCCCTTCAGTCTACTTCTTAAAACACTTTATGGCTGAAAAGGTTTTATTAATAAAAAATCAATGCAGAGAATTTCAAAAAATAAAAATAAACATCATTCAAAACTCTCAGTATCCAGATACCATTATTGTTATCAGTGACATGTATACCCAATGCTAAGTACTTTGTAAAAAAGATACGACAGTAATTTTCCATTGTTTACATATCCCCCATCTTTATCCATTCATCTACTGATAAATACTTGAGCTGCTTCCATATCCTGGCTATTGTAAATAATACTGCAATAAACAGAGGTGCATATATTGTTTCAAATTAGTGTTGGTTTGTTTTCTTTGGGTAAATACCAAAAAGGCAAAAAAAAAAAAAAAATGAGATCTTACCATTTGCAACAAATGGGTGGACCTAGATGGTATAATGCTAGGTGAAATAAGTCAGTCAGAGAAAGACAGACACCATATGATTTCAACTCAAATCTGGAACTTAAGAAACAAAACAAAAACAGACAAAAAAAAAAAACTCTTAAGTACAGAAAACAAACCGGTGGTTGAGGCTGCTGGCGGATGGGTGAAATAGATTAAATAAATAAATGTATGTATCATAGTAATGTAATACAAGAAATAACTTGCAACTAACTTTTTTGTTGCTTAATACTATGTAGTGGCCTTATTTTAAAATCAATACAAATAGGTCTGCCTGTTTTTCAAATTGCTAGGCTAATATCCATAGTAATTTATTTAACTACTGTCTTGTTAATGGAACATTTAGATGAGTCCAATACATTGCTACCACTAACAATGTTATAATCGACATCTTTCTATATGCTTACATCGTATGTACATTTTAAATTTTGAGAAATTGTCAAATCAGCAACAAGGAGATTATTTTTCCTCAACTTTGTCATCACTGAGAATCTTTATTTTAATCTTTGCAAATTTCATAGGCAAAATCATTGTCATAATTTTCATCTACATTTATTATTAAGACATCAAATGATCTTTTCAGATAACATTAGGGATTCATCTGCCAAATTTTCTATTGTTCCAGTCATCATTTTTCTCATTTTGTAAGAGCTTTTTTATGTCTTTTAGATTTATGTATTATATAATACTTATGGGTTACATGAAATCCTATGAGGAAAAAGTACTATTAGGGACTGCATGTATGCATTCCCCCGAAACTCATACACTGAGGCCCTACCTGCTGGCATGGCAGCATTTAGAGTAAAGGTTAGATGACAGCATAAGCATGGGGCCCTGATTCGATAGGATTATTGTTCTTACAAGAAGAGACACCAGAGAATTCAATCAATCTCTGCAGGTATGCACATGGGAACATAATGTGAAGGCAGCCATCTGCAAACCAAGAAGAGAGCCCTCACTGAAGACCAAGAACCTTGATGTTGGACTTTTTAGCCTCCAGAACCGTGCGAAAATAAATTTTTGCTGTTTAAGCAAATGTAATGTAGGTTATTACATTTTGACCAATATCTGGTGCTTTGATCATTTCAGACCACTGAGATCTTTTGGATCATAATTCTGTCCAGTTAAAATTGGTGATTACATTAGCTTTCCATGCTGTGGAACACACACTACCACAAAGTTGGCAGTTTAAAACTACACTCATTTATGATCTCATGATTTCCATACATCAGAAACCATGCCACTACCTACCTGGGTTCTCTGCTTCAGGATCATATGAGCCCAAAATTCAGGTGTCCTCAGAGCTGTGGTCTTATCAGAGACTTGAATGAAGAAAGATCTGCTTCCAAACACTCTCAGGATGTTGACATAATTCATCTCCTTGTAGCTGTGGGACTGAGGTTTTTGTTTTCTGTCAACCAAGAGTCATTCCCAGGTTCTAAAGGCCACCCATGGTTCCTTGTTCCATGGCCCTCTCCAGAGGCGCTTTCACAATGTGGCAGCTTACTTCTTCAAAACAGTGATAGAGAGAGAGAGAGATTTCTCATCTCAGGGAGAGCTCAGTCCCTGCTATAAGGGCCCTCATCTCATTAAGCCAAGCCCACCAGGCACATCTCCCTTCTGATTAATTCCAAATCAACTGTTTTGACACCTTAATTACATCTGCAATAATCCTTCACCTCCTTCATATTCTACTGGCCAGGACTAAATCACAGGTCCCACCCACACTAAAGGGTATAAACATGAGGTGGGGCAGGAATCACGGGGAATGCCCTAGAGTCTGTCCATCAAAGTGAGTGTTTTGTGTTTTTCTTTAACTCTAAAATCCATGAGGTTTTTTTGCACCAATTTTTTTGACAAGCTGTACTGTGGAATTTGAGGGACAGAGATGGTGATAAGCAGGAGCTATGGGGAAGGAACAGGAAAGATATAGCAAAAGGAAGGAGAGCTGATTGGAGAAGGGGAGACATATCTGTGCAGTGGTGAGCAGAAGAATTATGCTGGAGCAATGACTTCTCGTGAAAGAAAAGAAGATGAGCTTTAGCTCTCTCTTGTCCCGTATCTACCCTGTCTCACTATGCAATACAATCACAAGCTTCTGCAATTTTATTTTTTCTCCATGTCCATAACGCACCAGTTCTTGCCAATGACAGCACCATCATGGTGCTCCTTACTCATCTGTCATGCCTTAGCTGTAATGAGAAACCATACTTTCCAACTTCATTTTGTTTTTCCCCTTATAATGTGAAGAATGGGCCTCATAAGTATAAATCAGAGTTCAGCTGGGTCTCCCCTGTTCCTGAAAAGATTAGTGCAAGTCCCTGAAACTACTTCTTGGAGTAGTAGAGAATCTCGTCCAAGATGCACAGACATTATGCATTTCAGCCCTGGGTCTCCTCTGCCTCAAGTCCTCACTGAGCTTTAAGATGGAAATGAAGGGTGTGTTCAAATGACAGGAATGTACATGATTTGATTTTAAACATGAAGAACCTCTTAAAATGTTTACCAGCTTCCCTTCATCTCGCCCCCTTCCCAGCCAACTCCCAGACAACATAATCTCACTTGTTCCTTGTCTCTATGTCTCTTCTCTCATTTATATTTTCCCCCATTTCCAATCAGAAAGAAAAAGATGTATTTCATTTTCTCCTACTGAATAGCTTTTGATGGTGACAGGGTACACTCATGCCCTGGTGATTTCACCCCCAAGCTCAAGTCTTCTACAGGGTATTTCCCTTAAAATATTTCCTTCCCTAAATGGAAACCTCATGCTTGCTTTCAAGAGCATAAAAGTTACACATTGGTGGCATATTTATACTCCTCCTAGACTGAATCTCCTAGAGCATGCTTACTCAGTTTGTCATATTCATTCTTAGGAACACTCAGCCCCCCTTATGTCCAACAAGCCTTCCCTATGTGTGTGTTGTCTCATTAAGGCCAGGAAACACATACCGAAACTTAGCAAGTTCAAACAGTACATACTAAATGAGTGTAACCTGGGTTCCTTGTTAGTTTGTGGGAAAATATTTCCCTCAATATTTGCAGGACTTCAGGAACATGAAACTTTAAATGGAGCATAAAGTATAGCATCATATTATAGCAAACCCCACACTCCCAGACCTACATCTCCAATACACCTGTCATCTACACAACACATCTACAACTCTACTGTATACATGCTACCCTAAACACCAGATCCCACAGTGTGCACCTGCGTGCACATGTGCATGCAAACACACACACACACACACACACACAATCACCCCTGTCATTCTAACACACCACAGAGCACAACACACACTATACTAATACTACATTCCACTACACACCCCACACATCCACATCTACCATCTCCAAAAGACCACATTACACCAACCACACACCACACTACATCGCACACCTTCCCACATCTACCATCACAACAAACCACACACACTCTTCAAGTCACTGCACACCAAACATAAAAGTTGCTATGCATTCATACCAGTTCAATCCTGAGTGAGAACAGGGAATACTGAAATTCAAGGATGTCTCATTCTTCCATTGTTTCATGGCCACAGAATACTGATCCAAATAAAAATTATTATGAACTTCAGGGACAGATATTTTTGTGCATACTTCCAAAATACACAAATATGTACAAGGAAAACTGTGGTTATATAAGTAAGCCAGAAAACTGGGATGGGGAGGGAAAAATAAAGTTAAATCCTAATAATTTGGGGGTGATCAGAGTGACTTTTAAGATTACGTGTTGATGTGTCCCTCAGTCACTCTTCTCAGACCAGATAGCATTTATCACAATGCACTGTAAATACTACTTTGCTTGTCTTGTTTTCTAACCCACTCAGTGAGGGCCTGAATCAAATCTTTTGTTTCAGTTTGTTCCGAATGTTTCTTGGTACCTGCCACACAGTAGGTATCCAAATCATTTTCACTGAGTCAAGGCTTCAAAGAGCGACATTAACTTGTTATTATAGAAGTTATAAAAACATAATTTCAAGATGTATCTAAATAACTCTATAAAAGTAAATAATACTGTGAAAGGAGTTTTCAAGCCCTTGCCATCTTGTTCATTCTCAACCCCTTTCAGATTTCATGGGAAATTTTAGGACATTCAATTTCAAAGAGAGTTGTGTAACAGATTTCAAATTAAATCAAAGTAGATTTCCCTGTGATTTGAAAGTGGATAAGTTTCTAATCAATTATGCATATAGTTCACTTGGTTTGTCCTTCACAGTGTAGAATTTCTAATGGTGTTTAAAGTTGGGAAAACCATGAACAGTCTCTCTACCATATGCTATCGTTTTCTTTAATTACAGTCCTATTTGGTTTCTTAATGAAGTAAAAATAAAATCCAATATATAAATGTTATGACATTTAGGGATATCTAATTCATGTTCTCATCCTGTGATTGATTTTCCTTAATGAAGAATTAGAGTAGGTTAAGGCCTTTAAAACCAAATATATTCTAAGCCCCTCAACATATCAGTTTTCAAATAATTGTATTTTTATTTTCAAAGCCATTCAAGTACAGCGTTTTAGAGCTCCTGTGCGGCCATCGTTTTAAGCACAGGTATCTTCATGAAAATGCAATCAATGTAAATTATCATGCACTTGAATTTGAAAAAGACCAGTCCAAACTGCAAATTAACTCTGAAGGCAACCACACTGATTCTTATTTATCATGAAAATATTCCTATCTGACACCACATTGTGTTTGTCTTTGTCTTATGGTGAACTAATGGAAAATGAGACAGTAAGTACTATAAATAAAAATATCTTATCCAATCATATGATTTGAAACTTACACTGCCTATTAGATAATAATTGTAACTATTTTAGTTTAAACCACCACACACTTGAATTTTATACACTTAAGAAAATGTTAATATAAAATCATAGCTTGAGAATTTTTTAATATACAAATTGAAGTTGTAAAGTAAATGGTGTTGTTTTGTTTTGTTACTCTTAACCTCTTAACTTTTTAAAAGCTCCCTGGAAGTGGAGAATGAAACTGTAATTAGTATACATTTTTCCCTCGATATATTATGCCTTAATAGACACATCAGTAGCAGTATCAGGCAGAATGCTAGTATCTCAAGTAATTCTATTTTACTCCCCTTAATCCACACCCTGGATAGCCTTCTTCTGCTGTGTGGAAGGTACTGAAGAATATGACAGAATATGATTAGGTTGTTTTATACAATAAAGTTGACTTTTAAAAAGGATTATGATTCTCTCTGGGTCTGACCTAATCAGATGATTCCTAAAGATAAACAAGGCTCTTCTTGGAGAAAGAGACTGAAAACATAGGGGAGATTTAAATTGAGAGAGAGCCCCCTATAGGGGAAGAGAGGGAAAAAATGAAACAAGATGGAAACCAGAGAGGGAGACAAACCATAAGAGACTCTTAATCTCAGGAAACAAACTGAGGGTTGCTGAGGGGAGGGGGGTGGGAGGGATGGGGTGGCTGGGTGATGGACACTGGAGAAGGTATGTGCTGTGGTGAACGCTGTGTGTTGTGTAAGACTGATGAATCACAGACCTGTACCCCTGAAACAAATAACACATTATATGTTAATACTAAATTAATTACTTAATAGAGAGAGAGAGTCTGCTGCTGGCTTTGAAGATGAGAAAGCCACAGGACAAATTAACCCAAAATATACCTAAATGAAAAAGCTAAAACTACAAAATTTTAAGAATAATACATAGGAGAAAATATCTATATATAATCTGGGTTACACAAAACCTTCTTATACACAACACCAAAAATACCATCTATAAATGAAAAAAAATAGATAAACCAGAACTTATCAAAGTTAAAAACATTTGTTCTTTAAGAGACACCATTAGTAAAACTTCAAAACAAGCATCAGACTGGTAGAAATTATTTGCAAATCAAATATCTCATTAAACACGTGGATCAAAAACTATAAAGAATTCTTAAAACTAAGGAAATAAGAAAACCTAATTTAAAATGGACAGAGGTGCCTGGGCAGCTCAGTTCGTTGAGTGACCAATTCTTGGTTTCGGCTCAGGTCACAATCTCATAGGTCATGAGATCAATCCCGAGATGCACTCTGCTCAGTGGGGAGACTGCTTGAAGATTCTTTCCTTATGCCCCTCCTCCCAATCGCATGCGTGCACTCTCTCTCTCAAATAAATAAATCTTTAAAAAAATAAAACTAAAATGGACAAAAGCATAGAATTACCAAAAAAAATAATGAATGATTGACAAGCACATAAAAAATAATCAGCATCATTAATCAGGGAAAGGTAAATAAATATCACATGTGATACTTCACACCCACTAGAATGGTTAAAATAAAAAATTTTAAGAAACAGATAATAACAAGTTTTAGGAAAAACATGGAGAAAATGGAATACTTGTATTTCTAATGAGAATTAAAATAGTGTTGCCACTTTGGAAAACTGTTTGCTTATTTCTTAAAACTTTAAATATAAATCTCCCATATAACCCATCAATTCTACTTTTAGATCACTACTCAAGAAAACTGAATACATATGTCCACACAAAGACTTGTAAACGAATGTTTCCAGTAGCATTATTAATACTAGTTAAAAAGTGAAAATAATCAAAATGTCCATCTACTGATAAATGGAAAAATAAAATGTAGTATATCCACACAGTGCAATACTCCTAATAAAAATAAATGAACTACTTCTCCACGCAAAACACAGATAAACGTCAAAAACATTATGCTAAGTGAAAAAAGCCAAACATGAAAGACCACACATTATATGTTTCCATTTACAGAAAATGCCTAGAAAAGGAAATTTTATAGAGACAGTGGATTCTTGTTCGCCTATGGCTGGGAGTAGGAACTGAGATGGAAATATGGAATTGTGCTGCTATATGCAAAACTGTAAATTTATTTAAAACGACTATACACTTAAAATGGGTAAAATTTATAGTATGTAAACTATACCTCAATAGTGCTGTTTAAAAATCACACCAGTAGTAGGCAAGTTATACTGTACAGTATACTACAGCAGACTACAACTAGTACAGTACTAGACTGTAATCCAGTAAGATAGACTATCACTTGTAAATGTGGGCATTTCTGTCTTCACAGCCAAGGCTGTGTATCATTTCCCTCAATATACCAAAGTCCATGAGATGTATTTTTGGCCTTGGAGTTCTCTAAAGTGCTTTCCTTCCACTGAAGCATTTTGTATTTCATTTGCCTGTCCCAGTTTACAACACAGCTGGGGTATGTCGATGAGAATATACTGTACTTACTGGTCACAGTGCTAATGGCAGTACTTAAGGGTATGGTGTACATGCTTAAAGATTGATTCCTGGCTAACAGCCAGAGATAAGAAAACAATTAGATATTGAATCACACTCGCAGTGAAATTTTTGTTATTAACATAAGTAGAAACCTATGCTTAGAAACCATACCAATGAAAGAAGCTGGCTGAGACAAAGTCACTGATCCAAAATACAACATGATTTTTGCAAATGCACTTACAGCTATCAGAAGCATTTCTTTTTCCTGAGGGATACTAACAAACATTGTCAGACTTTTATCAATAGAAGTATCAATTAGACATACATCAGAGAATTTGCTAAAAGTTCCTCTTTGCCTTAGACATTAACCAGGCAAACTCTGACTATTCTATTTCCAGCTTATGCTGAAAATATAAATTAGGTCTGATTGAATAACACTAGATTGGAAAGCATAGTTTATAGCTTTCAAAATCATATTTAGTCTCCTTAATGTGTCCCTAGAGCATATTCCCTTCAGGGCATATTAAATTTATATGGCATTATATAATGACTTGTGAAGTGCAAGCAATACATATTAGTAATAGAGAAAAACCTAGACATAATACTGAAATCACCTTACACAAGATACGTTTCCCTTATTTTCAGAAACTAGTATCATTTTTTGTCGATTGAAAGGGTAATGAAATTAGTTTAATGCTTTTTTTTTTAAGATTTTATTTATTTATTTGACAGAGAGAGAGAGCACAAGCAGGGGGAGCAGCAGAGGGAGAGGAAGAAGCAGGCTGCCCACTGAGCAGGGAGCCCGATGTGGGGTTCAATCCCAGGACCCCGGGATCATGACCTGAGCCGAAGGCAGACACTTAACAACTGAGCCACCCAGGTGCTCCTGAATTGGAATTATTACATCTCACTCAGAATAAAATGAAAATGTAAGTAAGTTTGGTTAAAGATAAAGAAAATTTTGTTTCCTATCCCAAAAGAAGGTTATTATGAAATAAAAATGGTAAAAACATTCTTAGCAATATGCACTTATACCAATAATTGATAAACTTGATATAACATATAGCACATAACTTTTAGAAATTCAGCAAGCATAATAGTAGAATGTAGAAAAGAGGAAAATATATTAGACTCCTATAACATTGGAAGATGACAATAAAATGTCTAGATTCTAGAATTAGGACTTTGTTTCAAAAATACTTTCTCTTCATATGGTATCTAAAAGTCATATTACCTGCAATAAAAATTGGACCTATCTTTATCTTCTATTCTATGACTGAAATGACATGATTTTTTAGAGATTTTAAGGTTCTTTAGGTCAATCTGAATTAGATGTGTTAAGGTATTAAATATAAAAGATTAGACTACTGAATAGTATCTTCTCATCCCCCTATTTGATCTGGTTCTTGTCACAGGCAAATAGTAAAATTACTTTGACCTCATTTCTCAGTGTTAGTCTTCCAATTACATGCTGTGGTTAACTCAACAGGTTTTGTTTTAACAGGGGGAACAATTTCTTCTGCACGTCAAGAATCTGTCATTTGTGTGCAGATAAATCATGGGAGAATATACCGGGAACATTTGTCAGACACTGGTGATAATCCTTGTATAGTCCTGTTGACCTCAGTATACCATGTAAGTATGGTCCTTGACCTGTGTGTTAGCACACAGAATTAGGCCGGTATAATCCTGTGCCGTGCATGCAGCATAACTATTGCCCTTGTGGCTGCCACTGCTCTGAATTGCAGTTACCACATCTATGAAAGTGGAGACGCTTACCGATGTTCAAAGATTCTTCTAGCTCCAAGTTTCAGTAATTTTTAAATATTCATTCAGTTTTAAGCACAGTCATAAAGCTAAGTGCACACAGGTCAGAATTTTGAGTAACAGTGACAGGTAGATGGGTTGATGAAAACTTTCAATGGTCACAGAATACCCATATCTCACAGCTTTAACTATATGAACTTAAAAACAAAGTTACATGCTTATACATTTGTATAAAATAATTTTGTAAAATTTCTGCTATATATAAAGAAAAAATAAGAACTCTAGTTTTGATAATGGCCATCCTTACCCCTGTGGGAATAACCTTCTAACTGGGATCAACTTGAAAAACTAAAATTACAAATTTATGTGTAAAGGCATCAAAGAACTAATGAGGCAATAAAAAAATTAGAAGGTGAAAGTCCAGCATAAGAACTCACTGAGATGAACCCAGAATTAAAACCGATATTTACCAAAGGAATTGATGTTCATTTTCGAAGTGTGTTAGAGGCTGAAAAATCAAGGCTTTTGACAGATTTCCAAGTTTCAGAGTACAAAAATAGAATTAAGGAACCTCCACGTAGAGAGAGCCCTGGTAAATCATAAAGGCTGTGATTTGGAAAACAAAAGGACTACACCATAAGAAAAGGATCAACTGGAGATGCATCAGCCTTTGCAAGATCAGTGATTAGCAATGACCCTACCTTCTATCCAAAGCAAACTTCTAACCTCTCTGGAAAAAGAGTACATCCTTCTAGGGTGCAAATTATTTTGATAATTTCTTATTCACACTATGTAGCACTGAGTTGTTGTTTTTTTTTAAAGATTTTATTTATTTATTTGACAGAGAGAGAGACAGTGAGAGAGGGAACACAAGCAGGGAGAGTAGAGAGGGAGAAGCAGGCTTCCCGTCAAGCAGGGAGCCCGATGCGGGGCTTGATCCCAGAATCCTGGGATCATGACCTGAGCCGAAGGCAGACGCTTAACGACTGAGCCACCCAGGCGCCCCAGCACTGAGTTTTTTAAAAGGTCACTACCAGTTGATGTTACTAAATGACACAGTCAAGGAAACAGCAGAAAATACAAATAAACCCAAATAGGATTCAGGTAATAGAATTATCATGAATTTTAAAATAACTCCGCATACTATGTTTAAGGAAATAAAAGTCAGTCAAGAACTTTTGCAGAAAACAGTAAACTATAAAAAGATACAAACAGAATTTTAATAATGGGAAATTATCAATTATAGAAACTGAAAACAATGAATGTGTTCAACAGCAGGTTATACATAGCTAAAGAGAAATTCAGTTACCTAGAATACAGGAGAGAACAAAATGGCCAAGCTAAATAACAGAGGGAATAAGAGAAAAAAAGTAGGGTGTAGGTTAAGGTGAGAATAGAGAGTAAGGGTTAGAAAAAGGGTTAGCTGAGAATTACCCAAAACTGGGAAACTGAGAATTACCCAAAATTGACAAATTCAAGAAGCTGAAGGGGAAAAAAAAGAAAATTAAATAATTACAGGCAGGTCATATTTTTTAAAACTTCGTGAAGTTTAAAAAAGGTGCGGGGGGCACCTAGGTGGCTCAGTTGTTAAGCATCTGCCTTTGGCTCAGGTCATGATCTCAGGGTCCCAGGATCAAGCCCCACATCTGGCTCCCTGCTCAGCGGGAAGCCTGCTTCTCCCTCCCCCACTCTCCCTGCTTGTGTTCCCTCTCTCACTGTGTCTCTGTGTCAAATAAATAAAATCTTTAAAAAAAAAAAATTCTTGAAGATTTTGAAAACCAAATAAACTTTTGAAAACCAAATGAAAAGAAAAAAAAATTTTGAAGTAGCCAGAGGGAATAATAAGCAGCAACTTCAAAGAACCAAAAATAAGTCTGGCAACAGACTTCTCAACAGAAGTTATAGAAACAAGGAGATATGGAATGAAATCTCCAAAATGATATTTAAAAAGTGCCAAAAAAGTGTTCTACTCTGAGTGAAAATGTAAAATACTGGGTGAAGCTAAATGAATGATGACTGTATAAAACAATAATAATAAGGCACTGTGACATTTAAAATCTTTAAGATAGAGGATTACAATGCCTGAGAACAATAGCAGATCAAGTTAATGTATCCTAAGAATACTGTTTTCTCTGGAAAGTAAGGAAATTTTTAATATGCATTAACTTTGATACATTTGCTATGCCTTTGGCATGAATCTATGCATCTCTAGGGAAATTACTGAAATAATTCTCAAGGAATGTGTAACTTACAAAGTCATAGAGGAGAAAAGGCCTAAGAAAATATGCATTTTAACTTATGGCATGGATGGAGAGAAAAACAACAGGTAGGAGAAAAAATCAGTAATTTAAATTCAAAAATCCAAATGATAGCAACACATTATGTATATGGATTATCAGATTGTCGGAGATAACAAATTTCAACTACATGCTGTTTAGAAGAGACACACCATAAGATAAGGACACTGAAAGTAAAAAGATAAAAAAGTTTATGTCATAAATACACTAAAAGAAAGCTGGAAAACATTTTGCATAACTGAAGGTAAAGACAAACACTTCATGTTGGTAAACATTTTAGTTCACAAAAAAGATGTAATAATTCTAAATTTGTATATAAGTAATATGTAAAGTAAAATATAAATGCAAAATACTTGATAGAGCCAAAAGAAAAAATAGAAATCCATCATTAATGTGTGACATTTTCATTGATCCTAGTATCTGACTAAAGAAGCAAAAAATTGGCAATGATACAGAATATTTAAGCAAAATAACAAAAATATAGCTGACCTAATTCTTATAAGTATAATTGATACTATATAAACATTGGAATATATCTAAATTATCCCCATTTCTCAAAAGAACCATTAAAAAACAATCATATTCTGAAATACAAAATAAATCCTAAACATTTTGACAACTGATGACACGTAGTAAATAATATCAATATAATTAGGCTTAAATTCTCTAACAAAAATGTAACTAGAAAATTCCCTTACATTTTAAATTAAGAAATTCCTGTTTAACCTAAAGATTAAGAAGGAATCATAATTTAAATTCAAAAATATTTTTAAATAAATGACATCGTAGTTTTAAAACATGACCTCGAATTCCTTCGACACCTCTCTTATCAAGAGTTGAGTTCTATGGGCCTTCTTCCCGTTGCATCTGGGCTTTGTGTTTTACCAAAATAATAAGGTGTGAAAGGTGCTGTGCCAGTTTCTGGCACCTGTCCTAAGAAATTGCTAAGTTCCACTTCTGTTTCTTTGGACATTCACTCTTGGACACGAGACATCATACTGGGGCTGGGGCAGCCTTTGGAAAAAAGCTGGGGAAGCCTTTGGAAAGACTTATGTGGGGAGGCCCATATGAAGGGGAACAAAGATGCCAACTTGTCAGCCACGTGAGTGAGCCATCCTAAGTAGAATCTGCTCCCACTTGAGCCATCCTGACTGATGCCACATGGAGGAAAGAAGACAAGCATTCTTCAGGAGCCCTGAACAAATTACAGACTCATTAGCTAAGTAAATGATTGATGTAGAAACCAGAAACTACCTGCTATGAGTACAATATGCCTGTTTGGCAAACACGCCTGAAAGAGCTGTAAGAGTATGAATTTCACTTGTTTAGCAGTTTATTGAACCAGAATCCCAGAAAGAAGATCCTGTTTTGGTAGGCAGGCTTACAAAACATACTGTCTCATCAACTGGTGAGATGCCAAAACTGTGTATTACACAGCTTCCCTTTCAGCTGATACACCAAACACGTTTAAGGATTTGCTTGCTTGTTTCCTTCCAAAAATTCATAGACATTGTTATTTGTGCTATAACCTTGCTACGCAAATCCATGTACGGCAATCTCAATTTTCTCACATATACAAGAGAACATGCAAGTGAAGTCTTCAAAACACAGGATCTCAAGAGAGAAAAAAATAACCTGGAACCAAATAGTATGAGAGAGCTGCTTTCGTAGAATGTGAATTAAAGCCACTGATCTCATCACAAAATTTCTGTCAGCATTAAAAAATAAAAACAGATATGTTTAAAAATTGAAAGAAAACAAGCCCAAATTTGTAGTGTCTATCCAGACTTCCATATTTTAAAGATGGAGTTTGATAGATTATGATAGCATTCTAAGGATTAAAGGGAGAGGCCAGAAAGCAAGAGAAAAAAGAAAATGGCACTAAGTCAAAGATTTGGATCAGTTCCCAGCCCATCGAAACAGCAGGTGATGAAGATTTTCAGCTGAGTTATATACCTAATTACAAACCAGTGTAAGTGGAGAACACAGGCATTAAAAATGAGACAAGAATTTTTCATTAGCATTCCAAGGGGGAAGAGATAGGCTGTCCTACCTTCTCAGCAGTTCACTGATAAATTCTATATCAACTTAACAACTATTGCAGAGCTCTAACCATTTCATAACTGCCAATTTGGTCTTCAGACTATAGAAACCCCCCAAATTTCTATCTAAAAGTCTACATAGCCCTGAATTTGTAATCCTTGGTTAGATTCTCTCTCCTAACTTGAAAAATATTTTGCCTCCTTCATTCTGTCCATTTCAGATTTCAACATACTGATCCTCCCCATACTTTAGGCTGAGAGTAAAGACAATTTGTTCTACATTTAAGAAAAAAAAAAAAAAAATATAGGGGCACCTGGGTGGCTCAGTTGGTTAAGCGACTGCCTTCGGCTCAGGTCATGATCCTGGAGTCCCGGGATCGAGTCCCGCATCGGGCTCCCTGCTCGGCAGGGAGTCTGCTTCTCCCTCTGACCCTCTTCCCTCTCGTGCTCTCTATCTCTCATTCTCCCTCTCTCAAATAAATAAAATCTTTAAAAAAAAAAAAAAAAGAAAAAAGAAAAAAAATATAAACATTTCTTATATCTTAGTTAAGGAAAGCAAGTTATGTTGCTTACAGTTACACACTATTTATGGATTTATTTACTTGCCTTTTCAACCTGATGTCTTCAGCATAACAGCAAAGTATTAAATTTAAAGTATTTGATTTAATAATATTGCTAACTACATATAATCATTTTCAAAGTGTGTAATCAACAGCAATGATCACTTTCATAGCTACCAACTTTGTATTTTCAAATTGCTATGGATATAGATATTCCTATACATTATATAGACACGTATATGAATAGATGGATAGCAATGCACTTTCTCATTATCCGTGATCTACATTTGATAAACACTGTATTAATCAATAAATTCCATTCTTTTTGTTAATCATACTGGCCAATGTTCATAACATGCTACAGCTCATGGCTTGCAGACCCATTTGCTAGGATGCCTGACATTGCTTCTACAATGATATATATGCTTATTAAAAATGTGTGGGGATGTTTCATATTTCTTAAGCTAATTGTGCTTGATATAACTCTGAAATTTAATAAGAAAAAGCAATGACATATAAAGGAGACATAATACCTGTTCTGAGAAAAGTAATTTGAATGTTTAGGAAAGACACAATAAAGGAACATTGTAAAAATGCTTTTGAATTAGATACGAATGGCAGTCCAAGACAAGTTTAGGAACACAAATTGAAAGATTTTGCTCTTAGATGGCTACATGAATCTCTTCAATGTCTTACCTTACTTAAAAAAAGCCGTCAGGGGACAGAGGTGAGTTGTTTAATAGGAATAGAGTTTCAGATTTGCAAGATGAAAAATTCCGGAGATCTATTTCAAAACAATGTGAATATACTTAACACTACTGAACTGTGCACTTAAAAAAAAGTCAAACTAGATATCACAGATAATAGAATCACAAGCATATTTTTCCTAATAACTACAATTAATTGAACACTGCTCTTTAAAAAAAAAAGCTGGTTCTATATGAAAAGATTTAAAAATAAGTAACGTACATGCATGTAGTTTTTAATGAACACAAAGCATTAGGTTCACATGAGTATTTTTATGATTTTCCTCTTTAACTAACATGATTATGTCCAATAGATTTGTGGTGAATATTACTGTACATAAGACATTGTAGCTTTCTGAGGTGCCTCGGTGGCTCAGTTGTTAAGTGTCTGCCTTCGGCTCAGGTCAGGATCCCAGGGTCCTGGGATCGAGCCCCGCATCGGGCTCCCTGCTCCGTGGGAAGCCTGCTTCTCCCTCTCCCACTCCCCCTGCTTGTGTTCCCTCTCTCGCTGTGTCTCTCTCTGTCAAATAAAAAAAACCTTAAAAAAAAAAAAAAACCATTGTGGCTTTCTAAACTCTGGTGTTGGAGTTTCCAAATTTTGATTCCTGGATGGAGTCCTACAGTACTGAGGTAGAGCTCCCAGAGTGTTCTTGGTATAGACAGGGGTGGTGGAGGGTCTGAAAGTTGGAGAGAGGGTGTAAGTGGGGTGGGGAGGGAGAAAAGCAAATAGAAGAAGACTCCAAGACTCCAAATCCAGGACTTCAATTCCTCCTCAACCCAAAGAGCTCTGATTCCATCTGTTGTATGCGGGGTTCCAGGTGAGAGTTCACCAGAAAATAAAAGGTCATCATACGAGTTTTAAAAGTTTGAGAAATGTGGTTATAAACAGCAAAAGATAGGGAGGAGTTCTGTGTGCTTGTTATGTGCCTGGCACTATGCTAGACCTCTTTAAAATGTAGACATTGTTTTATTTCACTCCCATAGCAAATTTAAGAGAAAGTTATTACTATCGAATTTTACTTAAAGTTAAGCCTCAAATGCATGAATTATGTAGGCAAATCACATTGCTTACAAGAAAAGTCAGGTATTTGATGAACAAGTCCGTTTCCATGCCAATTTACATAGTTTTGTAACTGTGCTACCCTTTTCTGAATGTAATTTAATATATTTTACAAATTTTCTTTACTAATCAACTCTGATTTCTCACCATCAGTTCTGAGGAAGATCTCACTTATTTTTCACATCCCTTTTGTTTTGACTTTATCCAGCAGGTCTCTTGTTTCATGGATGTCAAGAATGTGTTTGTGTCACAAATCATCACAGAGTAATATATACACACGAGAATGTTTTCTTAGAACACCATATGTCGTTAACTTTTCTTTCTGAAAAGCATTTAGTATTATGTCTGGGAGAGGTAGGAACCTAAATACGAACTTTAAATAAATGCACAACTATGAAAGCAATCTTCTGAGGCAGGTGATGCAATGTGCCAGCAGAAATATTTTAATGAACAGAGAAATTCAAAAAAGGAATCACAGAGTGATGATACTTTCATTTGATTTAGAACTAAGTTTCGTTGCATTAAATTTTCAATTCTCGCATTCCTAGAATAACAACATTTAGCATAAGGGAAAACATTGAGTGATTCAGGTTCTAGCATCTTGACACCTCCATGAATGGTGCAAACCAAGAGGGGCTTGGTCCATGTCTGGTCCTGCACATACATTCCACTGCAGTTGGTTCAGCTCTTCTAAAATAAATCATCTTGAATGAACAAGCCCACAGCAAACCCATGAAAAAGCACCTATGTCTCTAGCTAGGAAATTGGTGATTTTTAGCTAAAGGAAATGTGAGTATTCATTTCACTTAGATAAATTTACATAAAAACACAAAAAGACTCCTTTACAATTTAGCGATTTTCCGAGTAAGAAAGTTGATTACTGTCCTTTGCAAGGAGAGGAAAGGTCACATACAAAAGAACATTGCTGAAGTCCCTAATACAAGTTCCATATTTAGCTTGTTGATTTCCTTCAGGTTTCATGGCCATGCATGCAGTTTTGTCATACAAATTCTTATACAAATTATCCTTTTAAAAAGAAATTATTCAGAGACATAAACCTTAGAATTTCATAAGCTTATGGTTTTTGTTTCTCTTGGACAAATTATAGAATCACGGTTCTGCTTAAGCATAGCTCTATATTTCTATTATCTGATAACTCTCAACTTTTGGGGGGAAAAACTGAAGTAAAAGAAACATAAAGGACACAATGCAACAAAAAAAATAGTCACACAAATCTCATTTCTTTTTCTATATTGTTGTGCAATCAAGGACAGGTTTTCTCTTTGTTCTAATACTTGTTGAATAAAGAAACAGATACGTGATCTTCACATTACGGCAATTAGACAAAGGAAAGGGCAAAGGGCAATTTCAAATCAATTTTACATTAAAGCAAAGAATTTTGAAAGTATTGCTTTCCCTTGAAATCTCTTATACGCACCAACAAAAGCACCATTTGTGGTAGTGGGGGGGGGATGATGTTTTAACAAAAGAAAACAGCTTTTTCAAAGGCTGTTTATTGCTTTAAATGTTTAAAAGCTTTTTAAAAAGCAACTTTTTTCTTCTCCTTAGGCATCAACAGGGGATAATTGCCCTGGCATGCTTTTAAATAATCCTGTTTAAGACACAGAGTAGCCTGGGAGCCTGTGCTTGGAAAACTTTTTACTTAACTGGATTGTGTGGGTGTGGATCTGGGGTCAACAACAGAACCTCTCTACAAATAACGACACTTTGAATTTTCTTTTAGGATGACTTACTTTATTTTTTAAATTGCCATATGGTAAAATTGACTTTTTTGGGTGTACACATTATGAATTTTAACACTTTCTAGATTCGTGTAACTAACCTCACAAACTGGATACAGAGCACTTCTATCACCCCAGAAAAACTCCCTGAGCTAGGCCTTTGTAATCACACCTTCCTCTTTCTCCTTAAGCCCTGAAATCCAGGGATCCATTCATCGCTATTTTTTCGCCTCTTTGAGAATGTCATACAGTGTACAGCGTGTTTTGTCTGGAATGAGGAAGATAACCAACTGGAGAGCTGAAAGGTAACTTTGGACTTTCTGCACAGAAGATGAGCTGACACAGTGAAATCAGCTTTGAAATACAAAACTCTTGAGCAATCTGTGACAGCTGTTCATGCAATGTGCTCTAAGGTCTCTAAGCCAAGTGGTCTGTACCTCCCAGAAGGATATACTGGGACCCAGTCAAATCAGAATGGGTGAAGTCTTTCTACAGAGGATCGTCCCGATTCGTCAATGGCTATGAGTTATAACATCGGGACTAGGAGGACCATTCCACTTTCTTCTAACTATTGCATTAATAAGTAAAATAAATTCTTGATCATTTTTGTCACCCCAAAATGAACTGAGCCCTCTCTTATCTGCGGCAAACCAGAAAGTGTCGTAGTGCCACATGGATATAAAAGAAAATGAAGTCGCCTCATCTTAAAGCTAGAATCTAAATTTTCATCTTATTTAAATATAATTGACCCTAGAGTTCATCAATTTTATACTTCATTTTGAGAAATTTTAGGAAATGATATAAACCTAACTTAGCAGAAGATATTCAACTATTTTTAACGAAATGTAAGAGCTGTTTGGGACGACAGTTCAATACTATTTCACAACTTGAAAGTGAAAACATTTTGGTCTGAGACATGTTTCTCCCCAAAATTTTAATAGTGTAATGATTCTAACTAGATTGTATGAATTTTACCATTGTAAAATGTTACATGTTCCTTGTTTTAGATTGTGCTAGGGTGAGCAGATGTTCAACAATTTGAAGTCTGTTTAGAATCTTCCTACCTGCTGGGTTTAATTTCAGAAGCAAGAAACATTCCTGAAGATACACAAAATGTTATTTGTTCTTTTATCCATGTACCACGTTGCACTAATTTTTATCATCTCTAGCTCTGTTTATGGCAAGTAATTTCTGGTATACATAAAATTTAATTGTAATCCTTAGAAGGAATTTTGTTCCTGTGTCTGGTAAATAAAATATGATAAAATCATTTGAGATACAGAGAGTATATACTACTGCCCGGTTTTGAGTTGAAAATAAAAACCCATATATTTTCTACTGTATTTAAATAAATGCAAAGACAGACCTTAGAAAAAGTATTTATTCACCTTCTTTACAGGTTAATATCAAATATAATTTAATGTTAATTTTATATATAGTTAGATATAGCATATTCTAATTTCCTGTGCTTGGATTTTTGAAATAATACTTATGTACATATTCATGTTTACAATGACTAATGACTGGTTTCCTTTCCCTTATTCTGTTCACTTCAGCATCTGCATTACTGAACTGGCGGAGCTCTCTACTACTCTGTTGATTAAAGTGATAAGAGCAGACTTCCTATTTTATTCTCTTCTCAGAATGAAGTCATTACATCATTATAGATTTTTTTTAATATTTATTTATTTATTTAAAGGGAACACAAGCAGGGGGAGTGGGAGAGGGAGAAGCAGGCTTCCAGTGGAGCAGGGAGCCCGATGCCGGGCTCGATCCCAGGACCCTGGTATCATGACCTGAGCCAAAGGCAGACGCTTAACGACTGAGCCACCCAGGTGCCCCATATCATTATAGATGTTATCATATTAAGGAAGTTCGCTTCCATTGATAGTATGCTAAATGTTCTAAACACAATGAGTATGCAATTATCAAGTGACTGTTATTTATCTATTAAGGTGGGAATCTGACACTTATTCTTACTTATTCTGTTAATGTTTGAACTGTACTTATGGATACAAGAATATCAAATCAACTTTGCATTCCTGGAATAAACCTCACCTGTTCATGATATACTGTGCTATTTATAATCACTGGATTTGATATACAAATAATTTATTTAGAATCTTGTGTTCGCCTTCACGTAATACATTTGTCTATATTTTTCCTTTCTTATACTATTCCTGTCAGGTTTTGGTATCACAGATATACTACACCCATAAAATGATTTCAGAAACATTTCCTCCTTTTCTCTGTAATGGAATAACTGGCAGAGAAATTGCAGTATTTCTTTACCGAATGTTCTTTAGAAACTCACTGGTAAAACCATGTAGGACTAAAGACTTCATCAAAGATTTCTTTGTAGGGTTTTAATGTCTTTTTTTTTTTAGAGAGAGACAGCGTGAATGGGGGCGGAGCAGGGGCAGAGGAAGAGAGAGAGAATCTTAAGCGGGCTCCACACTCAGCAGGGAGCCTGACATGGGGCTCAATTTCACGACCCTGAGATCATGACCTGACCCAAAATTAAGAACAGGACACTTAACCAACTGAGCAACCCAGGCACCCCAGGTTTTAATGTCTTTAACCATTACTACACATTCATATTTCCTTTTTGTTCTGGTTTCTGTTTTGTATTAAACACTGTATTTTTCTAGGAAATTTTCTAAAATTCGTATCACTTGAATTCTAAAATTTACTGCCATAAGTTATTCATAATATCCTTTAATGAAGTTAAAGACATTTCATGATTAGTAATGAACTACCAATAAACTTCGAAGAAGGCTAAGGAAGGAACCAACTCTTTATATGGTAAATAAAGGAAAACATCTCAAGCTTTTTCTATATAAACCACACTCTTGATTAAATAGTTGACAAAGGAAAAAAAATTTTTTAAAGAGTATTCCAAATAATATTTGTAAAGGGAATAGAATGAGAATATCACCATTTTGCAAATGGCTGCTAACATCTGAGAGAGAGGAAATGAGACTGGGTACTTTCTAATGGAAGCACAGAAGGTCATCCATGAAGCAATTCTGCCCAAAAATTCTAGCTTGAAATTGATCACACCTGTAGATCTAACTTCCAATTTATAAGAAACAAAGACATCAGAGGAACATGCTAAATATTACCAGAAAGATGGACTATTCAAATCAGAACTGTGGAAAACTCTACAGAATAATTAATAAGTTGCTTCCATTAATATGTTGCATGGAAAGAAACATGGGAAACAGAATTGGTAGATTAAGAGATACTTTAAGATATTTAAACAGTGGCGCTTGGGTGGCTCATTTGGTTAAACGTCTGCCTTCGGTTCAGGTCATGATCCCAGGGTCCTGAAATCAAGCCCCATGTCAGGGCTCCCTGTTTGGCAAGGAGTCTGCGTCTCCCTCTGCCTCTACCTAGCTCCTCCTGCTTGTGCTCTCTCTCTCTGTCAAATAAATAAATTAAAAAAAAAAAAAAAACACAAAAAGAAAGAGAGAGAGAGAACAGAGTTAGAGGACTGACATTACCTGATTTCCAAACATACTATTAAGCTAATAGAAATCAAGGTAGTGTGGTACTGGGGACAGAGGAAGCAAACAGATCAGTGGAACAGAATGGAGAGCCCAGGGATTTGGAGATTGGTAGGTGAGATTAACAGAACAATAATTTACATAGGTTTTCATTTGATGAGTTTTTACTCTTCTCAAGTTTGAGGTGGGTTCCGTACCTTTGTTAGACGTCTTGCTAGAATGTGATTGAATCGCGGTGGCAGCTGATGTACTATTAGAAGACAGTGCTAAAGATGAACATTTCTCAGTAATCAGAAGTTCGAAGAGAAGAATAGAAACAACTCTCTGAACAGAAAAGTGACCACTTGCTGGAAGGTAGGACATGCGGAGAAGTGAATCCGAGGTGATATTCAGGAGGATAGACGGCGGGGGAGGGGGCCTCTGTTGGCCGCTTCTTGCAAGTGCTAGAGTTGCGGAGCACAAAATCAGAACTTTTACAAGTCGGCTCCGCTGAGGGACCGTCGCTCCAGTGGCTAAGTGGAGGGTGGAACCCTCGCGGGACAGTGTGGTCTCAGGACCCTCGGGGTCACAGAAAGACCAGGGGTGCCTGAGTGCGGCAGAGCTCCCAGGTATCCGAGCGGGGAAGCCGGCTGCAGACACGGAGCCAAGGTGCGGGCTCTCAGGTCCGGGTTGCCATAGACTGTGATCCGCAGCCCAGTCGGGCCACTGCTCCTCCAGCAGGGACCCAACAAGCGGCAGATCCAGGGAGACTCCCCTTCCTCCCCCGGGAGGAGCGGCGCGGGAGCGCACTGCAGTGATCTACTGGGTTTGGAGACTCCACATGGGGTCGGGTGCCAGAGATACAAACGCTGGGTCACAGGCCAGGTGAGCACGGAGTGCGGCCGGAGACCGGGCACACGGAAGTGACTGCTTTTCTCTGCGGGCGCACTGAGGAGCAGGGCACGGAGTTCTCAGCTCCTTCAGGCGGAGATTGGGAGGCCACCATTTTCACCCTGGTCCTCCAAAGCTGTACCAAGAGTTTGCAGGGAACAAAAGCACCTGAGAGCAAACCCGAGCAGACTGCTTAGCCCCGACCGACAAGGGGGGGGCAATTCCGCCTCCAGCAAAGACATTTGGGAACCATGGCAACAGGCCCCTCCCCCAGAAGATCAGCACGAACAGCAAGCCAAGACCAAGTTTACCAATCAAGGAGAATGGGAGAACTCCAGCCCTAGGGGAATACTGCATATAGAATTCATGGCTTTTTTACCATGATTCATTAGTTTTTCAAAGTTAATTTTTTTAACTGTTTTTTTTTAATTTTTCTTTTTCCCTTTTTCAACATCTTATCAATCCCTTTTTTAAAAAAAAAATTTTATTTTTCATTTTTAGAGTCATATTTTATCCCTTCATAGAAGTTACCCTTATTTTTGGCATATATATGTAAGTTGTTCTCTCTTTAAAATTTTGAGATACAGTTTCTTCTAACAGATCAAAATATACCCTAAATCGCTAGTGTATGGCTTTGTTCTAGTCTCCTGCTTGATCATATTCTCTCCCTTTTTTTTTCTTTTCTTCTTTTTTTAATCTTCTTTCTTTTTTCAAACAACTTATCAATTCCTTTTACAAAATCTTTTATAGGGGCGCCTGGGTGGCTCAGTTGCTTAAGCGACTGCCTTCGGCTCAGGTCATGATCCTGGAGTCCCGGGATCGAGTCCCGCATCGGGCTCCCTGCTCAGCAGGGAGTCTGCCTCTCCCTCTGACCCTCTTCCCTCTCGTGCTCTCTATCTCTCATTCTCTCTTTCTCAAATAAATAAATAAATAAAACAAAATCTTTTATACTGTTCATCTTTGCAATCATCTTCCATCCCTTCATTGTATCAACCCTTATTTTGTACATATATGTCTTTCTTCCTTTAAAATTTTAGGAGGCACTTTCTTCTAACCGACCAAAATACGCCCAAAATCTAGTGTGTGGCACTGATCTATACACTAGTCTGATCATATTTGATCATATTGTTTTTTTTGTTTTGTTCTGTTTTTGTTTGTTTTTATCTTTTTCTTTTTCTTTTTTTTTTCTCTTTCTTTTTTCTTTCTTTCCATTTCTTTTCCCTGATTTCAGGTCTTTTCTGATTTGTATAGAATATATTTGCTGGGGACGTTGTTAACCTGTTAGCATTTTGTTCTCTCATTCATCTATTCTCCTCTGGACAAAATGACAAGACGAAAAAAATCACCTCAGCAAAAAGAACAAGAGGTAGTGCTGTCTGCCAGGGACCTACTCAATACGAACATTAGTACGATGTCGGACCTAGAGTTCAGAATCATGACTTTAAAGATACTAGCTGGGCTTGAAAAAAGCGTGGAAGTTATTAGAGAAACCCTTTCTGGAGAAATAAAAGAACTAAAATCTAACCAAGTCAAAATCAAAAAGGCTATTAATGAGCTGCAATCAAAAATGGGGGCACTAACTGCTAGGATAAATGAGGCAGAAGAGAGAATCAGCGATATAGAAGACCAAATGATGGAAAATAAAGAGGCTGACAAAAAGAGAGAGAAACAACTAAAGGATCACGAGGGCAGAACTCGAGAGATAAGTAATACGATAAGACGAAACAACATTAGAATAATTGGGATCCCAGAAGAAGAAGAAAGAGAGAGAGGGACAGAAGGTATATTGGAGCAAATAATAGCAGAGAACTTCCCTAACGTGGGGAAGGAAACAGGCATCAAAATCCAAGAGGCACAGAGAACCCCTCTCAAAATCAATAAAAATAGGTCAACACCCCAACATCTAATAGTAGAACTTTTATGAGTCTCAGAGACAAAGAGAAAATCCTGAAAGCAGCTCGGGAGAAGAGATATGTAACCTACAATGGTAGTAACATTAGAATGGCAACAGACCTATCCACAGAGACCTAGCAGGCCAGAAAGGACTGGCATGATAGCTTCAGAGCACTAAACGAGAAAAATATGCAGCCAAGAATATTATATCCAGCTAGCCTGTCACTGAAAATAGAAGGAGAGATAAAAAGCTTCCAGGACAAACAAAAACTAAAGGAATTTGCAAACACAAAACCAGCCCTACAAGAAATACTGAAAGGGGTCCTCTAAGCAAAGAGAGAGCCTAAAGCACCATAGATGAGAAAGGACACAGACAATATACAGTAACAGTCACCTTACAGGCAATACAATGGCACTAAATTCATATCTTTTAATAGTTACCCTGAATGTAAATGGGCTAAATGCGCCAATCAAAAGACACAGGCTATCAGATTGGATTAAAAAAAACAAGACCCATCAATATCCTGTCTGCAAGAGACTCATTTTAGACCCAAAGACACCCCCACATTGAAAGTGACGGGGTGGAAAACCATTCATCAGGCTAATGGACACCAAAAGAAAGCTGGGGTGGCAATCCTTATATCAGACAAATTAGATTTTAAAACAAAGACTGTAATAGTAAATGTAAAGGGTCTATCCAACAAGAAGATCTAACAATTGTAAATTATCTATACCCCTAATGTGGGAGCAGCCACTTTTATAAGGCAATTAATAACAAAAGCAAACAAACACATTGACAACAATACAATAATAGTGGGGGACTTTAACACCCCCCTCACTGAAATGGACAGATCATCTAAGCAAAAGATCAACAAGGAAATAAAGACTTTAAATGAAACACTGGACCAAATGGACTTCACAGACATATTCAGAACATTCCATCCCAAAGCAACGGAATACACATTCTTCTCTACTGCCCATGGAACATTCTCCAGAATTGATCACATCCTAGGTCACAAATCAGGTCTCAACTGATACCAAAAGATTGGGATTATTCCTTGCATATTTTCAGACCACAATGCTTTGAAACTAGAATTCAATCACAAGAGGAAAGTCAGAAAGAACTCAAATACATGGAGGCTAAAGAGCATCCTACTAAAGAATGAATGGGTCAACCAGGAAATTAAAGAAGAATTAAGAAAATTCATGGAAACCAATGAAAATGAAAACACAACTGTTCAAACTTTGGGATACAGCAACGGCAGTCCTGAGAGGAAAGTGTATAGCAAGACAAGCCTTTCTCAAGAAACAAGAAAGGTCTCAAATACACAACCTAACCCTACACCTAAAGGAGCTAGAGAAAAATGGCAAATAAAGCCTAAAACCAGCAGGAGAAGAGAAATAATAAAGATCAGAGCAGAAATCAATGAAATAGAAACCAAAACAGATCAACAAAACTAGGAGCTGGTTCTTTGAAAGAATTAACAAGATTGATAAACCCTGGCCAGACTTATCAAAAAGAGAAATCAATCCCCATCAAAATACCATCCACTTTTTTCAAAGAAATGGAACAAATAATCCTAAAATTTGTATGCAATCAGAAGAGACCCCAAATAGCCAGAGGAATATTGAAAAAGAAAAGCAATGCTGGCAGCATCACAATTCCAGACTTTCAGCTCTATTACAAAGCTGTCATCATCAAGACAGTATGGTACTGGCACAAAAACAGACACATAGATCAATGGAACAGAATCGAGAGCCCAGAAATGGACCCTCAACTCTAGGGTCAATTCATCTTTGACAAAGCAGGGAAGAATGTCCAGTGGGAAAAAAAAGTCTCTTCAACAAATGGTGTTGGGAAAATTGGACAGCCATGTTCAGAAGAATGAAACTGGACCATTTCCTTACACCACACACAAAAATAGACTCCAAATGGTTGAAAGACCTAAACGTGAGACAGGAGTCCATCAAAATCCTAAAGGAGAACACAGATAGCAACCTCTTCGACCTCAGCCACAGCAACTTCTTCCTAGACACATTGCAAAAGGCAAGGGAAGCAAGGGCAAAGATGAACTATTGGGATTTCATCAAGATAAAAAGCTTTTGCACAGCAAAAGAAACAGTCCACAAAACCAAAAACAACCAACAGAATGGGAGAAAATATTTGCAAACGACATATCAGATAAAGGGCTAGTATCCAAAATCTATAAAGAACTTATCAAACTCAACACCCAAAGAACAAATAATCCAATCAAGAAATGGGCAGAAGACATGAACAGACATTTTTCCAAAGAAGACATCCAAATGGCCAACAGGCACATGAAAAAGTGCTCAACATCACTCGGCATCAGGGAAATCCAAATCAAAACCTCAATGAGATACCACCTCACACCTGTCAGAATGGCTAAAATTAACAAGTCAGGAAATGACAGATGTTGGCAGGGATGCGGAGAAAAGAGAACCCTCCTACACTGTTGGTGGGAATGCATGGTGCAACCACTCTGGAAAACAGTATGGAGGTTCCTCACACAGTTGAAAATAGAGCTACCATACGATCCAGCAATTGCATTACTGGGTATTTACCACAAAGATACAAATGTAGGGATCCGAAGGGGTACGTGCACCCCGATGTTTATAGCAGCAATGTCCACAATAGCCAAACTGTGGAAAGAGCCAAGATGTCCATCGACAGATGAATGGATAAGGAAGATGTGGTATATATACACAATGGAATATTATGCAGCCATCAAAAGGAATGAGATCTTGCCATTTGCAACGACGTAGATGGAACTGGAGGGCGTTACGCTGAGTGAAATAAGTCAATCAGAGAAAGACATGTATCATATGACCTCGCTGATATGAGGAATTCTTAATCTCAGGAAACAAACTGAGGGTTGCTGTAGTGGTGGGGGGTGGGAGGGATGGGGTGGTTGGGTGATAGACACTGGGGAGGGTATGTGCTATGGTGAGCGCTGTGAAGTGTGCAAGACTGTTGAATCACAGATCTGTACCTCTGAAACAAATAATGCAACATATGTTAAGAAAAAAAAAGAAGAAGAATATAGCAGGAGGGGAAGAATGAAGGGGAGTAAGTCAGAGGGGGAGACGAACCATGAGAGACGATGGACTCTGAAAAACGAACTGAGGGTTCTAGAGGGGAGGGGGGTGGGGGGATGGGTCAGCCTGGTGATGGGTATTAAAGAGGGCACATTCTGCGTGGAGCACTGGGTGTTATGCACAAACAATGACTCATGGAACACTACATCAAAAACTAATGATGTAATGTATGGTGATTAACATAACAATAAAAATTTAAAAAAAAAAGAATGGACAGCCCAGAAACAGACACACATAAATAAATCAAAGGATCTTAAATGAAGAGCAAAGGCAGTGCAATGGAGAAAAGGTAACTTTTTCAACAAACGGTTCTGAAACAACTGAATTTCCACACAGAAAACAGTAAGAACAAAAACCAAAACCAAAAAAAAAACCTAAAATCTAGACATGGACCTTATATCCTTCACAGAAATGAAATCAAAATGAATCAAACATAAATGGAAAATGGAAAACTATAAAACTCCTAGAAGACCACATAAAGAAAATCTAGATAATTTAGGGTATGATGATGACTTTTAAGTACAATACCAAGGCATGATCCATGAAAGAAATAATTCATAAACTGGACTTTATCAAAATCAAAAATGCCAAGAGAATAAAAAGACAAGCTATAGACTGGGAGAAAATATTTGCAAAAGACATATAAGGAAGGACTGCTATTCAAAATATACATAGAACTTTTTTTTTTTAAGATTTTATTTATTTATTTGACAGAGAGAGATAGCGAGAGCAGGAACACAAGCAGGGAGAGTGGGAGAGGGAGAAGCAGGCTTCCCGCTGAGCAGGGAGCCCGACGTGGGGCTCAATCCCAGGACCCCGGGATCATGACCTGAGCCGAAGGCAGACGCTTAACGACTGAGCCACCCAAGCGCCCCAAAATATACATAGAACTCTTAAAACCCAACACTAAAAAGTGAACAACTCAGTTCAAAAATGGGCAGAAAACTTAACAGATACCTCACCAAGAAGACATATAGACAAGACATAAGCCTATAAAAAATGTTCAACATCATATGCCATCAGGGAATTGCAAATAAAAACTACAGTAAGATACCATTATAGACATTATAGAACAGCCAAAATCCAGAACACTGACACCAAATGCTAGTGAGGATGTGGCACAAGAGGAACTCTCATTCATTTCTGGTGGGAATACAAAATGGTACAGCCACTTTGGAAGACAGTCAGTTTCTTACAAAACTAAACATAATCTTACCATACAATCCAGCAATCATGCTCCGTGGTATTTACCCAAATGAACCAAAAACATGTCCACAGGAAACTTACATTCTGTATATAGATTTTCAGCAGCTTTACTTATAATTGCCAAAACCTGGAAGCAATAAAGATGTCTTTCAGTAGATGAATGTATAAATAAACTGGTACATCCAAACAATGGGATATTATATGGCACTAAAAAGAAAGGAGCTGGGGTGCCTGGGTGGCTCAGTCAGTTAAGCATCTGCCTTCGGCTCAGGTCATGATCCCAGGGTCCTGGGATCGAGCCCTGCATTGGTCTCCCTGCTCGGTGGGGAGCCTGCTTCTCCCTCTCCCACTCCCCCTACTTGTGTTCCTGCTCTCACTCTCTCTCTCTCTGTCAAATAAATAAATAAAATCTTTTAAAAAACAAAAATAAAAAGAAATGAGCTACCAAGCCATGAAAAGACATGAAGGAACCTTAAAAGCAATATTACGAACTGATAAAAGCCGATCTGAAAAGGCTACATACTGTATGATTCCAAGCATATGATATTTGAGAAAAGACAAACTTATAGAGTTAAAAAAAAAAAAAACAAAACAGTGGCTATCAGGGGTTAGTGGAGAGGGAGGGATAAATAGATGGGAGCACAAGGAATTTTTAAGGAAAAGGAACTATTCTGTATGATACTACAGTAACAAATACATGTCATTATACATTTGTCAAACCCATGGAATGTACAACAGCAAGAGTGACCCCTCATGTAAACTATGGACTTTGGGTAGTGATGTGTCAATATAGGTTCATCAACTGTACCAAAAGTACCACTCTGGTTCAGGATGTTGATAGTGGGGGAGGCTGTGCATGTATGGGAACATGGGTACATGGGAATGTTTTATGCTTTCTGCTCAACTCTGCTGTGAACCTAAAACTACTATAAGAAACGAAGTCTATTTAAAAGGGAAAAAATGATACATTTGGGGATTTTGGAATATTTACTGTATATTTCATGATAATACAGAATTACTGTTAATTAATTTAGATTTGGTAATGCTGTTGTGGCTGCTTTTAAAACTTCGTAATAGGGGCGCCTGGGTGGCTCAGTCGTTAAGCGTCTGCCTTCGGCTCAGGTCAGCATCCCAGGGTCCTGGGATGGAGCCCCGCATCAGGCTCCCTGCTCCGCGGGAAGCCTGCTTCTCCCTCTCCCACTCCCCCTGCTTGTATTCTCTCTCTCGCTGTCTCTCTCTGTCAAATAAATAAATAAAATCTTTAAAAAAGAAAAACACTTAAAAAAAACTTAGTAATAATTCTTTAACTGAGAAATACAATATTTCTCTGGCTGTTAGTGACTAAAATGCTCTGAAATATTTCCTTTCATGTCCTATTTATCTGAATATGATTTACTTGTTTAGTTCACAGAGCATATTTATGCATGAGCATATAAGGACATGCATATCTATATGTGTTAATAATACTAGAGTGAGGTGGGCACTTCATCCACTTTTTAATTGGAGGAAAAAAAAACACTGCTAACAGTATGTGACACAAGGAAGAAGGTGAAAATGGTGGGAAATGCAGATGTAAATAGCACACTTTTATCTGTTAATAACTGTCTTGTTTTAAAATATGTATTATTTTTCTGACGATTCTTTTTATACTTCATGTTTCAGGTTTCATCATTTTCATGGAAGATAAATATTTGTTTTACTTCAGTTCTCTGCTGAATGGGGTGTTAATACAGTGTATATTTATCTTTTGAAGATAATATGAGTATGTATCCATATTCTAGGAGAAATGAGTTCATCTGCTTCTATTTCTTCATAAATATCTAAAAATTGTGATAGCTAACCATGAAGTGTTATATATTGTCAAAATTATCATTGCCCTTCAGAAGTCAAATGTATAAAGAAATCTCTGGTTGTTTGAAAGAGTTCAATACCTCCTCTTCTCTGGCTCTGAGGGACACCACACAAGGTCCTGGAATGTTCCCCTAGCATATGCCATTGTTCACATCTGCTTCTGTTAATGTCCAGCCCTAAACAATAACTCATTATCTGCATACTTGCTTAGATATTTGTTTTTCATATCTGAAAGTAAAATGCTTTTCTTCTTGCCTTTTTAAAAATGTTTCTTAAAAACTAAAGTCAGGACGCACCTGGGTGGCTCAGTTGGTTAAGCGTCTGCCTTCGGCTCAGGTCATGATCCCAGGGTCCTGGGATCGAGCCTCATGTCAGGCTCCCTGCTCAGAGGAGAGCCTGCTTCTCTCTCTCCTCCCCACTCATGCAGAGTTGAGTTTCTTCTGAACTCAACTGAGTGGCAGAGTTGGTTTCTTCTGAGGCCTTCCTGTTCAGCCAACTTGATGGCCATCTTCCCACTGGATGCCTATATCCTAGGCACCCAATGTGGTCTTCCCTCTATGGGTGCCTATATCCTAATTTCCTCTTCCAAAAGGACATGAGTCAGATTGGGATTGGGCCCATTCTTATAACCTCATTTTACCTTAATGACTTCTTTAGAGTTACTGAGGGTTAGGACATCAACATTAGAATTTTGGGAGGACAGAATCTAGCACAAAAGATATCTATAAAGTGATAGAGAACTGTAACGGCCACAGAAGTGTATGGCTTGGATATCCTGCAATGAACTGCGTCATCTGATGGCAGTCCCCAGGTGCTGTATCCTGAGATCTGCTGCAGTGTTTACACTAAAGCCACACTATCTCTGAATTGCTCCTAGTCAATGACAGGGCACAGTGGGAATACAAGAGCCAGCCATTTTGTCCCTACATGGATCTCCTCTAATGAGAAATAATTACTCTGAGACTCAGTGTCCTGGTAGAGACTTTCTCAGAGCTGCACCACAATGTGAGGTCCTCCGATTACATTCTTCTTTCTTTCCTTCCTTTCTATCTTTACTCCTCCCTCCCTTCCTTCCTCCTTTCCTTCTTTCCTTCCTTCCTTCTCTTTCTCATTTCACAGTGTGACACCTGTCTTATAGCCTAAAACCTCTCCCTACATACTCCTGCTCTCTCCTTTTTCCTAGCCAGGCATATCTACTAACAAATCTTGTTAACGTCTAATTCTATCTTGATGTTTGCTTCTTGGACACAAGAAGCATACTAATAATAAATATGGAAATCTATAATAAAGCAATTAAGTAAATGAGCAGCAATGCTGGGAGTCAGGTTTCTCATTGTTGGAATGGGCTGTTTCAGATAAGCAGGAGGAGTTGGTCCATGTGCTGATGGATTGCAGCAGAAGACACCAATAAGAACTCATGTTCATCTTAGTGTGCATGCTGATGGTTACCTGTGAAATATTTATAGATATGTGTATAAACACAGGTTGGTACATATACATGTACATACACATATATTCCTTTGCCTTATCAGCTGAGAAGGCCCAGAAAAACGACACTTTAGTAGCAATGAGCGCACTTATCACTCAGATGTTGGTTTCTAAAACCATTCTTGAATAAAAGGAACCAGAGCATCTTGAAGAAATGGTTGATCCCAGCACTGGGGCAGAATATCTGCAAGATGAGCTTGGAGCATCTTGAGGTGCCAGAAGGTAAGGAAATGTCAAACAAAACAATGAAACAGAAACACCTACACTCACAATGATGGGGGTGTGTCAAGGGACTTAAGAGCCAACGTAAATGGCCCCCAATGGCCAAAGCTGGAATAATTTGAACACTAAAAGAAAGTTGTATTGGAATATAATGCAAAGTAAAAAATAAATATTTACAATTCCATACAGATATAAGCATATGATTGAATAAATAAACAAATGGGAGAGAAAGACAAATCTAAGCAGAAGAATTTCAACTAACTTATGTAGATACTCCACCCTAAAGGAGGTAAAACACAACTCCCTACTCCTTGATTGTGGGCTGCACATACTGATTTTCTTCTGAAAAGTTCAGTATTTAAAAAAAAAAAAAAAGAGGAAAAGAGTAACTTTATAGTAGAGAAACTGAAAAACACAGCTTCAGCCAGATGATCTAGGTAAGTGTTAAGAGTGATAAGTCATGGGCCCCTGGATGGCTCAGTCATTAAATGTCTGCCTTCGGCTCAGGTCATGGTCCTGGGGTCCTGGGATCAAGCCCCGCATTGGGCTTCCTGCTCGGCTGGGAGCCTGCTTCTCCCTCTCCCGCTCCCCCTGCTTGTGTTCCCTCCCTCGCTGTCTTTCTCTCTGTCAAATAAATAAATAAAATTTAAAAAAAAAGTGATAAGTCATGTTGATAGTATGCACTCTTGATATGCTGTGATGAAATCACACTTTACCTCTGTGATCATGCTCTCAAAAACTCATAACCCCAGTCTAATAATAAGAAAAACACCAGACTAATCTCCAGTAAGGGACATTCTATAAAACACCTGACCAGTACTCCTCAAAACTGTCAAGGTCATCAAAAGCAAGGAAAAACTCTGAGCAACTGCCACTGCCAGAAGGATCCTAAGGATTAAATGTAAAGTTGTATGATGGATCATACCATAAAACAGAAAAAGGGCCTTAGGTAAAAACTAAGGAAATCTGAATAAAATATGGACTTTAAATAATGTACTATGTTGATTCATTTATTACAATAATTGTGCCGTATCACTTTAAGATATTAATAATATGGGAAGCTAAGTGTGAGATATGTGGAAACTTTTTGTGCTATTTTGCAACTTTCCTATAAATCTAAAATTGTTCTAAAATAAAAAATAATCTCTAAGACAAAAATGCCATGGGGATTATAACTGCAATAACTAGTATTTATTTAGCACTTTCCAGGCTACAAAGCACTCTCTACTGCATTAACTCATTGAATGATAAATCCATTACCTTCCAGAATTTTATGATGAGATCATGTTATGAAGCCTGTCTAAAAAGCACATTAATAAAACATGCAACTGTCATTATTTCAATAAAATCATGTTCTGCTCAGGAAAAAAAAGTGAATCATAAAGGACCTGAATTTACCAGCATAGCTTTTAATTTCTGGCAAATTTCACATCTTTGCTCTGTGTGTCAAACCAGTTCTGGGCATGTTGGGTTTCTCTTTTGCAGATCTCCAGTGATTTTAACAGCAGTTGTGAATATTTAATGAAATTCATCATGCATTTGCAACAAAATGCTCACCTTTCCCAGCCCCAGAGAGAAGTGTGGAAGAAGAAGAAAAGAAGCTAGTGATGAATTCTATCCCTCCTCACCAAAGCAGGAGGGAATAACTGACAGAACAGGTGCCTGCCAGAGATCCAGCAAGCACTATGGTGTTTCAGGGCAGCTCCTCTCCATATGCATCTTTTTGTTCATCTTCCTCTCCAATATCACTCTGTCTATCATGCCTCTTTACTCCTTCCCTTTCTTTTGCCCATGTGTCACTTTCTCCTCCTCTGCATTGCTTTAGACCAACTGGGAAAACTCAGAAAAATCCCCAAATCCTACAGATGGTACTCAGGAAAAATAGGTGGCTAAGTTCGGAGTGTTAATGATTTCTCTGATCCCATAAATGCCCTAAAGTACTTACTCACTTTTCCTAAACTTCTCAATTCTTTATTTCACTTTCCCTTGGACGTACAAAAATCAGGTAGGAACCAAATCTGGGGCTAATATCAATATGGAATGACCTCCCACTCCAAAAACAAGTAAGCATTTTGATGGGCCTGTGAAGCCAACAAAGGTATGTTTCTTGACCATAACTCATCATAAATCTATAATATGTAAATTGAAAAAATCCTTGAGACAGGAAGACAGTAGTGGAGTAGGAGGACCCTAGGACTGCCTCATCCCACGAATACAACTAGATAACTATCAAATCATCCTAAATACCCCAGAAATTGACTGAAGACTGACAGAACAAACTCCACAACTAAAGGGAGAGAAGAGGCCACACTGAATAAGGTAGAAAGTGCAGAGACATGGTTTAGGGCAGAAACGGATCATGGCTACTGCAGAGGGGTGGGAGCCATGGTCACAGAGAAGGGCAAGAGAGAGGAGCACATAGAGGAATGCACAGAGAAAGTTTCCCCATAGCCACTGGCTTGGAGAATGAAAGGGGCTGAATTTCATGAGTTCTTACAACCAGCAAGGCTTAAAGCCTGGAATTTTAAAGGTCAGTGGGCTTGGCTGGGATAGAGCTCAGAGGGCACTGTGCTGCTCCTGGAAATAAGGCAGGCAAACAACCCAGGAGTATAGCATGGAAACAGTGATCTGAAGAGCACCTAGGGCACACAGTGGGGAGATTATCTGCTCTTCTAAGAGCATGTCCCTGAGAGGCAGTGTTCACAGAGATACCTCTCCAGCAACAAAGGAGCTGGCCTGTGTCATTTCCCTCTGCCACCCCTCAGCATAAACACAGAGCCACCAGTGGGAAGCAGCTCAGCACCAATGCCAGCTGCCTAACTTGCTTACACTATGCCCCACACTCCTGCACTCTGGTGAACTGCCCTTCTTAGTCATTCAAAGCAGGCCCCCCTCCCCAGAAGGCAAGCACAAAGCCCTACCCATACCATGTCTCCAGGCCAGACTTTTGCAGGGCGTCACTTCCCAGGAAGGTGGTAACAGGTCTCATTTCACAAGCAGACCAGCACACACCTAGTTACAACACCACATTCAGGCCAAGGACCAAATTCTGACCACAGCAGGCAAGGAGAGCCTCTGCAGATGACTGGCCTGAAAGAGCAGCCAAAACACAACAGCACATGTAGCACACACTGGAGATACTCCCTAAAGTGCCAGGCCCTGGGTACTATATGACTGTTCTTCATAAGGCCATTACTTTCAGGAGCAGGAGACATAACTAGCTTTTCTAACACAAAGAAGCAGGCAGAGACTTAGACAAAATGAGAAGACAGAGGAATTTATCCCAAATGAAAGAACATGATAAGGCCACAGCCAGAGATCTAAGTAAAACAGATATAAGTAACATGTCTGATGGAGAATTTAAACAAATTATCAAAAGGATACTCACTGGACTTGAGAAAAGAATGGAAGACATCAGTGAGACCCCTTAGCACAGAAATAAAAGACTAATCAGAGATCAAGAGTACAAAAAACAAGATTAGAAATATGCCTGATGCAATGAACAGCAGGCTGGAAGAAGCAGAGGAATGAATCAGTGATCCAGAAGACAAAATAGTGGAAAGCAATAAAACTGAAAAAAGAGAGAAAGAAGAATTATGCAAAATGAGAATAGACTTGGGGAACTTAGTGACTCCATCAAATATAATAACATTTGTAATACAGGAGTTCCAGAAGAAGAAGAGAGAGCAAAGGGGCAGAAAATTTACTTGAAGAAATAATAGCTGAAAAATTCCTAATCTGGGTAAGGAAACAGATATCCAGATCTAGGAGGCACAGAGAACTCCCATCAAAATCAACAAAAGCAGGTCCACTCTAAGCCATACTGTAATTAAAGTTGCAAAATATAGTGATAAAGAAAAACTCTTAAAAGAAACAAGACAAAAGAAGTCATTAACTTACAAGGGACAACCAATAAGACTATCAGCTGATTTTACAATGGAAACATTTCAAGCCAGAAGACAGTGGCATGATATATTCAAAAATGCTGAACTGGATAAATCTGCAGTCAAGAATACTCTATCTAGGGCGCCTGGGTGGCTCAGATGGTTAAGTGTCTGCCTTCAGACAGACGCTACTTTAGTAGTTTAGTAGTTTAGTAGTTTAAACTACTTTAGTAGTTTTCAAGAAGCTAAACTGGTACATTTTGTGTTGCCATAGCATGGGAACACTGTACCTAAGGCCAGTGACCAAAAGGAAATAGGTACTGAGATAAGAATAAAATACCAGTGCCTCCTTTTATATTTGTTCATTGAAGCTTTTTTTTTAAAATCCCATAAGCCATTTTTCAGATGTCACTAAAATTTAAACTGCTACTGGGTATAGAACTTAAAATAAATGGCCTTTGGAAAATTCAAAATAGTGTAGGTCTAGCTTAGATGGACCCAAAAATGGGTTCTAAAAGCATTGGTTGGAAAACTGACTTTGCAACCAGTGCTGTGATTGCGTGTGTTTTGTTTTGTTTTTTTTTATTTTATTATGTTAATCACCATACATTACATCATTAGTTTTTGATGTAGTGTTCCATGATTCATTGTTTGTGTATAACACCCAGTGCTCCATGCAGAACGTGCCCTCTTTAATACCCATTACCAGGCGAACCCAGCCCCCCACCCCCTCCCCTCTAGAACCCTCAGTTTGTTTCTCAGAGTCCATCGTCTCTCATGGTTCATCTCCTCCTCTGATTCCCCCCCTTCATTTTTCCCTTCCTGCTATCTTCTTTTTTTTAACATATAATGTATTATTTGTTTCAAAGGTACAGGTCTGGGATTCAACAGTGTTACACAATTCACAGCACTCACCACAGCACATACCCTCCCCAATGTCTATCACCCAGCTACCCCATCCCTCCCACCCCCCACCACTCCAGCAACCCTCAGTTTGTTTCCTGAGATTAAGAATTCCTCATATCAGTGAGGTCATATGATACATGTCTTCCTCTGATTGACTTATTTCGCTCAGCATAACACCCTCCAGTTCCATCCACGTCGTTGCAAATGGCAAGATCTCATTCCTTTTGATGGCTGCATAATATTCTATTGTGTATATATACCACATCTTCTTTATCCATTCATCTGTCGATGGACATCTTGGCTCTTTCCACAGTTTGGCTATTGTGGACATTGCTGCTATAAACATCGGGGTGCACATACCCCTTCGGATCCCTACATCTGTATCTTTGGGGTAAATACCCAGTAGTGCAATTGCTGGGCCACAGGGTAGCTCTATTTTCAACTTTTTAAGGAACCTCCACACTGTTTTCCAGAGTAGCTGTACCAGCTTGCATTTAAATACATATCTATTAATAATTACTGTGAAGGTAAATTGACTAAATGATCCAATCAAAAGACACAGGGTGTCAGAACGGATTAAAAAAAAAAAGACCCTTGTATATGCTGCCTACAAGAGACTCATTTCAGACCTAGCCACCTGCAGATTGAAAGTGAGAGAAGAAAGAAACAATCATGCAAATGGATGTCAAAAGAAAGCCAGAGTACTAACACTTACACCTGACAAAATGAACTTTAAAACAAAGACTGTAAAAAGAGACAAAGAAGGACACTATATAACAATAAAGGGGACAATCCAAGAGGAAGATATAACGTGTAAATATTTATGCACCCAACATGGGAGCACACAAATACATAAAACAATTAATAAAGAACATAAGGGAACTAATCAATAATAATACAGTAACAGATTTTAACACCCTACTTACATCAATGAGCATCATCTAAACAGAAAATCAACAAGAAAACAATGGCTATGAATGACACACTGGACCAAATGTACTTAGCAGATATTTACAGAACATTCCATCCTAAAATAGCAGAATACACATTCTTTTCAAGTGCACATGGAGTATTCTCCAGAACAGATCACACATTAGGCCACAAAACAGGCCTCAACAAATTCAACAACACTGGTGTCATGCCATACACCTTTTCTGACCAGAATGCTATGAAACTAGAAGTCCAGCACCAGAAAAAATCTGGAAAGACTACAAATACATGGAGGTTAAATAATATGCTACTAAATAATAAATGGGTCACCAGAAAATAAAAGAAGAAATTTTAAAAATACATAAAAACAAAAAAATGAAAAGAAAATACATGAAAACACAATGGTCCAAAATCTTTGGGATGCAGCAAAAGCAGTTCTAAGTTTATAGGCCAACCTCAAGAAGCAAGAGAAATCTCAAATAAACAACCTAACTCACACCTAAAGGATCTAGAAAAAAACAACAAACAAAGCCTAAAGCCAGCAGATGAAAGGAAATAATAAAGGTTAGAGCCGAAATAAATGAGATAGAAACTAAAAAAAAAAAAAACAATAGAACAGATCAGAAAAACCAGAAGTTGGTTCTTTGAAAAAATTAATAAAACTGACTTATCAAAAAGAAAAGAGAAAGGACCCAAATAAATAAGATCACAAATGAGAGAGGAGAAATAACACTCAACACCACAGAAATACAAAGAATTATAAGGGAATATTATAAAAACTAGACGCAACAAATTGGACAACCTAGAAGAAATGGATAAATTCCAGAAACATATAAACTACCAAAACTGAAAGAGGAAGAAACAGAAAATTTGAACAGACTGATAACCAGCAAAGAAATTTAATCAGTAATCAAAACACTCCCAAAAACAAAAGGACTAGACCAGATGGCTTGACAGGCAAATTCTAGCAAATATTTAAAGAAGAGTTAATAACTATTCCCAAACTATTCCCTCCAAGGAACTCTCAAACTTCATGGCATTCACTAAATGACAAGTGACACAGAGCATGATATTTACAATTCACTTTATAGGTACAGCTTCCTCAATATACTGAACTAAAAACTACAAAAGAAAAAACAGTTGGTTAAGGGAGAAGCCTTCAGCCAGCCAATAACCTGGAAACTGGAAAATAGGTCATAGTAAAAGTCACTGTAAAACAGATTTCTAAATTCAGGAGGGATGTGGCTTTTTGACCTGCTACCAACAAAGATTGAAATGTTATTCATTTTCCCCACATCTTCATGTAAATTTAATGTTTATGAAACTGTTGACTTGCTAACCCTAGAGACTAGTGATCTCTCTATTAATCTACAGAATGAGTCTTAATGGTAAACTCTTTAAACAAGCACTTTTTCATTCCCGTCACCTCTGTTTCCCCTCAAAATAGTACACTGCGCCCCTCTGGAATATATTTACTGGATAGAAAATGAAGAGAAATATGAATGTTTTATACTCATTCCTTTACTCCTAAAGGAATGAGTGGATGATCCTTGAAAGCCAGTTAATTACTCCCTGAACATGTCCTGAAAACAACAGCAAATCTAAAAGTCTAATTCTTTCTCATAAAATAAGGGCAGAGAAACTACCCCAAAGATGTAGAGATTAGCAGAAAACAAAGAATCAAAGGTTACTGAAGGAGTTGTAGGAATGCCTGGAGCTTGACTTGGTTATTTTTCACTTCTATAAAATTGGATGGTACATTTTTGAAATGTTCCTCGAGTTTTCAAAATGTCATGGAAGAAGGCAGTAACTGCTTTTAGTTCTCATTAGAGTTTCTTTAATTCACACGTGGATTTATGAAAGAAATTGATTTCTGCTATCAGTTACATTGGACCAACTCTCCCACTGAGAACAACTGTAATAGCTAGATACATTTTTTAAAGTCTGTTTGAAGGCATCAGAGAACTATCAAATCAGTAAGGACTTGATGGTCAAGAACCCAGGGAGAAAAGAAGAGCAAACAATTCAGCTTGATATTTAGAAGTACTTTTACTTGTAAGGCATTTTCTAATTCCCAAACAGTGGCCAAAAGGCAGAAAAACCTAGCAAAAAGTGATGGCCACAAATCTTGAGTTTGGGTTTTTTCGGAAGCAGACCTTGAGAAAAAGATTGTAGGTCAAGTAGCTCACTGGGGAGATTCGAGGAACATCAAAAGGGAAGTGGGAATTGATGTAAGGAAGAGAAACAAGAAGCACCCCAATAAGCAGGATACAGAGGCCTGGACTAACTCTGAGAAATGTAAAGCACATACCTCAGTTACATCCTATGGGGAGGGGGTGGTATTTGTATGACCTTTCTTATCAGGCATTCACTATGGGATATTTCTGAGGGTGTTAAATCATTCCAAAGCATTTCTAGCCTTCCGTGAGTATCAATTACCTGGAGCACAGAGATACAGTAAGCTTTGGGGTATCTGAGGAGGTACTGACAGTACCTGCTACAGTCTGACCTTTGTAATACTCAAAACAATTCAAACACCCAAGTTAAGTTTACTCTTTCCTGTCACCTCTTCTTCAGGGTCAATTTTTTTTAAATTAACATGCACAGGAGTTTCAGAACAAGGGACATGCCTCATTGCAGTTCAGCCAAAAGTTGCAACTAATATTCACTACCCCTTCCACCATTCAATCAAGATTCCCTTTATAATTGGACAGTAGGTGATCTGGGATAAACCAGGTCTTTTATCCTTGAGGGTTCTGTGCCCCCAGTTACCATGCTCTTGTTAGGTCATGCTTTCTGCTATTACCCCTTTCTGGCAAATTACTAGATATAAAAATACAACTTCCCTGCCTTCATTATGTTGCAGCAACTCTTTATCCACATGATAGTAATAATCTATTTCCACTAACAGTGTAATAACTTCTCAATAACCTTCCATACTTCTGTGAGAGTTCAGCATGCCTACAGAATATAGCTGTGACTTTAGCTTTTGTGTAACTCTTGCTGTGTACCCTGGTGGAAGCATTTCTCGCTGAGAAACAGAAGCAGAAATTCATTAAGTGGGTCCCTGGGAGTAATGGTGAAAGAGACCACTAATACTTCCACTCTTGGTTCTTAGATTCTGGAGGTCCTGTGACACCTTCAGGGGTCTTCAGGGTCAACAATATTCTAATAATATTTTTGAGAGGTGTCTGCCTTTATCCCTGTGTTGACCACTGCCCAGATGCAATAGTGATTGGTGCTACCACTGGTTAAATTTATGGTACTTCCCCATAATTTTTCTCTATCTGATATTTTCAGGATTCAGATTAGTTAACTGAATGGAAATACAATAGAGGCCACCAACCCTGCAACCTTTAAGTGTATGGGGTGATACTAAATCTGCCATTTCTCTCAAGATACATTATGGCTTCTCATTTAGTCTCTTGACCAGTGAGGAATTTTAGGGGTTTCCACCTGTTTTTTTCCCCAACATTCTGGTTCTTTCTCCTTAAGTCAGAGCCAATGTGAGAATTCTGCAAAATTATAAGTATAAATACCTTTGTTATGTAAGGAAGGACTGGGAAATTCACTGGGGAATTGATGAAACCATTGGATTCACAGTGAGACAGACTTAGGCCAGGACTCTATGTATCATCTGACCTTCCTAGTACCTTCAGTAACAAGAAGGCCATAGGATTATAAGGATTAAAACAATTCCATGTGTATCTCTAAGTGGAATTTGATTAGAAACCAATAACAAAACTATAATTTCCCAATATTTGAGTCAAAGTTAATGTTGCTGTGTAATTTTTTTAATTTGCTGAATGGAAATATAAGAAACATAAATGATATTGAGTCTTCTGGGACACATTTAAAGATTCTAGGATGGAAATTTACAGCCTTGAAGGCATATTTAGAAAAGAATAAATGCTGATACTCCATGATGTAAGTATCTATCTCAGTAAGTTATCCAAAGAAAGTAAAAGTGAGGGAAGAGTAAAAATAAGAAATTAATAAAGAAAAGCTCCCATTAGAGAAAAAAATTTTAAATGAGGAGTTTGGGAAATAATATCTTAATAAAATAAATAATAACAATAAAACTGTTGACTTCATGGAAAGACTTTTAAGAGAAAGACAAAGACAAAGAGAGAGGGAGAAAAGCCAAACAATACTAGTCATGAAAAATGTTGAAGTACCATATGATTTCACTCGTATGTAGAATTTAAGAGACAAAACAAATGAACATGGGGGGGGGGGCGGGGAGAAAAGGGAAGCAAACCAAGAAATGACTCTTAGCTATAGAGAACAAACTGAGGGTTGCTAGAGAGGAACTGGGTGGGGGGATGGGTTAAATAAGTGATGGTATTAAGGAGGGCACTTGTGATGAGCACTGGGTTTTGTATGTAAGTGATGAATCACTAAATTTCACACCTGAAACTCATATTACAATGTATGTTAACTAACTGGAATTTAAATAAAAATTTGGAGAAAGAAAAAAAAGATGTAAAATATGAACAATTTTACATAATTTCAGATAAAATGAACAGATGGCTAGTAAAATACAACTTAGTAAATCTAACACAAGAAGAAATAGACAATCTGAATATTCCTATACCTATAAAAACTACAGCTCCAATGAAAATCTTCAGGGAAAACTTCAGGCCAAGATGATTTCATTATTGAATTCTTCCAAATATTTAAGAAATAATTAACATCTATCTTACTGAAAAACCTTTCTAGAGAATAAAGGGGAAAATTCCCAGCTTATTTCAAGACCAACATAACTATCATCCCAAAATTTGACAAAAACATAAACATATATGCAAACATATACAATTTTGGTTAATTCCAGCAATGCACAATGGGTTTTAACATCTGAAAATAAATCATGCAATTCATCACATTAACCAAATAAAGGATATTTTGAAGAGTATATTTGAAGAAATATTCATCACTCCTTCATGCATTCATAATAAAACCTGCTATAATACTAATAGAAGATTCCCTTAAGCTATCTAAAAACTACCTTACAACAAAAAATCACATCCAACAGTGAATATTTAAAGATTTCTCCACTGAAATTGTAGGAGGGACTGAAATGTCCATTATTACCAGTTTTGTTCAACATTCTCTTCAAGGTCCATTCAAGAGAAATAAAGCAAAAGAAAAATCACAAAAGAAAAAAAGGGATAGTGTTAAGACTTTGTACTAGGTAAGTAAATCTAATTTCTTGACTCATTCTTTAAATGACTTAAATTAAATTTTGAGAACTCTTTGAAAAATCAAATTCTTACTATGAAATATTATATATTAAGTGCAAAATGAATAAATTGGAGTATTAATTCGGTATATCCACAGGGTATTCTGGATTAAATGAGAAAAATCTCAATTATAGAATTTTACTATTACAATCAGAAAGTTTGCATGCCTGATGAACTATGTATTTGCATTAATGAACCTGCACTAGTTTGCGGTATCACCAACTGGAAGTACCACCAACCCCTCAAATAATTTTAACCCCAATTAAATGTTTTATCTTTCCCCCAAAGCTACTCAGGCTTCTCTGTTCCTAGCTGCTATAAATTGACAGCCTGGTCTCCTAACCATTTACATTTAAAACCTCAGTGCTACCCTTGATACTGCCCTCTCTTCTATTGATCCTTTTTGCCTTATTAGCTTTCACATCTATCACAACCTTTTCATTCCAGTGACCAACCTCTCCTTCAAGCCCACAATTACTCTCTCCTAGAATACTGCAAATAGTCTTTTCACTTCTAGTCTCTTGATGTCAGTCAGGGCTAAGATTAGTCTTTTTTTTTTTTTTTTGTGGGCAGCACTAATCATGTTATTCTTCATTTCAAAAACCTTAATTGAGTTCCTATTATCTAGAGAATGAACCCCAGTATCCCTAGCTTGATTTCCAAGGCCATCCAAAATCTGGCCCCAAACTAATCTCCAACTAGCATATGCTCCATGCCAGCAATGCAGCAGTAATTATATTCAGCTCGCTTTTCTGCCTGTTTCTTTGATTGTGCTGCTCCCATTGTCGAGAATAATTTTTCCACTTTTCCACAGTTCTAAATCCTCTACAACTTTTAAAACTCAATTTGTCATGAAAACCATAGAGTAAAAACTTGTTTAAGTGGTTTTTTAAATTGATCAGGTTTTAGGATCACCTGAGGAGCTTCTAAAATTAACCAATACCTAGGTCATATCTGCAGACTGCTAGAGGCACCAAAATTTACAAAGTCCCTCTGTACTGCTGTGGCCACCAGCTCAACACCAGCCCAGACTAGTTTCACGGGACCTGAAAGATTAAAATCTGTGGGCACAGAGGACAGCCAGGCTAAGTAGAAAGGAAGGTTATATCATAACAGACTTGCCATGTATATGGGCAACCATGATTACAGAATGAAGGTTGAAGTAAAAGCAAATTGTTTGCAATCCCCTTCTTATTATGGTTGTGACAGTCTTTCCAAACTGACTATCTTATAGGTAAAACATGGCTCAATTCTGGATAAATTATTAATAAATTTTAAAAATCAGTATAGTGAAGAAGATTCTGGAGAAGAGGAAGAACAGCTGGAAAAAGGGAAGAGCACAGTTCCCAAAACATCATAGGAAAATATTCAAAACACAAAAATTGCAGAGAAAATACTGAAAGCAGTCGGGAAAAAAGCAAGCAAAAAAAAAAAAAAAAAACGGTATTTTACATGCAGGAAACACCAATTTGAATACCACTGACTTCTCATCAGGAACTGAGGGCAAAGAAAAGCTGGAACATCTTTAAAGTGCTGACACACAACAAAACAACAAAAACCTACCAACAAAGAATCCTGTGACTCACAAAATGCTTTTCATAAATATAGGCAGAAACTGGAAGTACAAAGCTGGTAAGAGCATCATTCCCATCCTAATGACAAGAAAATGCAGGATAATGTACAAAATTATAATGGTTCTTGGACACATCAAAAGGTGAGGTAATAGAACAACCAACTACTCTGATATCAAAGGAAAGACAGGGCCTGAGGACCGTCATAATAGCTGCAGCAGCAGGAAGATGAGATCTTCATACAAGATCTCATACGAGGAATTTGGTAAGATCTGAGAAGAGGAATTCAGCTACATTTTTAGTGAATTGTACAAGGCCCAGTGTGAGCTAGTGTGAGAGAACAGAAACCCTAAGAGTCCCAGACACAGGGTATTTTGCACCCACTAGAGATTCTTCTCCATGGACTCACAAGGTACACAGCACTCACCATGTGCATAAGAAATCTACAGGACAAAGAGTGGGAGCATGGGGAACACTGGAGAAAGGCTCCTGTGGTATTGCAGTCCAGGACACGGGGAGCGGCAGCCCCTGGAGAAAAACACAAAGTACTACCTGGTGCATTCTCCATGAAGTAATGCAAGGTTTAAGCCACCAGGGAAAAGGCAGCAAACCCTATGCCTGAGAGGACAGAGTTAAAGATCCACTGTGGCTGGGACATGAAAAAAGGGAAAAGGAAAAATGCCTCATTCCCTTAGGAATGGTGCCTGAAGGAAACCATCCTGGACTCAACCCATTAGCTGTTTCTGAATACGCAGAGCAGTGGCAGAGAACCCACCCCTGAGAACCAGACTCAGGACCTCCATGAAACTAAGGCTGGGCCAGAAACACAGAGACCCCCTTGCCTCTCAAAACAGGAAAGCATGCACAAGTAACAACCAAAAGCAATGTACCAACTCAGAGAGCGGCAAAAGCAAGGAAATAGATCCTCTCTGAGATTATCCGATATTATCTGTATTACCTTCCAGGCAGTGTGACCATCACTTTTTAGGTAACTAATTAGATTAGATGAGAATAATGTATGCTACACTATTTCAGGTAGATACATACATACATACAAATTTGTACCCATAGGAAATATCTTAGAAGCAAGTACAAGAAGCTGTAACATTCAGTACCCCAGGAAGTAGAGTTTGGGAGAGGTGGATAAGGAGCTTTAACTCATTATTTTAATCATCATTACAATATTTGGATTATTTCAGTAAATTTCTATTTCAAATATTTCATAAAAGCTAAAATTATTATATTGATGTTGGTAAAGATGCAGGGAATTACTGGTAAATCTTGAGATCAAGAGAACCTTTTTGGAAAATAATTTGATAATTACATAATCAACAGTCATGAAAATATCAAATTTTCTGTTTTGGCATAAATCTTAATCATGGACCTATATCCTAAGAAAATAATGCAAAATATGAAAAAGACTACTGCACATATATTTAACGAAGTACCCTGTTGAATTTTTACAATGTAACTACAATTTTCAACTCCAGAGTAATTCAATTTTTATGGCACCTCCACTTAATGGACATAGTATCGTCATTAGGAATTATCATTACACAGACTACCCAGCACCACGGACAATGAATGTAACGTCATTATGGTAACTGCAAAGTGAAGACAATGCCACATGGTTGTGCATAGGCAAAGGGCCAAATTTACTAAATTTGTATCCTAGAAAATTTGCTACCCCAAGCTTCAGTCTTCATATCTATAAAATGAAAGTGATAATACACATAGATTTTTCACTAAAACTAGAATGAGAAAAAAAATGGGAATGCACATGTTACCTGAGGGCTCAATAAATATTAATTATTACTATTCCATAATATACAAATGGAATTTTAAATACACAAACATACAGATATAAATGACACTGGAAGGAAACAAACTAATACATATAGCTATGTTCTTTGCTGATTCTACTGGAACTTTTTCGTTTTCTATAGTTTCTAATTTTTTCAATGTGGATTATGGTTCCTTTCCTAACTTAAAAAATGATTGTACTGGATCATGTGTTTTCCCTTTATATTCTCTGCTTAGGGCCACTCTATTCAATCTAGAACTACTGTCCATATTTGGAACTTTCCTTCAGAGTTTTCAAATGCCTAATTTAGGGAGGAATATAAATTCTTTCTTTGGTCTACTTATACTTGAACTTTAGTTGCCTATAAAAGTGGCTCTCTTAGATAAAATTCTCTTCTGCTGGAGTATTTAAAACTTTTAGAAATAAAAGCTTTACATTCAATGAACACATTCACACGTACAAACTTCATCTGGGAAAAAACCATGCTCCAGTCATCTAGAAATTGATAGAAAGACTCCATCAAGTGCAGCAGTGGACCCTGGTCATAAGTGAGGGACTTAGCTCATTCTGGAGCCAAAGATTTGTGAGACCACAAAACACATGTGATTGATGACATTGCCCTAGATCTGGGGAGTGTGGCTTTATTCAAATATATCCCTGGACTGCTGACAACACCCAAATCCAAACCTTTCCAAATGAAAGCTTGAAGATGCAATTTTCAGGTGAACTGAAGAAGAAAATCATATGTTTGCACCGAGGGAGGTAGCAAATTTATGAAAACAATACGGGTGAAATGACAGGTTTGTAGGATGATTTTGGTACATCTGCATGTGAACTTTCACTTAGCAGGAACTGTGAGGACAACGTGAGGAGAGAAAAATAAAAATAAAAATTCAGTTCTTACCCACAAAGCTGAACCTGTTATATGTAGTTAGAAATTTGGAATATGGGGTGTGTGTACGTGTGTGTGTGTGTGTGTGTACATTAAGAAGAAAAAAAATACTTAGTTTTTTGAGTTCAATTGTTCAAAATTGACACTAAAGAAAGTATTGCTAATCATGTGTGACTGCAGCTTTGAAAAAAGCATCTACAAAAATCTTACTTGATAAAAATAAACTTACATATTGACTATTAAAATACCCAAGGAATTTCATCAAAGAGATGAATTACTAGCAGCTTTTACAAAGGTGAGTTCACCTAAAACTATATTCTAAGGTTTCTCTATTCTACATTCTAATTCTATATTCTAGGCTGTCTCTTTGATTCCTTCTTCTAATACTTAAGCATGCAAAAACTCTAATACTTTAGTTTAGAATAAAAATAAAGCTACCCTATCTATAATTTCTGACAATGCTGTTTTTCTAGCCCACTGCTACCATCCCCTCCCTCTCTTAAAAATCATTCTACAGGGGCTCCTGGTCGGCTCAGTTGGTTAAGCAGCTGACTCTTGATTCAGCTCAGGTCATGATCTCAGGGTCAAATTCTGCCACTGGGCTCTGCCACTGAGCAGGGAGTCTGCTTCAGGATTCTCTCTCTCCCTTTTCCTCTGCCCCTCCCCCTGCGCTCACTTGCTCTCTCTCTCATAAATAAATCAATCTTAAAAAAAAAAACATTCTACAGACATGCCACATATGTTAAACATTTAAATGGTATTAGAGCATTTCTTACAATTGAATTTTTACAATTGTGGTTCCATTTTACAGCAAGAACTAACTCCAGTCTTTCCACGCAAACATTCGAACCAGCAAAACTAAATTACATGAGGGTATTTGGTCCTATAATCTTCTTACACAAGTTGTAGTTCAGTCAAGCTGATAATATGCAGTGTGGAAGAAGGAATAAGAAGACATACTCTGCAGTACCACTCTAAGGGTACTTTAATAGTAACTTAAAAACCAGTACCGAAAATCTAGCCTATCTGGCCTTGTGATTCCATTTCTATTTATTTATACAAAAATCCACATACTGTACAAAAATGGGTAAGGAGGTTCATAGGATATATTCTCAACACAGTGACCATTATCATCATTATTCTGTGAACTGTCCTGTGAAATACTACACAGTCATTAAGAAAAACAGGCTCAAGTGTCTGACGTAGAAAAATCTAAAAGAAGAAATTTAACTTTAGAAAAGCAAATTGTGTGGTAAAATATGTACATTTTAAAACAGTTGTGTAAAATAACTATATCATTATTTATCTGTGTGCAAGTTTAAATGCACAGAAAAAATACCAGGAAGAGTACACACCAAGGTTAACAGTGGTAGAGGCTACCCTTGGAAGTGAGCACATATTTGCATTTGTGTGGGCACGTGCAGGTGTGTGCCTGTGTATGTGCACAGGTAAAAAATTCTTTATATTTTTCCATTGTGTTTGTTTGCTCCAGTGAAAATATTTTCTTTTAATTTTTATGTAATTGAAAATAAAATGTTATAGTTTCAAATGAGATATACTTTATATGCCCAGGAAACTACTAGACAACTGTATATAATGAAGAACAACATATCAAACAAAATGTCAATAATTACTGTATGCTAACATTCAATAACAGGTTTTCAGAGAATAAAGAGATCCTTTACAGCAGAATAAAAACTTCCTAAGGTCAAAACTATGAAGAAACTATGAAGAAATTTAAAATGAAACAGAAACAATAAAAATCCTAATATTTAGCCTAGCACCCAGCACATAGTAGCTATTTCAGTAATAATCATTTGTTAAATGCCAATAACTGCCATGAGACCCTGGGTATGCTACATCTCAGCCACTGAGTTCGCATGCTTGTCAAATAGACTCATTTTCCTGGATTATTTTCAAGATCCCATTAAGGTATAAAAATCTTCATTTAATGGATTATGTCATTTCTATGCCAATACGTTACATCCTAATGTGTAAAACATTTTCTGGGACTTTTGATTTTCAAAACAATCCACCCCATGATCCACAGAAGTAGAAATAAAGTTGTTTGGGGGACGCCTGGGAGGGTCAGTTGGTTGATTGCTCTTGATTTCGGCTCAGGTCCTGATCTCGTGTCCTAGGACAGAGCCCCGAGTTGGGCTGTGTGCTCATCGGGAGTCGGCTTGAGGTTCTCTCTTTCTCCCTCTCCCTCTACTCCTCCCCAACATGCTCCCTCGTGCTCTCTCTCAAATAAATAAATAATAAAAATCTAAAGTTGTTTGGTTTCTTGTGATATTTAATTTAGGGACTATGACCATAATATGTATGCCTCCTGCTGGCAAGGTATTTAATGTCACTGACAAGGCACCCAAGGATATAGAACAAAATTTTAGCAGTGGTTATCTGTAGATGGCAGGATTGTGCATTTTATGTGTAGTTTTTACTTTCATTTATATACTTGTCTCTATTATTTTTTAAAAGGCTAAGTACATGTGTTTCTTTACTTGCAGTTATGACTTATTTCCATTTGGGAAAAAATCAGGTATAATTCATGAATTTAGCAATTACCTTGTGTAGCATTTTGCTTTCCTTTCATAGTTTCTCATATATAGTCCTAAACCCCACTACGTTTATTGCCATGTTCTTGATAAAATCTATCCTGTCTGTTTTCAAAGAAGTACTTTTATTCTGGGAAACATTCCTTTCTCTGAACTTTTAATGTAGACAAGTAGGTTTTAAAGTTCATCAAGGATGCTAGACATTGGGGAGGGTATGTGCTATGGTGAGCGCTGTGAATTGTGTAAGACTGTTGAATCAAAGACCTGTACCTCTGAAACAAATAATACATTATATGTTTAAAAAAAAGAAGAATAAGAAGAAGATAGCAGGAGGGGAAGAATGAAGGGGGAGAAATCGGAGGGGGAGACGAACCATGAGAGACTAAGTGGACTCTGAGAAACAAACTGAGGGTTCTAGAGGGGAGGGGGTTGGGGGGATGGGTTAGCCTGGTGTTGGGTATTAAAGAGGGCACGTCCTGCATGGAGCACTGGGTGTTATATGCAAAAATTGAATCATGGAACAATACATCAAAAACTAATGATGTAATGTATGGTGATTAACATAACAATAAAAAATAAATGAATAAAAAGTTCATCAAGGAAAATGCCGCCACATAAAACCATTGACACCATCGAGTAGAGCAAACATACAATGGAATTAAGTGCAGGAAAAAACCTTTAAGTGTCTGACCTAACATCTTTCACATCTTTCTTCCACAGTCTTTAGGAGAATAAAAACTTCCCTATAATCTTCTAATGCTATGTTTTAACTCAGGGGGGGTTTGGGGTCGGAATCATGAACCCCATTAATCAGGGACACCTAGGTGGCTCAGTCAGGTAAGCATCTGCCTTCAACTTAGGTCATGATCCCATGGTCTTGGGATGGAGCCCTAAATCAAGCTCAGTGCTCAGCAGGAAGTCTGCTTGTCCCTCTCCCTCTCCCTCTGCCCCTCTCCCCCATTTGTGCGCATGCATTCTCTCTCTCTCTCTCTCTAATAAATAATCTTTAAAAAACAACAACAATCAGAAACACCCCACCACCACCACCACCACTACCAACAGTGCTCATGGTCAGTGTCACTGAACACGTGCTGTCTCCTCCCGAAACCAAGTTCTCTAAGTAGTCGTGGTGCTAAGTGACATAAGCTGACAGAGAAAGACAAATATGGCACAATTGCCCTTAGGCAAGGTATCTAAAGTGGTCAAACTCATGGAAGCAGACAGCGGTGGCCGCCAGCAGCTGGGGGCCGGAGAATGGGGAATTACTGTTCACCGTGCATAAAGTTTCAGTTGTGCAAGATGTAAATGTTCTAGAGATCAGCTGTACAACATTGTGCTCGTAGTAACAATGCTGAGACTGGACACTCAAATGTTTGTTCAGAGAGATTTCGTGTGTTTTACCATAATAAGATAAAGAAATAATTTTTTTAAACAAAAAAAAAAAAGAACTTCCAAAACAATGACAGTTCAGAACACCTCTCTGAATAGTCTGTGTAGTGCCAACTCTACTCATCATTTGGAGACAAAAGAGAGATGGACACAAAAGCTCTGATGAGCCTTGATGGGACATAAATGAAAGCGTATTCTACAAGGAGGGCTTCTGAAGTGTATTGCAGCGATTTTGAAGAAACAATGCTTCCATTGTTCTCGAGCTCAGAAATAATCTTATTGAAGGTGAAGCTTCCGGATGTCCGACAGCTCTTCACAAAAATGAAACCTTTTTTGAGTACTTCTAAAGCAAGATAGTGTGATTTAGGCTGGGCTGCAAGAGTGACTATAATAGACCTCAAAGAGAAAGTATCTACTACAGTTTCCTTTCATCCAAGGTCTTTATGATCCCACATATGTTTTAAAGAATTTTTCTTGAGTCTTGCAAACAATTTCAGCAATGACTAAACTTCCACTTTGCCAAATAAGCTTGGACAGTGAAAACAATGCAGAAGATAACCAGGCTGTTAGCAATCTTCTGACCCCAAGCAGCATTTCAGCGTTGTTTAAATTGTCGGCTTCATCCTCTTGTTCTTTCATTTGTTACTATTATATTAGTTGATGGGGAAAATGTTATAGTTATTTTCTTTTCTTTTTTATTTTTAAAATGTTTTTCCTTTGCGAAATATAAAAAAAAAGTTTCCATGAAATATAGACACCCATGAAAATGAACTAAAACCATATACACCTCAACTGACTTCATGCTTACTTAGCCATGTTTTACTTAGATTAATAAATGTTTGAAAAGAAATCTGTGGCGGGGGGAGGGGATAAAGACACATTCTTGCCTTTGTGGAGTAAAATGGATTTGAGTCTAATAGGCTCAGAAAAATAGAAATGGCTCCATTTCCAGTTCCTTAAATAAACTTACTTCTAAAAATATTGATTATGAACTAATTTTCCATTAGGCAATTAAGTATCAAAGAAAAGGCCTCCAAGAAGTGAAATTACTTCTTCTGTTAAACCTCTTTCTCAAAGATGTTTGCATTTCACCAAATCACTTAAAATTTGTACGAGATATTGTTAAAAAAATTGATATTTAGCAGAGTCAATTCCATCATAAGGATCTTTAAGTCTTCGCATGTTCATTTTTATCATTACTAATTTCTTCATCCTTTTCAACAATATATTCATTTCCCATTGCTGCTATAACCAATTACCACAAAATTAGTAGCTGAAAACAACAGGTTTATTATCTTATGGTTCTGGAGGTTTTAAGTTTAAAAAGAACCACACTGGGTTAATATCAAGGTGTTCACAAGGCTGCATTCCTTTCTGGAGGATCTAGTGGAGAATCCATCTCCTCAACTTTTTCAAGCTTCTCAAGGAGGCCCGCATTCCAAGGCTCGTGGACCCCTTCCCCTGTCTTCAAAGCCAACAACACCGGGCTGAGTGCCCCTCCTGCGCCATCTCTTTGGTTTTCTCTTCAAGTTCCCTTTTCCACTTTAAAAGATCCTTGTGATTATAATCCAAGATAATCTACTTTAAGATTACTTGATTAGCAACCTAATTCTATCTACAATCTTTATTCCTCTTTGTTATATAATATAACATGGAAATTACTAAAAGATACAGAAAATTATTTGTAGATCAAAATTGCCTTTCTATCAGCTGTTAATCCTAAACGCTGAGAGTAAAGTTCATCTAAAATCCCCAAAATGGTTAAAATGGCAAATTCAGTAATAATCAGAAGACTTCCTAATTTGTATATAACTTCAGAAGCTCTGCCCACCAAGTCCCTCTAACAAGAGTAGACACTGGCAATAAATAGAAAGGTGTCCTGCTCACTGCAAGATCAACATTTGGGGTATGCAAATTTGCATGTACAGTCGTTACCAGGCCAGAGTGCATTCTCCTATATATTAAAATTGTAAGAACCTGGAATGCCCTTGCCAACTGGGGATGTCAATATGGAAATGAACAGGAACCAAGCAGTCTAGTGCCAAGTGGTGTGAAGAGATGATGAGAATCACCATCAGTCGCAAGAGAGAAAGGAAACCGAGAGAAAAGACATAGTTAATAGGGACTAGTTAAACCCAGGACATCCACAAGGATAGGACTCTACACTACAGACCTCATACACTCCATGAAGAAGCAGGGTTCCGAGGTGGAAGCCTGGCATTACCTTTCCTAGTATGTCACTTTTTGTTCCACTCTGAATGGAATTCTGGAAATGCCATTTTCTGTCTTATTCCCCTCTTCCCTCCATTACAACTCCTCTTTCCTAAACATCTGCCATACCACCAGTGCAGAGCTTTCAAGCCCTGCTCCCAGTGCTATCTATGGGTAAGACTGACCTGGGAAACCTTAAAACATATCAGTGTCCTGACCCCACTCGAGACCAAGTGAAGTCAGGATCTCTGGTCATGGGGCTAGGCATCACATCACTGTTTATTCTTCAAAGCTGCTCAGATGTTTCTAGTACACAGTCAGGGTTGACATTAGACCCCAGGGGGGCAGATGCTCCTCATGGAAAGGGTGGCAGGTTTTTCAGAATCGTCAAGAGAAGCATCAAGAAGGAAGATCAGGTGCAACTGCCAACCACATCTCAGAGTACAAACTGAAATTTCTGCTTCTTTTTTTATATTTTCACAAAGAGTAGAACTGAAGAGAGGGGAGGGAAGTCAAGACACCTGTTTCTACAACACTTTCCCTAGTTGAATATGAATTGTTGCCAACAGGGAAGGATAGCTCTCTCCTTACTTGGTTGCTAGGGGAAACGCGAGGCTACTCTACATCCTCTACCAAAGGAGACATTTGCTATCTCAGATGACACTAAGACCCCAGAAAATTTGATGGCTCTCTTAAGCCTTCTCGGCCTAGACACCCCACTTAGTGCTACACTTGCTTCTTGCAGTGATGGCATCCCCACCTCATGCCCCCTAACTCACAGCAAGGCACAAGGTCTTCTCTATAATGATCCCACACCCCGCCAGATATTCTCTCAATCTCTAGTGGCCGGCAAGAAGTGAGAACAGACAAAAAGAACACCACTGATCTCACTTTCATTTCAATCTCTGATTTCTGGATTTGGAATCTGATCAAGAGATGGGAATGGAGAGAGACTTTCCCATCATAATATGTGATCTTCCCAGAGCAAACAACCATATCAAAAATTTATTCCCAGCCCTAGCTTTCAATTCACAAATCTTTTTGTCTATGAAAGTACAGGAGCCCAATCGGTGCATTTCAAGAAAAGAGCTGAGAGAAAAGAAGGGGGGAGCTGACTGTAAAAGAAACAGTCCTGACTCCATGGTGATACAGCATGGGCTACCGGGTCTGTCTCGTGGAGAGACCAAAGAATGAAAAGACAGCGTGGGTATGAAGAAATATGTAGCAAGCATGAGGAGTTCCTGAGCAGGTCAGAGATTGTTGTGGATGTGCTGTATCTCTTTATGGGCTCTGTGTGGCGTGGGTAGGTCTGGGGGCTTCCACCCCTCCCCCACACATGATGCTTTGGAACAACCTTTGCCCAACGTGGCTGTCAGGCATCCCAGTGTTGAGGCAACCCCTACAGGGTTGAGGCTATTCTGTGGCCATGCCCTATTGATTCCTCCATTCTTGAGTCCAAAACCCTCAACTCCAAACCTAAGGAAATTCCTACTCCCTAACTTGAGGGTTCATCGGGAGGAGAGAGAGCCTTTCAGTTAAGAACAATTCTCGGGTGACTGCAGCTCTCCATTATGGGGCTCATCCCTTCCCTTATGTCCAAACCCAATAGGACAGTCATAGGCCGGTACCTGCCCCTGACCCTTCCTGGCAGACAGGGCAGCTACTAACTGAGGGGAATATGAGCAGTTCATAGGCAATAAAACTGAAAAAAATTTAAAAGGGCAATATAAACACAACAAGAAACACAAAAACTGAAGAATACATAAAATCTGAATTATTGAAACATATGGGTCAAAATTTTAAAATAAATGCAATAAATATCCTCAAAGACAAAACAGAGAATAGTAATAACATGAAAGACAAACAAGAATACAAAGTCCCAAGTAGAGGCTAAATGGAATTAAACTCTTATAAAACCCTTGTATAATTTCCATTACTTTGGAAGTAATTTAATTTAAGTACTAATTTAAACTTTAACAAATCAAGGATAAATATTGCAATCAGCTGAATAAGTACTAAAAATGAGAAAGGAAGAACAAAAATATTTGATTAATCCAAAGATACAAGCAAGGGGAGAAAAACAAAGAGAAAGGAAAAATAGCGAAAAAGAAAAATCATAGACTTCATAAATAAGTACCCAACAACTGTAATTAAATTAAATGTTAATAAACATTCTACATAAAGCAAAGATTTTCAAGTTGGATAGAAATAATAAAACCCTACTGTATGCTGTTTACAAGGCATGTGTTTTAAAAGACAAAAACTGTCTTAAATAAAGGGATGGGGAAAGATATACCTAAAGATCGTAACTAAAATAAAGCTGGTCTAACTATATTAATATCAGACTTTTAAGCAAGAAATATTACCTTATAATAAAAAGATGTCTCTTAAGGATAGAATGATCATAAGGATAGTTTTATGTTCACTAGTCATAGTAAATTTATTTTTAAGACACTGCTAATTTCTAATATTCTCTTTAGAACTTCATAGGTACACAGAGCCATATGAGAAATTGGGTCATTGAACAGGGTTTTGCTTTATTTTATTTTTTGTTTTGTTTTTGTCAATTGGTCAAGCTTCACAATGACATAAACAGGGAAGCATGCAGCAGCCTTCTCTGGAATAGTATTAAAGCACCAGGATATAAAAGCTAACATTAAGCTCCTTTGGAATGTGTAGCAAGGCAATGAATGTTACATGTACTGTCTCTTATCCTGGGGGAAAACACTGCTGTTCAAACCTGGAATCTGAAAGTGAGTTGAGCTTCACACTCTGTTCCTGACTAATTATTGCCTCATTATTAATCCATGGATCCTTAAGGAGCTACAGGCATACCTTTCTTGTTTTCCTTAGAAATATGCAGGTGTTAAAGCCATGCATCAGGCCATAACAGTGCTGAATGTCAGCAAAACAATACAATGTGACAGTTATAATAATAAATAAACATGAATATTTTCTGAGTTATCAATATGCTGCTGAATTATCAAACTAGTATGAACCTGATTGCTTTTATTAATACTCTTGGGAGGAAAAAAAGGACTATTGCTCTGACTGGAAGGATTATTTCAAAGGATTTTATAGTATAAAGAAAGATGGGAAAAAATGGATTAAAAATTTCAAAATCTTTCTTTTGAAAAGTATGCAATGAAACCAGTCATTCTTAAATTTGTACATTCACCAGAATCCCCCCAGAAGGCTTGTGAAAACAGATTTCTGGGCCCCACCCAGGAGTTTTTCATTCAGTAGGTCTGGAATGGGGCTTGATAATTTGCATTTCTAACAAATTTCCAGGTGATGCTGATGTTGCTGGTCCCAAGACCAAACTCTGAAAGAACCACCACTTTAAACAAACGAATAGACCCACCTGGGAATTATCTAATCTCCAGTATCTCAGTGATTTTTTTTCTACTCTGAAACACTGAATTAGTTTAATGTGAATGAGATTTCTTCCACATGAAAAGCTAACAAACAATCGGCTATTTTCCAAAAAGACTGTTGGTACGGATCCAGTATCCGGAAACCCTCCCGGTCTCTGTATCTCACACCTGTGCAGGGACCTGCAATGTTGAAATACAACAGTGCTCCACAATTCTCCTTCAAAGACTCTAGAGAGTCCCCCAAGGCGAATTTTACTATGGTGTTTGGCCTTTCAAATTTGTTCGCATCATTGCATCTTATGCTGCTCCCTATTCTCATGAACACGGAGCCTCACTAAAGTAGGAAAACACTGCAATGGAAAATGCCCAGAGAAACCAAGGATATCCACAAGACAGGAATACCTGTGTTCACCCTTTTTATCTGATGTTTAGTGTGTCTAACTTACAACAGGGAATGGATGTAAACAAAAACCTTAAGAGCAACAATAAGTTGGGAAGAACATCAAGTGAGACATAAGACGCGGTATCTTGAGATAGGCTGGCATTCAGCACAGAAGAACAGAAAGAGAGGAGTCCCTCTACAGAGGCACCTGACAGGACATGTGCAGTACAAAACGTGCACATGACAAGAACAGGAAGAGGCTGGGACAATTAACAACACTGCTTCCAGATCACTAGGGGGACCTAATTATAACAATACTGACCAGGACACATTAAATAAGTTCTATAGATCTGCTGCTGTACAATATTGTACCTAGAGTCAACGATAATGTACACTAAAAAATTTGTTAAGAGGTAGATCTCATGTTAAGTGATCTTCCCAAAAGTAAAATTAAATATATATGTATGTACATATATATAAAAATGAGACATCAGCATGAAACATCACTATTTTGTAGATGGGATCTTGGCATGGCAGATGTGGCTGTTTCACTCACACATATTTTATGTTTTACGGGTTTGAAAAGGTGGAGAAGTCAAAAGGAGTCATCAAAAGTGGGGCAATCACAGGGTACCATGTGAATCAGATAGCTTTGGGGAGAATCTATGGGAAGGATGTGCATGGCTGAACATTTGTAATATGGGAGAGACCCTATGCACGTGCACACACTTGTGACTACCTTATTTAAATTCAAGTTATCCTGCTTTTCAGAACCTGTGAAATGACTCAGATCCTTAGATACTACTACCTCGGTTTCCCCAATTTCACACTGGTGTTTTTACAGGTACTTGACCAGATAATCACATATGATAAAACTGTTTAAAATGCATTTTGCATGGTTTTCTTGAAAAAAACTAAAGCACAAATTTGTGTGTATCTCCAACATTTGAGTGAGAAATGAGAAAATATTCCCAAAACAGACAGGAATATCAAATATTACAATCACTTTGCTTGTCATTTTAAGTTATTTACATAAAGAAGTTGAAAAGTACCACTTGCCAAAGAATGGCAGATCATTTTTCCCCTCAGTATTGCTAAAAAAGTTTTAGAAAATTTGGGATTTCGACAATATTAAAACCATCAGAACTAAGAAAATTCTTAGTTTGGTTAAATTAATAGAGCAACCATCAGTAGTATGCTTTAGAAATTATATTACATGCATCTTATACACAGGTAAAATTCACAAGGACAAGTGTTTGAAATCAATTTACAAAAATGATAATTTAACACAAAACTGAAACTACTTTTTTTGTGATTGTATCTAAACAATGTCTAAAAATTTTATATCAGCTCCAAACGATACCCAGACTTGATCTGATTATGTCACCCTGACTTCAAGTCCTCGGTCAGAGAAAATACAACTCTTCACTTACCATCTCTGTGTCTATCTCAAGGTACTCCTGTTCCCCTCTTAACTACGCAAATCGTCAAAGGTAACCAGGAGGACACAGAACACTCTAATCACCCAGCTGTAATATATATTAGCATGTGGCCAACTTCAATTTATCTATTGACCCACATATTTTAGCCAGAATATTTTTTCAATTTAATATTTTTATTGAATATATACCATGAGTCAAACACTTTTTCTCATGATTAGCCAGAATATCTTAAACCAAATACCATAGCACAGTATTTCAACTATAAATACTTAGTATGCTTCTCTAAGACTATTTTTAAATAATCACCATACTTTAAAAGTCAGTAATTCCTTAATACCAGGAAAATTTTTTATTTAGTTGATTTGAATCAAAATCCTTCAATGTCCACATATTGCATTGTTTTATCTTTTAAGCTTTATTTATTCCACCGATGTGCACTATCATGTGTTCCACATTCTGCATTTGACTGATGATTTCCTCATGGTGTATGTATTAACTCTCCTCTGTCTGCTGTATTTCCTATAAACTGACACGTACATCGTGGAGGGCTTGAGATAGTCAGGATCAAGTTTCTTGACAACATACTTCATATATGGTGCTTTGTGCTTCCTATTGTTTCATATCACCAAGACCTCATGATATCTGGTTGCCCCGTATTTAATGATATTAAGATTTATCAGTGGATCAGATGATGTTAGTCTGACCTCATTTTAAAATTTCCAATCAAGTTCTTCCCTAATGATTTTAGGATTCATTGTGATTGTTGTCTGGACCCATTATTTCATCCAGAGTTGCAAAATGTGATTTTAAAATTCTATCATTCTTTCATCTATACACTCATTTGCTGAATTCTTTTTTTTTTTTAAAGATTTATTTATTTGTCAGAGAGAGAAAGAGCACAAGCAGGGGGAGCTGCAGACAGAGGAAGAAGCAGGCTCCCCGCTGAGCAGGGAGCCCGACTCAGGACTTGATCCCAGGACTCTGGGATCATGACCTGAGCCGAAGGCAGATGCTTAACTAACTGAGCCACCCAGGCATCCCTGCTGAATTCTTATAAGGAAGAACTATCCTTCTCCCAACTTGTTATGTTCCAGTTTAAGATCTTTTTCATTCTTCTAATTTGAAGAATATTTTCCTATCTATGGAAGTCAAAAATATTGTCCTATTTTTGGATGTGTAGCCATGATCTACTTGAACGCCTGGGGAACGTTAAATAATGCCAATAATGAGCCAGATCATCCCAATGCATAAATTATCCTCAGGCTTACATCCCTTACTTTAGAAGCTTCATTAATTGCTTTAGCAGCATTAACTTTTAAAGGCCATTGGGGTCCCATTAAGTTAAAGTTATCTTATATCTCCATCCCAGATGCCTCTCCCTATTGAGTAGTTTGTGTGCTAAGAGAACTGGGGGTGACAGAAGACAGAAAGCATCACTTTTAGTTCCAAGTTAACTCAAAAAAGAGTAAGTTTTGCAAGAATAACCATAAAATCCATTTATTTAAAGCTTCATACAATTTGACTGAAGTACTCTTCTTAATAGTCTAGCTACACTCTTAAAAAATGTGGCCATTTTTTGCAGCTTAATGAAGCACAGTGCTCATGAGGCCCAAGTTTGCTCCCACTGGATGGGCTAGTTAATATCTTGGGGAAAACAGGAAACAACTCTAGAACTTCTGCATCTTGACTCTGGTGGCTGTCTCAAAAAATACATGTCATTAAACTTGGAACGGTAGAGAAAGACAGTGCATATTCCAGTAAAATAACTGCTTGAAAGAGATCTGACTTTTGGAGGAAAGAAATGCACACATTTAAACAACAACAGCAAAGATCTGAAGGTACAACAGTAACTAGAATACATTCAGGGTAAAAGAATATGCCTTTAGCTCCCATGAAGCTATCCCTCTGGTGGATTCGTGATAATTGTTCCAAATATTTCTATATACATCTCCCCTCTCCAAAAAATACACTCCTTTCAAACTCACAAAATTACCTTAACATCACATCACCTCAAAATAAAATTCTTTCTCTCTTTTTTCACTCATTAATCAGGCTTCTCAAAAGACTAATTAGGCTTCTGCTTAAAAGAGAGACAGAAACAGAGACACAAAGGAGAAGGAGAGAAAGGCAGGGAGAAAGAGCAAGCATGTGAGAGGGATAGAATCAGTACAAGACAGAGTCAGAGAGAAAGAGGAATTCCTTTAAGAATTTTTTTCACCAAAAGGCAATGAGGAATGGTGACCAAATAGAATGGGAATGCTGAAGTGCCTGCAGAGCTTCAGGAAGATTAATAGTTGACTTTGCAGACCCCTGGCAGGTTGTACAGAGGGAAGCTCCAGATATGCCAGGGGTGGGCTCCTCCAAAAATTAGGGACTTATTTGAAAACTTGTCCACAGAGCGACTGGACCCTAAGATTTTCTCCCTAAACCAGGAAAGTATAGTGCTCACTTCCTATTACCCTGCAACAGACCTATTTTGGGGAGAAATTAAACCCAAGAGGTGCCATAGCATGTTATGGAGTTCATTCTGGAGTGAAAATATATTGGTTCTTTGCTGTCTTTCTGAGCACCACAGAGTACACATCCCTAGTCCTAAGCAAAAGTCAATGATACTCCTTGGCAGTGAGATAAATGGAAAGGGGGTTATATCATACCTGTTTAATGATCAACTGGCTAGTTGGCTGCCTCCATATTTTTCTTGTAGGACTTCATTTGTTTTGGTCCTTTGGAAGTAAAACTTAGAACTCTTTCTGCCTACCACACTATAATTAGATAAAGAATCCAAAAACCACATTTTCCATGCATTGACCTATTTTATGTTCTCCATTGTCACTTTGGTCCCCCTATTTCAGGAAGCTTTTTTCTTTTTTTTATTAATAAGTTTTTATTTAAATTCCAGTTAGTTAAGATACAGTGTAATATTAGTTTCAGGTTTAGAATTTAGTGATCCAATGCTTCCATATATCACCCAGTGCTCATCACAAGTGTTCCTTAATCCCCATCACCTATTTCATCCATCCCCCACCCACCTGCCCTCTGGTAACCCTCAGTTTGTTCTCTATAGTTAAGGGTCTGTTTCTTGGCTTGCCTCTCTCTTTTTACCCCCCAATGTTTGTTCTATTTCTTAAATTCCAAATATGAGTGAAATCATATGGTATTTGTCTTTCTCTAACTGACTTGTTTCACTTAGCATAATATTCTCTAGCTCCATCCATGTTGTTGCAAATGGCAAGGTTTCATTCTTTAATGGCTGAGAAATATTGCATTGTATATATACCACACCTTCTTTATCCGTTCATCAGCCAATTGACATTTGGGCTCTTTCCATAATTCGGATATTGTTGGTAATACTGCTATAAACATCAGGAGCATGTATCCCTTCGAATTAGTATTTTTTTTTTTTTTTGTATCCTTTAGGTAAATACGTAGTAGTACAATTGCTGGGTCATAGGGTAGTTCTACTTTTAACTTTTTCAGGAAAATCCACACTGTTTTAAGGGAGCTTTTTCTTTTCCATAGTGGCATAAAGTTTTCAACAGTTTTATTGTGTGACACAAATAAATTTTAAAATCTAAATAGTAATAAATAATTATTAAACAACTATCCATGTGTCAAGATTTCCCCTGAGAAAGAATGCTCCTTAGCCCAGTGAGTAGGAATTTCAAAGAGGACACTCAGGGAGACAGGGTTTGTCCTCGTGTGTTCACCAGCTTTATAGTTCAAGAATTACAGAAGCCAAAGTATTCCCCATTAGTATGCATTTAGGACATCTGTCTTCAGTTTACGTTACTCAAGTGCATGTTAAAGAGAGTGAGAGCAGGTTTTACAGAGGTATACAGGACTCTGAAGAAAGAGGCAAATCAAGATTTTAAATCAATATTTGCAAAATGTCACTGTAAGTAGATAATCCTGGGAATTTCAGCTCAAATATGAATTCAGAGAAGAAGACATCTGCCAGTGGATTATCTGCAAAGATCAATAGCTGGTTCTCATTATGGATTTGAGCAAGTCACAAGGGAAAAGTTGGCTACGGCAGCAGGACACAGCTATTGCTATGATCTGAATGTTTATGTCCCTCCAAAATGCATATTTTGAAATCCTAATGCCCAATGTAATAGTATTAGGACGTGGGGCTCTTGGGAGATGCTTAGGTCATGAGTGCAGAACCCTTATGAATGGAATTAGTGCCCTTATAAAAGAAACCCCACAAAGCTCCCTAGCCCTTTTTGCCATGTTAGGATACAAAAGTCTACCATTCAAAAGACAGCCCTCACTTGACTGTGCTAGCACTCCGATCTCAGACTTCCAGACTCCAAAACTGTGAGAAACAACTCTCTGTTATTTCTAAGCCACCCAGACTGAGGTATTTTGTTATAGCAGCTTGAATAGACTAAGACAGCCCTTACAAACTTTAGCATCACCATCTACCCAAAACCCATGTCTCATCTTCAGGAAGATAAAACAATATTAGAAACAACATATTATCTCTGACAAACAAATACATTCAAATGCTTCCATTAACTTAGATCCTTCTGATGAGTTAGATATTTGTTATTTTGACTCAACTCCAAAACTGGAGTTGACAGTGCACAATACAATGTTAATTAAAATAATTATTACTAGAACATGGGCAAGCAATCTTCCACACAGGCTCTCTTTAAGTATGAGTTGTTTTGTTTATGTTTATCTGGTTATACTTTTTTTTTAGGAAAGAGGGAAAAACATTTGTTTCTTATCAAAATTGAAGTTTTAAAGAGAAATGGGTAACTATTATTTTAGAGATTGGTTCTAGCTGAACATAGACAACTTCCAGAAACCATCCCCTTGCATATTTCTCTCTCCAGTCCTCCCTCTTCCTCTTACCCACCCAACTTGATCCATGCCATAGGACGTGGCCCCAACTTTCAATACAAAGAGTCTCACTATAGTTGCAGTGGCTAATCCCAAACTTGGCTGTTCTGTGATGATTCTGAAACCACCCCTGACCCTGTAGAATGTGCATCTGTGTGGAAGCATCTTCCATTGTGCTATCTTTACCCACTGAAAAACCTAAACATCTATCTTTGAATAACTCTAGGTTATTGTCACCTTGTCTTATCTTCTCAGACTGAACAATTCCCCCTCCATCTATATGGTTACCTTGAATGTATTCATAGAGTGACAGTGTGTTTCCCCTGAGCTTCTTTCTTTGTACCTAATGACTGCCTTGCTGGAGGGAGGCAGATGGAAAGGAATCATGCACTCTTCACCTTTTAAAAAGTAAAGCAACTCAGATTTAAGATGTCACACTGTTTTATTGGAAAGTATAAAAAGAACTGTTTTACGGTGTCATTACAATGACACGGTGCAAGGGCTGGCTCTAAAAAATACCACTACCTTGGGAGACCAAATAGTTTAAAGCAGAAACTACCAAACGATCTCATCCTAAACTGTTTATCCATCAACTGAGAAAAGAATTGTTTTTTCTAATGGAATGTTTTGTCTTGTTATGGATTTACTGACTATTGAAATCATCACTGTGAAAATTAACACTGAGGGGAAAAATCATGTGTCATTTGATGACCTAGTTAGGGACACATGTTCTAGATTGAACAAAATTTAATCCCAACAGTCAGAGACAAAAACATTATTGGAAGATTTTATCTCTGCCTTCAGGGTTTAGCTGCCCCAAAATGCATAAAATTAATAAAATGTTTTACATATCTCTGTTTTACTTAATAATTACTCTCTTGAACTGACCAATCAAAAATCCAAACAGACAAAACCTCTTAATTCCCAATACTGTTTACCTTAAAAAAAAAAAAAAGGCATTTTTTGCTTTTTGGGTTTTTGAGGTTTTTTTTTTAACGCTGTCTTAATTCATATATACAACTAGATTCTTAGAAACATCTTTTACACATGTGTCTTTACAAGTGTATTTCATGCATCACAGTATAGTGAACATATTTTCTCACTGAACTAACACTGTCTTTATTCATAAATATATATAATACCCTGAGAAACATTATATATATATGTCTTTATATCATTTATTCCATGCACCAGAGTGTGAACACATTCTTTCACTGAAATAATGCAGTCTTTATTCACATATATAACTATCATTCCAAAACCAAAATAGAAAAGTGGGGCTATATCAAACTAAAAAGCTTCTGTATGACAAAGGAAACAATCAATAGAATGAAAAGGAAACTGAGAGAATGGGAAAACGTATTTGCAAACACTATATCTGATAAGGGGTTAATTTCCAAAATATATAAGGAAGTCCTACAACAAAAAAGCAAAAACAGGGGGAAAAAGCCAAATTTTAAAAATGGGCAAAGGACTTGAAGAGACATTTCTCCAAAGAAGACACACAAATGACCAACAAGAATATGAAGATGCTTAACATCATTAATCATCAAGGAAAAGCACATAAAAACCACAATGTCACCTCACCATCTGTTAGGATGGCTATTATCAAAATAATAATAATAATTGTTGGCAAGGATATGGAGAAATTGGAAGACCTGTACTGTACACTGTTGGTAGGAATATAAAATTATGCAGCCGTAAGGAAAGCAGTACGAAAGATCCTCAAAAAATTAAAAATAGAACTACTGATCTGGCAATCTTCTGAAAGAACTTAAATCAGGTTCTTGAAGAAGTATCTTCATTCCTATGTTCATAGCAGCACTATTTACAATAGACAAGAATTGGAAACAACCTAAATATCCATCACTGGATGAATGGATAAAGAAAAGGTGGTAGATACATACAATGGTATACTATTCAGCCTTAAAAAGAAAGAAGTCCTGCCATACACATCAATATGGATGAACCTGGAAGACACTATGATAAGAGAAATAAGCCAGTCACAGAAGGACAAACACTGCATGGTTCCACTTATATGAAGTATTTTAAATAGTCAAACTCATAAAAGTACAGAATAGAACCGTGATTGCCAGAACTAGGCAGAATGGGAAACAGGGAGTTGCTATTCAATGGGTATTAGCTTTCAATTATGCAAGATTAATAAGTTCTAGAGATCTGTTGTACAACATTGTATCTACACCTAACAATACTGTATTATACACCTAAAAATGTGTTAAGAGGGTAGATCTCATGTTAAGTGTTTTTACCACAATAAAGAAAAATTTAACTAAAATTTAAGTTAAAAAAAGATGTTTCTAAGAATGTTAGTTATAGGTGGGCAAGACGGCGGCAGAGCAGGGGATCTTGTTTAATCTGGTCCCTCGAATTTAGCTGGATATCTATCAAACCATTCCGAACACATACGAATTCAGTCTGAGATGTAAGAAGATTTATCTGGATTTCCACAAGCACAAAAACGACTATTTTTTGCAAGGTAGGAGGTGTGGAACCTTGACTCTTCAGGGGAAATATCCAAAGATAAGCAGAGGGGGTAGGGAACCTCCAAGCCGGCCATCGGAAAGTGATATAACACCAGAGCAAATAAATTGGGACCCTTGGAAATCTGTTCTAGTGAGAGGCACCCCCTTTTCAAAAAGACAATGGGGGCAAATAGGGCAGAATTCTAGGTGGATCATTGTGGTCTCAGGATTCCAGGAGACTCAGAAAGAATGGGGGAGCCTGAACTGATAGAGTGCCCAAGCAGGGAGACTGGTTATGGTCAGCGAGCCCAGAGGGGACTTTCAGTTCCAGTCACCATAAACCGTGAGCCCAGCTGGTAGGGAAACTACCCTCTGCGTTATCACTCTGAAAAGGACTAGAAGGTGTGGGCTGTCTAAATATCCCAGGGGAGATATAAAACAGCTTGCGCCCACAACAGGGACAGCTCTCAGGGCAGTGTGGCCCACGAAGGGACTCTGGGGTAGCACCCACCATGACCTGGGAGCTGCAGAAGAGGATGCCCACACGAGCCCACCTCCACTAACAGCTGCAGGGTCACAAGGCCAGAGAAGCTTGTGGGTCCCGTAACTCCCCCAGGGAGAAGTGCAGCCAGCAGAAGCCTCAGGATTCTGGATTCCATGGTTTGGCACACAAAGAGGCCGTGCCCATGACTGAACAACTCTTAGGGCGTTGTGACCCTCAAAGGAACACGGGGGCGGCACCCAGCATGACCTGGGAGCTGTGGAAAATGGTGCACGCGCAAGCCCACGGCCACTAGCAATTGCAAAGTCACAAAGAGCAGAGACGCTCGTGGGTCCCCGTGACTCCCCCAGGAGAGGTGCGGCGGGCACGAACTGCACAAGTCTGTGGAATTTGGTACATGCAGAGGTGGAGACAGATTCACCTAGAGGATTTGTTGAGGTGAGGGACTGCGACACTGCAGCTCTGGGCCAAAGACTCCCACACAGCCATATTTGCTCTAACCCTCTAAAGAGAAGCGGAAAGACACCAGGGAACAAAAAGCCACTCAGTGAACCAGCTCACATTAAGCCCATCCCCCTTGTCTGACAAGGGGTGTGGCAATTCCACCCAAAGACACCTGAGAAGCCCAGCAGCAGGACCCTCCCCCAAAAGACAGACTGGAAGCTTATTTCCCACAGGACTGTAAAACTCCAGCCCCAGGGGAAGATGAGAGAGAGAGCTCCAGGTGTGCCCTCAGACTAGCTTATACTTCAGGCTAAAATTTTATACTTCTTTTTTAGTTTCTTTTCTTATTCTTTTTTTTCTTTTCTTTTTTTTTAACCCTGTTCCCATTTCACAAAGATTCTTATTTCCTAACCTATGTTTTTAAGTTGCTTAACTTTTATTTTTTTCACATATGTTTTATAGATTTATGACCCATACTAGCCCATTTTTCACTCTATTCAATTTCACCTTGATATACATATAAGTTCTGATTTCTTTATAATTCTGAGATATAGTGTCTTCTAACAACACAGACCAAAAATCAACCAGGAACAGGCAGATCACACTGCTTTGTCCACCCCGAGAGATTATAATCTCTCTCCCCACTCCCCCTTTTTTTGAATTTTCTTTTTTCTTTCTTTTTTACTGTTTTGGATCTTCTTGGCTTTGGTGGCGTATCTGTGGTAGCTTTCAACCACTTCAGATTTTTTCTAAGGTGCATTTTCCTTGGGTCGTGGTTGATATTTTGGACTCTGTCCATTCCCTCAACCATCCCTCAACAGAATGACTAGTAGGAGGAACTCCCAACAAAGAAAAGAACCAGAGACAATGTCCTCTGCCACAGAACTAATGGATGTGGATGGACATAAGCAAGATGTCAGAGATAGACTTCAGGACAACAATCATGAATCAATAGCTATGTTTGAAAAAAGCACTAGTGACAGTATAGAATCTCTAAGGACAGAAATGAGATCTAATCAGGCCAAACTTAAAAATGCTATGAATGAGATGCAGTCTAAACTGGATATTCTAACAGCCAGGGTAAATGAGGCAGAAAAACGAATAAATGATCTAGAAGATAAGCTGATAGATAGGAACGAAGCTGAGGAAAATAGGGATAGGCAGCTAGTAGCCCATGAAAATAGACTTAGAGAGATAATTGATGCCATGAAATATTCCAATGTCAGATTATTGGGATCCCCGAGAGGGTGGGGAGAAAGAGAGGACTAGAAGGTATATTTGAGCAAATCATAGCTGAGAACCTCCCTAATCTGCGGAAGGAAACAAGCATTCAGGTCGAAGAGCTAGAGAGGACCCCTCCCAAAATCAATAAAAACAGATCAACCCCCCGACATATAATAGTGAACCCTGCAAATCTTAGAGCCAAGGAAGCTATCCTGACAGCAGCTGGGGGAAGAGATTTCTTACGTATGGAGGGAGGAACATCAGAATAACGTCAGACCTATCCACAGAGACAAGCCAGAAAGGGCTAGCAAGATATATTCAAGGTACTAAATGAGAAGAATATGCAGCCAAGAATACTTTATTCAGCAAGGCCGTCATTCAGAATGGACAGAGAAATGAAGAGCTTCCAGGACTGGCAGAAACTGAAAGAATAAATGACAACCAAGCCAGCTCTGCAAGACACTTTAAGGGGGATTCTATAAAAGAAGAAAGACCCCAAGAGTAATATAGACCAGAAATTAACAGAGACAATCTATAGAAACAGGGACATTACAGGCAATTCGCTGGCACTAAATTCATATTTTTCAATACTTACTCTCAATGTGAACAGGCTGAATGCTCACACCTAGAGACACAGGGTTTCAGATTGGATAAAAAAGCAGGACCCATCCATATACTGTCTACAAGAGAGTCATTTTGAACCTAAAGACACCTCCAGATTGAAAGTGAGGGGATGGAGAACTGTTGACCATGCCAACAGACCTCAAAAGAAAGCTGGGGTAGCATCTCGTATCAAACAGATTTTTGTTTTTACCTTTAAATTTTTTTATGGTTATGTTAATCACCATACATTACATCATTCGTTTTTTTAATTTTTTATTGTTATATTAATCACCATACATCATTAGTTTTTGATGTAGTGTTCCATGATTCATTGTTTGTGCATAACACCCAGTGCTCAACGCAGAACGTGCCCTCTTTAATGCCCATCACCAGGCTAACCCATCCCACCAACCCCCTCCCCTCTGGAAACCTGTTTGTTTTTCAGAGCCCATCATCTCTCATAGTTCATCTCCCCCTCCGACTTACTCCCCTTCATTTTTCCCCTCCTGCTATATTCTTCTTCTTTTTTTTCTTAACATATATTGCATTATTTGTTTCAGAAGTACTGATCTGTGATTCAAAAGTCTTGCACAAGTCAAAGCGCTCACCATAGCACATACCCTCCCCAATCTCTGTCTCCCAGCCACCCTGTCCCTCCCAACCCCCATCACTCCAGCAACCCTCAGTTTGTTTCCCGAGGTTAAAAATTCCTCATATCAGCAAGGTCATGTGATACATATCTTTCTCTGATTGACTTATTTCACTCAGCATAACACCCTCCAGTTCTATCCACGTCGTTGCAAATGGCAAGATCTCATTCCTTTTGATGGCTCCATAATATTCCATTGTGTATATTTACCACTTCTTCTTTATCCATTCATCTGTTGACGGACATCTTAGCTCTTTCCACAGTTTGGCTATTGTGGACATTGCTGCTATAAACATTGGGGTGCACGTACCCCTTCAGATCCCTACATTTGTATCTTTGGGGTAAATACCCAGTAGTACAATAGCTGGATCGTATGGTAGCTCTATTTTCAACTGTGTGAGGAACCTCCATACTGTTTGCCAGAGTAGTTGCACCAGCTTGCATTCCCACCAACAGTGTAGGAGGGTTCCCCTTTCTCCACATCCCCGCCAACATCTGTCGTTCCCTGACTTGTTAATTCTAGCCATTCTGACTGGTGTGAGGTGGTATCTCACTGAGGTTTTGATTTGGATTTCCCTGATGCTGAGCGATGTTGAGCACTTTTTCATGTGTCTGTTGGCCATTTGGATGTCTTCTTTGCAGAAATGTCTGTTCATGTCTTCTGCCCATTTCTTGATTGGGTTATTTGTTCTTTGGGTGTTGAGTTTGATAAGTTCTTTACAGATTTTGGATACTAGCCCTTTATCTGATATGTCGTTTGCAAATATTTTCTCCCACTCTGTCGGTTGTCTTTTGGTTTTGTGGACTGTTTCTTTTGCTGTGCAAAAGCTTTTTATCTTGATGAAATCCCAGTAGTTCATTTTTGCCCTTGCTTCCCTTGCCTCTGGCGATGTGTCTAGGAAGAAGTTTCTGCGGCTCAGGTCGAAGAGCTTGCTACCTGTGTTCTCCTTTAGGATTTGGATAGACTCCTGTCTCACGTTTAGGTCTTTCAACCATTTGGAGTCTATTTTTGTGTGTGGTGTAAGGAAATGGTCCAGTTTCATTCTTCTGCATGTGGCTGTCCAATTTTCCCAACACCATTTGTTGAAGAGATTGTCTTTATTCCATTGGACATTCTTTCCTGCTTTGTCAAAGATTAGTTGACCATAGAGTTCAGGGTCCATTTCTGGGCTATCGATTCTGTTCCATTGATCTATGTGTCTGTTTTTGTGCCAATACCATACTGTTTTGATGATGACAGCTTTGTAATAGAGCTGGAACTCTGGAATTGTGATGCCACCAGCTTTGCTTTTCCTTTTTAATATTCCTCTGGCTATTCGGGGTCTATTCTGGTTCCATACAAATTTTAGGATTATTTGTTCCTTTTCTTTGAAAAAAGTGGATGGTATTTTGATGGGGATTGCATTGAATGTGTAGATTGCTCTAGGTAGCACTGACATCTTCACAATGTTTGTTCTTCCAATCCATGAGCATGGAACGCTTTTCCATTTCTTTGTGTCTTCTTCAATTTCTTTCATGAGTATTTTATAGTTTTCTGAGTACAGATCCTTGGCCTCTTTGGTTAAATTTATTCCTAGGTATCTTATGATTTTGGGTGCAATTGTAAATGGGATCAACTCCTTGATTTGTCTCTCTTCTGTCTTGTTGTTGGTGTATAAGAATGCCACTGATTTCTGTGCATTGATTTTATATACTGCTACTTTACTAAATTCCTGTATGAGTTCTAGAAGTTTTGGGGCACAGTCTTTTGGGTTTTCCACAAACAGTACCATATCATCTGCAAAGAGTGAGAGTTTGACTTCTTCTTTGCTGATTTGGATGCCTTTGATTTCTTTATGTTGTCTGATTGCTGTGGCTAGGACTTCTAATACTATGTTGCATAGCAGTTGTGAGAGTGGACATCCCTGCCGCATTCCTGACCTTAGGGGAAAACCTCTCAGCTTTTCCCCATTGAGAATGATATTCGCTGTAGTTTTTCATAGATGGCTTTTATGATATTGAGGTATGTACCCTCTATCCCCATACTCTGAAGAGTTTTGATCAAGAAAGGATGCTGGACTTTGTCAAATGCTTTTTCTGCATCTATTGAGAGGATCATATGACTCTTGTTCTTTCTTTTGTTAATGTATTGTATCACGATGATTGATTTGCGGATGCTAAACCAGCCTTGCAGCCCAGGGATAAATCCCACTTGATCATGGTGAATAATCCTTTTAAGGTACTGTTGGATCCTATTGGCTAGTATTTTGGTGAGAATTTTTGCATCCATGTTCATCAAGGATATTGGTCTGTAATTCTCCTTTTTGATGGAGTCTTTGTCTGGTTTTGGAATCAAGGTAATGGTGGCCTCATAAAATGAGTTTGGAAGTTTTCCTTCCATTTCTATTTTTTGGAACAGTTTCAGTAGAATAGGTATTAATTCTTCTTGAAATGTCTGATAGAATTCCCCTAGGAAGCCATCAGACCCTGGGCTTTTGTTTCTTGGGAGATTTTTGATGACTGTTTCAATTTCCTTAGTGGTTATAGGTCTGTTCAGGTTTTCTTTTTATTCCTGGTTCAGTTTTGGTGGTTGATACATCTCTAGGAATGCATCCATTTCTTCCAGGTTATCTAATTTGCTGGCATAGAGTTGCTCATAATATGTTCTTAGAATTGTATTTCTTTGGTGTTGGTTGTGATCTCTCCTCTTTCATTCATGATTTTGTTGATTTGGGTCATTTCTCTTTTCTTTTTGATCAGTCTGGACAGGGGTTTATCAATCTTGTTAATTCATTCCAAGAGCCAGCTCCTCGTTTCGTTGATCTATTCTACTGTTCTTTTGGTTTCTATTTCATTGATTTCTGCTCTGATCTTTATGATTTCTCTTCTCCTGCTGGGTTTAGGCTTTACTTGCTGTTCTTTCTCCAGCTCCTTTAGGTGTAGGGTTAGGTTGTGTATTTGAGACCTTTCTTGTTTCTTGAGAAAGGCTTGTCTTCCTATATACTTTCCTCTCAGGACTGCCGTTGCTGTATCCCAAAGATTCTGAACAGTTGTGTTTTCATTTTCATTGGTTTCCATGAATTTTTTTAAGTCTTCTTTAATTTCCTGGTTGACCCATTCATTCTTTAGTAGGATGCTCTTTAGCCTCCATGTATTTCAGTTCTTTCCGACTTTCCTCTTGTGACTGAGTTCTAGTTTCAAAGCACTGTGGTCTGAAAATATGCAAGGAATAATCCCAATCTTTTGGTATCAGTTGAGACCTGATTTGTGACCTAGGATGTGATCAATTCTGGAGAATGTTCCATGGGCACTAGAGAAGAATGTGTATTCCGCTGCTTTGGGATGGAATGTTCTGAATATGTCTGTGAAGTCCATTTGGTCCAATGTTTCATTTAAAGTCTTTATTTCCTTGTTGATCTTTTGCTTAGATGATCTGTCCATTTCAGTGAGGGGAGTGTTAAAGTCCCCCACTATTATTGTATTGTTGTCAATGTGTTTGTTTGCTTTTGTTATTAATTGCCTTATAAAAGTGGCTGCTCCCATGTTAGGGGCATAGATATTTACAATTGTTAGATCTTCTTGTTGGATAGACCCTTTAAGTAGGATATAGTGTCCTTCTTCATCTCTTAGTACAGTCTTTGTTTTAAAATCTAATTTGTCTGATATAAGAATTACCACCCCAGCTTTCTTTTCGTGTCCATTAGCATGGTAAATGGTTTTCCACCCCCTCACTTTCAATCTGGGGGTGTCTTTGGGTCTAAAATGAGTCTCTTGCAGACAGCATATTGATGGGTCTTGTTTTTTAATCCAATCTGATAGCCTGTGTCTTTTGATTGGGGCATTTAGCCCATTTACATTCAGGGTAACTATTGAAAGGTATGAATTTAGTGCCATTGTATTGCCTGTAAGGTGACTGTGACTGTCTATTGTCTGTGTTCCTTTCTGATCTATGGTGCTTTAGGCTCTCTCTTTGCTTAGAGGACCCCTTTCAAGATTTCTTGGAGGGCTGGTTTTGTGTTTGCAAATTCCTTTAGTTTTTGTTTGTCCTGGAAGCTTTTTACCTCTCCTTCTATTTTCAATGACAGCCTTGCTGGATATAGTATTCTTGGCTGCATATTTTTCTCATTTAGTGCTCTAAAGAGACCACACTGTACCGCGAGGTTTCCACCTCCCGCTTAGCCACTGGAGTGACGTCCCTCAGCAGAACCGACTTCTAAATGTTCCGATTTTGTGCTCCGCGGCTCTATCACTTGCCAGAAGCGGCCGACGGAGGCCCCCTCCCCCACCGTCTATCCTCCCGAATATCACCTCGGATTCACTTCTCTGCTCGTCCTACCTTCTAGTAAGTGGTCACTTCTCTGTTCACAGTTGTTGCTACTCTCCTGTTCGATCTCCTGTTGAGTTCGTAGGTGTTCAGAATGGTTTGATCCCTATTTAGCTGAATTCCTGAGACCAGACGAAATCCAGGTCTCCTACTCCTCTGCCATCTTGCTCTGCCCCCCACATCATTAGTTTTTGATGTAGTGTTCCATGATTCATTGTTTGTGCATAACACCCAGTGCTCCATGCAGAACGTGCCCTCTTTAATACCCATCACCAGGCTGACCCATCCCCCCACCCTCCCCTCTAGAACCCTCAGTTTGTTTTTCAGAGTCCATAGTCTCTCATGGTTCATCTCCCCCTCCGATTTACTCCCCTTCATTCTTCCCCTCCTGCTATCTTCTTTTTTTCTTTCTTAACATATATTGCATTATTTGTTTCAGAGGTACAGATTTGTGATTCAACAGTCTTGCACAACTCATAGCGCTCACCATAGCACATACCCTCCCCAATGTCTATCACCCAGCTACCCCATCCCTCCCACCCCCCCACCACTCCACAAACCCTCAGTTTGTTTCCTGAGATTGAGAATTCTTCATATCATTGAGGTCATATGATACATGTCTTTCTCTGATTGACTTATTTCGCTCAGCCTAACCCCCTCCAGTTCCATCCACGTCGTTGCAAATGGCAAGATCTCATTCCTTTTGATGGCTGCATAATATTCCATTGTGTATATATACCACATCTTCTTTATCCATTCATCTGTTGATGGACATCTTGGCTCTTTCCACAGTTTGGCTATTGTGGACATTGCTGCTAGAAACATTGGGGCGCACGTACCCCTTCAGATCCCTACATTTGTATCTTTGGGGTAAATGCCCAGTAATGCAATTGCTGGATCGTATGGTAGCTCTATTTTCAACTGTTTCAGGAACCTCCACACTGTTTTCCAGAGTGGTTGGACCAGCTTGCATTCCCACCAACAGTGTAGGAGGGTTCCCCTTTCCCTGCATCCCCGACAACATCTGTCGTTTCCTGACTTGTTAATTTTAGCCATTCTGACGGGTGTGAGATGGTATCTCATTGAGGTTTTGATTTGGATTTCCCTGATGCCGACAGATGTTGAGCACTTTTTCATGTGTCTGTTGGCTATTTGGATGTCTTCTTTGGAAAAATGTCTGTTCATGTCTTCTGCCCATTTCTTGATTGGATTATTTGTTCTTTGGGTGTTGAGTTTGATAAGTTCTTTATAGATTTTGGATACTAGCCCTTTATCTGATATGTCATTTGCAAATATTTTCTCCCATTCTGTTGGTTGTCTTTTGGTTTTGTTGACTGTTTCTTTTGCTGTGCAAAAGCTTTTTATCTTGATGAAACCCAAAAGACTCCACTCCAAAACTGCTAGAACTCATACAGAATTCAGTAAAGTGTCAGGATATAAAATCAGTGCACATAAATCAGTGGCATTCCTATACACCAACAATAAGACAGAAGAGAGACAAATTAAGGAGTTGATCCCATTTACAATTGCACCCAAAACCATAAGATACCTAGGAATAAATCTAACCAAAGAGGCAAAGGATCTGTACTCAGAAAACTATAAAATACTCATGAAAGAAATTGAAGAAGACACAAAGAAATGGAAAAACGTTCCATGCTCATGGATCGGAAGAACAAACATTGTGAAGATGTCAGTGCTACCTAGAGCAATCTACACATTCAATGCAATCCCCATCAAAATACCATCCACTTTTTTCAAAGAAAAGGAACAAATAATCCTAAAATTTGTATGCAACCAGAAGAGACCCCGAATAGCCAGAGGAATATTAAAAAAGAAAAGCAAATCTGGCGGCATCACATTTCCGGACTTCCAGCTCTATTACAAAGCTGTCATCATCAAGACAGTATGGTACTGGCACAAAAACAGACACATAGATCAATGGAACAGAATCGAGAGCCCAGAAATGGACCCCTCAACTCTATGGTCAACTAATCTTTGACAAAGCAGGAAAGAATGTCCAATGGAATAAAGACAATCTCTTCAACAAATGGTGTTGGGAAAATTGGACAGCCACATGCAGAGGAATGAAACTGGACCATTTCCAGACAAATTAGATTTTAAACCAAAGACTGTGATAAGAGATGCAGAGGGACACTATATCATATTTAAGGGTCTATCCAACAAGAAATAACAACTGTAAATACCTATGCCCCCAACATGGGAGCAGTCAACTACAAAAACCAACTAATAACCAAATAAAGAATCATATTGATAATAATACACTAATAGTAGGAAACTTCAACACCCAACTCACAGCAATACACAGATCATTTAAGTAGAAGATCAACAGAGAAACAAGAGCTTTGAAGGATACATTGGACCAGATGGACTTTGTAGGTATATACAGAACATCCCATCCTAAAAGAACAGAATACTCATTCTTCTTGAGTGCACATGGAACTTTCTCCAGAAAAGATCACATACTGGGTCACAAATCAGGTCTCAGTCAATACAAAAAGATTGAGAGTATTCCCTGCATATTTTTAGACCACGATGCTTTGAAACTGGAACTCAACCGCAAGGAAAAATTTGTAAGGAACGCAAACAGTTGGAGGTTAAAAAGCATCGTCTTTTTATTGGCCCCTGAATGGGTCAATCAGGAAATCAAAGAGGAACTTAAACAATTTATGCAAACCAATGAAAATGAAAACACATCAGTTCAGAACCTATGGGATACTGGAAAGGCAGTCCTTAGCAGGAAGTACATAGCCATCCAAGCCTCTCTAAAAAAATTAGAAAAATCCCAAATGCACATCTGACCTTACACCTAAAGGATCTGGAGAAAGAACAGCAAATAAAGCCTAAATCAAGCAGGAGAAGAGAAATAATAAAGATGAGAGCAGAAATCAATGAACTAGAAACTAGAAGAACAGTAGAACAGATCAACAAAACTAGAAACTGGTTCTTTGAAAGAATTAAGATCAATAAACCTCTGGCCAGACTTATCGAAAAGAAGAGAGAAAGGACCCAAATTAATATAATCATGAATCAAAGGGGAGAAATCGCGACCAATACCAAGGAAACAGAGACAATCATTAGAACTTATTCCCAGCAGCTATATGCCAACAAACTAGGCAATCTGGAATAAATGGATGCATTCCTGGACACTTATAAACCACCAAGACTGAAACGGGAAGAAAAAGACAATCTAAACATACCAATAACCAGCAAGGAAATTGAAGCAGTAATCAAAAAGCTCCAAAAAAACAAGAGCCCAGAGCCAGATGGCTTCCCAGGGGAATGCTACCAAACATTTAAAGAAGACATCATACCTATTCTACTGGAGCTCTTCCAAAAAATAGAAATGGAAGGAAAACTTCCAAACTCATTCTATGACGCCAGCATTACCCTGATTCCAAAACCAAAGATCCCATCAAAAAGGAGAATTACAGACCAATATCCCTGATGAACATGGATGCCGAGATACTCACCAAGATCCTAGCCAATAGAATATAACAGTACATTAAAAGGATTATTCACCATAACCAGGTGGGGTTTATTCCTGGGATGCAAGGGTGGCTCAATGTTGGCAAATCAATCAACATGATAGATCACATTAACAAAAGAAGAGACAAGAACCATATGATCCTCTCAATTGATACAGAAAAAGCATTTGACAAAATACAGCATCCTTTTCTGATTAAAACTCTTCAGTGTGTAGGGATAGAGGGAACATACCTCAATATCATAAAAGCCATCTATGAAAAGCCCACAGCGAATATCATTCTCAATGGGGAAAAGCTGAGAGCTTTTCCCGTACGGTCAGGAACATGATGGGGCACCTGGGCAGTTCAGTTGGTTAAATGGCTGCCTTCAGCTCGGGTCGTGATCTCAGGGTCCTGGGATTGAGCCCCTTATCGGGCTCCCTCAGTAGAGAGTTTGCTTCTCCCTCTCCCTCTGCTGCTCTCTTGCTTGTGTTCTCTCTCAAAAAAAAAAAAAAAAAAATGAATAAAATCTTTAAAAAAAAAAAAAAAAGGTCAGGAACACAACAGGGATGCCCACTCTCACCACCTGTGTTCAACATAGTACCAGAAGTCCTAGCCTCAGCAATCAGACAACAAAAAGAAATAGAAGGCATTTAAATTGGCAAAGAAGAAGTCAAATTCTCTCTCTTTGCAGATGACATGATACTGTATGTGGAAAACCCAAAAGATTCCATCCCCAAATTACTAGAACTCATCAGCAATTCAGCAATGTGGCAGGATACAAAATCAATACACAGAAATCAGTTGCATTTCTATACACTAACAATGTAACTGAAGAAAGAAAAATTAAGGAATCAATTCCATTTACAATAGAATCAAAAACCGTAATATACCTAGGAATAAACCTAACCAAAGAGGTAAAGGATCTATACTCTAGAAACTACAGAACATTTATGAAAGAAATTGAGTAAGACACAAAGAGATGGAAAAACATTCCATGCTCATGGATGGGAAGAATAAACATTGTGAAAATGCTGCCCAGAGCAATCTACACTTTCAATACAATCGCTATCAAAGTACCATCAACAGTTTTCACAGAGCTGGAACAAACAATCCTAAAATTGTATGGAACCAGAAAAGACCCCAAATTGCCAGGGGATTGTTGAAAAAGAAAACCAAAGCTGGGGGCATCATAATGCCTACTTCAAGCTATATTACAAAGCTGTGATCATCAACATAGTATGGTATTGGCACAAAAACTGACACAAAGATCAAAGGAACAGAATAGAGACCCCAGAAATGGACCCTCAACTCTATGGTCAATTAATTTTTGACAAATCAGGAAAGAATATCCAAAAGAAAAAAGACAGTCTCTTCAATAAATGGTGCCGGGAAAATTGGACAGCCACATGCAGAAGAATGAAACTGGACCATTCTCTTATACCATACATAAATATAAACTCAAAATGGATGAAAGACCTCAATGTGAAACAGGAATCCATAGGCAGTAACCTCTTCAACATTGGCCACAGCGACCTCTTTCAAGACATGTCTCTAAAGGCAAGGGAAACAAAAGCAAAAATGAACTTTTGAGACTTCATCAAGATAAAAAGCTTTTGCACACCAAAGAAAACAGTCAACAAAACTAAGAGGCAACCCACAGAACGGGAGAAGATATTTGCAAACGACATATCAGATAAAGGGCTGGGGTCCAACATCTATAAAGAACTTCTCAAACTCAACACCCAAAAAACAAATAATCCAGTCAATAAATGGGCAGAAGACATGAACAGACACTTCCCCAAAGAAGACATCCAAATGACTAACAGACACATGAAAAAATGTTCAACATCACTAGCCATCAGGGAAATACAAATCAAAACCACAATGAGATACCACCTCACACCAGTCAGAATGGCAAAAATTAACAAGACAGGAAACAACAAGTGTTGGCGAGGATGTGGAGAAAGGGGAATCCTCTTAAATTGTTGGTGGGAATGCAAGCTCATAGAGCCACTCTGGAAAACAGTATGGAGGTTCTCAATTAAAAACAGAGCTACCCTACGACCCAGCAATTGCACTACTAAGCATTTAGCCCAAAGATACAGATGTAGTGAAAAAAAAAGGGGCACATGCACCCCAACGTTCATAGCAGCAATGTCCACAACAGCCAAATTATGCAAGGAATTTGTGGAAGGCTGAATATTACTCAACCATCAGAAGGGATGAATACCCACCATTTGCATTGACATGGATGGATCTGGAGGGGATTATGCTAAGTGAAATCAGTCAAGCCGAGAAAACAATTATCATATGGTTTCAGTCATACGTGGAACAAAGAATAGTGCAGAGGACCACAGGGGAAGGGAGGGAAAACAGAATGGGAAAAAATCAGAGAGGGAGACAAACCATGGGAGACTCTGGACTCGGGGAACCAAACTGAGGGTTACAGTAGGAGGGCAGGGTCAGGAAATGGGGTAATCGGGTGATAGGTATTAAGGAGGGTACGTGTGGATCGGAGGCGGAGCAAGATGGCGCAGGAGTAGGAGACCTAGATTTCGTCTGGTCTCAGGAATTCAGCTGAATAGGGATCAAACCATTCTGAACACCTACGAACTCAACAGGAGATCGAACAGGAGAGTAGCAACAACTCTCTGAACAGAGAAGCGACCACTTACTGGAAGGTAGGACGTGCGGAGAAGTGAATCCAAGGCAATATTCGGGAGGATAGACGGCGGGGGAGGGGCCTCCGCCGGCCACTTCTGGCAAGTGATAGAGCCCCGGAGCACAAAATCGGACCTTTTAGAAGTTGGCTCGGCGGAGGTACGTCGCTGCAGTGGCTAAGCCGGGGGTGGAATCCTCCCAGGACAGTGTGGTCTCAGGACCCTTGGGGTCACAGAGAGACCGGGGATGCCTGAGTGCGCCAGAGCTCCCAGGTATCAGAGCGGGGAAGCCGGCTGCAGAGACGGAGCAGAGTCGCGGGCTCTCAGCTCAGGGTTGCCATAAACTGTGATCTGCGGCCCAGTCGGGGCACGGCTCCCCCAGCAGGGACCCAACAAGCAGCAGATCGGGGAGACTCCCCTTCCTTCCCGGGGAGGAGCGGTGCGGGAACGCACTGCAGGGATCTGCTGGGTTTGGAGACTCCGCACGGGGTCGGGTGCCAGAGATAGCAACGCTCGGTCACAGGCCGGGTGAGCACGGAGTGCGGCCGGAGACCAGGGACACGGGAGTGACTGCTTTTCTCTGGGGGCACACTGAGGAGCGGGGCCCCGAGTTCTCAGCTCCTCCGAGTGGAGATTGGAAGGCCACCATTTCTGCCCTGGTCCTCCAAAGCTGTACCGAGAGCTTGCAGGGAACAAAAGCTCCTGAGAGCAAACCGGAGCAGCTTCCTTAGCCCGGACCGACAAGGGCGGGGCAATTCCGCCTCCGGCAAAGACATTTGGAAACCACAGCAACAGGCCCCTCCCCCAGAAGATCAGCACAAACAGCCAGCAAGCCAAGACCAAGTTGATCGATCAAGGAGAATAGGAGAACTCCAACGCTAGGGGAATACTGCACATAGATTCATGGCTTTTTTTTTTTTTTTACCATGATTCATTATTTCATCAAAGTTAATTTTTGTTGACTTTTTTTTATTTTTCTTTTTCCCTTTTTCAACCAACATCTTATAAATCCCTTTTTTTAAGAAAAAAAAATTTTTTTATTTTTCATTTTTAGTCATATTTTATCCCTTCATAGTAGTTACCCTTATTTTTGACATATATATATATAAGTTGTTCTCTCTTTAAAATTTTGAGGTACAGTTTCTTCTAACAGATCAAAATATACCCTAAATCACTAGTGATGGCTTTGTTCTAGTCTCCTGCCTGATCACATTCTCTCCCTTTTTCCTTTTTTTTTTTTCTTAAATCTTCTTTCTTTTTTCAAATGACTTATCTTACCAAGTCCTTTTATAAAATCTTTTATAATTTTCATCTTTACAGTCATCTTCCATCCCTTCATTGTATCAACCCTTATTTTGTACATATATGTCTTTCTTCCTTTAAAATTTTAGGAGGCACTTTTTTCTAACAGACCAAAATACGCCCAAAATCTAGTGTGTGGCACTGATCTATGCACTAGCCTGATCATATTTGATCATATTCTGCCTTTTTTGTATTGTTTTGTTTTTGTTTTTATCTTTTTTTTTCTTTTTTTTTTCTTTTTCTCTTTCTTTTTTCTTTCTTTCCCTTTCTTTTCCCCTGGTTTCAGGTCTTTTCTGATTTGTATACAGTATATTTGCTGCGGACGTTGTAAACCTGTTAGCATTTTGTTCTCTCATTCATCTATTCTCTGGACAAAATGACAAGACGAAAGAAATCACCTCAGCAAAAAGAACAAGAGGTAGTACCGTCAGCCAGGGACCTACTCAATACGGACATTAATACGATGTCGGACCTAGAGTTCAGAATCATGACTTTAAAGATACTAGCTGGGCTTGAAAAAACCGTGGAAGTTATTAGAGAAACCCTTTCTGGAGAAATAAAAGAACTAAAATCTAACCAAATCGAAATCAAAAAGGCTATTGATGAGGTGCAATCAAAAATGGGGGCACTAAATGCTAGGATAAATGAGGCAGAAGAGAGAATCAGCGATATAGGAGACCAAATGATGGAAAATAAAGAGGCTGAGAAAAAGAGAGAGAAACAACTACAGGATCACGAGGGCAGAATTCGAGAGATAAGTGATACAATAAGACGAAACAACATTAGAATAATTGGGATCCCAGAAGAAGAAGAGAAAGAGAGAGGGGCAGAAGGTATATTGGAGCAAATTATAGCAGAGAACTTCCCTAATGTGAGGAAGGAAACAGGCATTAAAATCCAGGAGGCACAGAGAACCCCTCTCAAAATCAATAATAATAGGTCAACACCCCGACATCTAATAGTAAAACTTACGAGTCTCAGAGACAAAGAGAAAATCCTGAAAGCAGCTCGGGAGAAGAGATATGTAACCTACAATGGTAGAAACATTAGACTGGCAACAGACCTATCCACAGAGACCTGGCAGGCCAGAAAGGACTGGCAAGATATCTTCAGAGCACTAAACGAGAAAAATATGCAGCCAAGAATACTATATCCAGCTAGGCTATCATTGAAAATAGAAGGAGAGATAAAAAGCTTCCAGAACAAACAAAAACTAAAGGAATTTGCAAACACGAAACCAGCCCTCCAAGAAATATTGAGAGGGGTCCTCTAAGCAAAGAGAGAACCTAAAAGCAGCAAAGAGCAGAAACGAACACAGACAACAGACAGTTAACAGTCACCTTACAGGTAATACAATGGCACTAAATTCATACCTTTCAATAGTTACCCTGAATGTAAATGGGCTAAATGCCCCAATCAAAAGACACAGGCTATCAGATTGGATTAAAAAACAAGACCCATCAATATGCTGTCTGCAAGAGACTCATTTTAGACCCAAAGACACCCCCAGATTGAAAGTGAGGGGGTGGAAAACCATTTACCATGCTAATGGACACCAAAAGAAAGCTGGGGTGGCAATCCTTATATCAGACAAACTAGATTTTAAAACAAAGACTGTAATAAGAGATGAGGAAGGACACTATATCCTACTGAAAGTGTCTATCCAACAAGAAGATCTAACAATTGTAAATATCTATGCCCCGAACATGGGAGCAGCCAATTATATAAGGCAATTAATAACAAAAGCAAAGAAACACATTGACAACAATACAATAATAGTGGGGGACTTTAACACCCCTCTGACTGAAATGGACAGATCATCTAAGCAAAAGATCAACAAGGAAATAAAGACTTTAAATGAAACACTGGACCAAATGGACTTCACAGACATATTCAGAACATTCCATCCCAAAGCAACGGAATACACATTCTTCTCTAGTGCCCATGGAACATTCTCCAGAATTGATCACATCCTAGGTCACAAATCAGGTCTCAATCGGTACCAAAAGATTGGGATCATTCCCTGCATATTTTTAGACCACAATGCTTTGAAACTAGAACTCAACCACAAGAGGAAAGTCGGAAAGAACTCAAATACATGGAGGCTAAAGAGCATCCTACTAAAGAATGAATGGGTCAACCAAGAAATTAAAGAAGAATTAAAAAAATTCATGGAAACCAATGAAAATGAAAACACAACTGTTCAAAATCTTTGGGATACAGCAAAGGCAGTCCTGAGAGGAAAGTATATAGCAATACAAGCCTTTCTCAAGAAACAAGAAAGGTCTCAAATACACAACCTAACCCTACACCTAAAGGAGCTGGAGAAAGAACAGCAAATAAAGCCTAAACCCAGCAGGAGAACAGAAATCATAAAGATCAGAGCAGAAATCAATGAAATAGAAACCAAAAGAACAGTAGAACAGATCAACGAAACGAGGAGCTGGTTCTTTGAAAGAATTAACAAGATTGATAAACCCCTGGCCAGACTGATCAAAAAGAAAAGAGAAATGACCCAAATCAACAAAATCATGAATGAAAGAGGAGAGATCACAACCAACACCAAAGAAATACAAACAATTCTAAGAACATATTATGAGCAACTCGATGCCAGCAAATTAGATAACCTGGAAGAAATGGGTGCATTCCTTGAGATGTATCAACTACCAAAATTGAACCAGGAAGAAATAGAAAACCTGAACAGACCTATAACCACTAAGGATATTGAAACAGTCATCAAAAATCTCCCAAGAAACAAAAGCCCAGGGCCAGATGGCTTCCCAGGGGAATTCTATCAGACATTTCAAGAAGAATTAATACCTATTCTCCTGAAACTGTTCCAAAAAATAGAAATGGAAGGGAAACTTCCAAACTCATTTTATGAGGCCAGCATTACCTTGATCCCAAAACCAGACAAAGACCCCATCGAAAAAGAGAATTACAGACCAATATCCTTGATGAACATGGATGCAAAAATTCTCACCAAAATACTAGCCAATAGGATCCAACAGTACATTAAAAGGATTATTCACCAGGACCAAGTGGGATTTATTCCTGGGCTGCAAGGCTGGTTCAACATCCGCAAATCAATCAACGTGATACAATACATTAACAAAAGAAAGAGCAAGAATCATATGATCCTCTCAATAGATGCAGAAAAAGCATTTGACAAAGTCCAGCATCCTTTCTTGATCAAAACTCTTCAGAGTATAGGGATAGAGGGTACATACCTCAATATCATAAAAGCCATCTATGAAAAACCTACAGCGAATATCATTCTCAATGGGGAAAAGCTGAGAGCTTTTCCCCTAAGGTCAGGAACGCGGCAGGGATGTCCACTCTCACCACTGCTATTCAACATAGTATTAGAAGTCCTAGCCACAGCAATCAGACAACAAAAAGAAATCAAAGGCATCCAAATCGGCAAAGAGGAAGTCAAACTCTCACTCTTTGCAGATGATATGATACTGTATGTGGAAAACCCAAAAGACTCCACCCCAAAACTGCTAGAACTCATACAGGAATTCAGTAAAGTAGCAGGATATAAAATCAATGCACAGAAATCAGTGGCATTCCTATACACCAACAACAAGACAGAAGAGAGACAAATCAAGGAGTCGATCCCATTTACAATTGCACCCAAAACCATTAGATACCTAGGAATAAATCTAACCAAAGAGGCAAAGGATCTGTACTCAGAAAACTATAAAATAGTCATGAAAGAAATTGAAGAAGACACAAAGAAATGGAAAAACGTTCCATGCTCATGGATTGGGAGAATCAACATTGTGAAGATGTCAATGCTACCTAGAGCAATCTACACATTCAATGCAATCCCCATCAAAATACCATCCACTTTTTTCAAAGAAATGGAACAAAGAATCCTAAAATTTGTATGGAACCAGAAGAGACCCAGAATAGCCAGAGGAATATTGAAAAAGAAAAGCAAAGCTGGCGGCATCACAATTCCGGACTTCCAGCTCTATTACAAAGCTGTCATCATAAAGACAGTATGGTACTGGCACAAAAACAGACACATCGATCAATGGAACAGAATCGAGAGCCCAGAAATGGACCCTGAACTCTATGGTCAACTTATCTTTGACAAAGCAGGAAAGAATGTCCAATGGCAAAAAGACAGTCTCTTCAACAAATGGTGTTGGGAAAATTGGACAGGCACATGCAGAAGAATGAAACTGGACCATTTCCTTACACCACACACAAAAATAGACTCCAAATGGTTGAAAGACCTAAACGTGAGACAGGACTCCATCCAAATCCTAAAGGAGAACACAGGTAGCAACCTTTTCGACCTCAGCCACAGCAACTTCTTCCTAGAAACATTGCCAAAGGCACGGGAAGCCAGGGCAAAAATGAACTATTGGGATTTCATCAAGATAAAAAGCTTTTGCACAGCAAAAGAAACAGTCCACAAAACCAAAAGACAACCGACAGAATGGGAGAAAATATCTGCAATTGACATATCAGATAAAGGGCTAGTATCCAAAATCTGTAAAGAACTTATCAAACTCAACACCCAAAGAACAAATAATCCAATCAAGAAATGGGCAGAAGACATGAACAGACATTTCTCCAAAGAAGACATCCAAATGGCCAACAGGCACATGAAAAAGTGCTCAACATCGCTCGGCATCAGGGAAATCCAAATCAAAACCTCAATGAGATACCACCTCACACCCGTCAGAATGGCTAAAATTAACAAGTCAGGGAACGACAGATGTTGGCGGGGATGTGGAGAAAGGGGAACCCTCCTACACTGTTGGTGGGAATGCAAGCTGGTGCAACCACTCTGGAAAACAGTATGGAGGTTCCTCAAACAGTTGAAATTAGAGCTACCGTTCGATCCAGCAATTGCACTACTGGGTATTTACCACAAAGATACAAATGTAGGGACCCGAAGGGGTACGTGTACCCCAATGTTTATAGCAGCAATGTCCACCATAGCCAAACTGTGGAAAGAGCCAAGATGCCCATCAACAGATGAATGGATAAAGAAGAAGTGGTATATATACACAATGGAATATTATGCAGCCATCAAAAGGAATGAGATCTTGCCATTTGCAACGACGTGGATGGAACTGGAGGGTGTTATGCTGAGTGAAATAAGTCAATCAGAGAAAGACATGTATCACATGACCTCACTGATATGAGGAATTCTTAATCTCAGGAAAGAAACTGAGTGTTACTGGAGTGGTGGGGGGTGGGAGGGATGGGGTGGCTGGGTGATAGACATTGGGGAGGGTATGTGCTACGGTGAGCGCTGTGAATTGTGCAAGACTATTGAATCACAGTTCTGTACTTCTGAAACAAATAACGCAACATATTTTAAGAAAAAAGAAAAAGAAGAAGATAACAGGAGAGGAAGAAAAGGGGAGTATGTCAGAGGGGGAGACGAACCATGAGGGATGATGGACTCTGAAAAACAAACTGAGGGTTCTAGAGGGGAGGGGGGTAGGGGGATGGGTTAGCCTGGTGATGGGTATTGAGGAGGGCACGTTCTGCATGGAGCACTGGGTGTTATGAACAAACAATGAATCATGGAACACTGCACCAAAAACTAATGATGTAATATATGGTGATTAACATAACAATAAAAAATTTAAAAAAAAAGGAGGGTACGTGTGGGGATGAGCACCAGGTGTTATAGCAACTAATGAATTGTTGAACAATACACCAAAAACTAATGATGTACTATAAGTTGGCTAATTGAACATAATAAGAAAATAAATAAATTCTTTTTAAAAAAAGAATGTTAGTTGTATATGTGAATAACAACAGTGTTAGTTCAATGAAAAAATGTGCTCACCACACTGCAGTGTGTGGAATAAGAGACATTTCTTGAAAAATATGTATAATTAAGATAGTTAATTATTATGGCTTAGGTTTTCTGCATTATGTAGCTTCAGGTTATTTCTCCAGGTTCCCCTGTTAGGACCCACTCCCTCCCACCCCACCCACAGCTCACAGTACTTTTACCATACTCCTCAGTTGACTGTAGATATCAAATTCTTTTTCCATCTCAGAGAACTTGCACATGTTCCCTGTGCCTGGAGTGCACCCTCTCCTCACTCTTCACTGGGCTTGGCACTTTCATCTATCTGAATTCTCTATCCGAGCCCTTAATTTATTCATAGCTTTTAAATCTCAGAATTATTTTATTTTATACTTGCTTTTCTATCTGCCTATGACACAGAAGTTAACCTGAACAAGGATATGAACTCTGTTTATGTGTCCCTAATTATTCCAATACCACCTAGGACAGTATGTGTAGGCACCCAAATATATCTAAAGAATAAATGAAAGAATGAATGAACTTTAGGGAAACTCTTAAGGTGTGTCTTATTCTTTTCCTTGATATATAAACTCACAAATTCATTTGTAAAACTGTATATTCTAATACCTATTCCTCCTCATCCATAAGAACCAATGGCCAGGGGAGCCTAGGTGGCTCAATAGGTTAAGGGTCCAACTCTTGGTTTTGGCTCAGGTCATGATCTCACGGGTGGTGAGACTGAGTCCTGCTTCAGGGTACATGCTGAGCGGGAGTCTGATTGAAGATTTTCTCCCTCTGCCCCTCCCCATACTCACACACGCACGCACGCACACACACTATAGTAAGTCTTTAAAAAGAAAAAAAGAACCAGTGGCCACACATTGTTCTTTGCCAGAAAATAATCCGCAAACTCCCCCCCACCTCTTTCTCCTCCTTCTTTCAGCAGCAAGAAAATCTTAAAATTTGTTAAGGGCAACAACCGCGTCTTAGCACGTGATAGACGCCATTTACATATACACTTCATTCCATATGAAGCTTTTCTCCATAGCCTGTTCCGTAGCAGCAGGTTTGTCTAATGCCAAATATTGGCTCATGATCCTTACCATGGGGACTAGGTAAGGGTGTGAAAGAGGTGGTTGTGCAAATCGATCCTTAATAGCAGCACAAAGAAGGGGTGTTTCCTTATTGATCTAATAGAGAACCAAGAATTATCCTAAGGTATGTCAGGTCTGTAATTAGAATTATTATCTTTAGAAATCTTCAGTTCAGTCTTTTAAGCTTCAGATGGCATTCTACTTCAGCAAACTGCTTCACTGAAGCAAAAGAATGTTTTTACATTTACCTAAAAAGATATACCCTAGTTTATAAGCCCTAACCGAGGCTTTATCACTCTGATTCTGAATTAGACACATTAAAATAAATGCTTAAGGGTCTCCTGGGTGGCTCTGACGTTAAGCATCTGCCTTTGGCTCAGGTCATGATCCCAGAGTCCTGGGATCGAGCCCCGCATCAGGCTCCCTGCTCAGTCGGAAGCCTGCTTCTCCCTCTCCCTCTGCCATTGCTTGTGTTCCCTCTCTCGTTGTGTGTCTCTCTGTCAAAAAAATAAATAAAATCTATAGAAAATAAAAAATAAAAAATAAATTAAAATAAAAATAAAATAAATGCTTAGTGGTGATCATTTCACAATATATACATATATCAAATCATTATACTGTACAACTGAAACTAATATAACATGTCCATTGTACCTCAACAAAAAATAATAAAAAAATAATAAATGCTTAATTACACTTTTATCTTAATAAATTTCTATTTAAATTGAGTAAATCGAATTAGTCTCAGTCTCCTCTGCCTCCATAACTATTGTTACTTCTGTCATGTGTCCTACAAAACACTGTAGCATTTATGAATCCACACATCATCCTACACTGATAGAATTTATTTTTGTATTTTAATAGAATACTTTATGTATTTTTACCTTGCTTTTTTCATATCATATCTTGCAAATCAGTCTGTGACAGAATGTCATGTTTCATCTATAGATATCATCATCTGAAGGCTCATAGTCTGATATTTCACTTATATGATCAATTTCATCATTATCAGTAGAATTCAGAGTTAGGCTGTCTCTTTATAGTCATCTCATTTTTCTAGTAATTGTGAAATGTCTTGTGTATTTTCTTTACCATTGTGGGCAGGAAAAAAATCTGATTTCCCAACTTTGTTCAGTGAAAAGTGAAAAAACACTACAGGGATTGTTTTTCTCATGTTTGGATAAGTTGCAGGACAGCAAGATTGGAGGGTATTTAGAAGATGGGTGCAGTGGTCCAGGTGACTGACAATGGTGGCTTAGACTAGAGTTATTACACAGAAGATGGTAAAAAGTTACCATATTTTAAATATATTTTGAAGATTGAGATGTCTAAGTTTACTACTGAATAATCAAGGATGGTTCATAAGTGTTTGTAGCAAGCAAGAGGTAAATGGTGCTGCTATTTGCTGACATAGGGAAGACATGGGGATTGAGGATGTCAATTTGGAGAAGGGGTATGAAATAGTTCAGTGTGAGCCATATGAAATATGGCATCTCTATGCCTTTTATTTCTTTTTCTTGTCTGATTGCTGTGGCTAGGACATCCAGTACTATGTTGAATAAAAGTAGACATCCTTGTCAACTTTTCAATGTTGAGCATGATGTTAGCTGTGGGTTTGTAATAAATTGCCTTTACTATATTCAGGTATGTTCCCTCTAAACCCACTTTGCTGAGAGTTTTTATCACTGATCAATTTATGGATATTAAGCTATCCTGGAATAAATCCCCTATTGTGGTGAATGATCCTTTTACTGTATTGTTGACAAAATATGGTGTATCTAAATGGAGACTCACTAATCTACAGATGAGACGAGATGAGATCATCTACAAAAAGAGAGTAGATGGGGGCGCCTGGGTGGCTCAGTCGTTAAGCAGCTGCCTTCGGCTCAGGTCATGATCCCAGGGTCCTGGGATCGAGCCCTGCATCAGGCTCTCTGCTCCGCGGGAAGCCTGCTTCTCCCTCTCCCACTCCCACTGCTTGTGTTCCCTCTCTCGCTGTGTCTCTCTCTCTGCCAAATAAATAAATAAAACCTTTAAAAAAGAGAGAGAGAGAGAGAGAGAGAGAGAGAGATGGAGAGAAACACTGAGGACAGAGACCACAGGTTCTCCAGTGTTCAGACTGGATGAGTAAGAGTAAGAGATTAAAAAGGAACACCGTTGAGGGTTGATATTACAGGAGTCACTTAAAATAGGATTTCAAGAAAGAAGATGAAGTCAGCTACATAGAAGCTTGAACAAATTCATTACAAGGAGAATGCAAAACTGACTATACATTTGGCTAAGACTTAAGTTACTAATAACCTGAAAAAGATTGTTTCATTGTATTTGGGGGGGGTAGAAAGCTTGGTAAGAGCAGGCAGATCAATATATAATCAGAGTCCACCGGATCTAATTTTCAATTTTTGAGTTTCTTCTTTGAATAGTTCCATTTGTAAACGTTAATATTTCATTACTTTAGTCTCTGAGATCTTGAAAAAATAAAATAAGAAGTTTATTATTTTTAATAGAATAAGAATCATTCTATTTGAATTATCATATGAATCTAGTGGACCCTTTTATAAATCTAAGGTATATGACAGGAACTTAATGTTCTTAAGTCTTCTATATCTTGAAACATTTTGCTATTTCACAATCTTAAAATTTATTTTATTACTATTCATCATTAATTCATGTATGCTAAAAAAGAGACTAAAATATAAAAATGGGAAAATATTAAACTCACCTAAAAGGATAATGCAACAGTGAAATAAATCATCATTCTTCAATTTTCTTTTTCTGTTATCCAAACATGAGAAAAACAATCCCTGTACTGTTTTTTTACTTTTCACTGAACAAAGTTGAGAATTCAGATTTTTTTCCTGCCCACAATGGTAAAGAAAATACACAAAACATTTCACAATTACTAGAAAAATGAGATGAACACAAAGAGACAGCCTAACTCTGAATTCTACTGATAATGATGAAATTGATCATATAAGTGAAATATCAGACTATGAGCCTTCAGACAATGATATCTATAGATGAAATTTCTCAAACTCAAGAATCAGTGTGTGAATAACACACTTCTAAGGACAAAAAGGAAATATAGCATTGTCATCTAGTTAATCATTTAATAGGAAAGACATCATCATGTAATTTTTTGTAACAAAAACCTGGAACCATCCCTTTTTGCTAAAGGAGTATGTGGCAATATTCCTTTATCTTTAATGAGGTGCATGTAGCAAAAATCATTTGATATGGAGAGATTTGCTATGTTTAATGCTTATTATAATTTTGTTTGTTTTAAAGATTTTATTTATTTGACAGAGAAAGAGAGAGAGAGCACAAGTAGAGGGGAGCAGCAGGTAGAGGGAGAGAGAGAAATAGGCTCCCAGCTGTGCAAGGAGGCCAATGTGGAACTCAATCCCAGGACTCTGGGATCATAACCTGAGCCAAAGGCAGACGTTTAACCAACTGAGCCACCCAGGCACCTGACTTATCACACTTTTGAATAGTAATTCTCACTATCCCTGTATTCTTCTGTCTAAATTATCTGTAGAAATAACAAAGATTTTAAATAGATGATAATCCATTAAACCCTAATGATAAATGATGATGACTATTTTTCTTGGTACACTAAGAGTTTAAAATGTGAAATGAGGAAACAAAGACTATAAGTATATATTTTAAGCAGTATTCTTAGGAGTATTTCTATAAGGAGGAACAGAAAAATGGCAGTAGCTAGAGAGAGATGTGGGTTTAAGGAATATTAAAATGGATACTATTACTCAACAAATAATTATGGATAATGCTAGAACCCAGCATTGGGAAAAGACCTGTACCCTGACCCAACAGGGTCTCTTGACTATTTTAATACAAATGGAGTCTGAACTGGCCATTAAGCAATGGTCCTTGATTCTAGCTGCTGTGGCTCTAGGGGCACTCCTTTGGGAATCTTATGGCCCTCCAAATGTATGGAAGTTCTCTGGTGGCACTTATAATTTACATCAATGTACTATGATTGCTCTTGCCCCCAGAATAAGTTGAAATAAAATATATCCTGTGATACAGCTAGTAGGGATAGAAACTAATCTAAGTACTGCTCATGTCCTCCCCCTAGGACAGAAGTGGGTCCTGCTATGTAACTACACATAATGGAAACCAGTCTTTGTATAAGCCTCTGAGATGAGACAGAGTGCATGGCTTTGTATCTAAATAACTTAGAACCCAGACACAAATGAGTGATAGCCAACTGTAATAATGCCTGTCCTTAATAAGATCTTATATATGGGCAAAGGTAGATTTTGTTGGGAAGGCAAAACAAATACCTCTCTAATTCTTACCGATTTGTTCTGTAGTGAAACTGAATGGTGCTATCATACTATGATATGTTAAAATATTAGAGTTGGTAAGAATCAACTACCTTATGTAAATAAGTCTTATGATAATACTAATATTGACGATCAACTGTATTGAGAGAATGAGTTAAAGCCTCTTCAGGATGTGATACCCTTTGAAAATGACTGGTCTGGGGAAGAACTGAATCTAGCTAACTATGAGCTGATTTCTGTGCTAAATAGTTCTGCATTAGCTTATCATGAGGTACAAATAGCAGTAGATCGGGGTGGGGAGAATCAAATTGTAAAAGAATATGAAAATGTTTGTAACAGTTTTGTAAGACAAATCAGTTGTCTCTTTCAATCCATCTCTATCTCACACTGACTTCTCCAAATATTAGGCATATTCATGTTGCTACCATTGGCATATCTGTTCTACATCAAATATAAATGCTTTGAAAAATATGATGACTTTGCTCTAAGGGGTCCAGGGCCTGAGACCAGGGTATGGACTGTGACATAATAAGAAATGTATATTTGGTTTCTGTCCCTGGTTCCAGACATAGAGCTCCTAAATCCTTTAGAATTTCCTGGATTATAGGATTATATTTCAAATGAGGCAACTCTTGGTGGGCCCCTGGATGGTGAGTGGTCACTAGAAAGACCAAGCATGATTAGAAGCTTGGAACTTTCGGCCCCATCCCCCATCCTCCAAGGAGGAAAGAAGAGCTGGAGATTAAGCTAATAAATCAATCATGACCATGTGATGAAGCCTCCATAAAAGTACCTAAACTAAGAACTTCTAGATTGGTGACTACATCCACATGCTGGGATGTTGGCACACCCCCACACCAAGGGAACAGAAGCCCCTGGGCTTGGGACTCTTCCAGACCTAATCCTATGTACCTCTTTATCCTGCTGTTCATCTGTTATCTTTTTCATATCCTTTATAATAAAACAATAGACATAAGTGTTTCCCTGAGTTCTGGAAGCCATTACAGCAAATTATGGTACATGAGGAGGGGGTTGTAGAACTCCGAATTTATAAGTGGTTGATCAGAAGTACAGGAAACAACCTAAACCTTGTGACCAGCGTCTGAAGTCATGGCCATCTTGTAGGACTGGGTCCTTAACTTGTGGGGTCTGCAGCTAGTTAGTGGGGTCTGCAGCTAGTTAGTCATAACTGAACTGCAAGAAAAACAACTGGTGTCCAAAGAGTTGAAGAATTGGTTGGTTTGGGGGGAAAACTTACACATGCAGTGTCAGAGTGCTCTAAGTATAGGAAAATGGTTTTTTCTTTTAGGTAGATAGACATTGCCATGGGTTTATAAGTAGGAAGAAGGGTAATGCTTGTCTGATTGCATCTCCCTTCTCTAAGAATTATAAAGTAATCCACATTAAGAAAGTTATCAAAAGTCACACAGCTGATCAGTGGTTGAGAAAAGACCTCAAAGTAAATCTGATTGCAGAATTCAAATGCTAACTATTGTACCATGACTCAGGAAAGGCAACTTCGGGTCTTACAGTAATCCAGTCAACTACATGTTCATCTTGTTCATATTTTTGTTGTAGCATTCGCTATATTGTTTTGTGATTCACTTGTTTATTATGTGTCTTTTTAAACCAGATCTCAGTGCCCTCTCTATGTCAAGCAATGTGCCTGTCAAATAGAATCCAATATTTGGCAAATGAGGTCAAGGAAGGGAGGGACGGAGGAAGGATATGTGGAAAGGAAGAAAGAAATAGGGATAAGAAGAGAAGGCGGCGAAGATGGATAACGTATACAAATAAATATCTGGTCCTGATTCTGCCATAGATACTGGCTTGTAACTGGGGAGCTAAAGACAAACAGACATAAAACTTCCATGTACCCTAGTTTCAGGGTGTATAAATCAAATGTTTTGTATTTAGTCAATAGTTTTCAAACTATTTTTTTGTGGGAAATTTCTTTAAATAATACCTACCCAAGTTGTAAACAAATTGTTTAAATGTTGTTGAGGCTAAGCGATGAGGAAAATCTAGTCATTTCTCTCTGCCCTGAGCTCACCGGAGTGATTTTGCAAAGCCACATACCCACCAGAACTCCAAACCTTTGGAAAAACACTGAATAAGGTGGTTTCCATCTTTAAAGATTGGTCAAGTTCCCAGGGTTGAGTTTGGCAAACCCCCCGGTTTGCAGGGATGGGGATAATTCTTCTTTGGTAAACTGATGACTTCTCCATGCCTAATACCATCAACCCTTATCTGAATAATCAATTATTTTAAAGGACAACAAAAAGGAATATTGTTTTATATGACATGAAAATTCTAAAAAACATCACCTTCATCAACCCAAGTGTCCACTGATAAATGAGCGTGTACACACACACACACACACACACACACAGTGTAATATAACTCAGCCATAAAACAAGAATGAGGGGCACCTGGGTGGCTCATTTGGTAAGCATCCAGCTCTTGATATCAGCTCAGGTCATGATCTCAGCGTCCTGGGATCAAGCCCCGCATTGGGCTCCTTGCTCAGTGAGGAGTATGCTGGAGATTCTTTACCTCCCTCTCCCTCTGCTCCTCCCCACTGCACTCGCTCAATCTCTCTCTCTCTCTCTCTCTCTAAAATAATAAATAAACCTTTAAAAAAAATGAGATCTTGTGATGACGTGGATGGGCCTAGAGGGTATTATGCTAAGTGAAGTAAGTCAGACAAAGAAAGACAAATCATTTGATTTCACCTATACGCAGAATCTAAAAACCAAAACAAATGAACAAACAAAAAAAGCAGAAAGAGACCCATAAATACAGAGAACAAATTGATGGTTGCCACAGGGGAGGGCAGTAGGGGCATGGGCAAAATGGGTGAAGGGGAGTGGGAAATACAGGATTCCAGTTACGGAATGAATGAGTCACCAGGATGAAAGGTACAGCATAGGACATATAGTCAATGGTACTATAATAGCATTGTATGGTGACAAATGGTAGCTACACTTGTGGTGAGCATAGCATAATATATACAGTTGTCGAATCACTATGTTGTATGCCTAAAACTAAGGCAACACTGTGTGTCAACTACACTTCAATAAAAAAAAATTAGCTTCACTATAATAATTCATAAATTAGTATCTCTACCTCTTAGCAAATATACATCCAAGGTACAGTTTGAGTAACTGTTGATGTGGCAAGAATAAGCACAAAGAAAATGTTTTTAAAAGTTCATAAACCAGGGGCGCCTGTGTGGCTCAGCCGTTAAACGTCTGCCTTCAGCTCAGGTCATGATCTCAGGGTCCTGGGATCGAGCCCCGCATCAGGCTCCCTGCTCCGCAGGAAGCCTGCTTCTCCCTCTCCCACCCCCCTGCTTGTAATTCCCTCTCTCGCTGTCTCTCTCACTCTGTCAAATAAATAAAATCTTTTAAAAAAAATGTTCATAAACCATATGATTACATTTTTAAGACAAAATCATGCTAATACTTGAGCATTACTATTATTGGGGTTTTTTTCAATCTTTTTGTTTATGTCCATATTCCTATATGTATTCCACATACAGATAACAAGTCTATGAGTAAGTAAAATCTATCATTTTGTATTCTTTAAAAATGAGAAAATTAAGAGCAATTTTTCATTATCTTTCCTTTTTTTCTGTTATCAGTTTTTTACTCTATTAAGAGTTTTGAGGATTACTTTCTGTTGAAGCATCAAATCAAACTAATTACTCAGAGACAGTTTAAAGTTAAAGATAAACTGAATAGTTCCAAAGATAAAAAGCACACCCGCATTCTCTAGAGAAACCACTGTTGATCAGATTTGGACTGGCTCTTAGCAATAACAAAATAGCATCTTGAAATAGCAACAGACAAGTACAAAAGAGAGCAGGTCATTCATGGAAGGGTCTTCCTTTGAGACTGCTCTAAATTTATTTCCAAAGCTTTAGGCAACAATAAACCTCTCTTTCTCCCCACATTTGCAGTAGCATTAACTCCAAGTGCCCACCACAATAGAATAATGAAAACAGATTCAGAATCTTTTGCAGCTTTATAAAATGCCTGTCCACTAAACCTAAGCAAATGTGATCTTTATTCCTTAAATCTATTGGGAAAAGTGACCTTTTCTAATGGAGTAAATAAGTTTAAAGTAATATGAAGATATCATCTCCTTCAAAGGCTTCTCCCCACTTCACATACAAATCTGATCATTTTCCTTGCTTGACATAGTATCAGTATTAATTTCCTCCCCTAGATAACTTTAGGAAGCTATGGGGAAAAAAGTGAAAATCATAATAAATACATTTAGTTTTAGCTTTACTTTACTAACGCTATCTCATTATCAGGTACATAGCACAAAACAGGCTACAGGATGATACGTAACTACAGCTATTGACAAAAAAATGCTGAAAAACTTCTGTCTTTAATTTTAAAATCTCAAAACTGAGCCTTGACTACTTCGTTCACTTAAAAAAAAAAAAACTCTATTTGCTTCACCAAAAGACATATAATTACAAAGTGTTGATTCCAACATTAATGTTGATCTAAGCACTATAAAATAATGCATTTTTTATGGTAAGCACAGTGGTCTAAACCATCTTTAGTTACTCTGCCCTTCCTATTATTTTTGCAAGTATTTATGTTACAAATGGCTCAATGAATTCTTGTGATGCTATCTGCCCCATAGCTGAAGACAAGTATTTCATGATTGAATCCATTTCCAATTAGGAAATTGAGGCAATGGTCAAGGTAGAGGATAGTTTTGTGTGATAAGTATTCAGAATCCCTTAATCCCTGGTTGTTTACAGATGTTGATCTCAGTGTGGGTTGGCAATTGTTCTGAGTTCATATGCAAAGGAGTTCAAGGATGTTTGTTTTCTAGCAGAAATTTTAACTATACATGTTTACCACCCTACTTTGATAAAGGACCCAGAATTCAGCTTAGAAAGAGCACAGTCCTTCGCTTACCACGTACTTTATTAAAGGGGCATGGTACTTTGTCTACAACTGCGTGGACAAGACAAGCATTGTTGGGAGAGAACGTAACACATTGTCCTCTCCCTAATCTAATTCCCAACTGACCTTTTCCTACAAAACTTTCCATTCGTGCTCTGCTCTCCACCTTCCTCTCTGTGATCTGTACTCTCCCTTCACACCTGAAACACTTGTAAAATGTTTTAACTGTTTTCCTCTTACTGAAACACAGGTCCTCACTGGGACTCCTCTGCAAGACTCTTCCAGAAACGTTTTTCTGTCTCACACTCTGCATACCTCAGTCTGGGAGATTTAGGTGTCCTCCCGGCTTCCCAGGCTTTTTCCAGTCCATACTCCCCTTTCCTCTATCGCTAGAATTCATCCTTCTGGCTACAGCATCCTCTATTCCTACCACTCCCTCTTTCAATGTACTTCCCGGCTCATCTCCTAGACATTCTTCATTAATTAAACCCTCCAGGTAGGTCGTGACTCAGGGTCTTCCTCATCCCCCCAGCTACTTGCCAGTGTTCTCAACAGTGATAATGTTCACACCAGTGGGCTGATAACATCTTACACTTTTGGTTCTTTGATCTCCTTCTCCTTGAACCTCCACCTCCCACACAGACCTGCATCTTGTCTTCACCAGACTTTACAACACTTCTGAAAACTGGGATTTCTGATCTGAGCTCACTTGCTCAAGCACGCCCCTGTCACTGGCACATTCCACCACCACCATCAGGTGACTGACACACCTCCCCGCCACAGCAATTCCTACTGCTGTTAGTCCCACCTTAAGTGACCCTGCTTTCTTGTCCAGCCTCTCTTCTCCATGATTACAATCAGTCCTTTAAAATGCCTTTGACTTTGTGAGGTTCACTCTTTCTTTCACTGTCTTGGGAATAACCACAGCTTATTTGTGGAATATGAACCTATACAGCACCATAACCAACAATTCAGCTGATGTGTTCCCATTATAGTCATGATTGTGAGTCTTAAACTGGCACTTAATACTACTCACTAGTGCTATTTCTAATAAGCTTACTTTCCCACCCCTTAGAGGAATATTTCATACATTCTCTTACCTGTTAAAACTGTTTCACTTATCCTCCTAACAAGTGATTTTTCTTGTCTTCTATTTCATTGAGATAACAAAAGTAAGCATACAAGAATACACTCAATTTTCCACCAACCAATCTATACACCTACCTATCCTTGAATCCATTTCCTTCTTCCTTCCTATCACAAGACAGTAAGTGCCTCATATCCCCCACAGAATACTTAATACCTCAAAGTCTACCTCCTGGACCCAACCAAAACCTCTATTCATGTGGTTATCCCCTCTCTCTCTTTAAACTGGATTATTTTAGCAAACAAGCTCACTTAAGTTTCTATTATCTAAAAATAAATTAAAATAGGAATATAAAATTACATAGAGATATCTATATACACACATATGGTCTCACACTTTTTTGTTCTTTGTTCCTTTTACAGCAAGAAGTCTCAATAGTTATCCCTAGAAGTTGCCCAATTCCTAACCTCCAATGCAGCGCAGTCCAGCCTGCATCCCCACTTCTCGACAGACACCACTCGTTAGGCTCACCAGTGACTATATATTGCTAAGTGTAGCCTAACAAGCAACAAGTGTTATTGGAGACTCATGCCTTAGTTGTCAAATTGACCATTCATAGCGATCCTCCAAAGAATGAGGACTGAAGAATGGTACAGATTCACCAAGTTACTCTGCAGCAGAGATGAGGCAGGGGGTGGCTCAGAACCAGACAAGAAGGAGGAAGTAAATAAAAAGTGAAGGTCAACACAAGGCCCTTGTCAAAGCCAGGAACAATGCCAGGAAGATATAAACATAAAGAGTGGGCCAAAGACAAGCAGGCTTTGCAATGATAAAACTCAATTCACTGACTGGTTCTCCAGAGCCCAGGGGCATTTCGGACAGAGACATAGAAGTCATTTGTCATCAAAGTTAAAAGAACAAATATATCTAAAATATATACATATAGGGGCGCCTGGGTGGCCCAGTCGTTAAGCGTCTGCCTTCGGCTCAGGTCATGATCCCAGGGTCCTGGGATCGAGCCCCGCATCAGGCTCCCTGCTCAGCGGGAAGCCTGCTTCTCCCTCTCCCGCTCCCCCTGCTTGTGTTCCCTCTCTCGCTGTGTCTCTCTCTGTCAAATACATAAATAAAATCTTTAAAAAAAATAAAATAAAATATATACATATATACACACACGTATTTGACTTTTGAAAGCTTACAATCTTCTATAAGTTATCAACTCTTTTGTAGTAATTACTTGGTACACACACATATAATTCTATCTTTATAACTGTGTTTATTTTCAAACACACATATAAATTAGGCTATCTTACGTAAGTACGGTACTGAAAAAAAATGAACTTTGGTGCACTTGTGTCTGTCTACATATAAATGGAATATTTATGATAAATAAAAACAGTTCTATGTACTGTTTGTGAAAATGCAGCAGCCTCTACATTGGCACTGTTCTGTTTTGTGTCAAGCCCATCTGTTGCAATTATCCAAATGTCTATTTTTATTATTCAATTTCCCAATAACATGTGTCTGCTTTCCTTGTCCCATTAACTCTCTATTCTTTTATGTGCTTCCTATAGAATAATCAGCTCTATTCACTACATTCCACCACCAGAGAATATTTTAGGAAAGAAAAGGGTATTTTGGATAAAGGGCAGCTTTATATAGCTGCTGATGATTATTGTGATCTTTGACACACAACACCTATTTACCCTTAAAAGAAGATTGATCCAGGCAGAATAATCTTTTCCTAAATTTATGTAGTAAGTATAGTATTAAGTATAGTAATAGAAATTATCAAGAGTAATTGTATTTACCACTACATCTAATTTGGTTGAATTACATTGTACAACATAATGCCCCCAAAATTAAAACACAGATGACTAGAAAGACTGTTACCGAAATGTGGAGTTGTTGATGGCTGTCAAAGATTTATTTTCTGGATAGAACTCACGTCTCTTCTTCCTTGGGAAAGCTGTCTTGGCATATGTAATGGAGTCCCTGCACTGGGTAATGAGCAAGCACATGCACACTTTCCCAGGGTTTTCCTTATTTTCAGAGTAGGAAACATAGCATTGTATTCACATCAGCCAGTCTGCCCACCTAGTGATCCCAGACTCATTTCTAGTTTCAGGAAAAAAAGGTAAGAAATCTCATAACTGGATCTAGCACGAAGTCAAAACCGACTTCTAACCTAGTGCTGTATATGGCAATCTTATTTGCTGTTAGAGCCCTATAACCAGAGTGTAGTCTTTGTTCTGACCTATAAAGTATGTCAGAGAAACACTAAAGATCCAATGGCCACTTTAAAATAATTTCATCAAAGAACAAAGGTTCCTGAGAATAAATACATGGAGAAAACATGTTTCTTTGTCCTTTTACCTTAGTCAAACACCTTATACATAACCGTATAATGTAACAGAAAACTATATATGACATCTACTTCTGGTTCAGATATTAACTGGAACTTTCCCTTAGGGTAGAGATTTAACCTCCATTCATTCAAAATATATTTAATGACCATCCACTGTATGAATATATGTTAGGCAGAGTCTTAGACCTTCCTGGTCATTAGTACCTTCAAATGATTAAAAGTTTTGGATTTTACTGTTGTAAAATTCTATATAGTTTTATGACATGTTATAAGATCTTGAACCAACATAGAGTCTGCCTTACGCAGTGATGACAGGTACAACAAGGTAGGAACACGTTTTGTGTATCCTTTTAACGAAGCATCCACCAAAAATAACATTCTTTAGAGCACAAAGACAACATCTCTTTTTTTTTTTTAAGATTTATTTATTTGACAGAGAGAGACAGTGAGAGAGGGAACACAAGCAGGGGGAGTGGGAGAGGGAGAAGCAGGCTTCCCACTGAGCAGAGAGCCCAATGAGGGGCTCGATCCCAGGACCCCGGGATCACAACCCGAGCCGAAGGCAGACGCCTAACAACTGAGCCACCCAGGTGCCCCACAAACACAACATCTCTTAAGCTAAATGTTACTTTTCTATAAACAAAAAATAGTTTTATTTTCTGCAGGAGTAAACAATACGGCTTTAGCACTTACTTTTAAAACTTTGTAAGTTTTGTTCAAAGCTTATTGGAAAGATGTCATAATGTCCCTCTTTGAAACAAGCTACCCTCAAGCACAGGTCAGGACGTTTTTTCCATCAAAACAGAAATACTTTCACAGGAGAAAACTCCCCTCAAAATAAATTGAAGAATTTACTACTGGGTCATATCAGTACTAAGAAAAGCATAATAAGGATATATAACTAATATCATGGCAGTTTTTCTAGGTGACAAACATATTCCCTCCCAAGACCTGCTTATAACCTATCTCTTCAGTCAATTATCCTGGCTCAGTCACCAAATATGATCTGATGAGCAAAAGAAATCTTTATCCTCATTCCATGACACAATTTTTAAACCATTTTATTAAGGTATAATTGACATAAAAAAGCTGCCCATATTTAATGTATACAACTTACTGAGCTTGAAAATAACCATATACCATAAAACCATCGTGAAACAATTTTGAAAGCAATTGTTTTCTGAATCTTGAACTATCTCATCTTTAATTTTAGAATGGGGTAGCTAAGAAAAAAAGTACAAATACTAAGTAATAAAATATAAATATTTGCTTCAAAAGTACTAATACCTCCCCTACAAATGTATTTTGATGTTGCTTCTTGAATTATTTGCAAAATAAAATGAGAAGCATGGAAATGATGCTCTTCGAGTTAGCAGTAAGTAAATTTCCAAAGCAAAATATCTGATGATGTAAAACTACATGATGTTATAAAAATGGTACCAAGAAGACAGCACATTCTGGGAAGGAAATGCTCATGGCATTTGCAACAAAGACCTTCTAAGCCACATGCCAAGATGAATAATCACAAAGTAATAATAAGGTAAACTTATTTTGTTATATGTGATGTATGCATCTTACTGCATACTTACAATTGCATATAAGTTCAAAAAGATATTATTCTAGAGACATTCTTGTTTTCATTTTCATTTTACAATCCATGATCCATCTGAATTGATTTTGGATTATGATGTGACACAGGAATCTTTTTTTTCCATTTGGACATCCAAATGACCCAACACCATCTTCTGAAAAGATTTTCCTTTGTCACTGCGAAGAGTAAACTTTACCTATAGCCCAGATAAGTGTGGGTCCATTTTTGGATTCTATTTTATCTCAATGATCTATTTGTCTATAGTAGCACTAATACCATACTATGTCACTTAGAATAGCTTTATCATGACTATTGTATTCGATAGAATAATTCTTCCAACTTTGCTCTTCAAGACTTTCTTGTTTATTCATGGCCCTTTGCAATTTTAACAATATTTTTAAATCAACATGTCAAATTCTATCAATAACTTTGATGGTGGATTGATTAATCAATATCTGTTTTCTTTAAATACCACTTTACAATATTAAATCTTCCAACACTTTGCCATGGTATATCCCATCATTGTGTTCTATAACTACTCTGTTTTTATAATTTTCTTTTAGATGTTCTATGTAAGCTTTAGCACATTTATTCTGGCACTTGGTGTATTTTTATTCTACTACTAATGCTATTTTTAACTTTTTGACCATGATCCTTAAAACTTAAAATACAATTTATGTTCCAATTAATCTGTGTTCATGACTCATAAATGTTCCATAGTTTTATACCAATACTTTGTCTAATATGTGTACTAAGTAAAAAAGATCATAGCTATGAGCACAAAGACATTTGTTATAAAAGTGTTTTGTTATTTGGGTTTATTGGTCTATGTCTGATTACGATGGAGAAGTGAAATGTTTCTCACAAGACACTCAGAGAGCTTTGATCCCCATTACTTGGACTCAAAAATTAAAGGAATGGGCACAGTAACCCAGAAACTAAAATTCTGGTAAATGTAAAGATATGGGTTCCATCACTAATGTCACAAAAGGAAATTTTCCAAAATCCATATGCAGGAAAATTGCCACTTAGTGTAACTGGGCATTTACCCAGAGGGGATTTCATGGCTTAGTGCTGGCAGAGAAGTAGTTTTCTTGTCTCAAACTTAAGGTGCAGAACTCAAGCTCTGTAGACAATTGGATCTCTCTTTGTTGGTAAACAGATTCTCAGCAAACTTCCCAGATTCCATTCCTTGCTTTGTCCCACATTCACCTGTTAGTAATGGTGACCAGAGATGAACCTTGAGAGGAGTTCAGGACACAAACTGAGTAGCTGAATCTCTAAATACACACGTACAGCTTCTATTTTTCCCATATTGCATGTTCCTCAGGTCACCAGAAATGATGAGGAATTAATTGTCAGTATCCACAGTCATATCCACTTGGAACTTCAGCATTCTTGGACTCATCTGTAGAATAGCTCTCAGCTGGAGCTCTAATTCCTTGATCTCGGAAGACAGCTCTCCCATCTGGCAAATGGATCTGATATTGTTCTCTATTAGAGAACAAAGAGCAGAGGGGCACAATAAACCCTCTTCATCGCGTTCCTTCTCCAAGTTGATGTTATGTATCATGTTGATTGACTTGTGAATACTGAACCACCCTTGCATCCCAGGAATAAATCTCACTTGATCAAGGTGAGTGATTTTTTTAATGTGTTGTGAGATTCAATTTGTAATATTTTGTTGAGGATTTTTACAACTATTTCATCAGAAATATTGGCCTGTAGTTCTCTTTTTTTGTGTGATGTCTTTATCTGGTTTCATATCAGGGTAATACTGACTTCACAGAACAAATTTGGAAGTTTTTCTTCCTTTTCTATTTTTTGGAAAAGTTTAAGAAGAACAGATATTAACTCTTCTTTAAATGTTTGGTAGATGAGCACTGGGTGTTACATGCAACTAATGAATCGTTGAACACTACATCAAAAACTAATGATGTACTATATGTTGGCTAACTGAACATAAAAAAATAAATGTTTGGCAGAACTCGCCTGTGAAGCCATATGATCCTGGACTTTTATTTGTTGGGAGTTTTTTGATTACTGATTCAATTTCATTGCTGGCAATTGGTCTCTTAAAATTTTCTTTTTCTTCCTGCTTCAGTTTTGGTAGGTTATATGTTTCTAGGAATTTATCCATTTCCTCTAGGTGTCCAATTTGTTGGCAGATAATTTTTTAAAATATTCTCCTATAATTGTATTTCTGTGGTAGTGGTTTTTATTTCTCCTTTCTCATTTGTGATTTTGTTTATTTGAGTTCATTCTCTCTTTTTTGATGAGTCTGGCTCAAGGGTTATCAATTTTGTTGATGAGAACCAGCTCCTGGTTTCATCGATCTATTCTACTGCTTTTTTAGTTTCTGTATCATTTACTTCTGTTCTAATCTTTATTATTTCCTTCCTTCTGCTGGTTTTATGTTCTGTTTGTTCTTTTTCTAGCTCCTTTAGGTTTAAGGTTAGGTTGAGATTTTTCTTGCTTCCTGAGGTAAGCCTGTATTGCTATAAACTTCCCTCTTGGAACCACTTTTGCTGCACCCCAAAGATTCTGAACTGCTGTATTTTCATTTTTCTCCATGTAATTTTTTTATTTCTTCTTTGACAAATCTGGTTGACCCATTTATTGTTTAGTAGCATGTTATTTAACCCCCATGTATTTGTGTTCTTTCCAGATTTTTTTCTTGATTGACTTCTAGTTTCATAGCACTGTTGTCAGGAAAGGTGCATGGTACGACTTTAATATTTTTGAATTTGTTGAGGCTTCTTTTGTGGGCTAATATGTGATCTATTCTGGAGAATGCTCCATGTGCACTTGAAAAGAAGGTATATCCTGCTGTTTTAGGATGGAATGTCCTGAATATATCTATTAAATCCATCTGTTACAGTGTGTCATTCAAAGCTACTGTTGCCTTGTTTATTTTCTGTTTGAATGATCTGTCCATTGATGTAAGTGGGGTGTTAAAATCCCCTACTATTATTGTATTAATACCGATGAGATCCTTTATGTTTATTAACTATTTTATGTATTTGGGTGCTCCCATGTTGGATGCATAAATATTTATAATTGTTAGATCTTCTTGTTGGATTGTCCCCTTTATTACAAGTAGTATCTTTCTTTGTCTCGTTACAGTCTTTGTTTTAAAGTCTATATTGTCAGGGCACCTAGGTGGCTCAGTCCATTAAACATCTGACTCTTGATTTTGGCTCAGATGATGGTATCAGGGTCATGAGATCAAGTCCCACATCAGGCTCTGCCTTATGCGTGGAGCCTGCTTGGGATTCTCTTTCTCCCTCTTCCTCTCCCCCTCCACCAACCCCGCTCTTTCTCCTTCTCTCTCTCTAAAAAAAAAAAAAAAAAATTAAAATTAATTTTAAAAAATAAAGTCTATTTTGTCAAATATAACTATTGCTACTCCAGTTTTTGACATCCATTTGCATGGTAAATGTTTCTCCATCCCCTCACTTTCAACCAGCATGTGTATTTAGGTCTGAGATCAGTCTCTCATAGGCAGCATATAGATGGATCTTGTTTTTTTATCCATTCCCTCACCCTATGTCTTTTGATTGGAACATTTAGTCCATTTCCATTCAAAGTAATTATTAATAGGTATATATTTATTGCCATTTTGTTACTTGTTTTGTGGTTGTTTTTTTAGTTTTTCTTGATCCTTTCTTCTCTTGCTGTCTTCTCTCACAGTTTTCTGGCTTTCCTTAGTGATATACTTAGATTTCTTTGTCTTTATTTTTTGCATATCTGTAACTGGGTTTTGATTTGTGGTACCATTAGGTTTATATATAACATCTCTGCATACAGCAGGCTATATTAAGTTGATGGTCGTTTAAGTCTGAACCCATTCTTTACTCCTCTTCCCCCCTTTTTTAGGTTTATGGTATCATACTTCACATCATTTGTGTGTGTGTGTTTCTCCTGACTGATTTTTACAAAGATGTTTATTTTTACTGCCTTTGTGCTTCCTACTTTTTTTACTCTCACTTATGGTCTTTCCTTTCCACTCAAAGAATCCCCTTGAACATTTCTTATAGAGCTGGTTTGGTGTCATAGAATCCTTTAGCTTCTGTTTATCTGGGAAACACTTTATCTCTCCTATTTTGAATAACAGCTTTGCGGGATAGAGTATTCCTGGCTGCAGATTTTTTTCCTTTCAGCACTTTGAATATATCATGCCACTCCCCTCTGGCCTGCAAAGTTTCTGCTGAAAAACCTGATAGCTTTATGGAGCTTCCCCTTGTATGTAACTGTCTTATCTTCTCTTGCTGCTTTTAAAATTCTCTCTTTATCACCACTTTTTGACATTTTGATTACTATGTGTGTTGGTGTGGACCTCCTTGAGTTGATTTTGTTGGGTGATTCTGTACCTCCTAGATCTGGATATCTGTTTCCCTCCCCAGATTAGGGAAATTTTCAGCTATTATTTGTTCAAATACATTTTCTTTCCCTTCCCCTTTTCCCTCTCTTCTTCTTCTGGGATCCCTATGATGTGAATGCTATTATGCTTGATGGGGTTGCTGAGTTCCCTAAGTCTATTCTCATTTTGCATTTTTTTTTCCTCTCTCTCACCTGCTCAGTTTGATTGATTTCCATTATTCTGTCCTCCAGGTCACTAATTTATTCCTCTGCTTCTCTAACCTGCTATTTATTCCATCTAGTGTATTTTTTATTTCATTTATTGTGTTCTTCATCTCTGATGAGTTCCTTTTTATCTCCTTTAGGTCTCACTAATGTTCTCCACTCTTTTCTCAAGTCTAGTGAGTATCTCTATGATCATTACTTTAAGTTCCTTATCAGGCATATGACTTATATCCATTTCACTTAGGTCATTTGCTGTGGTTTTGTCCTATTCTGTTCATGTGGGACATATGCCTCTGTTTCATTTTGTCTAACTCTGTGTCTGTTTCTGTGTGTTAGCAAAGTCAGCTATGTTTCCTGCTCTTGAAAGTAATGGACTCATGAAGAAGAGGTCCTGTAGTGCCCTGCAGTGCAGTGTTCCCTGCTCACCAGAACCCAGTGCTTCAAGGGTGTCTCCTATGTGTGTTGTGTGTGCCCTGCTATTTTGTTCTGGCTGCTTTCTCCTTCAGCCCAATAGTCTACAGTGGCTCTCTTTGCCTGTTGTGGGTGCTGTTTGGTCCCTGTGAGGTGCACAGTTTTAACAATGTGCTCACTGGTGTACTTGTGAAATGAAACCTGCCCCTGCTTCTAGGACCAGGCCAACCTGAGCAGATGCACAAAGCATGCATGGGCAGGGCATGCAATTTACAAGGTGTGTATTGGATTTCTCCAGGGCCCTGCTGCCACTGCCTTTGCCCCAAGAACTGAAGCCCCACAAAACTGGCAGGTCAGGAGATGCAGTATTGGCAAGGTTTGCACCAGTGAGGGAGGAGACCCAAAGTGCCAGGACTGAGGCAAGTGTGACTAGAAAGGGCGGATCTGACAAAGTATAGGGGCAGGCTAGGTGTAAGGAAGTCAGGTAGTGAATGTTTGCACTGTGCTGGTTCCCACATTTGGCCATGTGTTTATACTGGTGAACAGGGGAGGGAGATGGTGCCTGCCAGCTCCTTTGTTCCTGGGGGAGTCTCCCTGTAAACCCTAACCTCCAGAAGACACTCTGAAATGAGCAAGTAACTTTCCCTCCCATATGCCCCAAGCATTTCTCAAGCTGCCATTTTTTATGCTGTATCTCCATAGGCTGTTGGTTTGCTGGCTCTTTAAGTGTAGAGACTCAGCTTCCTATCACCCTCCCAGCTCTCCCAGAACTGAGCTCACTGATTTTTAAAAGTCCAGGTTTTAAGTCGAACTGATGAAATTCAGCCCCTCTTGCTTTCAAAGACAAATGTTAGGCTCCCCAGTATGATAGTCTGTTTCTCCCCCTTCTCTGTGCCTGGGGGTCTCTCCCTCCTACAGATGGCCCAAGGGTCTGTTTAGGGCCCCCCGGGTTTCTGACCTTCCTATGCTCTTCGGTGTGGCCTCTTTTCTACCTTTAGTTGTGGAGTTTGTTCTGCCAGTCTTTAGGTCATTTCTGGGTATTTACACTGACATGAGTGTTTATCTAGTTGTGCCCATGGGACAAGGTGAACTTAGGGTCCTCACTCCACCATCTTCCCCCAGGGGACTTTTTTACTACTTGCTTCTTTTAAGTGCTCACTATAGCAACTGTCTGTCCTCCACTAGATGTATAGATGTATGGATAGCTTTCTTCAATCTTGATTCTGTTCCATTGTTTTAAATGTCTGTCTTTATGCCAGTACCACAATGTCAATTATCATAACTTTGCTGTAAATTTGCAATTGGGAAATATAAGTCCACTGATTTTTTTTTTTTTAAGACTGTTTAGGCTATCAGGGTCCATTGCATTTCCAAATGAATTATAAGATCTGCTTGTCAGTTTCTGCAAAAAAAACACAGCTAGGATTCTGAAAGGCACTGTGTTGAATCTGTAGATCAATTTGGACAGTATTATCATATTAATAATATTAAATCTCTGAGCCATGAACACGGAATATCTTCCATTTATTTAGGTCTTTAATTTCTTTCACCAATGCTTTGTACTTTTTAGTGTACAAGACTTCTTGTACTTCATTTTAAAATTTATTCCTGAGTAATTTACTCTTTTTGATACTATTGCAGATGAGAATTTTTCTTAATTTCTAGTTCAGATTACTGTTAGTGCATAGAAATACAGTTAGTTATTTATTGGTGTTATATCCTATAAATGTTATGAATTTATAACTAGATTTCTATGTAATTTTATCTCTAATCCTCACAACAGTGATACCTGAAGGGGTTATTATGCCATTTTTTATAGATGTTGGTAGAATAGGAAAGAAGAATTCAGAGTAAGAGAAATTAAGAATGAATTTTGACAAACAAAAGTAGTAAGTTGTAAAGACTGTAAACAAATCCTATAGGTTGAAATGACCTCTAATGTCATCTACTTTCTAATATGCCATATGGCCCTCCAATGACCCTGGCTCTCCTTAACCTTAGTAATTTATTCTTAACATTACCTTATAAGCAAATAATAGTTTTGCCTATCTGTGCACCTCAAGTATGCCTTATCTTTTTGTTTCACTGTGTAAATCTGCAAAATAATAACCATTTGTATTTTCAAAAAATGACTTCATCCTTAGTAAATGTCCTGTGTGATTCATTATTCAAGAGTACTGAAACTATCAGCTATGTCATAAGAAGAAACATTTTTTTCTTTTTACAATTAAGTCTCTTTGAAAAGCTAAATTTACATTATGCTTGAAAATGAGGAAAAAAGAGGGAAGAAAATTATTTAAAATGTTCACAGTATTTTTAATGTTATTGATTTCATTTGCTCCAGATTAAAAAGGAATTCTGAATACCAGGAAGCTTGTAGAACTGTGGGAGTGGTGGCACGCCAGAAACACCCAAAAATTAATGAAAGGCCAAATGATAATCTTGATAGGAATTGATAAAACTTTTGTTTTCTCAGTTTTTGTTTCAGGGCAACTGGTTGTTGTCTCAGACTTCAAAGTCCAGATAGTAATGTAGACTCAATATAGTGAAATCAGATTTCAAGTAATATTTTACTTCATTGGGTTTCAACAGCTCTTTAAAGTAACCCCTTTTATCTGGGAATCCATGTGGGAAAGATGGTGTGCCACTACTCAGAATAACAAACAAATCCCTTGGGCTATATCCACCTCTATGTTGTATACTGCCTGAAATCCCTTGGAAAAGGAAATGTGCTGCATTACAATTTCAAAAATAGCCAGAGATTGAAAATTAGTGCACCACAGAGCACGGTGTTGTTGGCCTTTTGTCTGAAGGGCAAATGCAGACAAATCAGTCTAGAGCTGTGTGCCATATACAGGGATTTGTTTCCTGCACAAAACTCCAAAGAAAACAGTGCATTCAAATGGTAATGAAGAGAGGGCTGGGTGCAGATAATGGTATATTAAACTGGATGAGGCTAATTGTGCATTTCATGTGAATCAGCCTCCTGCTAGGACTCATTAGGAATGCACATTACAATATAGACAAGTGTGCCGCCTTTTAATCAAGTGTCTTATTTCTAACAACACTATTAGTATTGTGAGCATTCTGGTAAGGTGGAATTTTTGACTGAAATTTAATTGTGCAGCCTGGAAATCTGATTCCATTTCAAGCTGTAAAAATATCTTCATTAAGGGCAGAATGGGGAGAAGTGGGGGGTGGGGGGTAAAAAAGAGTAGACCAGAATAGGAATTGATCGATTACTTTCTTTTCTCTTAAAAACTAAATATGCTAGCCTGTTGCGCTGAATTCTTACTTGGAATCCATACAAATTCCTACGAAATATCAGTCTACAGATGGTGCTGAGGAAATGACAGCTGAGATCATACCAGTAACGCTTCGGAAAAGTTGAGAAGCATTTCTGCAAGAGAGTTAGAGAACACATAGGGAGCCTCAGATGGAGAGATGTTACGTATGGGGCAATCTGCATGTAGAAGAGCAGAAAAATACTCATATGATCATGATTAGACATGTAGCAGGAAAGCAAAACACGATTTAGCTTATTAAGAAACTGAAATTCAAGTGGGTCACGCCTTGAAATTCTGAAATTCCCCTGCAGAACAATATCCACTTTTTTTTCAATTCTATTACACCACACTTGTAAGAGGCAAACACTTAAAATCTGGTAGCATTTAATTCCAAAGTGTGTTAAAGGGAGATATATAAAGAAAAAAAGACCACCATAAAGACTTCTTTATCTTACAAAGTATGTCTAAACACTGAAGTCATTTCTGCAGAATTCTGGGATAATGGCATGCTGGTCACAAATCACTACTCTACCTTCATTGCCAAATATCCTCTCTAGAGAACGTGATAGACCCAGACAAGCATGTTGTTGGTAGACCATCGAGGGTCCAAGGACACAAGTCCTGTTGAGATTTCTAGGGAAGGAAGTCAAGGCATGGCTTCCTTCTCCAAGGGATCTGAAGTAAAAGACAAGGTTTGTCTCTCTTCAGTCTGAGGGGAGCTGTTCATGAGTGGTCTCAAGTGACTAGATCTCTGGATGATTGGCAGCACATGTCCATTTACTTCTTGTGATCATTAGAACAGCTACTCAACTGTGTAAACCTTTGTGAGCTCTGGTGGAAGCAGCGCCTAGGGCCAGGGCTTTCATCTGGGACATGGTAGCCAGCCCCTTAGAAAAAGAAAGCAGAGTGGGATCCTCCCCAAACCATAAGAGAATGGTTAGAGTCTACGACTTCATTTACTCAGAGCCACAAGAGAACTCCCATGCTTCCATCACCTGCTAATGGCAAGAGAAGAGAATATGACTTGTCATGGTACACAATTAAAGAGATATTCAACCATGAGTAGGTTTAGGAATGCATAGATAATCTTTTGTCATGACTTTAAAAAGGGAGAAAGTGAAGATATATAAATTTAGATTTATGGAAAACAAAGCATCAGAAGGAATTTAAGATATAAAAGCAACTATGAGACACCAACTGAAATCTTGAGGGAAAACTATGAAATTTGATCCAGGAGATAAATAATCTTGATGACACATAATCACAGAATGGACAATTAATTAAACATCTACCTTTAAGATGACTTCACTCCAGATTGTTTTATAGCTGATTCTACCTAATTTTAAATATTTTACCATTTCTTTCTAAGGTCATAGGAAAATATGGAAAGAATTTCAATTTGTCCATATAAAGCTAACATTTTTTTTTGCTAATGATATTAAAGAAAACTTAGCCCTGATCTCACTCAAAGTATAAAAATAAATTTCACAGTAAAAAGTATGAAAATTGTTCTGGAGAAAAATTTTGTAACATGTTTTATTAGTCAGGATTCTCCAGAAAAATAGAACCAGTAGGCTATATAGTGATATATATAAGAGATTTATTATAGGAATCTGTTCAGGCAGTTATGGAAGCCAAGATGTCCCACAATCTGCCATTGGCAAGCTGGAAAACCAGGAAAGTTGGTGGTATAAATCAGTCTGAGTCCAAAGGCCTGAGAATCAGGGGGCTGATGGTGTAAGTCCTGGTCTGAGTGTGAATGCCCAAGAGAGTCCAAGGGCAGGAGAAGATGGATGTCTCAGTTCAAGCACAGAAAGCAGTTGCCCTTCCTCTGCCTTTTTGTTCTATTCAGGCCCTCAACAGATTGGATGATGGCCAACCTGCAACCTTCTTTACTCCACCTACCAGTTCAAATGCTAATGTCTTCTGGAGACACCCTCACAGACACACCCAGAAATAATACTGTACCAGTGTCTGGACATCCTTTAGTCTTGTCAAGTTGACACATAAAATTAACCACCACACATACTGAGAGGATCTTCTTAAGCTAACCTTATTTCATGACATAAAATAATCATTTGCCAAAACTTCTACAACTGTAAAAAGATAATCAACAGACTGGGAAAAGTATTTAAAATGAATATGACCAAGAAAAGATAATATTTTTAAAGATTATATTTATTTATTTTGGGGGGGCAGATAGAGATGGAGAGAGAGAATCTCAAGGAGACTCCCCGCTGATCTGGTGCCCCACATGGGGCTCGATCCCACAACCCTGAGATCATGACCTGAGCTGAAATCAGGAGTCAGACACTTAACTGACTGAGCCATCCAGGTGCCCCAAAAAGATAATATTTTAATATGTACAAAGTTTTTCTAATTAATAAGAGTAAACTAAAAAAAAGCAATAGAAAATTTAGTGAAGGATTTACCAGACAAGCCACAAAGGACATATAATGGTCATTAAACACAAAAAGATTTTCAGCATCACTAGACATCCAAATTATGCATCATGAATGAGATACACTTTTTCACTCATCAGATTAGCCGAAGTTTAAAAACTTTATGGTATCCTGTGAATTTGAGGAGAATATCACATCCCCATTATTTTCAAGTATGAATTGCAAAACTTTTTTACAAAATAAATCAAACAATCTCTATAAATTTAAAAGGCATCTATTACTTAAACAAGCTGTCATGTACTTTGGAAGTCAAGTCTCTGCCTCTACCTCTCTTTCTGTTTCTCATAAATAAATTTTTTTAAAAAGTCTAAAAAAAAGAATGAAAGATGGAAAAAGAAAAAATATATGCGAGCACAGAGAAAAATATACACACATATTCCCCAAATTATTAAAAGGCTGAAGGGTGAGGCGATACTGAAAAGGTGACACTAAATTTATTTTTAAACACTTGTACGTTTTTCTCTAAACATTTCTAACTATAAATTTGTACTTTTTTCTCTGTAGTAAAAAAAATTATATATATAAACCTAAACATAAATATATCTTGTATAAGTCATATATATCACTATAACAAATATATTGTATATACCATGCATATTATACATAAATTATGTGCTAAATCTCTATCACTAGTTCATTAGTTTACAAGTCTTAATCACAGAAATATCCAGTCACAAAAAACTTATAATTAAATGTTCCTTGGACTCAACTCAAGATTGGGGAAGTATGAAGATGCCTTGATGCATCCTTTCTTGAGTGCTGACACAGCAACTTTCCACTCTGTCCCATGCAAGATGAGACTTACCGAAACTGCCTCTTATAGCAATCTTGATCTTGATTTAACTGCCTCTTATATCAATCTCTTGATCTTGATTTAAAAGTCTCCCCAAAATTACACTATCCAAGGGAGGATCATATTGGTTATTTCCACAACCCAAAGTTCAACCGTTTTAAAAGGACATAGAGTTTAAAATAATGCAATTTACCCCAGAATAATAGAGTTAATAATAAGGCATGTGCTTGCAATTTATATAAAGGAGTGTAGAACAGTAAAGGAACCAAGATTTATGGTCAGATGTGAACTAAGGTGAGAGCACCTCTGTCAAGTGCCAAACTTAGAAAATAACAATTGCCTTGCTGGTTGCACAAATTACTTCACATTGTTGGTTACATGTACGCATTAGGAAAAAAATGTAAGTAAAATCCCTAGTCCAGGATTTTGTGGTTGTCACTGACTCAGTACATGGTGGTTACTATTATTATTATTAGGGCAGTGACTATACATGTACAGGGTGATGTCTAATAATGTCACCTCATCTAGGTAAAAACTGATTATATTTTACTTCAGTTTTATGGCATTTTTATTAAATATTTAAAGAAATGTTGGGCAGAAGGATTAGACATGTCCTATGATGGCTCTGGAGGGCAGAATTAGGAATATTGCTGACAGTTACCAACCTGATTCTAACTCAGTAAAAGAAAACTTGGATTCACCTAAGGATGTAATGAGTGATTCGAGAACTCAAGGGTTTTCTTTAATGAAAGGCACAGAACCAGATGACGTAACCGCAAGTGTCTTTCTCTTCCTGAGATTCTGATTCTGTGTCTGACACTCTGCCAGCATCTAGTCAGGGAGGCAGCTGAGACAGAGGGTAGCATAGAGGCAAGACAGGTTTAAGACAATGCTCCTAAATCAAAAGATTATAGTCTCAGACAAAATGTGAACAACAATTAATATAGTTGGCTATTAGTTACCATATATTGGGTAACAGTTTTCCTGTGTTTGGATCTCATTAAATCCCATAGCCCCATTTGAAACTTTCTCTTTTATAGACTTTTGTTTACACTGTCTTCAGCACTTTATCACTTTCAATGGGATTTACGACAAAGCAGCTCAGCCATTTGTTTGTCCAAATCCCTCTATGTTAGTCTAGACATTTATGGACATTCATTTCGTAACATAACCATAAAAACTAAAATTATGGTTTATTTCCATCTCAAGAAATAAATTTACCTACACATTTTTTTGTCTTTTGTTGGTTCTTCCCAGAAGACACTTGTGTTTTAATAAAAAAATACGAACAGCAAGAACAAGATTGGGATGCTCATTGTTCTTCATAGTGAGTTTCATTATCATAAAGCTTGTTCATGCTATGTCCTCTCAGTAAAGACAAGTCAAGGCTATCATTGCTTAACTCACACAGTTCAGAACAGAGTATCATGAGACTTCAAATAACTAGATGCTAAGAAATGGGAAATCAGATTAATCATAATAACTTGCTAACTTAAGTTCTCTATATGGGGGTGCCTGGGTGGCTCAGTCATTAAGCATCCGCCTTCGGCTCAGGTCATGATCCCAGGGTCCTAGGATCGAGGCCCACATCAGGCTCCCTGCTCAGTGGGAAGCCTGCTTCTCCCTCTCCCTCTCCCACTCCCCCTGCTTGTGTTCCCTCTCTCCCTGTGTCTCTCTCTGTCAAATAAATAAATAAAATCTTTTTAAAAAAATAAAAAAGAAGTTCTGTATGTGGGGGTACCTGTTCAGCGTCTGACTCTTGATTTCAGCTCAGGTCATGATCTCAGAATTGTGAGATTGAGCCCTGTGTCAGGCTCCACGGTGGGCCTGCTTAGATTCTCTCTCTTCCTCTCCCCTCTTTCCTCCTCTCTCCCTCTCTTAAATAAATAAATAAATAAATAAATAAATAAATGAATGAATGAATGAATGAATGAATAAAGTTCTCTATGTGAAGTAGCAAACTGAATGGGACATGGATACAATATAATCAATAAACTAGAAGAAAATTAGGATTCCTAATTAAAGGAAGCAAGCATACTAATTATGCTTTACCATCAAAATTGCTCCTTAACTTCTCTGAAGTCAGAATAAGTCTCAATTTCAAAACTGAGAAACCAAAAACCTCCTTACTGAGACTTTTATCTTGGTACTAAACTTTATTGAAATGTTCACACAGGACCTAAAGGTATTGGAGAACAAGTAACACTTCTGACAGTATCTTCAATAGCAGATTTATAATAACCATTTAAATTTTTTAAAATTATGTTTCTTCATTTTAGCTTCTATTCATTTATTTTTACGTAATTTGAGTTCCAACAGTTTTGTTTCTCTGTCGACTGGAGAAAATTCACTCAGACATGCCTCAGTAGAGCCCATTTTTCAACAATAGAACATAGAGTAGATAAAATGCGGCGATTGTGCAGGTATAATGTACAAGGAGGGAAAATCTCATTTGTGTTTGTTTATAACCTTACACAAGAATCATCACACTTTTTGCAAAAGTATTCTTTAGTAAGGATCAGAATGGAAGAATAAACCAGTGGCTTTTAATGATCATTGGTCTCAAGGTTATAGTTTAGAGTGAATCTCCTACAACCCTACCATCACTAAAATAAAGATCCCATGATCAGGAAGAGGAGATAGGGGATTGCCATCATAATTTGAGCTCTGATTTAGAATATCCACTAATCTCTCACTAATGATAAAACAAATTCCAAACTCACCATATGCAAAAAAGCCTCATCCTATCATACCCATATCCACTCCTCCAAAACCATACACCTTGCTGTAGCAGACTTTATGTCACTGTTACATGCAACGGGAAACTTCCCTTCATAGCACTTATCTCTGTTAAGAACTTACATGGATTTGTGCTTATTTACTCAATGTCTGACTTACCAACAGGTAGTAATGGCTAGGTTTATTTTTTGCCCATCATAGTAGCCACAATACCTGATTTCTAATAGTTACTTGTTCTATTTGCAACAAATGAGTGAATTAATAAATCTTGTGTTTCCGTCACCTTCTTTTGATTACCATTTTCATACCAGTTAGTGTTCTCCACTCCTCACATATCCACTGTGCATCTCTTTGGGTGAAATCTTACCTAATCTTTAAGATTACTCAAAAACACACCAGGGACAGTTCTTTGAGCTTCCTGCGTATTGTTCCACTTACTACATTTAACTTACCATTACTGATAGTTCTGCATTTTTTTGAACCTCTCTTACGAGTTCCTTGAAAGCTGAACTTCTGTCCACAAAAAAAAAAAATCATGTCTTTTGCAGAGCAGATGCCAGGTTCAGAGGGCAAACCATCATGCTGCTGAAGGAAAAGATCTAAGCAAAGCTGTAGAACCCAGAAAAAATGTAAGAGAAAGTACAAGTGTCCTCTGATCCTCTGATACAAAGTGTCAGCTTTCCACCACTGCCTGATGTAAAGAACCAGTCTTCATAACGAGCAGCAGCATGGCAAGGAATTAAACATCAGGAGAAAATATCCAAAAGTTATTATTCACTCTTTCTTTGCATATTTGTGTTCTTAAAATACCAGCATCACACACGTGCGCACATATTGTGTGTGTGTGCATACACACACACACATTCTAAGCTATAGAAAGAAATACATCCTATATTAATCACTATCTATTCCCAGAAAGGTGATCAGCATAAGCACATAATCGACAAGACAGTGAGAAACTTCAAGATTTAATAGCAACACTGTCCTTCAAAATCAGGATGTTCTCTCTGACCCTGGTTGAGACTCACTTTCTTGAGCAGGTTGTCTTTCCCTTTATTCTGCAAATATTGCAGTCTTCTGAGCAACTGTTTACTATTATTATATGATCATATTGTTCTGAAAATGTCTACATACACCCTTGCTCTAAATGTATATGTTTGTGCATGTATGTGTATATATGTGTACACATGGGTCTGTGTATTTGTGCATATATGTACACGTGTGTATATATAATACAAACGTGTATGTGTATATATGTATATGTACTTTTGAATCTACAGTCAATTTTCATTTCCTATATCCCATAACTTTCATGAAGTTCACTGTAATGCACATCTCATGTCTGCAAAGCTGAGTGTGATACTATTTTATTATATTAATGTCTTCCTGGCACATTCTCATTTATGATATTTAATATACTATTGTTGCAATGTGCTAAATGGCCCCATGACGGTTATTTTTTAAAAGGTGAATATGAATTTTTAAGTACTTAAAGAATTATAGTGTAAATTAATCACTAAAAGTATATAACAGTCAATGTTTTATTGTGAAATTTTGCTGTTGGCTTAGAGGTTGTTCACTATCCATATTTAGAAAAGTGTCTATTATTTGAAAGCAATACAATTAACAGTTGTCCACTCTGGAGCCTAAGCCTAATAGAAATTAAAATATTCAGGAAAATGTGAAAAGTATGTTTTAAGAGGTCATTATGAAAATGAATTCTGTTCATACAGATTATTCCAGTTGAGAGTTGGCGTTCAGTCTTCAGTTTGCCAAGAGTAGCATGTCTAACCCCCAAAACTGATAAGCTGGAGGTTGCCATGCAATTTCTGCCACACAAGTTCTCTTCATGTCAGGTTACAACAAATGTCAATAAATAAGATAAAGAGTTACAGGCACGTAGGTCTGTGTGATCATATTTTGACATTACAGCAGTTAACACTGGAATAATTAAAAATATATGCCCTAAGTCTTAAAAATTATTAATGAACAAACCAAGACAACAACCATATAACATATTAAACACAGTAAATATTAAAATAGAATTTATACAGAGTTTTTAAAATTAAAAAGCAGAATAAGTGATATATCAGAGTAAATGGAAATGGGATAAAGTCCCTATTAACCCTCTGAAAACTAGGTAACATAGCACTACTCTGCCCATCCAACAGCATAATATGGTCTCTGTTGATGGAAACACCTTAAAGTTGTATCTAGAGTGACTCACATTAACCCCAATAGAACAACAAACCCTTTGTGTACAGGAAACTGTATTTTACCAGAAAATGGGTAAATTTTCAAGATATTCTCTATATGAAGGCCCCAAGAGTACAAGTACAGACCATCTAGTTTTAAAATGCAGCTCAGAAACCAAGAAGCTATGTGAAAAAAGCATATAATGTAACAGTACCTGTGGTTTGCAATATTACCAAAGTCCCAGCTCCTGAGAAAGCTGGAAAACTAGAAAACAGATGATAGAAACAAGGAATATTCTTCTTACAAAGAGAAAGAAGCAATGTGGCTCAAAATACTAAGTTGAACCAGCTAAATGACTTAGAAAGATGTGTTAACTCTCCAATCTTCAGTCATTTCACTGTAAATATAATTAAAACTTTTTAATATATTAAAAACCATTTTTATTACCTTCTCAACTTTCATCTCTTTAAAATGTTACATTCTACAAGCCAGTTGGCATGTAAGACACAGACAAACACACACGTACACGTGGAGGCATAACAAGTGATGTTGCTTACTTAGTGTTTTGTTCTGACTAAAACATTCTTTAAAAATCCATATATATATACATATATATATATGGAAAATGGGAGTAAGAGTGCAGAACCCATAAAGCTGTTGTGCAGTCCAATGGAACTACAATATAAGACACAGCATTATACAATGCACACTTAAGTCATTGTGTACTCAATAACAGTGGTCATTATTATCACCGTTGGCTCCAAATGCCATGGACATCCAAGGGAAATGCTGAGGGTAAGCCGTGAGCTGTGCAAAAGAACAACAGGATGTTGCATTGATACGTCTAACGTATGCAGACTCAAGTGAGCTGCTTAGAGCAAGTGTTGGCAATCCACTCTGCTCCTCTCAGTGAGCATATGCCACAGTGTGAGTGTGACCCCAGCCACAGAATCTGTTTCTTCAGTCAACCCATCTGCCTCCAATGCTGTGAACATCTCAGCTCACTAAACATGATTCTAGGGTTAAATATTCATATTTTTCACATAGCATGATGCCAAAACACAAGCCAAAATGTCACCTGACACTCAACTAAAGAAACGATGATTGAATTGATGTTGCAGGAAAAGCTGTCTGACTTTGTTGGTTACTGAGGTTATTCAGGTCGATATATTGTACATCATGAGTGATTTTGTGGGAACCTTCAAGGGGATGTTTTACTATGTTCCAGTTCCACCTTACGAGAAAAGTTTAGAAACCACCTCTGTGTAGGATATAGCTCCACTTTATAAAGAGGAGAAAGAAAAACACCCCCAGAGAAGAGACAAGAAATATTTTTAATGTTCCCCCTAAACCTAAGGTTTGCAACAACTCAAGTCTAGTCCAGAAACATAAACACTGAATATGGTTTGATCAGAGTGAGCCAGATGAAAGCTTACCTTTGCTACAACACAGTTTAAGAGTCTGGAGCAAAGGTGTTGCAGGCATCAGAAGCAAATCTGCTCCTAACCAAAAGCGTGATTCAGCATAGAGGGGTCCTGGGAAATGCAAACAGCATCAACCCCTGGACTGGAGACAGAGCTCAAGGCTCAGAAGGCAGAAAAATCCCAGGAGGCAGAGGTGATTATTTTGTAGACAAATGCTTTAAGGTTGAGGGAGGGGGGTGGGGGAGGAGGGCAGTGGATATGCACATGTACACAAGTACCAGCTCATAAGAAAGAAAGCAATGGAAGTAGGGGATATTAGAGAGACTTGAAAAAAGTATTAGAAGCTGCTGCCTGATGATATAGCACTGAGCATTTCAGTGTGGGCTATGTGGTCTCCTGGTGCAGGAAAGGAAATCTTAAAACACCTCTTTAGCTAGGCTCTCAATGCAATGGTCTGCACTAGACATTTAGGGTTCATCAGTGTTGTGACCATAAACATTTGTTACGGAGGAGAGCCCTGGGATATCAGATGGTAAGCTGCATGGTTTAACAAAAAACCACCAAGGAATTGAAAAAGAGTAGTTTATGACTCACAGGTCCTGGAGAAAGTACACAGCATGCCTCCAGGGGCCACAGGGAGAGGTCAATGCAGGATGCAGCAGAGAGCGCTGTAGGACCCAAGGCACATGCCTTCATTCGGGTCCATAAGTGGAGTGTTTGGGGATTCCTGGCTTAGGCCAGATTGGTCAAATCAAACCAAAAAGAGCAGGGTTTTGGTAAACTACTCAGGGGTCCTACCTAGGGGTTCACAAGAGGAAGGCCCTGGGAGGTGTGGGAGAAGGGTGCTGGGGGAGTCATATCAGGAATTTACATTTATTTGTGACTCTACAGGCTGTTATCTAGGGCATGTGCTGGGGGGAGGGGCTAGTCAGTTCAAGGCCACTGCAAGCCACCTGGCCACAATAAATGGATGCTGAAGCAGCGATGTCATGGAGTAGTTTAGCTAATCTCTCAATAATCAACGAAGACTAACATGCCAAGAACGAAAACGTAAGAAACCAAATTACTACAATCCTTCTTCCCCAGTCACCTAGTTTAAAAATCGGGTTCTCTCAGTGACGTGCACAATGTCCAAGGCAACTTTCTAGCCAGACAGTCATGAGAAAGAGCGACCATGCTCCCTGGATGCCTAAGACACTCTGCACTGGTCATGATGACTGCCAGCCCAATCTCCTTCTAGAATATTCCTCTGCCTGATAGTTGCTATTGCTCTACTGGGGGTGGGGTGAGAGAAGGTGGGTGTCAAGTCCTATGACTGATGCTCTATTTACAGGCACTCACTGTGCAGGTAAAGAACTTGGCACAGAGGCAGAGATTTCTGATAGGCGTCCATTGATCCTCCCTAAACAAAGGCTTCAGGCTTAAAGCAAGAGAGAGAGAATTACAAAATCAATTTGGTGAAACAGGCTGCATCTTCATGAAAAGCGCTAACTCTGTGTATTGTGGATGTGACTTTTTGTCACCTTCAGTTTTTGTAAATACATAGGTAGTGAAACACCGCCAGTAGCCATAATATTCCATTAAAGGGGCAGCAATTATGTCAAAACAAAAATTTATTGTCTATGCTCAACTAATATTGTCTACTTGCTATCTGTTGCTGCCAAAAAGATGCAGCAGAAAATACTCAATAGGACAGAGAATCGCTAAGCAGCTGGCTAATCACGGACTATGCAATTATTATATTTTCATTCTGGCTCTGAAAAAGGAAAACACTTAAAATGAATGAAATATGCATCGGCGCCTCTAGCAATGAAATTAAGCCACCTTATTAACTGTGCAATTTTACAGAGGTTTCAAGAAACACTCATTAGGCCTTTTGTTTGAATTGAATTTCATCTCTTGCTTCATCTTAATTCCTAGACTATAAAGCAACTCTTACTTAAACACCTTGGTTTTTACTGAGAGATGGTAAATAAAATACTTGGATATTTTGGAAATAGAATAATTTTTAAAGGTCAATATTAGCTGTTTCTTATTGTATTTAGCCTATTTCTTATAGCGATTACTTTATTGTTACTATTATTATTCACTATTTTCATCACTACACTCAAACCATTATGCTAGGCACTTATACAATGTATTATTAATACTTTAAAAAATCAGGCAAGACAGAAATTACCATTGTCACTTAATAGGTAAGGAAGAGCTTCAGAGTACAATTAAGTTTCTGAAGTTCTCACTGCTAATAAGTCCCAAAGCCTCTATTAAATCTCATATTGGAATTCCAAAATCTACAAATACCCATCCCATCAGTTATGTTTCCATATAAAGAACTTGTCAAGGATCAATGAGAAAAATGCATAATTTATATTTTACTATTATATCAGTCAATCTAATAATATTAATGTAATGAGACAGTTTCATTAAATGTTATTATTACCCCTCAAAGTTTTATAAATATTTATCTCAAATTATTAAAGTCTCTAAATACTTAATATTAAATGCCCACACATATATTATTGCTTCTTCATCTTTAGGAAATCATCCAAGGAAATAGTAGTAAAATGAGAACATTATTGGAAGTTTTTTTATCATCAGCTTTTTAATCACTCTGAAACGATATTTGGCATTTTCAGCTAGGAGAATGGTGCTGTATATTCAATTGAAGAGCTTATGACTAAGGATTAACAGTAAATTCACAGCAAAGAAGCAGCTCCCCAGCATCAGGGAAATCCAAATCAAAACCTCAATGAGATACCACCTCACACCAGTCAGAATGGCTAAAATTAACAAGTCAGGAAACGACAGATGTTGGCGGGGATGTGGAAAAAGGGGAACCCTCCTACACTGTTGGTGGGAATGCAAGCTGGTGCAACCACTCTGGAAAACAGTATGGAGGTTCCTCAAAAAGTTGAAAATAGAGCTATCATATGATCCAGCAATTGCACTACTGGGTATTTACCACAAAGATACAAGTGTAGGGATCTGAAGGGGTACGTGCACCCCAATGTTTCTAGCAGCAATGTCCACAATAGCCAAACTGTGGAAAGAGCCAAGCTGTCCATCGACAGATAAATGGATAAAGAAGATGTGTGTGTGTGTGTGTGTGTGTGTGTGTGTGTGTGTGTGTGTGTGTGCCATCAAAAGGAATGAGATCTTGCCATTTGCAACAACGTGGATGGAACTGGAGGGGGTTATGCTGAGCAAAATAAGTCAATCAGAGAAAGACATGTATCATATGACCTCACTGATATGAGAATTCTTAATCTCAGGAAACAAACTGAGGGTTGCTGGAGTGGGGTGGGTGGGAGGGATGGTGTGGCTGGGTGATAGACATTGGGGAGGGTATGTGCTATGGTGAGTGCTGTGAATTGTGCAAGACTGTTGAATCACAGATCTGTACCTCTGAAACAAATAATACACTATATGTTAAAAAGAAGAAGAAGATAGCAGGAGGGGAAGAATGAAGGGGGGGAAATTGGAGGGGGAGATGAACCATGAGAGACGATGGACTCTGAAAAACAAACTGAGGGTTCTAGATGGGAGGGGGGTGGGGGGAATGGGTTAACCTGGTGATGGGTATTAAAGAGGGCACGTTCTGCATGGAGCACTGGGTGTTATACGCAAATAATGAATCATGGAACACTACATTAAAAACTAATGATGTAATGTATGGTGATTAACATAACAATAAAAAATTTTGAAAAAAAAAAAGAAAAGAAGCAGCTCCATAGAAATTGTGTTTGCTGTCAGGAATTTTTCCACCTCCCTCCCACATCCTACAACCTACCAGGCAAAACCACGAGGAAAAATAAAACAGGTATAAAACAGCTACCTATACAATTAAATGAAAACCAAAACTCCTACTCTGAATAATACTAATTTGTCTACTTCACATTATACACATCTTGACAAAAAAATCTTCCAAACCACCAGACATTATCTGTACCTGTAAACACAGAGTCTGCAAGCAGAACAACAAATCAAATCAAGGCTACTTCATTGCTCTACCACTAAATTGGTTGAACTCTGGTCAGCTAACAGGTTGACAATATCCTTACTGGGGGGATGTTATCACCTGCTCAAATAATCCTTTTGCCTGAAAGTCTCAAACGAGCACAATCTAATACAGCTACTTATAAAGCTCATACCAATTATAAAAATATTGAACATATAGTCCCTTGTAAAAAGTCTGTAGTGAATTAAATATACAATGCGAATCAGGTTCTTAGCTCACATTTATTTGGAGTCAATATTATCATTTACATACTGTGAAACCGGAAAAGCCCCTTCCATGATGTTTTCTTTTCACAATTTAAAATAGGATAACAGATGGGATGCCTGGGTGGCTTAGCCGGTTAACCGTCTCCTTTGGCTCAGGTCATGATCCCAGGGTCCTGGGATCAAGTACCGCATCAGGCTCCCTGCTCAGCGGGGAGCCTGCTTCTCCCTCTGTCTGCCGCCCCCCCTGCTTATACACTCTGTCTCTCTCTGACAAATAAGTAAATAAAATCTTGTACAAAATAAATAAAATAGTATGACAAAAGAACTTCTGGACATAATTTCAAAAGCTATTTCCAACAGCAGTGAATCACTAGTAATTAAAAAATAACAGAAATCTGGTACATATTCCTTCAGACCTGGGTATTGAAAACTCACAGACAGGCACAAGCTAATAAACATAGGACCAGAGTTTGGAAGAAAGGAAACTACAGGTTCTATAGAATGTGCATGACAGAATTCACTCCATTCGGGCGCTCATGACTTACTGGAAAAGAAGCAGTAACAGGTCAATCACCTAGGTAATGGGAGATCAGAAATCATCAAGGGGTAAAGGAAGACACTCTGGACTAGGACCCGGAAGATTTTTTATTAGTCTTGGCCTCGACACAAATTATTCCTGTGATCTTGGGCAAGTTGTTATCCTTCTTTGGGCTTCTATTTTCTCATCTCTAAAGGGATATTCAGGAAAAGGCAGACTGATAAATTCAATTTAGGGTTCCTTCAAGTTCAAGTTCTGAAACTCCCAAATGACAGATTTGCAGAACAGGTTATTTTCATGAAGAAAACATGTTTCATGTATCTCTCCTTCAGCCATAGTTTCAGCTGCCTGGGTGCAAAGCATGGAGAAACATTGCAGCACTGCTCATTACAGTTTGCTGGTACAGTATCCTGGTTCAGACAGGTTGCAGAAACCAAGGTGGAGCTGATGTTATTTCTACATATTTGTGGACTGGTTTACTCAAAATGAAGATGGAGGTATTATACAAAGTTACACGGGCACAGCCCCTACATAGTTGTCCAGTTGATAACCTATACAGCTGTGGTCTGTTGTCCTGGGCTGGCTGTGACTGGAACATGCAGTATACTTGTTCAGATTGGATGTAGGGTAAAGTTCATGAAATAAAAACCTACTACACAAGAAGAACAAGTGGAAAGAAAGGCATCAGGTAGAATCACTGTGCAGTTAGCTATAATCCTAACAGAAGATTTATTTAATTGATGACTATTAACTCTTTTTTGGAAATCTATAAATGACCATGTCTTTAAGAGAAAGATTAAAATTATAACTTTTTATGTGCATTTCTAACCCAAATGCTTTTAAGACTAATCAAACACCTAAAGAGAAAATTAAGGGTTGGTATCTAAGAGAAACATTTCGTATATTTCAAAATCAAATGCATAAATAGTTGTTTATTCACATCCAAGATGAAAGGCAGCTAAATCTGAGGGTTACTCCTCAATAGTAGTGAAAATAATACATTGTAAAAAGAAGAGTTCTCCATATTCCAAAACAAACAGAAAATTTTCACAATGCATTTTAAATATCTACACCTGCATATGCATACAAGTGTCTGAATACTGTATGTGGCTTTCTGCAGTTGAGCATGGGTGTGTGTGAGTTTATGGACTTATCAGTGTGTGTGTGTGTGTGTGTGTGTGTGTGTGTGTGTGTGTGTGTGTGTGTGTGTGTGAGAGAGAGAGAATGTGAGAGAAATAGATGATCTTGTGTGTAAGCATTTGAGTATGAATGTGTACACACTTCTAATGTGAAAATCACCAAAGATCACATTTCCATCTATAGCCAGAAGCACACAAAAGTCTTCAGCTTCATAGGAATCTTTCCCACTGAATAATGAATTACACATGTGTACACAGTAAGCATTTCTTCTTGGAGATTTATGGAAGCAATTTAAACAAAGCACTGAAAGATGTGGGTATTTTACCATATTCGTGTAGATGATAATTTTTTAAAGCTTTGATATGGACCTAGATATACAAAAAGCAAATAAACACTGATCTTATAAAGGAAAAAAAAACCTAAAAATTGGTAAATATAACTGTAATTTACTTTTATATAAAAGATTAACTGTGTAATTTTTATTTTATATGGACACATAATTCACAAATAATGTCAATATAGGCCAAAAGTCAAAAATACACAAAAGGCAAATGATGTGCATAATTTTACAAAGATTAAATGCTTTTAGAAATGCCAAAATTATTATGGTGAGTAGTAGGTGGCAATGATGCAGCTCTAATTTTTCAATGGTTATTGGGAAATTAGGCAGTTAGATGTTAATGGTCATACTAAATCCATAATGAGGAGGCGAATGATCACATTAACACACACCATATGCTTACAATCATTTTGTTATGGTTACTCTACCATCTCTAAAGGGAGAGGAAAAGTTCAATTTAAATTGGGAGGAGAAATAAGAATACCTTCAACACCAAAGCCAGAAATACAATAATTCTACTTTCTCCTTTCCACCAGGAATCGTGATGTCTCCCTACTTTGCTTCTTGTTTTCTTAATGGTCCATCGAATTCTATTTATTCCTTTAGTTTATCCACTCTTCTTTCTGTTCTCCTACATATGAACAGCTCTCTACTCTCAGCCTTCTCCTTCTTTCTTCCTTGTCCTCAATTCACCTATCCTATATCTGCTTTTTATTCTTTATGGCTTGGCTTAACCAATGTAAAGCCCCAGGCCACACCATCCATTTCCCGCCTGGGATGCGTGGACTCATTCACAATACCATACACAAGTCACACCTACCCTCCCTATCCACCCCACACTCACATGTTTAAACTCAATGGCACATTCATGTAATAGTTGTTTTCCATTTCATTACCACCCCCCAACATGAACTCCCAGAAATCTACATAACCTTACACACATTTCCAAGGACAAAACTTATAAGCATCTCCGAGTTTTTTAACTCAGTTTGGGAAAGTATACTCAATATGCCCTGTGAGCCGTGGCATATAAATGACAAAATAACAATAGTTATTACTGATTAGTACCTTTCTACTGATGATAGCTGCTTTGGATTGAATCCCTGTTACGTGACACACACAGATTTATGCTGTAGCTAATACTCAGAGTAATCTGGGAGGTCTCTGGTATCACTATAGATTAGGAAAACCAGAATCAGGCAAATGAACCATCTGCAGACCTGGGATTCCCACACTTGCTTTTAACCTTTCACTTGTTTTGGGTGACCATTATTTTTTATTATTATTTGTTTGTTGCTTGTTTTTAATGCCAATAGCCACCATTAATATGGTATTAAGCTACCATGGGCATGTTCTCTGTATAGAAGTTGTGTGGACTGTGCACGTACTAAGGTGGGCACAACCCCTTTTACCTGCCTCTAAGTAGTACAGTTTTGATATTGTTAATATACCTATCTCACGCTGACCAAAATAAGAATCAAGGAGGAACTGAATAGGTGGTATTAGTAAAAATCTCCAAAACCTTCCATAAAAGACACAAGAAAACTCTGTGTGTGTGTGTGTGTGTGTGTGTGTGTGTGTGTGTTTAATGGTCAGAATCAACCTTTCAGAACTCTGGAATTAACTGATGGTTTGCAGCAATCTAGAGAGTGTTTAATTCAAAAAAAACTGCTAAATCTCGGGAAGAACAGAGAGGTTCATGGCATTTTTAACATGTCCTATTCCTATTCACCCCTTGCCATCTGTGATAGCCTTGAAAACAACAGCTTCACAATCACAGGAAAACCAACAGTTTGGCAGTCAATGGAGGAAGAAAAACAGGATTGGAGCCCTTTCAAAGCCCCATTCAAGAGAATTTTCATCATTTAACCAGTTTGGTAGCTCCCTAGAAGATTCCACTGGCAAAGCCAGTCTTTAACTGACTGTCTTAGTCCATACTTAGGCTGCTATAACAAAAATGTCATAGACTGAATGGCTTAAACAACAAACAGTTATTTCAAAGAGTTCTGGAGGATGGGAAGTCCAAAAATCAAGGCACCCAAAGATTCAGGGTCTGGGAAGAGCCTGCCTGCTGATCAACAAAAGGCAGTCTTCTAACTGTGTCTTCACACAACAAAAGGAGTGAAGGAGCTCTCTGGAGTCTCTTTTATTAAGGGCACTAATCCTACTCATGAGGGCTCCTACCTCATGCCTAATCACCTCACAAAGGCCCCACCTCCAAATACCATCACATTGGGAATTAGATTTCAACATATGAATTGGGGGGTGGTGGGGGACACAGACAATCAGTCTATAAGCACTGACTCAAAGTTCACTCAGTGCAAAGACTCCATGGGAGAAAGTATTGAGTGGAGAAATATGTCAAAAACAATTAGAGGCAATTGCTTAATATCATGAATGCCTGAGGAAGTGGATAACAGTTCAAACAATAGGCTAATCATGAAGTTTAAAAGGAAAAGCTGAACTACTGGGTATTTACCCCAAAGCCACAAATGTAGGGATCCAAACGGGTACGTGCACCCCAATGTTTATAGCAGCAATTTCCACAACAGCCAAACTATGGAAAGAGCCAAGATGTCCATCGACACATGAATGGATAAAGAAGATGTGGTATATATACACAATGGAATATTATGCAGCCATCAAAAGGAATGAAATCTTGCCATTTACAACAATGTGGATGGAACTGGAGGGGGTTATGCTGAGCAAAATAAGTCAATCAGAGAAAGACATGTATCATATGATCTCACTGATATGAGAATTCTTAATCTCAGGAAACAAAGTGAGGGTTGCTGGAATGGTGGGGGGGGTGGGAGGGATGGGGTGGCTGGGTGATAGACACTGGGGAGGATTTGTGCTATGGTGAGTGCTGTGAATTGTGCAACACTGTTGAATCACAGATCTGTACCTCTGAAACAAATAATACACTATATGTTAAAAAAAAAAAAAAAAGAAGATAACAGGAGGGGAAGAATGAAGGGGGGAATCAGAGGGGGAGATGAATGATGAGAGAAGATGGATTCTGAAAAACAAACTAGGGTTCTAGAAGGGAGGGGGGTGGGAGGATGGGTTAATCTGCTGATGGGTATTAAAGAGGGCATGTTCTGCATGGAGCACTGGGCGTTATATGCAAATAATGAATCATGGAACATTACATCAAAAACTAATGATGTAATGTATGGTGATTAACATAATAATAAAAATGAATAAAGGGAAAAGCTGAGGAATTAGATGTCCATAGAGGGGGTTGAAAAACTGTAAAGTGGGGGCGGAGAAGATGGCAGAGGAGTGGAGACCTGGATTTCGTCTGGTCTCAGGAATTCAGCTGGATAGGGATCAAACCATTCTGAACACCTACGAACTCAACAGGAGACCGAAGAAGAGAGTAGCAACAACTCTGAACAGAGAAGCGACCACTTACTGGAAGGAAGGACATGAGGAGAAGTGAATCCGAGGTGATATTCGGGAGGATAGACGGTGGGGGAGGGGGCCTCTGTCAGCTGCTTCTGGCAAGTGATAGAGCCGCAGAGCACAAAATCGTAACTTTTAGAAGACAGCTCCGCTGAGGAACCGTCGCTCCAGTGGCTAAGCGGGGGCTGGAACCCTCGCGGGACAGTGTGGTCTCAGGACCCTCAGGGTCACAGAAAGACTGGGGGTGCCTAAGTGCAGCAGAGCTCCCAGGTATCGGAGCGGGGAAGCCGGCTGCAGAGACGGAGCCGAGGTGCGGGCTCTCAGCTCGGGGTTGCCATAAACTGTGATCCACAGCCCAGTTGGGCCACTGCTCCTCCAGCAGGGACCCAACAAGTAGCAGAGCTGGGGAGACTCCCCTTCCTCCCCCGGGAGGAGCGGCTCGGGAGCGCACCACAGGGATCTGCTGGGTTTGGAGACTCCACACAGGGTCGGGTGCCAGAGATAGAAATGCTTGGTCACAGGCCAGGTGAGCACGGAGTGCGGCCGGAGACCAGGGACACGGGAGTGACTGCTTTTCTCTGGGGGCGCACTGAGGAGCGGGGCCCTGAGTTCTCAACTCCTCTGGGCGGAGATTGGGAAGCCACCATTTTCACCCTGGTCCTCCAAAGCTGTACCAGAGCTTGCAGGGAACAAAAGCTCCTGAGAGCAAACCCGAGCAGCTTCCTTAATCCGAACCGACAAGGGCGGGGTAATTCCGCCTCCAGCAAAGACATTTGAGAACTACCGCAACAGGCCCGTCCCCCAGAAGATCAGCACGAACAGGCAGCAAGCCAAGACCAAGTTTACCGATCAAGGAGAACGGGAGAACTCCAGTGCTAGGGGAAAACTGCATATAGAATTCATGGCTTTTTTTACCATGATTCTTTAGTTTTTCGAAGTTAATTTTTTAACTGTGTTTTTTGAATTTTTCTTTTTCCCTTTTTCAACCAACATCTTATCAATCCCTTTTTAAAAAAAAACATTTTTTTATTTTTCATTTTTAGAGTCATATTTTATCCCTTCATAGTAGTTATCCTTATTTTTGGCATATATATATAAGTTGTTCTCTCTTTAAAATTTTGAGATACAGTTTCCTCTAACAGATCAAAATACACCCTAAATCACTACTGTATGGCTTTGTTCTAGTCTCCTGCCTGATTACATTCTCTCCCTTTTTTTTTAAATCTTCTTCTTTCTTTTTTCAAACAACTTATCAATTCCTTTTATAAAATCTTCTATACTTTTCATCTTTACAGTCATCTTCCATCCCTTCATTGTATCAACCCTTATTTTGTACATATATGTCTTTCTTCCTTTCAAATTTTAGGAGGCACTTTTTTCTAACAGACCAAAATACGCCCAAAATCTAGTGTGTGGCACTGATCTATGCACTAACCTGATCATATTTGATCGTATTCTGTTTTTCTTGTATTGTTCTGTTTTTGTTTTTATCTTTTTGTTTTTTTTCTTTCTTTCTTTTCTCTTTCTTTTTTCTTTCTTTCCCTTTCATTTCCCCTGCTTTCAGGTCTTTTCTGATTTGTATACAGTATATTTGCTGGGGATGTTGTTAACCTGTTAGCATTTTGTTCTCTCATTCATCTATTCTCCTCTGGACAAAATAACAAGACGAAAAAAATCACCTCAGCAAAAAGAACAAGAGGTAGTACCAACAGCCAGGGACCTACTCAATACGGACATTAGTACAATGTCGGTCCTTGAGTTCAGAATCATGACTTTAAAGATACTAGCTGGGCTTGAAAAAAGCATGGAAGTTATCAGACACACCCTTTCTGGAGAAATAAAAGAACTAAAATCTAACCAAGTCGAAATCAAAAAGGCTACTAATGAGGTGCACTCAAAAATGGGGGCACTAACTGCTAGGATAAATAAGACAGAAGAGAGAATCAGCGATATAGAAGACCAAATGGTGGAAAATAAAGAGGCTGAGAAAAAGAGAGAGAAACAACTACAAGATCACGAGGGCAGAATTCGAGAGATAAGCGATACAATAAGACGAAACAGCATTAGAATAACTGGGACCCCAGAAGAAGAAAAAAGAGAGAGAGGGGCAGAAGGTATATTGGAGCAAATTATAGCAGAGAACTTCCCTAATGTGAGGAAGGAAACAGGCATCAAAATCCAGGAGGAACAGAGAACCCCTCTCAAAATCAATAAAGATAGGTCAATACCCCGACATCTAATAGTAAAACTTATGAGTCTCAGAGACAAAGAAAAAATCCTGAAAGCAGCTCGGGAGAAAAGATATGTAACCTACAATGGTACAAATCTTAGATTGGCAACAGACCTATCCACAGATAGGTGAGAATTTTTGCATCCATGTTCATCAAGGATAGTGGTCTGTAATTCTCCTTTTTGATGGGGTCTTTGTCTGGTTTTGGGATCAAGGTAATGGTGGCCTCATAAAATGAGTTTGGAAGTTTTCTTTCCTTTTCTATTTTTTGGAACAGTTTCAGGAGAATAGGTATTAATTCTTCTTGAAATGTCTGATAGAATTCCCCATGGGAAGCCATCTGGCCCTGAGACCTGGCAGGCCAGAAACACTGGCATGGTATCTTCAAAGCACTAAACGAGAAAAATATGCAGCCAAGAATACTATATCCAGCTAGGCTCTCACTGAAAACTGAAGGAGAGATAAAGAGATAAAGAGCTTCCAGGACAAACAAAACAAAAACTAAAGGAATTTGCAAACACGAAACAAGCCCTACAAGAAATATTGAAAGGGGTCCTCTAAGTAAAGAGAGAGCCTAAAAGCAGCATAGATCAGAGAGGAACACAGACAATACACAGTAACAGTCACCTTACAGGCAATACAATGGCACTAAATTCATACCTTTCAATAGTTACCCGGAATGTGAATGAGCTAAATGCCCCAATCAAAAGACACAGGCTATCAGATTGGATTAAAAACAAGACACATCAATATGCTGTCTGCAAGAGACCCATTTTAGACCCAAAGACACCCCCTGATTGAAAGTTGGGGGTGGAAAACCATTTACCATGCTAATGGACACGAAAAGAAAGCTGGGGTGGCAATCCTTATATCAGACAAATTAGATTTTAAAACAAAGACTGTAATAAGAGATGAGGAAGGACACTATATCCTACTTAAAGGGTCTATCCAACAAGAAGATCTAACAATTGTAAATATCTATGCCCCTAACATGGGAGCAGCCAATTATATAAAGCAATTAATAACAAAAGCAAACAAACACATTGACAACAATACAATAATAGTGGGGGACTTTAACACCCCCCTCACTGAAATGGACAGATCATCTAACCAAAAGATCAACAAGGAAATAAAGACCTTAAATGAAACATTGGACGAAATGGACTTCACAGACATATTCAGAACATTCCATCCCAAAGCAACGGAATACACATTCTTCTCTAATGCCCATGGAACATTCTCCAGAATTGATCACATCCTAGGTCACAAATCAGGTCTCAACCGCTACCAAAAGATTGGGATTATTTCCTGCATATTTTCAGACCACAATGCTTTGAAACTAGAACTCAGTCACAAGAGGAAAGTCAGAAAGAACTCAAACACATGGAGGTTAAAGAGCATCCTACTAAAGAATGAATGGGTCAACCAGGAAATTAAAGAAGACTTAAAAAAATTCATGGAAACCAATGAAAATGAAAACACAACTGTTCAGAATCTTTGGGATACAGCAAGGCAGTCCTGAGAGGAAAGTATATAGCAAGACAAGCCTTTCTCAAGAAACAAGAAAGGTCTCAAATACACAACTTAACCCTACACCTAAAGGAGCTGGAGAAAGAACAGCAAATAAAGCCTAAACCCAGCAGGAGAAGAGAAATCATAAAGATCAGAGCAGAAATCAATGAAACAGAAACCAAAAGAACAGTAGAACAGATCAACGAAACGAGAAGCTGGCTCCTGGAATGAATTAACAAGATTGATAAACCCCTGGCCAGACTGATCAAAAAGAAAAGAGAAATGACCCAAATCAACAAAATCATGAATGAAAGAGGAGAGATCACAACCAACACCAAAGAAATACAAACAATTCTAAGAACATATTATGAGCAACTCTATGCCAGCAAATTAGATAACCTGGAAGAAATGGGTGCATTCCTAGAGATGTATCAACTACCAAAATTGAACCAGGAAGAAATAGAAAACCTGAACAGACCTATAACCACTAAGGAAATTGAAGCAGTCATCAAAAATCTCCCAATAAACAAAAGCCCAGGGCCAGATGGCTTCCCAGGGGAATTCTATCAGACATTTCAAGAAGAATTAATACCTATTCTCCTGAAACTGTTCCAAAAAATAGAAAAGGAAAGAAAACTTCCAAACTCATTTTATGAGGCCACCATTACCTTGATCCCAAAACCAGACAAAGACCCCATCAAAAAGGAGAATTACAGACCACTATCCTTGATGAACATGGATGCAAAAATTCTCACCAAAATACTCGCCAATAGGATCCAACAGTACATTAAAAGGATTATTCACCATGACCAAGTGGGATTTTTCCCTGGGCTGGAAGGCTGGTTCAACATCCGCAAACCAATCAACGTGATACAATACATTAACAAAAGAAAGAACACGAATCATATGATCCTCTCAATAGATGCAGAAAAAGCATTTGACAAAGTCCAGCATCCTTTCTTGATCAAAACTCTTCAGAGTATAGGGATAGAGGGTACATACCTCAGTATCATAAAAGCCATCTATGAAAAACCTACCGCGAATATCATTCTCAATGAGGAAAAGCTGAGAGCTTTTCCCCTAAGGTCAGGAACGCGGCAGGGATGTCCACTCTCACCACTGCTATTCAACATAGTATTAGAAGTCCTAGCCACAGCAATCAGACAACAAAAAGAAATCAAAGGCATCCAAATCGGCAAAGAGGAAGTCAAACTCTCACTCTTTGCAGAGGATATGATACTGTATGTGGAAAACCCAAAAGACTCCACCCCAAAACTGCTAGAACTCATACAGGAATTCAGTCAAGTAGCAGGCTATAAAATCAATGCACAGAAATCAGTGGCATTCCTATACACCAACAACAAGACAGAAGAGAGACAAATCAAGGAGTCGATCCCATTCACAATTGCACCCAAAACCATAAGACACCTAGGAATAAATCTAACCAAAGAGGCAAAGGATCTGTACTCAGAAAACTATAAAAGACTCATGAAAGAAATTGAAGAAGACACAAAGAAATGGAAAAACGTTCCATGCTCATGGATTGGAAGAACAAACATTGTGAAGATGTCAATGCTACCTAGAGCAATCTACACATTCAATGCAATCCCTATCAAAATACCATCCACTTTTTTCAAAGAAATGGAACAAGTAATCCTAAAATTTGTATGGAACCAGAAGAGACCCCGAATAGCCAGAGGAATCTTGAAAAGGAAAAGCAAAGCTGGCGGCATCACAATTCCGGACTTCCAGCTCTATTACAAAGCAGTCATCATCAAAACAGTATGGTACTGGCACAAAAACAGACACATAGTTCAATGGAACAGAATCGAGAGCCCAGAAATGGACCCTCAACTCTGGGGCCAACTCATCTTTGACAAAGCAGGAAAGAATGTCCAATGGAATAAAGACAGTCTCTTCAACAAATGGTGTTGGGAAAATTGGACAGCCACATGCAGAAGAATGAAACTGGACCATTTCTTTACACCACACACAAAAATAGACTCCAAATGGTTGAAAGACCTAAACGTGAGACAGGAGTCCATCAAAATCCTAAAGGAGAACACAGGTAGCAACCTCTTCGACCTCAGCCGCAGCAGCTTCTTCCTAGAAACATCCCCAAAGGCACGGGAAGCCAGGGCAAAAATGTACTGGGATTTCATCAAGATAAAAAGCTTTTGCACAGCAAAAGGAACAGTCCACAAAACCAAAAGACAACCAACAGAATGGGAGAAAATATTTGCAAATGACATATCAGATAAAGGGCTAGTATCCAAAATCTATAAAGAACTTATCAAACCCAACACCCAAGGAACAAATAATCCAATCCAGAAATGGGCAGAAGACATGAACAGACATTTTTCCAAAGAAGACATCCAAATGGCCAACAGGCACATGAAAAAGTGCTCAACATCGCTCGGCATCAGGGAAATCCAAATCAAAACCTCAATGAGATACCACCTCACACCCGTCAGATTGGCTAAAATTAACAAGTCAGGAAACGACAGATGTTGGCGGGGATGCGGAGAAAGGGGATCCCTCCTACACTGCTGGTGGGAATGCAAGCTGGTGCAACCACTCTGGAAAACAGTATGGAGGTTCCTCAAACAGTTGAAAATAGAGCTACCATATGATCCAGCAATTGCACTACTGGGTATTACCACAAAGATACAAATGTAGGGACCCGAAGGGGTACGTGCACCCCAATGTTTCTAGCAGCAATGTCCACAATAGCCAAACTGTGGAAAGAGCCAAGATGTCCACCGACAGATGAATGGATAAAGAAGAAGTGGTATATATACACAATGGAATATTATGCGGCCATCAAAAGGAATGAGATCTTGCCATTTGCAATGATGTAGATGGAACTGGAGGGTGTTATGCTGAGCGAAATAAGTCAATCAGAGAAAGTCATGTATCATATGACCTCACTGATATGAGGAATTCTTAATCTCAGGAAACAAACTGAGGGTTGCTGGAGTGGTGGGGGGTGGGAGGGATGGGGTGGCTGGGTGATAGACATTGGGGAGGGTATGTGCTATGGTGAGCGCTGTGAATTGTGCAAGACTGTTGAATCACAGATCTGTACTTCTGAAACAAATAATACAACATATGTTAAGAAAAAAGAAAAAGAAGAAGATAGCAGGAAGGGAAGAATGAAGGGGAGTAAGTCGGAGGGGGAGTGAACCATGAGAGACGACGGACTCTAAGAAACAAACTGAGGGTTCTAGAGGGGAGGGGGGTGGGGGGATGGGTCAGCCTGGTGATGGGTATTAAAGAGGGCACATTCTGCATGGAGCACTGGGTGTTATGCACAAACAATGAATCATGGAACACTACATCAAAAACTAATGATGTAATGTATGGTGATTAACATAACAATAAAAAAGTATTTTAAAAAATAAAAATAAAAAAGAAAGAAAAACTGTAACGTATTCCTAGCAATCTAGAAGGCACATACATAGGGCTATGCGCATGTCCAGGGCTGGGCATATGCTCAAGGAAGACCTGAGAATATCCTAAGTATCCACTTCTGGTTAACCTGGAGGCTATGCACCAACAAGCAACAAAAGCTAAGCAGTGTTATAAAATAAAAGACATTCCCTGATAAACAAAACTGAAAGAGTTCATTGCTAACACATTTGTCCTGTAAGAAATACTAAAGGAGTTCTTCAAAACTGAAATGAAAAGACTGTAACAGTAACTCAAATCCGAATGAAAAAATAAAAAGCAATGGTAAAGGTAATTATCAGTGATGCTTTAAATCTACACAAACGTCTTGGTCACATGGCCTTTGATACCCAGAGTTGAGTTAAAGACATTCACACTATTTTTAAAAGAAATTCAGATGAATATTATCTTCATTTTCTATAAACATACTAGCATGTACATTTAGTATGTACACTTTACAACATTTAGCATGTACACTTATGGCAGGTATTGCCAAAAGAATTGAAAACACGTTTATAAAAATATTACAATAATTTTAGTAAAATTCACTGCATGAGTTCAGCAAAATCCTACATATATACATATGCATTTATATTTAAATGGATGAGTGTGTGTGTGTGTGTATATACATATATGTTTATGCTTAAAAATATCAGGTAAAATAAATTGAGATGATTTTAAATACTTGATTTTCTTTCTAATTTCCATCTGATGGCAATCAATGAGTTTCCATTTTATAAAAATACACCCAAGTAATGAAACATCTGGCACTTAGAATATTTCCCTAACCAATAATGTTCAGGGACATAGTCTGTGGAACTATATCATTTGTCAATTTAGAGATAAGTTGACTTTTGTTCCATATTACTTGGTGATACAAGCTTTATATAATATTATGTTTTATTTGTATCTTGTATTTCTTTTTTTTTTTTTTTTTTTGCTGTTTCAGTAGCAAAATTTATTCCAAATACGTAGATGGCTCCTCTCCTCTCCTTTTATCTAACAGTTGGTGGGAGGGGACAGTTCAGTAAAGAGTAACAGATGCTTTTCCAATAATGTCTTGCTTTGGGTTTCATAAGAATTGAGTAGGAAATGGTAGATATATTCCACTACATTTTAGAAAAGTTCCTCACCTCTCCCAGACTACTTAAAAAATTTTTATTATATCTAAATATACATGGAATTTGCCATTTTCACCATGCAAGTGTACAGTTCAGTGGCATTAAGTACATTCACATTGTTGTGCAAGTATCACCACCATCTGTCTCTAGAACTTTTTCAGCTTCCCCAACTGAAATTCCGTACCCTTGAAACACTAATTCCCCATTCCCAACCAGCCCTTGGCAACCACCATTCTACTCTTAGACTACTTTTTGACTTAGTTTCTCCTTCACATAATAAAAGAGAGGGTCCATTGCTGACTATAGGATTGCTTCTATATATGCAGGCCTTCTTGCACATTCATGATCAAATTTATTGTAAGAAAGGTAAGAGAAAATGGGACTGGAGAAAGAAAGGAGACAGCTGGATAGGGATTTTCATACTGGGCCTACTATCCACAGGCCTCGGCAGCCCTGCCATGGATCTGGCCGGTTCTTTCACATCAAGAAGTTCATCTTGTGAGCCATTTCCATGTTGTAGATTCGGAGACAGGTTTCGTAGCTTTCCCGTCGTCGTTGGCAACAAGGCTTTTCATAGTACTGCCGTCGCAGTACCACTGTCGCTTAATGTCCTCAATGGGCCCATCCATGGTGAGGATTCTGTTTAGGGTCCTGTATGCACCTTCTATGTTCCCTTCCTGTACCATCACAGTCCTGGCAATGAACTTCAGATGTTTTGCCATGACCTTGGAATTTAAATCTTCACTCTGCAGGACCCAACTCCCTCAGGAACCAGCCGCCACCTGTATCTTGTATTTCTTTTGGAAAACATGTTCTTTTCAAATAATTAGTTCCAAGATTAGGTTAAAGATATATAAGTTTAAAATAAAATATATTCCAAGTCAATGTCATGCTAATAGCAGATGCTGAAAAACAAGAAGTTATGAAGGGATATCAACAGTCAGGGAATAGAGAAATGGCATCCATGATATTTCCATGACACAGTTCTTCCCCCTTGGAAAAAAACAGAGATTATGAATTGATAGATATTAACATCTGTGGCCAGCAGTGTTGGACAACTTTGGTGTAGGTTTAAATAAGATGGACAATTAGATTGAAGCATTGTTGGGATTTTGCCAGGCAAACATGATGAAAGGACAACAGGATCAAAAAAGTGAACAATATTTCTAGGAACTGAAGTTGAACTGAAGAACATGTTGGAGCCAGGTATGAAAGGAAGTGAAGCTACAGGGGCCTGGTAGAAATAACAAACATTCCCATATGCACATAATTACTCTGTGACAGCTTACCTATTTCATCCATGAAAATATGAAATTATATATGCCTTGCATCCTAAATCCCAAAGCAGTTCTTCAGAGTTTCCAGCTCTGTTACTGGAGAGACGCATGTTCTTATCAAGTCATTAAATCAGAACAATAATCCTCAGGATTATGTGTACATGAAAGCATTCTATAAACTATCATTGCTGTTGCTTTGAAGGAAAAATACAGAAATGTATGACAATTTTATAAAGATACTAAACAACCTAATTCCCTTTCCTAGGGAAGGATCAAGATGAGACAAGGACAGCTTAAGGAGTTACAAACCTTTCCACAGAATTTAAGATCAACCTATGCAGACTTTAGTGATGTAAAGTAGGAGTAAAGTCTACGATATTATCACATACTCATTATAAATTGCTTCTTTGACCATCAAACATTTCAGCTTAGTATTTTTCATTTAAACACCTGAAAATAAATATATTGGTTTATATGCTTTTCTTGCTTGATACATCATCTCTTAAATAATAAATATCATTTTGTATCCTCTCCATCCTGTTGCATAGGGAAATGGAGCTTCGTGATAAGTGCATTATAGCAATTCAGATAATTTTATCTGCCATAATTCAAGGTTTAAGTTACAAATTCAAGGATTTCAACAGAAAAAAAATTTGTCTCTCTGTAAGAATACACAGATGATAATAACAAAATTCAAACATAATTTAACTTAGAATACTACCACAACAAATGAACTAAAATCATACACCCTATCACTTACTCATTTTACTTCAGCTATTTTAATTTCATGCTTTGGAGGAACAGAAAAACAAAAAACACAAAATAAGATCCAGTGGACATATGTCTTGCAGAATAAAAGTATTAAAATTCATGACCTTATTTCTCTGTTTTAAGGAAAATTTGGGTTCTACTTTGAGTAGCAGAAACAGTGAGTTACAATATTCCTTTAAACAAACTATTATAATCTTAATATAACACTAAGATATTATAATATCTGTTAGTCAAACTGTAGGGAGTAGTAGAAGAAAACCACACTTTAATTAAAAAATGTTGAAACTACCTGACATTTTCTTTCTCTTGTTTATCAACATAAGCCAAAGCACCTATTAAAGCTTGCTTTGGGTGTGCATATAAAGCTACATGTGGACAAGCCAATGGAAAGGAGGTTTGTACCTATTTAAGCCAAAGGACCTGGTTCCAGCATTGGAGGCCTAGGTAGTTGTAGTAAGTGGAAAAATCTAGAGAAAACATGGAGAGAAATTTTCCAATATACCAAAACGGCCATTTTTAAATGATAATACCCAATGTTGGGCATTTCTATCAGCAGTTGTGTTGCTCAGTTTAATTCAAAGGCTCTGGTGCTTGATGACTCTAGAGACCTTCCATGTCAATTTTAAAGTCATGCCCCACCAAGAGTTACCATCACAATTTCCAATCACTTCCCAAGAGCCTCAATGTTGAGACACTGATTTTTATACTCAAGAGGAAGTATACTTATATGTAATTGTTGAAGTTTCAATGACTAACCTGAACATGGTTAGTTTTAATGCATTTTCATGGATAATACAATAGCATAATGAAATTTATTCCTATTATAATAAAAACACATTTCAACCAGTTCAATGATGGCAATAGTCTGAAAACTTGATATTGAACTGCCCCACAATGCTGAGTCTTGGGAATAAAGTTATTATTAAAGAAGAGAGTGCCCTTCTTGTGTCTAGCTGATACAAAAGAAGTCACAAGGGAGTCTCTTGGCTCAGGAAAACAACAAACAAATAAGTTGATTCTGCTAAGTGAATTCTTTCTTGAAGTATCAAGCTAGAATTGATTATAGGAGTTCATGATAAACAACCCTATTCTATAGCTAAAAAGTAGTACTATTTGAAAGATGAAAGTGGTATAACACAATGTGAGTACCTTAGTACTATGAAGAAAGTTGTCAGACCTAAATGAAGTGCCAACAGTGATGGGGTCGAGGGTTTGCTGAACAATGCTGAAATAAATATGCCCAGAATATTAAAATAAGCAAGAAACCAGTTATCAATAAAGTATCATCCTCAGAAAAAATACAAGCAATGTTCTCTTATAAATTGTTTATTTTTTCAGTGTCTGTGGTACCATCAACTGTACTTTTCTAATTATTGTATACATTTATCTTTTCATATTTTCCATTTGCTTTTTCTTTAGAAAAACCCCATATATTAGACCCATATTTTGGGGTATATTTAGGCCCTTTAGGCCCATATTTTGGGGTATATTTATTTTTTTGACAATATACTTTTATCTTTAATTTTCTTTAATTTTATCTTTTACATCACTAATTATCAGTAGCTTCATTCTTTTTTTTTTAAAGATTTTATTTGTTTGAGAGAGAGAGAATGAGAGATAGAGAGCACGAGAGGGAAGAGGGTCAGAGGGAGAAGCAGACTCCCTGCTGAGCAGGGAGGGCGATGGGGGACTCGATCCCGGGACTCCAGGATCATGACCTGAGCCGAAGGCAGTCGCTTAACCAACTGAGCCACCCAGGCGCCCAAGTAGCTTCATTCTTATAAGTATATTGTTACCACGCATTTTCTAGTTTCTCAAGCTAAATAGTTTATATTTATTATGAGACTTTGTTTTAATAAAACTAATTTTCTCCAAATAAAGTAATGGCTAATGTCACATAAGCCATAATGCAAGCTGATCTTTTGTTGTTTATATAGATAATTTGTGCTATTTTAAATATTTTCTTTAACTGAGGGTTTCTGTTTTAAATTACAGGATTTTTATAGTAATTGTACTGTTGGTTTCTAGTTTTATTGGCCATAATAAGAAATGTGACTTGCAAAATCTCTAAATTTTTAGTAGGTTATGGTCTTACTCATTTTTTAATCATTGTACATGCCTGTGAACCAAAAAATAATGCTTGCTCTTTGCACATAAGCTAGAATATTTCTTTAGTATATACTGCTTTGGGCTTTTAATTACATAAGTAAAATGCAAGGTAGTCTGGCTTTTTTATTGAATTGATCACTAACATTTTGCTATATTAAAACCTACTACCATAATTTTACTCGGTCCAAGTCATTTTTATTTCTATTGTCCTAGGTTTGGCCCACTTAAGTAATATGGTCTTAACAGTCACCAATAGTTATTCGCTCTTCTTTGAGTACTTTTGCATTTTAATCACCTATGGAGTCTCTGAATCGTGTATTGGAAATTGTATTTTTTATGTAATGTGATAATTGATAATGTGGTTTTATGCTTATACTTTAATTTCATTTTATCTATTTATCATTGTTATGTTTGTTCTCATTTTTACTCTTTCTGGCAAGTTTATTTTTTTTTCCATATTATTCCCCACACCCACCACCACTGGTTACTTTGGAAAGATAATCACACTTCATTATTATTACTGTTTGTATATCCATTCTTTTTTTTTTTAAGATTTTATTTATTTGAGAGACAGGGAGAGAGAGAGCACGAGAACATGAGCAGGGGGAGGGGTAAAGGGAGAAGCAGACTCCCCGCTGAGCAGAGAGCCTGACACTGGGATCATGACCTGAGCCCAAGCCAGACGCTTAGCTGACTGAGCCACCCAGGTGTCCCATATATATATATATCCGTTCCTAACAGTTATAATGAAACCTACATTTCACTACTGATGAATCCAGATTAAGTAGTCATGCTACCAACCAAGATAGATTACTTGACCTTTGTATTTCCGTGGCCCAAATGAAATTATAAGGATGCTTTCACTCCAAGTCTGTCTCCACTTGGCCAACCACCCACATCATATATTCATTTTATACTATCCTCACCCTTTTAAAAGATGACTCAACCCTTTTGTATTATTCTTGAATAATTTCTTACATAGGATCGATGGGTGACATACCAATTGCATCTTGTATTCTCCAAAAAAAAAAAATTTTTTTCCTAAGATTAGAATGTTCTCTTAGCTATATATGTGATCCTTAGAGTTCTGGCGTTAAACTAAATAATCAGTTATATGTTGTTCTTTTGCTCCCACTTGATATTGTGGCCTTTAATTTCAATATTAGTTGGGAGCCATGGAGCCTTTAAGTCATTCTTCTACCTCTGAAAAGGTTCTGTTATTTCTTTCGTTATTACCTATCCTCTATTTATTTTTCTTTCCTTCTTCGTCATCAGTTACCTATCTTTCACTTCTGATTTCCATTTCTTTATATTTGCCCATCTTGTAACCTACTTATGCCACTTGGTTTCCTAGATATCTATTTTTTTAGTTATTTTACTGAATTGTAAAATCCAATTTCAGAAAGTAATTTTGTTGTTGTTGCTCCATTTCATCTACTCGAAAGTTTGATTCATTTTTTTCTGCGCTAATCCTCCATGCTATTTATCCATTGGTTTTGCCTCAATATTAATCACCTCTTTTAACTACTGAGTGTGTTCATCCTGAGTCAGTGAATTAGTCATTTGTAACCCTGGCCACATTAGAAGCACATGAGAAGATTTTAAAATCTACCGATACTTGGACCACAGACAGCCGCAGCTATTTGACTTCGTGGTCTGTACAGCATCCAGGCATAGGTATTTTTAGAAGTTCTAACATGCATCCAAGGACTGAGATCCACTATCTTTCAAGAAGGACAGTGACCCTGCATGCTCATGGTTGTAATTCCTACATTGTCTACATAAACTGCAAGCCAGTGGGCCATGAACAACTAAACAGCTCTTGCCAGAGTCAGAGCAGTAAGCTGCTGCCCTGAGGGGGATGACAGAGAGGAAGACTCCCTGGAGCTTTTAGGACATACGGCCTCCTCCAGACAAGGAGAGATGTGGTAAATTCAGCCCCTCTGGCCAGTTGCTGTCTAGCTCTGTGCAGATTTAAACAATGAGAAAGCCCATCCAAGGACCAGAGGCCAGTGGGAGCAGACACTGGCAGCGCTTTTCTGAGATCTGCCCCCATCCACGGGCAAAGGAGAGGCTCGGGCCGTCACTCCAGACACTTAAGTCCCCTGCACCTGCTCTCGTTCAGAGACATCTCTGGAAATACCACCATCAGAAACACACCCTCCAGGCCCCATCTGTGATACTCAGTGGGTGGAAGAGGGAGCCAGGTATGCTTATCCAGGCCATCACCTTCAGTGATGGGCATGGCTGTGCACTCCACATGCCATAGCACAATGCCGTCACAGATGTGCGGCGTACACAGTCACTAAATCTTTGACAGTAAAGGAGGTCTGAGACATCCCTGCCCTACAATCTGAATCTTGGGGAATCTTCCAATTCCAAAGTGATATAGTGACTGTTTTAAGAATGCCTACCTACAAATCAACTACGCTTAGAAATCAATGCTGATATGGGCATCTGGCTGGCTCAGTCGGTTAAGCTTCTGCCTTCAGCTCAGGTCATGATCTCAGGGTCCTGGGATCTAGCCTTGCATTGGGCTCCCTGCTCAGCAGGGAAATCTGCTTCTCCTTCTCCCACTCCCCTCAACCTCTGCTCTTGTGTGCGCACACTCTCTCTCTCTCAAAAAAAATTTTTAAATCTTTAAAAAAAAAATCAATACTGATACTTTATTCTTACTATCCCTACTTATTAAAACTGTATTTTTTCCCATTTATATATTGGTGATTCCCACCCTTTGCGAGAGTTCAGAAAGCAGAAAACATATTTGGTGAATCCCAATGTCCTGCATAATGACTGATACCTAGTAAGTAGTCAGTAAGTATTTGTTGTTGAAAGAATACACTATTTTCCACTGAGCACCTCCTCACAGGGGCACTAAAAGATTAAATCAGATAATATATGTAAAATGCTTAGTTTCTTGCACAAATTAAATAATAAATAAACTATAATAAATAATAATGAAATAAAATAATAAATAATAAAATAATAAATAAAATTTCACTTGAATCAAATTCCTGCTTCTTTCAAACAGACCTAAGCATGTCATTCAATCTTCTCTTTCACTGATAACAGAAAATTTATAACAAATATATATTAATCATTTTATTTCTTAATAATAGAGCCCTGTACTCTTTCCCAGCCCCTTGTCCATATATGTTGTGTTAAGTGCAATACTGCGATTTAAGAAGAGAAAAACACTTTCAGTTTCCATGCCAATTATTTTACAATGGTCCCTGAATCCCCAGACATTAAGAATGATTCTGTCAGATTTAACTATAGTGTACACATGCCACACATGCATTGTTCTACAGTGACTGTGCAGAATGTCAACAGCACCAACATTGAGGGTAATTAGGTGATTCACAAAACTAACTCTGATTCTAAAAGCTAAAAACTAATAAAAGCTAATAAACTACTCTGAAATTTGCTAATAGTCACATCCTCCCCCGCTAAGCAATGTGGGATTTAAAAAAATTAAAACAAAAAAAATTCATACAGTATCTTTAATGTTTTTCTGTCTATTAACATCTTGGTAGAAATCTTAAAGAGAACAAAATAGCTGACTCTATTTATTTATTTTCCAAATATCCCTCTGGCATTTTGTGATAATTATGTGAAGTACTAATGGCATTTAAATTTTATTTAGTCATTAGACTTCTTCAGAGTTTTAGTTCCAGAATCCAAAGTGCTTTATGAAGAATTTATAAGCCCCATTATCCAGAAAGTAAAGAGCAAAAGAACTCATTTAATTTTGCATAACTGTGTGCTGATGTTTTTGCCTATATTTATGGAAGTAGGAGGTCAGAATTCCACTAAGTTTAATGGCATCACCAGCAGCAGCATTATCATCATCATAAAATAATAAAATCATTGTTTATTGAGCCCTTATAATATGCTTGACACCATTCTAGATGTTTAACCTCACAATAACCCTATGAGGCAATGATTATTAATTACATTATACAGGCAAGGAAACTGAAGCTCAGAGAGTTTTAGTAACTTGCCTAACGTTGCACAGCAGCTAAGAACCAAGCCACTGTTTAGATTCAGGTCTGACTCTTAACACTTGTTTTACTAACACATGCTATACTATCACACATCTATGTGTATGAGACTTATCTGATGTCCCTAAAGCTATTGATAGAGTAGGCAGTTAGTCAGACAGGAGATGGAGGCAAAAGCGGTGATAAATAGATGACACATTAGAAGCCTGCCTGAAGGCACAACATCTTGATTTTGTGGCTCTTAACATACTGGCCTTATGGCTTCCAACACTCCAGGGCTGACAGACCAAGAGCTACAAGTGCAGAACATGCGCTCTCCTGTTCAACCTCTGCCCCAGGGTAACCTATAGATTCATTATAATATCTTTACATTGCGGTTTTGACCGCCCTGCCCCCCCACCCGAAGACGGCCATGACTGTTCTGGCCAGAACCTTGTAGGGCCAAACACTTTCCCTCCCCGCCCATAGGAGGAGTCCCTTAGACGACTGGAAACAATCTCAGTCAGAGACCCCCCTAGCTATGACCCACAACCTGTGCAAACATAAAAAGAAAAGATATCCCTAACCCCAGTATAGTTGCCACCTCTGGGTCTCCCTGCTCTCCCACCTTGAGATTATACTGTCCTCAATAAACTGCTCTCTGCTTACTACTTTTCTTCTGGCTGTCTTTATTCAAGAGCGGATCCTCATGTAAATCTTTCGTGGGGGAATCCAAGAACCACGACCTCCATTCACACAAAGCAGACTCTCCCACTGTGGCACCGTGGGAAAACCACAATGTATAATCCATTTCTATCAAAAGTTTTATGCAAGGCTGCCCGAGCTTGTCTGGGCTTGTGTGAAGTTATGCTTACTATGAGACATACCAGGAGTAACAGGGGGAAAAATCAAGAAAGGACACCTAACGGCAAGAAATATATGAAAAGTAGGAAATCCTTTTATTAAAAAATTCTTTTTCACGAGTTCACAATAACTTCAACTGTCCAAAAAGTTTTGCCTATTGAGACCACACTTCAAAGATTAGTCAGTATATCAGTTTAGGAAGGTTTGTGCTCCTCAAGAGTTCTAAACAATTTGTATTTTTAGGTCAATCAAAAGGTCTCATTGTAGGGGTGCCTGACTGGCTCAGTTGGTGGAGCATGTGACTCTTGATCTCAGGGTTGTGAGTTCAAGCCCCATAATGAGTGTAGAGATTACTTAAAATTTTTTTAAATCTTTAAAAAATAAATGCAACTACCATTTATTTTTTTAAAGGTCTCATTATAAGATTGATTCAATCAGTAATTTGATCAAGAAAATCTCTTTATATAATTAGTACAAAGATCACCTGTTTTCAAGCTTCTATCCAAAAGAACATATAGTTCAAGTCATCATATTTGGAAAGAATCCATGGGTGATGGGGAAAGGATGCAGAGAGATGATCTACCAGTACTACTGTGGGAACCATGTGGAACCCCTAGGAATACTGACTGGAAAACCAAGATCCTTATGACTCATATTGTTTACAAAGTTCGTTTTGCTGGGTTGAGGCTGAGCCTCTTGAACTAGACCAGTCAGTTACCTTTACTTGGACTTAACTTCTACCTATGGAAGACATAAATTGTCAGCATGTAGAATGCTCCCTCGTTCCCCTCCCAGGCAATGTCTCCCACCCGAGGAAGTGCCTTCTATAACTGTTGATTCATTTTGCCTGTTCTTGAACTTCACATAAATGGAATCATACAGTATGACTAGATTTAGACCTGGATTCTGGTGCTTTTCATTATATCTACAAGATCATCCATAGTGTCCTGTGTAGCAAAAGTTTATTTTTCTACCTGTGTTATATTGTCTTAAATGAATATATCACTATGTCTCCATTCTCCTGCTGATGGGCATTTAGCTGCTTTCTAGAACTAGGGTATTGTGAATAAAGTTGCTATGCACAATCTTGTGCTCGCCTTTTGGTACATTCGATTCTCAATGGTAATATCTATAAATAGGTTTGCTGATCCACAGGGTAAGCATAAGTTTAGCTTTAATACATACATCCAACTAGTTGCATCAATTTAAAATTGAGATTTGTTTTATGGATCAGCATACATCTTGAAAGCTCCATGGCACACGAAAGAGATGTGTATTCTAGCTACAGAATGTTGTGTTTTATAAACAATTAGATCAAGGAGGTTAATAGCACTGTTCATATCTTCTATTCTTTATTGATTTTTATGTCTACTTACCTTACTTATTGAGAGGACATGTTAATATCTCCAACTATGATTGTGCAACTGTCTATTTTCCCTTTAATTCTGGCTATTTTTGCTTCACATAATTGGAAGCTCTATTAGGCACATATGTATTAATAATTGTTATGTCTTTGTGATAAGTTGGCCTTGTTTTCATTATAAAATGTCCCTCTTTATCAATTCTTATCTCAAGGTCTATCTTGTCTAATATTAATATAGTCATTGCATCTTTCCCTTGTTTATTGCTTGCATGCCCTATCTTTCCCCATCCTTTTGCTGTCATTTTTTATCCGCTTTTATAATTAAAGTATGTTTCTGTAGATAGGGTTTAACTGGATCCTGCTTTTTCCCCCTCCTGTCAGACAACCTCCATCATTTAACTGGTATAGTCATTCCATTTACATTGAATATGATTTTAGAGACAGCTTGATTTTGGTTTACCATTTTGCTATTTGATTTCTCATCGTTCCATCTGTTTCCTTTTCTCCATCCCTTCTTTTCTGCCTCATTTTGAGGCAAAATATCCTTAGTATTTCATTTAAGTTCATTGGCTTTTTAGCTATATATCTCTGCATCCTTTTCATGTTAACTAGAGGTTACATCATGAATAGTACAATTATCACTATCAATTTTATGTTAATAGTGTAACATCTTACATAAAATGTATTAATTTCAATAGTATCAGTCTACTAGCCCCAAATCCCCACTCTCTGTGCTATTGTTGATACATATTCTTACCCTTATATTTATAAAAGGAACAATTAGAATAAGTTACAGACTGCCCAATTTAGAGTTGTCATTTCTGCTTTAAATAATCAAATGGTGAAAAATGTCATTGTCTCTCCCATGGACCACTACAGTAGCCTCTCGGCAGACTCTCCACTTTCACTCTTGCCCTCCTTTTTATGTCACTACTTACACAACAGCCAGAGATACTTGCTTTCAAATGTGAAATGGATGATGCTATATGTCCCAAGCTTAATTTGCTTCAAAGACTTTCCAGGATGAAATGCAGACTCCCAGAAGTGGTCTTGTATTAATCTTCTAAGACTTCTATAACAAAACACCACAGACTGGGTTGCTTAAACAACAGAAATTTATCTTCTCACAATTCTGGAAGTTAGAAGTCCATGATCAAGGTGTCAGTAAATTCAGTTTCCGGCAAGATCTCTCTTCCTGACAGACAACTTCCTTCTTGCAATGCCCCCACACGGTCTTTCCTCTGTGAATACAGAGAGAGCCCTCTGGTCTCTTCTTCTTATAAAAACACTAGTGCTATCATGTGAGACCTCACTCTCATGAGTTCATTTAACCTTAATTTACCTCCTTAGAGGCCCTATATCCAAATTTAGTCACATTGGGGATTAGGGTTTCAACATATGAATTTGGGAGGGGGACACAATTCAGCCCATAAATAATGGGCCTGGGCCTAAGGAAGAAAAGATCTGTCTAGCTTATATACAACCCAACACGACACACAGCACAAACATAACAGCTTATGCCTATTAAACAATGCAGGATGCACTGCAGGATGGACCTCCCTAGGCCTGTCTGTATAAGCATAACTTGTATGGACTCTTAGATCCTGCCTCTCAGAGCAGTTTGAATTCTCAAAAAAGGAATCATATTTTGAACAGGTGAAATTACAGTACAATTTAAACCTAGCAATGATCCAGGCACAGCCAGTCAGAATGCCTCTGTGCCCCCATGTTACATCTCTGTGCAAGGCCTGAGTACACTTGGATAGAGTCCTACATGCTCAGGAGAACTCCAAACACAGAAGTAGGTGATATTCAGGAGCCCCAAAAAGAAGGCCAGGGAAAAGGAGAGATGGTGAGTTAAAACTAAGCGAGCTTGGGGCACCTGGGTGGCTCAGTCATTAAGCGTCTGTCTTCAGCTCAGGTCATGACCCCAGGGTCCTGGGATCGAGCCCTGCATCGGGCTCCCTGGTTTTTTTTTAATTTTTTATTCTTATGTTAATCACCATATATTACATCATTTGTTTTTGATGTAGTGTGCCATGATTCATTGTTTGTTCATAACACCCAGTGCTCCATGCAGAATGTGCCCTCTTTAATACCCATCACCAGGCTAACCTACCCCCTACCCTCCTCCCCTCTAGAACCCTCAGTTTGTTTTTCAGAGTCCATCATCTCTCATGGTTCGTCTCCCCCTCTGACTTACTCCCCTTCATTCTTCCTCTCCTGCTATCTTCTTTTTTTCTTAAAGTATGTTGTGTTATTTGTTTCAGAAGTACAGATCTGTGATTCAACAGTCTTGCACACTTCACAGCGCTCACCGTAGCACATACCCTCCCCAATGTCTATCACCCAGCCACCCCATCCCTCCCACCCCCCACCACTCCAGTAACACTCAGTTTGTTCCTGAGATTAAGAATTCCTCATATCAGTGAGGTCATAGGATACATGTCTTTCTCTGATTGACTTATTTCACTAAGCATAACACCCTCCAGTTCCATCCACGTCGTTGCAAATGGCAAGATCTCATTCCTTTTGATGGCCGCATAATATTCCATTGTGTATATATACCACATCTTCTTTATCCATTCGTCTGTCGATGGGCATCTTGGCTCTTTCCACAGTTTGGCTATTGTGGACATTGCTGCTAGAAACATTGGGGTGCACGTCCCCCTTCAGGTCCCTACATTTGTATCTTTGTGGTAAATACCCAGTAGTGCAATTGCTGGATCGAACGGTAGCTCTAATTTCAACTGTTTGAGGAACCTCCATACTGTCTTCCAGAGTGGTTGCACCAGCTTGCATTCCCACCAGCAGTGTAGGAGGGATCCCCTTTCTCCGCATCCCCGCCAACATCTGTCGTTCCCTGACTTGTTAATTTTAGCCATTCTGACGGGTGTGAGGTGGTATCTCATTGAGGTTTTGATTTGGATTTCCCTGATGCTGAGCAATGTTGAGCACTTTTTCATGTGCTGTTGACCATTTGGATGTCTTCTTTGGAAAAATGTCTGTTCATGTCTTCTGCCCATTTCTTGATTGGATTATTTGTTCTTTGGGTGTTGAGTTGGATAAGTTCTTCATAGATTTTGGATACTAGCCCTTTATCTGATATGTCATTTGCAAATATTTTCTCCCATTCTGTCGGTTGTCTTTTGGTTTTGTGGACTGTTTCTTTTGCTGTGCAAAAGCTTTTTATCTTGATGAAATCCCAATAGTTCATTTTTGCCCTGGCTTCCCGTGCCTTTGGCAATGTTTTGGGAAGAAGTTGCTGCGGCTGAGGTCGAAGAGGTTGCTACCTGTGTTCTCCTTTAGGATTTTGATGGACTCCTGTCTCACGTTTAGGTCTTTCAACCATTTGGAGTCTATTTTTGTGTGTGGTGTAAGGAAATGGTCCAGTTTCATTCTTCTGCATGTGCCTGTCCAATTTTCCCAACACCATTTGTTGAAGAGATTGTCTTTATTCCATTGGACATTCTTTCCTGCTTTGTCAAAGATAAGTTGACCATAGAGTTGAGGGTCCATTTCTGGACTCTCGATTCTGTTCCATTGATCTATGTGTCTGTTTTTGTGCCAGTACCATACTGTCTTGATGATGACAGCTTTGTAATAGAGCTGGAAGTCCGGAATTGTGATGCCGCCAGCTTTGCTTTTCTTTTTCAATATTCCTCTGGCTATTCGGGGTCTCTTCTGGTTCCATACAAATTTTAGGATTATTTGTTCCATTTCTTTGAAAAAGTGGATGGTATTTTGATGGGGATTGCATTGAATGTGTAGATTGCTCTAGGTAGCACTGACATCTTCACAATGTTGGTTCTTCCAATCCATGAGCATGGAACGTTTTTCCATTTCTTTGTGTCTTCTTCAATTTCTTTCATGAGTATTTTATAGTTTTCTGAGTACAGATCCTTTGCCTCTTTGGTTAAATTTATTCCTAGGTATCTTATGGTTTTGGGTGCAATTGTGAATGGGATCGACTCCTTGATTTGTCTCTCTTCTGTCTTGTTGTTGGTGTATAGGAATGCCACTGATTTCTGTGCATTGATTTTATAGCCTGGTACTTGACTGAATTCCTATATGACTTCTAGCAGTTTTGGGGTGGAGTCTTTTGGGTTTTCCACATACAGTATCATATCCTCTGCAAAGAGTGAGAGTTTGACTTCCTCTTTGCCGATTTGGATGCCTTTGATTTCTTTTTGTTGTCTGATTGCTGTGGCTAGGACTTCTAATACTATGTTGAATAGCAGTGGTGAGAGTGGACATCCCTGCCGCGTTCCTGACCTTAGGGGAAAAGCTCTCAGCTTTTCCCCATTGAGAATGATATTCGCTGTACGTTTTTCGTAGATGGCTTTTATGATATTGAGGTATGTACCCTCTATCCCTATACTCTGAAGAGTTTTGATCAAGAAAGGATGCTGGACTTTGTCAAATGCTTTTTCTGCATCTATTGAGAGGATCATATGATTCTTGTTCTTTCTTTTGTTAATGTATTGTATCACGTTGATTGATTTGCGGATGTTGAACCAGCCTTGCAGCCCAGGGAAAAATCCCACTTGGTCGTGGTGAATAATCCTTTTAATGTACTGTTGGATCCTATTGGCAAGTATTTTGGTGAGAATTTTTGCATCCATGTTCATCAAGGATAGTGGTCTGTAATTCTCCTTTTGGATGGGGTCTTTGTCTGGTTTTGGGATCAAGGTAATGGTGGCCTCATAAAATGAATTTGGAAGTTTTCCTTCCTTTTCTATTTTTTGGAACAGTTTCAGGAGAATAGGTATTAATTCTTCGTGAAATGTCTGATAAAATTCCCCTGGGAAGCCATCTGGCCCTGGGTTTTTGTTTGTTGGGAGATTTTTGATGACTGCTTCAATTTCCTTAGTGGTTATAGGTCTGTTCAGGTTTTCTTTTTATTCCTGGTTCAGTTTTGGTAGTTGATACATCTCTAGGAATGCACCCATTTCTTCCAGGTTATCTAATTTGCTGGCATAGAGTTGCTCATAATATGTTCTTAGAATTGTTTGTATTTCTTTGGTGTTGGTTGTGATCTCTCCTCTTTCATTCATGATTTTGTTGATTTGGGTCATTTCTCTTTTCTTTTTGATCAGTCTGGCCAGGGGTTTATCAATCTTGTTAATTCATTCCAAGAACCAGCTCCTCGTTTCGTTGATCTGTTCTACTGTTCTTTTGGTTTCTATTTCATTGATTTCTGCTCTGATCTTTATGATTTCTCTTCTCCTGCTGGGTTTAGGCTTTATTTGCTGTTCTTTCTCCAGCTCCTTTAGCTGTAGGGTTAGGTTGTGTATTTGAGACCTTTCTTGTTTCTTGAGAAAGGCTTCTATTGCTATATACTTTCCTCTCAGGACTGCCTTTGCTGTATCCCAAAGATTTTGGACAGTTGTGTTTTCATTTTCATTGGTTTCCATGAATTCGGGTTCCCTGCTCTGCAGGAAGCCTGCTTCTCCCTCTCCCACTCCCCCTGCTTGTGTTCCCTCTCTCGCTGTGTCTCTCTCTGTCAAATAAATAAAATCTTTAAAAAAAAAAAAAAAACTAAGCGAGCTAAAAAGACACTCAAGCACTCACTTTGTAGAAGATTCAATAACTACAGCAGAAAATGCAACAGAAAAAGCAACAAAGTTGGTACAAAACTTGACCTAAAAACATAAAAAAAAAACAAAAAAATTTGACCTAATTGCTAAGCACCATCATTTTTCCATGACAAGTTATTGTTAGAGTTTGAGCAACTGCAATGGATACATTTACATATGACATTTACCCAGAAACAAGAAGTAGTTCACCAAAATAATCTGAAATTATTTTTTATAAATTATCTCAACAAAAAGGCTATGTTTCCTATCTCCTAGGCCTGTCTGAAAATGAAAAGCTATATTCTACAGTAACATGTAACAAGTCTGTCTCTCGTGTGCATGTGGTCTTTATTCATTATTTTAACAGACCTGGATGTTTGCCTAATTCATCAATAATGCTTTGCCTTATTCCATATGGCAGTTCCTTCCAAGTGCTGAAATTGACCTACCCAAATGAGGCTGTTCTCTCAATCTTTTTCATTTATTCCATAACATTTGTATTTGTTTCCTATCACTGCTGTAACAAATCACCAAAAAATTAACAGCTTACAGTTTTGTAGGTCAAACGTCTGGCAGGATCTCATTAGGCTACAATAAAGTTACTGGAAGGACTGTGTCCCTTTCTGAAGCTCTAGGGGAGGACCCTTTTCCTTGTTCATACAGGTTACTGGCAGAATTTAGTTCCTGTAGTTGCAGAACTGAGATCTCTGTCTCCTTCCTGGAAAGTAGCTGAGGGCAATTCCCAACCTCTGTAGGACACCCACATTCCTTGGCTCATTGCCCCCTCCTCCTTCTTTAAATGCAGCACTCTTTGAATCTTTCCCTCTTCTTCCACTGCATCCCTCAAAGACCAGGCCAGATTACATTGGGTCCACCTGGATAATCCAGGATAAGGTCCCCATCCATCTCTAGGTGCATACTCTTAATCACATTTTCAAAACTTCTGTTTACCATGGAAGGTAACATATTCACAGGCTCCTGGGAATAGAGTGTGGACATCTTTGAGAAGGCCATTATTCTGTCTACTACACCTGCAAGACAGTCTTTGGGTCCACATACTGGGCATCTTACTACTGCATCATTTTCAGGCTTTCTCCTCTCCTCCTCCCTATCATGTAGAGAAAGTCACTGCAAATGCACAAGGGCTATCATTTTCACTTGCACTGGATTTTTAGCCTCTCAGATTTGGTGGACACCCAAATGGTGTGACTTAATTAAGACCAGCCTTTGCCACCATCCAGCTGCAGATTCTCCACAAAGGATCCAAGGCTATATTTCTATTTTCTAATATTCATAGTCAATACCTGCAGAACACATCCTTTTTATGAACCATTAACTTCAGCATAAAATGAAAAAAGTGAGAGAACCTAGCAATAACTTGGTGTAGATTACTTCCAGGAAAGGTGCTTCAAAAATGTCTTCAATTAGGACCAAAAAAAAAATTTAATGCCTGGATGAACATTAAAAGATAAAAACAGGGGAAGGAAGGATTCCTCTTTAAATGTAAATAAATTTTAATTAAATAATTTGTTAATTGATCTAGCACTTGAATCGCTATCAAAATCATCTACAAACATTTGTCTTTTGTATTGGAAAAATAAAGCTACCAGATATGCTTTCATATGTCTGAATTCTTTCTAGATGCAAATAAAAATAAATGTTAAAATTCAGTAAAGTTAAAATGGGTTCTAGTATGTATTCATTTACTTTTGAACAATCTGCAAAAGACTAAGGGCATGTCAAAAAGGCAAAGGACTCATCTTCATGGCTGTGACCCCATTTTCTTAGTGCCAGTGGCTTTGCCCACATCTACTCCATATGGGCTATTTAGGATATAGCTTGCAAATCTCATTAGTGTATTTAAAATAAGATGTTCCTGGGGCACCTGGGTGGCTCAGTCAGTTAAGCCTCTAATCTTAATGCTCAGGTCGTGATGCCAAGGTCCTGAAATCGAGCCCCGCATCGGGCTCCCAGGTCAGCGGGGAGCCTGCTTCTCCCTCTCCCTCTGCCTGCCACTCCCCTTGCTTGTGTGCACTCTCTCTGTCAAATGAATGAATAAAATCTTTAAAAAATTAAATTAATTAAAATAAAATAGGATGTTCCTATGGTTGTCCAAGGTTGTCCACCCATCAAGATTAACCCTCCTCCTTCACTTTTTCTCCCTACCATTTATTATTCAATATGCCAAATAAAAAGCTCATTTATTTGTGCATGAATGACTAAAAAATATAATAAATGACTATACTCCAAACATATAACGACAGCCATGAGGCCCCCTGCCCTTTGATGCACTAACAAACAGTATGAGTTGCACAGTCTAGAATGTTATATAAATAATAGTGATGACATCATAGATCCTAGGAAAGGGATATGACATTTACTATGAATGAATCATTTTTCTTAGAAGGTTTTATTTGAATTCTTCTCTTCCCTTTTCACCTTAGGGTGTGTGGTGGAGTGGTGGTGTTTATTTGATTTTATCTTACTGTACACGTATCTTCTGTTGCTCAATTCAATTTTCTTCCCCTCAGGTCAACTGAACAACAAGAGCAAAGACCTAGGTGATGACAGGACAATTCTGAGTATCAACAGCCACAAGAAAGTGACTCAGCATGTGTTTTGCAGAAACCAAACTCATCCCTGCCTGACTGCCTTCAGTGGGCACATCAAGTCATCTCTGAAAAAAGAATGCAGGTTTGACGTACTGCATGGAGCACTGGGTGTTATACAAAAACAATGGATCGTGGATCACCACATCAAAAACTAATGATGTATTGTATGGTGACTAACATAACATAATAAAATTAAAAAAAAGAATGCAGGCTTGAAATAAACAAACAAAAAGCAGAATCAGACCCATAAATACTGAGAACAAATTGATGGTTGCCAGAAGGAAGGGGGCAGGGGGATGGGTAAAATAGTTGAAGGGGAGAGGGAGATAAGGGCTTCCAATTATAAAGTGAATAAGTCATGGGAATAAAAGGCACAGTATAGAAAACAGAGTCAGTATTGTAATAGCATTGTATGGTGACAGATGGTAGCTACACTTGTGGTGAGCACAGCGTAACATACCGAGAAGCTGAATCACTAGGTTGCACACCTGAAACTAATGTAACATTGTATGTCAACTATACTCAAATTTAAAAAAAAAAAAAAATTTTTTAAAGAACATAGGTTTGCTTAGAATGTTAATGTTCTGCCTTAGATAAGTTTATTAACTACCTCCAAACCAATCTCTAATATCATGGTGGAGCTCAGAGGCCATGAATTTCCTTCCCACGTGAGCTGATGGCCCTATGGCCTGGAGTCAGTCCCTAAATTCTCAGTCCAGTACAATGAACATTCTCTAGTAGAAGACTGATAAGCTTCCTTCCAACTAGAAAGCCCTATAATTTTAGTCATTAGAACAGAATGACCATTCTCTAATGATATAAAACATGCCTGGAATTCAAAGGTACAAAGGACTGTAACCTAATCCAGAAAGAGGTTTTTTCCAGATGGTATCTTGAGGTCCAGTCCACACCTACTTTCAAGAACAAAGAGAATGGCTGATGAGGAACGTCCTCTTTCAGACTATAATTCATTCTATAGATAAAAGGAAGACCTAAGAGCAAACTGTCAGTGTCCCTTCCCATACAGCCTCAGGAATGAATAATTAACTCACTTCAACCGTCATTTGTGGAATTCCAACCATGTGCCATGATGTGCTGGTTGGTATAACCACAATGAGGAATAAGAAAACAGTTCTAATACTAATCTGATCACGATAAACAAAAAATATTCTTGAAATACTCCTTGCAATACAATATGCTAAGGGTGATAATAAGTGCTGGCATAAACAGAATATGGATCAACTCTAATTTATTTAGACAAAAGGCTTGCATGTCCAAGGAAATACTATCTATATACTAAAACCATGCAGTGAGAAAAGATAAAATCAACTGCCTCTGAGAAGCTGACATTGAAACAGGACCTCTGCTTTTGCGGTAAATAAAGACATCAATTTGTCCACCCTTCATACTTACGGTAAAATCAGGATGGAATGTAAAAGGAAATAAAAGGTAATGATTTTGGAACAAAGCTGCATGATGCAAGTGTTGCATTGGGAATAAACGACAAGGAGCAAGTCAGAGCATTCTGTGCAATGAAGGTCAGTTTCCAGTCCATTCGGCAGAATCAATACAGTGCCTTGGACTTGCAATAGGTCTCATAGGTCATAGACTGACTGGGCCATGTATCAACCTCCAACCTGCATAGCTTTCAATGCCCCCTCATCGACAAGCATTGCTGAGTAAAAATCTGTGACCAGAATCTACAATTGGAGTGGAACAGTGCCCACACAAAGACTGGCTGAGAAACTGAGTGGATAACCAACAGCAAAAAGTACCATCACTTTCAGGAGACTATGTGTCAATTCTGGAATTGATTTCCAAAGTCAAAATTGAAACTGCCATCAGAGGCTACTGCTGAAATTCCATTTCATAGAGGAGTTTGTCTCAATGAAAACTGATATTCTGCACAAGTCAGAAAGATCCAGAGAATCTTATTAATGTCTGGCCTTCTTTTTGATATGGTTTTCTCATGGGAAAATATTTGACAAAATAGAATAAGAAACAGAGAAGGGGAATGGGAAGCACCAGGAAACATCATTCATTCCTCCAGGCACTCTTCCAGGTGCCAACAGTGAGCAAGGGTCAAAAATTCCTGCCCTCCTAGAGCTTATACTCCACCAAGAGGAGACAGAAAATAAACAAATAAATAAGCATGTCATATACAGTATGTGAGAAGGTGATAAGCACAGCGGAAGAAACAAAGCAGTAAAGGCAGGGAGGCAATGTGGGGGGAGCAGGGCTGCATCGGAACGGCTGGTGTTGCAGTCGGCTACAAAGTATGATATTAAAGCACAACTCTGTGATGCCACCGCTCTAAGTAACGCCATCACTGCTCACTGTCCGGGCAACGGGAACACGATCACTTGGCTTCACCCAGCTCCTGTTTATATTTGACCTCTGAGCTGGCAACCAAAAACTATACAAAGCAGGCATTCCCCAGTCCCTTGTCTCAATCTAGCAATTTATTTGATGGGCCAGAAAGATAAAACTCTGACTGTAATAATAGCTAACATTTCTATAACATTTTCTGTGATCATCCAGGCACATTCTAAGAGCTTACACGTGTTGACTAATTCAGTGGCTCATGTCACTTCAGTAAGGCATATTTATTATCAACCTGTTTTCCAGACAAGAAGACCAAGACAGTGAGGTTCACTGGAAGAGTGGATTTGGGATTCGACACCAGATGTTCCAGCTCCAGAGGCTGTGCTTTTAACTACCGCTGTACGGAGACATGGGCCTGCAGCTAACAAGCTTCCTGTTATCTCCATTTGGACAGCAAAAGGGCAACATGAAATTAATGTGCTCAAGATAAAACTTTGGATCCTTAATACATCTTCCCTCCCCGCCTTTTCAACCTCTGCACACCTGCTCCTCACCCAGGTTTCCAGAAGTGCCTTTATAAATAGCACACCATTCACACAGCTGCTCAGCCCAAAACTTAAGCTTTGATTTACCTGTCTCTCTCACACCCTTCATCTGATCTGTCTGAAAATTCTGCAAAATATTTCTCAAATCCAGCAACCTCCAATCATTTCCAGGCCGTTGTCAGGTCTCACCTACGAGACAGAACAGCCTTCTAGGTAGTCTACTTCCCTCTTGCTGCCAAGAGTCAATTTTCCCTCCTCCAAGCATGAGTGATCTTTTGAAATGCAAATTAGATCATATCATGCCCTTGCTCAAATCAATATGACAACTTCTATATGAGTCAGGGTTCTCCAGAGAAACGGAACCAATAGGATGGATAGAGACAGAGAGACAGAGACAGACAGACAGAGATTTATTTCAAGAAACTGGGAGGGCACCTATGTGGTTTAGTTGGTTAAGTGTCTGCCTTCGGCTCAGGTCATGATCCCAGGGCCCTGAGATGGAGCCCCACGTCGGGCTCTCTGCTCCGCCTGCCACTCGGCCTGCTTGTTCGTACTCTCTAACAAATAAATAAATAATCTTTGGGCAGGGGGGTGGGGAGAAAGAAAGAAATTGGCCAATGCAATTTTGGGAGCTGGCAAGTCCAAAATCTGAAGAGTGGGCCAGCAGCCTAGAAATTCCAGCTAGAGTTAATGTTGTAGTCTTAAGTCTGAAGGCTGAAAGCTCAGGCAGAATTTCTAGGTTTCAGGCTGGAGAAAGAATTCCTTCCTCTTTAGGGGACTTCAATCTTTTCTCTTAAGGCCTTCAACTGATTAGATGAGGCCTGCCTACATTACAGAGGATAATCTGCTTTACTTAAAGTGTACTGATTTAAATGTTAATCGTATCTTAAAGAACACCTTCATAGCAACATCTATACTGGTGTTGACCAAACAACAGGGCACTGTAGGCTAGTGAAGTTCACATATAAAATTAACAATCACAGCCTCAAAAATTCAGAATAAAACCTATGGCCTATAGGTCTCTTTCTACATTTCTGCTCTCACCTTATCCATACTTTGAATCACCTGGGCTTCTTGTTCTGGGTTCGTGACACACTCCTTCCTATCTGCGTAAAGTGCTGTTTGTTTTTTCTGTTCTTTGTACCTAGGATGCTTTTCCCCCAGGACTCCATATGCCTCTGCCCTTCACTTAATTTAGGTCTGTCTCTAATAACACCTCCTCAGGGAGGCCTTCCCTGGCCAGCATATCTCCAACAGAAGAGGACCACTTAGTACCCTCTAGGCTCTCTCTCTGCTTGCCTTCACAGTACTTCCAGTGTCTAGAAGCATACTGCGTGCTTGTTAATTGTCCCCCTTTGCCCCATCAAGATGGTCTTTTTTTAATATCTTATTTATTTGAGAGAGAGAGAGAGAGAGAACAGGAGCACAGGCAGAGGGAGAAGCCCTGCAATCTTTTTTTTAATTTGAAGTCACAACTCTAAATGTTTTTTCCTTCCTAGAACATTACACTTAGATCAACCCACCTCATCAAAGCACACTACACTGAATAACCATCATTTTAAAAAATGTTGCTCAAGTCATACAACATGGGGCGCCTGGGTGGCTCAGTCAGTTAAGCATCTGCCTTCGTCTCAGGTCATGATCCCAGGGTCCTGGGATCTAGCCCTGCATCGGGCTCCCTGCTCAGTGGGGCGAATCTGCTTCTCCCTCTCTCTCTGCCCCTCCCCCTGACTTATGCTTTCTCTCTCTCAAATAAATAAATAAAATCTTTAAAAAAAAAATGATAGAACTATAAGTTGTACAGGTCTCCGGAGCTTATTCATCCTGCATAATTTTAACTTTAGAGCCTACAGTTAACCATACAGTGTTGTGTACTTAAAGTCTTGTTAATAGGACAGATCTAATGCTAAATGTTCCTACCACAAATAATAAAGCATGGGAACACAAGAACACTTTTTGAGGTGACGGATATGCTTATTATTTGTGGTGATGGTTATCACAGGTTGTAAGCATATGCACAAACCCATCAAAATGTACACACTAAATACATGCAACTTTTTGTATATTAAGTATATTTCAATAAAGTTGAAAAAGAAATCAGTAAGCTCCATTCCTCCAAAGAACCTTGACCTCCATGCCAGGGACACTGCAGATCTACCCATGCACCACCCACCCCTCTGAGTATTGTGAATTGTTGCAGCCTGTTACATATCTTAAAAACAGCATTCAAGCCAGAATTGGTATTTAAATAAAAGGATATGAAAATCAGTGGAGTCAACACTGAAAACTTATTTGTATAGTGACTCTTAGTGTTCTTTGCTTTTGAGGAAATTGCTCATCATCTCATCATATAGTGATCCAAGAGGATTTTGAGTGTTCTTAGTTTCAAGTTTGCAAGTTAGATAACAAAAAAAAATTAATGCTATCAGATTCTGCACTGAGTCAAAGAAATATCTTCAGGAACTGGAAGGAAATTCATGCAAATTTACTGTTTGACTCTTCCGCGTTTGGCAGACAAGAGCCATTACTAGGCATTTTATATGCCATCTGTCCTTCCCCCTCAAAATAAGCAGAGATCCAGAGAGTTCAGTGTCTATATGTGGTTACAAAGAATGTCCCTTTATAGAGTCAAAATTCTATCCCAGGATGTTCTGACTCTAACTCTGTGTTCTTCTCAGTGACCTGGCCACACAGGGCAGAATACCCAAGGCTCCAGGCACCAGTACAGTTCCACAGGGGGATGCTGGACACCTAGTCATAATCTGGACTCTCAAAAACATTTTTAGAAGAATTTCCCTACCAGTCTATACTGCAAGAATCTCCAGCATCCTAGCAAGGCCCTAGATTCTATGCCTGTAAGGTGAGTAAGGAATCAGATAGTCAAGTCTGAGAAGCCTTCTTGTCCTCTGCTACCAGGACCGTGGCCACAGGACAGAGTCCCCTCTCCCTGGGGGTAAAGCTTGGAGGCTCAGCATCCACTAGAGAACCTCTTGTTGCTGGAGGGAGAGCTCTGACCTCCGGTACGTCACTCCTCCAAAATCACTCATATGTTCTGTGAATACTATTCTTTCATTTGCCAGGAAGAAAAATTACATAAATAAATAAATGAAGTGGGTGTTTAGTTTATAAAAGAAATGACAGTTCTAGACAGAATTCTACAATCATGTGAATTGTGTGAATTTCGTACACCAACCTGTCTGAGCCATTCTCTAGTTGTAAAATGACAAGACTGGGATTCTACAGAATCCATTCCAGCTCTAAGATTCTGTGAGCTAAAATCAATTAAAACCTCCTTGTTTTTCCTCTCAAATTTCACTTAACCTTATTCAATTTTTTCTCAATTAAACAGAATAATATTCCAGGGAAAATAAGCTCTTCCCGCACCTGTAAGAAACACACCTTGTCTTTCCATCTTGTGTCTCCTGTTTGTACCTCCCAGCAGTTGCCACTCCAAGTGCCCGCTTTATTTTGTGCTGAGTTTTATTTCCTTCACTTTCCTCCTTCCTTGAACAGCAGGTACCAAAATAACAAGGCAGTGTGAAATTTACAGAAACAATGTGTTCATACAGTTGGCTACCTTATCTAAAATGTAATTCTATTGGACTCTAAATCAGATGTCTTGCCATATGCTGCAAGTTACAAAGGATACTGTAGAAGGCTAGTACCTATCATATTTTGCACAAAGGTATGGGGTCCCAAAATTAGTCAAGTGCAAAAATTTCTATGAACCCTTCTGTTATATCCTTATGGAAAGTAAAACACCCGTAAGCTCACATTATTCCCTGTTTATATTAAAGAGTATTTAATAATGTCCCAATTAAAAACTAGTGACAGTATTGGGGTACCTGGGTGGGTCACTTGGTTAAGTGTCTGACTCTTGGTTTCGGCTCAGGTCATGATCTCGGGGTCGTTGAGACTGAGCCCTACAACAGGCTTCACGCTCAGTGCAGTCTGTTTGTCCCTTTCCCTCTGCTCCTCCCCCTACTCCCTCTCTCTCTCTCAAATAAATAAATAAAATCTTAAAAAAAAAAAAAAACTAGTCACAGCATTAAGAATCCTTTCACTTAATCATACTGAAACACTTGAATCATACTGGAATTCTTGGTGGATCTGGGCTATAAAACGTAACTCTTTTTTAAAAAAATAAATAAAAAATACTTCAAGATTACCGCCTTTCCTTATGAAATTTACTTCATGATTATTTCTGTGAGAGCCCTCTCTTGGATGAATTTGTTTTATTTTAATTAAGGTTGAACACAAAAGGGTTTCATTTTAAACCATATATCTGACCCTATAGAAATCTATTGATTCAACTGAAAGATATGTTTTAACTTCTCCTGTATTTTGGGATATTAACCATTGCTTACTACCTACCCAAGATCAATACTAGGAATGCTATTAAAGTAATTGTATTTTCTTGTTTTCCTACATCTGACGTTTCTACTTCTCTCTTCCCTTGTAAAACCACTGCCCCACCCAAAATGGGGTTGGATTTTTTATGTTCCAGTGAGGCCAAAAGAGAAATAGTGATTCCCTAGGTTCAAATTCAACCAATGCTCGGGACACCTGGGTGGCTCAGCTGGTTAAGAGGCTGCGTTTGGCTCAGGTCATGATCCTAAGGTCCTGGGATCAAGTCCCACATTGGGCTCCTCGCTCATGGGGGAGCCTGCTTCTCCCTCTGCTTGCCACTCCCCCTGCTTGTGCGCGCACACACACTCTCTCTCTGATTTTAAATAAATAAATAAATAGATAAATAAATAAATTTCAACCAATGCTCTTACAGTATGGATGGATTTATTTTTTTTAATTTAATTCAATTAATATATAATGTATTATTGGTTTCAGAGGCAGAGGTCAGTGATTCATCAGTCTTATATAATAACCAGTGCTTATTACAACACATACCCTCCCCAATGTCCACCACCCAGTTACCCCATCCCCCCACCTCCCTCCCCTCCAGAAACCCTCAGTTTGTTTCCTATGATTAAGAGTCTTTTATCCAAATGGCCAACAGATACATGAAAAAGTCCTCAACATCACTCGGCATCAGGGAAATACAAATCAAAACCACAACAAGGTACCACCTCACACCAGTCAGAATGGCTAAAATTAACAAGTCAGTTAATGACAGATATTGGCCAGGATGCGGGGAAAGGGGAACCCTCCTACACTGTTGGTGGGAATGCAAGCTGGTGCAGCCACTCTGGAAAACAGTACGGAGGTTCCCCAAAAAGTTGAAAATAGACCTATCCTACGACCCAGCAATTGCACTACTGGGTATTTACCCCAAAGATGCAAATGTAGTGATCCGAAGGGGCACATGCACCCCAACGTTTATAGCAGCAATGTCCACAGTAGCCAAACTATGGAAAGAGCCTAGATGTCCATCAACAGATGAATGGATAAAGAAGATGTATATATATATATACACACACACACACGGAATGTTATGCAGCTATCAAAAAAATGAAATTTTGCCATTTGCAACGACGTGGATGGAACTAGAGGGTATTATGCTAAGTGAAATAAGTCAATAAGAGAAAGGCAAGTATCATATGATCTCACTGATATGAGGAATTTGAGAAACAAGACAGACGATCACAGGGGAAGGGAGGGAAAAGTGAAACAAGACGAAACAAGAGAGGGAGACAAACCATAAGAGACTCTTAATCTCAGGAAACAAACTGAGGGTTGCTGGGGTGGGAGGGACGGGGTGTCTGGGTGATGGACATTGGGGAGGGTATGTGCTATGGTGAGCGCTGTGAATTGTGTAAGACTGAGGAATCACAGACCTGTACCCCTGAAATAAATAATACATTATATGTTAATTTTTTAAAAAGTCTTTTATGTTCACAGGTGTCCAGAATGATTTGACAGCTATCTAGCTGAATTCCTGGGACCAGACAAAACTAAGGTCTCCTGCTCCTCCACCATCTTGGACTCCTCCCCTAGATGAATTTATTTTAAATCTAATGCGTGCATCATGGGCTTCTTATCAGTCATGACTAACTTCTAACAAATCAAGGTCTCTGCTGGAATTTAGTCTTGGGCAGCACCCACAAAATCTGCACAATGCATCAAATTAAGTACATTCATTGTCATTCTACATTAGGCACCAGAGATAGAGTTAGAAAAGACACATTTCTTGTCCTCAATGAGTTTGTTATAATTTAAGGAGCCCAGGAAACCCTCTCTGTTCAAACATATTCTCCCACATGGCCTGGCCATAGGGTCTGAGATTCCCAAATTCTTCATTCTTTTGTAGTGAGGCACTGAAAGCAATTGTGAGAACAACCAGTATGCAATCTCATTAACACTTGATAAAACCCTTACAGAGGAGACACCAGGAGGATCAAACTCTGACAATCTCAGTATTCTCTACCCCAGTTATCCCCAGCTCTGCTGATAATCAGAACCACCAGAGATTTGTATTAATCCAATAGGCTAGATGTGGAGCCCAGGAATCTATATTTTTTCAGCCAGATTTGGAAACTAAAACCTCAAGTTTGTTTTCTTGCTTTTTCTTATTTCCTCTCCTCTCCTTGCCTTCTCCTTCCCTTTCTCATTCTCCTCCACTTCCTCCTGCTTCTCCTCCACTTCTTCCTCCTCTTTCTCTTCCTTCTTCAAATAAATAACAAATAAAATATGGTAAAAGTAGAGTTCTCTTAAACCACGTTATAGGTGCAGATTCTTAACACGATAACCAGAACTATCCTGCACCTGTAACACTTTTTCATTCACACCTACCATAGTTACTAGGAATATGCAGATTAAATGCATAAAATGTCCAAGAAAAACCTGGTAATTTTATTTTATACAGATACTAAGCAAAAGCCTTGACTGTTTTATGTGAACACCTTATCACAGGCACACAGGGGATCTTGGGGTATTTAGGTAGTCCTACACATAGGAAATCTAAGATTATGTGTAATACCACATTTATATTCTAACAAATAGTTATGGCCCTTGAAATATCTTCTCTATTATTTCGGACATACTTCACTTATACATGTGTATTTCTGAGAGATCTAAAGGAAATTCTCAGGGTTTTTTTTTTTAATTTTTGCATAATTCTTTCAGCAATTGCTTGGTTTTTAATAAAAATTCTTAAGCCATGTTTTATAAATGTTTATGACCTTTTACCCAAAATTTAAAGGTTTAAGACTTGAATATATACTAAGTGAAGGTGTTTGGAATTTTATTTTGTTCTCTTTATCTCCCCAGAAAGCAATATATGCAGGTAGTTATTTTAGGAAATGTTCTACTGTCGTTTGTTTTATTGCTTCTTTATTTTGGCTTTGTCATATTGCTCCCATGTCTTCAAGTCTAACTGCTAATTATCTTTTCCTCAAATTTCTTAGGATTAATTTAAAACAAAGTTGATACTTCATTCACTTCAATTTGATGTGCTTTATTTTGCATAGCAAATATTTATTCCCTTGATAAGTATTATACATACATAAATCGAATTACCATTACAAACTGTTAGGTATGCTATCTACTTTTTTTTTTTAAGATTTTATTTATTTATTTGACAGAGAGAGAGATAGTGAGAGCTGAACACAAGCAAGCGGAGTGGGAGAGGGAGAAGCAGGCTTCCCACAGAGCAGGGAGCCTGATGCGGGGCTCGATCCCAGGACCCTGGGATCATGACCTGAGCCGAAGGCAGCTGCTTAACAACTGAGCCACCCAGGCACCCCATGCTATCTACGGTCTTAACAAGATCACTCTGAGTTGTTTTTCTCTTTCATGAAAGTATGTTATCATCTCTCTAAAACTTGTCAAACCATGTTGTTTCAACTTATTCTTAACACTTTGGGTTTTTTACAGTCATTAATACTTTGTAGGAATTTTAGCATGAAAACATCTCTTTCCTAATCTGAGACTACCCTTAATCCTTAATATACTTAAGCTCTGATTAAAAGGTAATTTAATCGAATTATGTTTTTTGCCCTCTAATTTCTTTCAAATATTTTTTCATCCAATTACTAGAAGTAACTTAAGTATAAGGAAATATAAACTATTTTGTCCAATTCTTGAGACCAATAACAGACAGGCATAGCATTAGGTTTGTTTTCATTTTTATAAGCAAAATGTTCTATGAAGTATAATATAGATACAAATGTCAATAAATAAAAGGTATATTGGTAGACTGACAAAAGATAAATATGAAACAAGAAAAAATGCAAAAATTTAAAAAAACAAAGGTGAGTGGTTGATAAATTTTCCCAAGTGAACACTCCACGGAGCCATCATGCAGATCAAGATCTAGAACACTACTGGCACACCTCAGAAGCCCCCTTCTCCTAGGCACTATGTAACCCTCTGAGTTGCCATACCCAATTCTTAAATCATGGATTAGTTTGCCCATTTTTTAATTTTTTTTAAGATTTTATTTATTTGACAGAAAGAAAGAGAGAGCACAAGCAGGGGGAGCGGCAGGCAGAGGGACAGGGAGAAGCAGGCTCTCCACTGAGTGGAGAGCTGGATGTGGGGCTCCATCCCAGGACCCTGGGGTCATAAACTGAGCCAAAAGGCAGATGCTTAACCAAAGCCACTCAGGCAGCCACCATTTTTAAATTTTATTTAAGGTATATTTTCACCTGGCTTCTTTCACTATTATATTTGTTAGATTTATTCCTGTTGTCACCTATAACAATACTTCATTCTTATTACTGTAGGATATTTTATAAATATTTGTTTGTTTGTTTACTTATTCAACTCTTGGTAAACATTTGGGTGGTTTCTTGCTTGGGGATATTACAAATGGTGCTGCTACAAGCATTCTAGTAGGTGTCTTTTGGTGAATATGATAGGCCTTTCAGTTCTTTCTATACCTAACAATGAGATTACTAGGTTAAAGAGTGTGTATATATCCAGCTTGGTAGATAGTGCTAAACAGTCTTCCAAAGCGATTGTACCAATTTATGCTCTTACCCACAATGTATACGAATCCCAGTTGTGGGGCACCTGGCCAGCTCAGTCGGAAGAGCATGCAACTCTTGATCCTGGGGTCAAGAGTTTGAGCCCCACATTGGGTGTGGAAATTGCTAAAAAAAATAAATAAACTTAAAAAAAAAAAAAAAAAGACCCCAGTCGCTCTGTATCGCCAATCATTCTAAATATTGTTAGTATTTTCCATTTGGGATATTCTAGTGGATATGTCAAGATTTACTTCTATTTCTTCCTTTAAAAAAAAAAAGCTGATAAGAGAGTTTACTGATGATGTTAGGGGGTAAAATATTTGATTTCCCAACACAAGGCGAAAATACATTTTAATAGATAATTGTACTACACACTTCATGTAAACAGCAAACATAGATGTAAATGTTGAAGCACCCACGCCTATACTCAAGGAGAGTTTAACAAATATATCTTATGCCATCACTTCCTGGACTCCACTGTATACACTCTTAATTGGCTTTCCCATTGAATAAAAGCATTTTATGAGATCCAAAATATTCCTTCCTAACTATATTGTGTGAATATTTTATTTTGTTGAACCATGTTGCATGTGTGATTCAGTGAGGTATATAAATAAAATCTGCTTATCCTTTTTTTGGAAAGAGAGAGAGAAAGAGCATGAGTGGGAGGAGGGGCAGAGGGAGAGAGAGAGAAAGAGAATCTTAAGCAGACTCCATGCCCAGCAGGGAGTCCAGTGCAGGGCTCCATCTCATGACCCCGAGATCGTGACCTGAGCTGAAATCAAGAGTCGGACACTTACCCGATGGAGCCACCCAGGCGCCCCTGCTTATCCTTTCAAAAAGACAAGTAAACACACGAAACCAAAGGTCTTCTAAGTCCAGTTCCAGGATAAGACAAAGGCGATAGTTAGAAAACTATATGGTCATTTCATCACACTGAAAATCAAGCCCTCCTGTGAGAAGAGGGGAGAGGGCATTATGAGGACAGAATTTTTCAGAAGACACAAATCATCATTTGTTCCAACAAATCACTCTGTATGGAAATGGGTTAAACCCAGGTCCAAAATCAATATTGGTATGTCCTAAAGTTGCCAACTAAGAAGGGAAAGAGGCTCAGATATCAACACCCAGCATGGAGAATAGCATAGGTGAAATGTGCTGGCATCAAATTTTATCAGCTTCCCACTATTCTCCATTTTTTCTAAAGGACTGAATATGTCCCAGATATTTGGGAACCGGTTTTATGCAATGCATCCATGTTACTAAGTACGAAAAGGCAGCCATGGTAAGAGGGGAAACTATAAAGCTAGCACTCTAAGCTACGTGGCTGGTATCTGCAAACTGCTCAGATACATAAAACCCAGGAAATACAACTTAGAGCACAGATGCATCTCCTGTCTCTCATCCACTACCTTAGAGGCAGGAACTATGTTTTATGCATCCATCACAACAAATGCCTTCTACAGTCATCTACATCCAGCAGCTCACACAACAAAGACAGCACACAGGCTGTTAGGTTATGCTCTTCTCTCCTCTCCAACCCCATCCCTACACATTCCTTTATAATGTGTCTCCCATTCATGTCTCCCAAAGAGCAGGGTAACTGGCATGTTTCCCACCAACCCCTCCTGCAAACCTTTGGTCCCAGGCTCCTTCTTTCCTTCGCCCTAGCACATTACACACTTAGAAGAAAGTGGACAGAATACAAGCTCAGCGATATCCAAGGCAAAAAAACTCTTCCCTAGCATATGATCTCAAATACAGTTTTCAGTACATAATCAGGTCCTCAATAAACACTGGCAATTCCCTGTCCTTTAGCCACACATTTCCTCTGAACCTGACATTGACTCAATGAAGACATGCTTTCCACTTAGGGGGGCCATGTGCAGAGACTGAAAATGTGAAAGAGTGTTTTTCCTGAGTTAGGCATCTTGGTCATGCTTTGACCAAGCATGAATAATGCCTTAAAACTCTTCTGTACAGCTTCTGGTGTACTCCAGCTTTATAGCTGAAGCATGGGTCTTTAATCTCCTAGGGGCGTCACTCCTGAAAATCAGCTGAGTTCAATGGAAGTGGTACTGGAGCACCTGCCAGAAGCCATGCCCAATGCTAGGTGTTTGAAATACACTTCTCTTGGGGGCCTTTTGAAGTTAGGAGGCATCCAAACCACAGAGAGGGCTACTCCACAGCAGTGATGGAGTTATGCATGGGATGCACAGGGAAAGAGAGCACTTCTTGCCTGGAGAAGTCAGGGAAGATTTGCTGAAGGAGAACTGGATGTGGTAGTCACCATCTCATGAGTGATAACTCCTTAAAGGCATGCAGCCTCACTAACTTTGCTCACCAAACTTCAGTGCATCCCTAGATTAATAAACCCAAATTCCTCTGATGGCAACTGAACACTCTAGTTCAGTTAGCATTCAACATGGTTCTCCTGATCTTCAAGCAATCACTACTTTTCATCCCTTCTGCTTATTCTTTCTTCTGCGCTGCCACCTAAAATATATTCCTTTCCACACGCCACTTATTCAAAACCTCTATTTTTTTTTTCATCACAGTCCAGCTCTGGACTTACTTCCTCCAGAAAGTATCTGTCTACATACAAATACTCCCTTCCCTATGATTTCCTTCTCTATTGCACTGTCATCACGGTGTTTGGCTGTTATCTTGAAACAGTCTCTGTTAGAGTACCTTGTCTCCCTACAGGATTCAATTCCGAACAACAATAAATGTAGGGTTCTGGCAGATTGTTCAAAAAAGCAGGAGGCTGTAACAGCAGCACCTACCCTGCCTGACCCTCAACTCCTGGGCTCAGCTGTTCTCTGGACAGTGAAGCAGCTATAGCTTTGATTTCAGTGAGAATAGGTATCCACGGTCCCCAGAATCTATGCCGAGGAGAAACCCTCCAGCATGGGGGTTGTAAAGCATTTAAGAAAGGAACATCAGGAAACCTATGGCCCCACTTAGCCTCCCAGGTGCTCCAGATACAGGGAGGGTGGTCTCTAGGGGACTTGTCCAGAATTAAGATGTGTTAATTTCCTAGGGCAGTGGCAACAAATCACTACAAACTTGGCAAATGAACAGAAACTTGCTCTCTTACAGTCCTAGAGCCCAACAGTCCAAACTCAAAATGCCAGCAGGACTACACTGCCTCAGGGGCTCTAGGCTGATAAACCATTCCATGTCTCTCTCCCAGTTTCTGGTGGCTGCCAACAATGTTGTTCTTTGGCTTGTGACCACATCCCTATCTCCATGGTCATGCTGCCTCCCCCTCTTCTCTCTTCGAATGTCCCTCACCTGTCTCTTATAAGAAACTTACTACATTTAGGGCCCACCTGGATAATCCAGGCTGATCTCTTTATCTCAATATCCTTACCTTAATTACATCTACAAAGACTCTCTTTCCCAGTAAGATCACATCCACAGATTCTAGGAATTAGGATTTGGACATATTTTTTTGCAGGCCACATTCAACTCAATGAATTAACTGAAATTTCTTCACTAACAATGGTGGTTTACAAAGCATACTCATCATTTAGCTTAAGTATTACAAATAATAACAATTAACTCCTGAGTTACTGAAATGTATTCAAGGAGCACCACTAGGTGCTTTGAGGGGAAAAAATGAACTAAGGCTTCTTTAAAGGTTATTATAATCTAGCAGGAAAAACAAGCATGTGCACAAGGGCAGGAAAGGTGGAAAGGGATGAGAGAAGAGTAGGGGCAGAGGAAAGGCTACTTGTTCCTTTTCTTTCTAATTCTTCCTCAACACCACTCTGACCAGGAGCAGTCAAACACATTACGTGTCTCACAACTGCCCCATTACCTGCTATTTTGGTTCATTTCTTTCATGGACGCTGAAGGCAAGTGGACACCCCTTGCTAAATGTGATCTTAGGGAGTTCTCATGAGCCCAAAACTTGAATCTGTCATATTACAAATACAAATCACATTTTAAAATATGGTAACTGCAGGTGCCTGGGTGGCTCAGTCGTTAAGCGTCTGCTTTCGGCTCAGATCATGATCCCAGGGTCCTGGGATCGAGTCCCACATCGGGCTCCCTGCTCGGCAGGAAGCCTGCTTCTCCCTCTCCCACTCCCCCTGCTTATGTTCCTGCTCTCGCTATCTCTCTCTCGGTCAAATAAATAAATAAAATCTTTTAAAAAATAAAATAAAATATGGTAACTGCCCAATAAGCTCTCAAAGGAAAGCAAAATATGTAAGAGCAATAGTATTGTTTCAAACTTATTTTCTTTAACAATGTGAAAATCTATGGACAATATATATATAAGCTATATACATATGCACACACACACAAACATATACATACATATGAAAAAAATCTCCCCTTTCTAGGGCACCAGCTGCCTCTACTCAATATAGGATACACATAAAACGTTATCTACCGCTAATGACTTTAATAATTTTAACTTCTGCTTTGTAAGAGCCATCAGATTTTCATTTTTTGTCTTTATCCATGATTCTGGGTCTTTATCCATACAGAATTAACACTAAATCACTCTCAGAGAAGGACTTAACTTCTACTGCCAGCTCAGGGTCAGCAGTCAGGGCTGGGATAGAAAGGAGGACTGATTAATAGAGCTTTAAAGATAGCTCAAATGTCTTGAAGACAAATACCCCAAACGGTTCCACATCCTTCTAGTTCAAATTTCATTTGCAATCACTACTTCTAGCCCAATAATATGGGACTACAGTTTCTCTATGACAAAGGCCTGCTTCCCTTAGTTTTATGGCACTTCAAGGGCAATCCAAGGATATAACTGATACATTATGGATATGCAGTTACAGAAAGGAAATCCGTAAATGGAGACAAGGACAGTGTCCTCAAAGGATCAGGAGTCTATTATCTGGTCATTATATTTAAGGAAGGAAGCACAAGGAACAACACAGTTGGAATGCGCCAATAAACATGCTGGGCTGCTTAAACAGGAGGGAGCTTTGTCTAAACATGGATAAAGAATTTTCTACAAAGGGCACCAATCCTTAAAGCATTCATCTTTCCAATCCCCAAAGCTCAGCACAAGTTACATTAGAAAATCCTTCTCATCAAAGTTGAAAAGAGAGTACCTATCCATTCCATGACTTGCCTCCCTGGTTCCCTATTTACAGAGAGCACTCCCTGAGTGGAAAAAAAGACCTGAATGGTAGAATTTTTTATGGATTGTTCTCACTCTGTTATAGATTAAATGTACCATATTGTCAATTAATCAAACTATCAACATAGATTGCAAAGCAGTTCACATGGCTGCTGGATTTGAGTTATTGGCTCAAAGCTGATTGCCTAACAATTTTTCTATAAAGGTGGAGCCCAGGAGCTATAGATCCAGAGAATCCCACCCTTCAGAAGAGACCAGGAGCTTGGCCTTGTGAGCACATTCTGTGTCCTTAGCAATCCCACCCAGAGCAAAGCTTTAGAAAAGCAGCTCACTGTCCACTACAAAGCAGTAATTTGGAGAGTATGTAATCCAACTTGAATTTGTATCCACCTATATTTTTTTAAAACCAGTTTACTATTTCCCTGTTAAATTCTTCTAAAGGCTGAATCTCATGAAGCAAACGTTGTCTTTTTAAAAAATCCACAATACAGTATGTTCAAGTTTTTTACAGTTATTTTCAAAACAGATACTAATCCACATACACAATTTTTCCAAAAAATATTTCAGTGTCATTGTCCTTTAAACCAAAGTGAGGGGCACTCCACAGAGATTTGGAAGGTGAAAATCAAATAACCAACAATTCCCATGAAGCAATGGTGGGGCAAAGTGAGGGTTTCAGCAAATGGCAGATGTGACAATTTGCCAAGCCTTTCAAAATGTCCTCCTACAGATCACCAACTTCAGGGATGTGGGCAAATGGACTCACTGGCAGAGATACCTTGAAATTCCTGAACTCATTACAGATGTTTTCTCCCTTAACCCTTTCGTTCACTTTGAAAGCCTCTAATCCCCTGTATTAATTCCCTTCCAGTTTGAAATACTTAAAGTAATTTCCTTTCTCCTGACCAACTCCTGACTAATCCAGTAAGGTATACAAATTATTCTCAGGTCGATTACTTTGATGTTTAAAAAGTGAAAGTTAATTTTATTTAGTCCAAACCACCAGGTTAATTTAAAATTAATATTTCTACTGAGCCAGATGGTAATATTTCTAATGAGTCATTTCCAACCACACTTCACCTTCTGCCACAATCTGAGATCATTTATCATATGGTCAGTTGATTCACCAGCATTCATTTGACCACTGAGCACTGCACTTCACTGAATGCTGACAGTGACCCCACAAATCATTAATAACATCTCCAATTTATAGTTGAGAACACCAAGGTTTAGAGATATTGCATGACTTTCCGTAGGTCCCACCTTCAGGAATTAGAAGAATTTGAAATCAAATCAGATACTGTCTTATGCCTTAACCCTTTCTGCCACAGTAAGTGACTTTTCACCATAGTAAGTAATGTCAGAGAGTGGTCAATATCAACATTTTTGGTAATCAATATAAGGTAACCAACACCATGCACTGTTTTGTGACAGCATCTGCTTTCTGAAATCTCTCCCTTCTGGGCCAGATATTGTGGAAATTTTCCCAGCCAACTCATGGTGGTAGATGTGTGGTTTCTAAGATGCCATGAGAACCTATTGCCCCACGGGTCCAGTGAAAGGGGCTCTCAAGCATCAGAAAAGCTCTAACAAAAGGGTTGATTAAAGGGGATGAATTTAATACAATAACAACAATCACAAAAACATTATTCCCCCAATGTCACCAGAAGATATGCTAGCTATCTTCTATTCTATGAAACACACACTTCCTTCAACTTTCTTAGCCCAATTCTGGAAATTCTGAGGCTCTTACAGAACAGATTTGCTTTTTGCTGGGAACAATGCAACAACAGAGCCTTCTCTTTGGCAGGCAACCTCCTCAAAATATGCCCACTGGACTTCACAGTGAGAGGTTTGGCTTCACCTGGGTGCGGGAATTGTACCACCAGCAACTTTCCCTGCCAATCCTTCTACATGACAAAGCACATATGGAGGCAAATAAGCTAATCCTTCTTTGGAAGAATAAACTGCACCTGGCAGTCAGTTTATAGGAGCGCCAGACAGAGAAGATGTGATTGTGAGGTACCTGGGGGATTGCTACAAAGCAAGCTGGGAAAATCCCCACCTGGGATGCCTGCGATAAAACCTAATCACCTGCTGCGATAATTGGCCTCTGAAAGAGATACATGCTAATAATAGTATCAAGTCATAGGTTATTAAACTGCCGAAAGGTTAGGAATATTTGCCTATTGATTACAGAATTCCTGAAAATGGCAAAGCCAACAAAGCTCAAATAAATGAATCAAATGAAACTCTACAAAAAGCAACTGTGCATCCTGGTAAGCAACAAAGAAGACATCCAGGGATAGGTCACCCCCACAAATAATAGAACACAGAGAATTTTCTCAGAGAACAAGATGGATCTCTATAAAAGTTGAGAAACCCCACCACCACTTCCACCAAATCATCAAAATAATGTTGACATAGGGCACCTGGTTGGCTCAGTCGTTAAGCATCTGCCTTCGGCTCAGGTCATGATCACAGGGTCCTGGGATCGAGCCCCGCATAGGGCTCCCTGCTCGGTGGGGAACCTGCTTCTCCCTCTCCCCCTCCCCCTGCTTGTGTTCCCTCTCTCGCTGTGTCTCTCTGTCAAATGAGTAAAAAAAAAAAAAAAAAAAAAAAATTTAAATAATGTTGATATAGAATATAATTAGGAACAGGAAAATATTTTTTTAATTTTGTAAATACATGGTCTATCTCACCTTCCAAAACATGTCCATTTAATTTCTCTCTCTCTACTCTGAATTTTCTAATGACAAGAGGTGGTTTTAAAACATGTCTGTGATATCACTGATACTCCTCCCATTGAAAGATGGGAGATTATCCTCCCTTCTTAAACATTAGTGAATTGCTTGTAACCAATGGTGATGCTGCATGACCTCCAAAGCTAGGCGGCTTCTATCTGGCTTTCTTGGGACACTCATTCTAGGGAATTCATTTTTAAAAAGGCTACCCTGAAACCACCATGCTGAAGAAGAGGAGTAAAGAAGCTTTTATTCACAGCCCCGGCTATTGTTCTAGCTTACCACCTTACTTCAGCTCCCAGTCATGCAAGTGAGCCAACCTGAACATCCTGTCGTTCAAGCCTTTAGATAACCATAGTGATAGCCAACATGCGATCACAATTGCACAACAGACCCAATAAAGAGCTGCCTAGTCAAACCATTTCCAAATTCCTGAGCCATGAAAGTATGAGCAAATAAAATGATCATTTTTTTCACACCACTAAGTCTTGGAGTAACTTATTATGCAAAACATTATTGACCATTCACCAAACTTCCAACAAATCACAGTTAATATTTTGTAACACCTTTCAATTTACAAAGTACAATCATATAATCTCATTTAATTTTTATAAGTATCATGTGAAATATGTACAATTATCATGAATTGCAGAGAGTTGGACAAATGCTTAATATCACAATCAGGACTCAGAACCTCATCATTTTATTCCCATGGCACTCAACACTGTGCTGACTCTCAAATGTGGTGAAATATTTTAAGTAGCTAAAAATTTTATCTATGCAAAAATGCTAGAGGTCAATGAAAAAAACTGAAAGCATTGGTCCTTTGTTTGATATTTCCAGATAGACTGTCTCTTCATACATTTATATGTTCTTATAGAATTTTTAAAATAATAAAGCAATTCCTAGAGAGTCTAGATGGCAGCCAGTTCTTGCATTTCTTTATATTTGTAAAAAACACAGTGATTTTTCTGTAATTTTATCTTCAACATTATAAGGAACAGACCAGGTTTCAGGAAATGAAATAAAGCTGAATTTTAAACAGGCATGGAGAAACTTACATTTCATACTAACTCTCTGGATTTCACATCTCAAACACACATTGGGAATTGATTGACTGGCGTCCTAAAAATCTAGAATTTGCTTAATCTAAAAGAGTTTGCCAAATTTGGCATGTCGTCTAGGTATTTTGAGTTCCCCTGTATTAAGTTTTTACAATGGATAAATCAACAAAAACACATTTACTTTTTCCTATTGAGGGCACTGATGTGATACAAAGAAGTATCAAACGTGCTTCCAGCCTTACAAAAGCTTACAGTCTGGTTGGGGCTATTCAGAGATAAATTTGTATGATGTAGTAGAAAGTATACTGAATTAGGAATATATTTCCCTACATACCTAAAAAAGGTGCTATAAAGATTAAAAATGAAAATGCTTTGTAAGTCACAAAACGCTAAGAAATGTAATATAAAATACATGTATAAATTAAAACAGAAAGATTTCATCCAAAATGGAGGTTGGATCCCTGCTCTGTTTTTAGAAAGTTGTTAAGTTGGATCTTACTGGCTGATTCCACAGTAAAGGTGAATTAAGCCATACCTTACTAGCTCACTTCAAAAGAGATAACCCAGGGCGCCTGGGTGGCTCAGTTGGTTAGGCGACTGCCTTCGGCTCAGGTCATGATCCTGGAGTCCCGCATCGGGCTCCCTGCTCCACAGGAAGTCTACTTCTCCCTCTGACCCTCCCCCCTCTCATGCTCTCTCTCTCTCAAATAAATAAATAAAATCTTTAAAAAAAAAAAGATAACCCATTAAAGACTAACTCCTGATCACCCACATCATATGGAGAAAAAGAAATGTTTTCTGGGCATTGTAATCAAGATAGACCTTAGCAAGATTCCAGAAATTCAATCAAATAGGGATCACCAAAAGTCAAAGTCAAGCTGAGGTTTACTGGCATAATACATAAATTATGATGCCTAATTAAGGTGCAAAAAAATTGTGGTATTTACAAACCATTTCTATAAATTTCTTAGAGCAATTTATCTAGAGTCTATGAGAATAAATATTTACATACTCCATAATTGTTATGAAGTCTTCATTTTCCTTAAGTTTGTTGTTTTTGGTTTTTTCTTCTATCACCACTAATAGGACATGAGTTGGAGAACTGGGTATAGTTCTTTTGTATCAGGCATCTAATTTAATGCGATCAGGAAAATACTGCCAGGAAATATGGGAGTCTCTTGAAACACTGGGAATACAGACGAGAAGCCGCCTGTTTCTCTCGACTTGTAGTATCTGTTCTCATCAGTTTAAAAACAAACCAGAGGACGAAATCGCCTTGCTCAAAGGGATGTCAAACGCCAGCAGGATGGGACACTGACTTGTAAATCAAGACACCAATATCTTGATACTAACTACAACCACGTTGGTCTCTAACAGTTTCCTCTCTCGTTAAAAGAAACAACAGCAGGGGAACATAGAACATTCGAGAAAATCTTATTGAGGAGGTTCCCGTTCAAGATGGTGACATAAAAGGATCCTAAACTCAGCTCCTCCCACGAACATACCAGATCTACAGCCACCTGTGGAACAACGTCCTCTGGGGGTAAAAAAAAAACAAAACAAAACAAAACCAGAACTGGCTGAAGAACTCCTGTGCCTCAGCAAAGGACCACACAGACGCGCAACGCGGAGGAGAGGCTGGGACCCAATCTCTCTGTGAACCCTCCGCCCTCATAAGCCCTTGTGAACTCAAAACCCAAGCTCCTCCCGGAAGAGTGAAGACTTCGAACCCCACATCAGGCACCCCCAACTCTGAAGACCTGCCCCTGAGAGACAAGCCCGCAAAACCTCTAGCTTTGCAAACGAACCGGGCCCGCGTTCAGGAGATAGACTCACAGACCGCGCAGACGTGAGAAGCAGTTCTCGCAGGCCGCGCTCCGACTCACCGGCCCGGGGTCCAGTGAGGAATCGGCGATGGGGCAGCCGGGGCTCCGTGTGGCTGAGGCTCCCGGGCTCATCTCCGAGCGAGGACTCGAGGGGCAGGCATCTGGTTTGACTCGGGTTTGGAAGCCTGCTGAGGTCCCCCCTGGGGTACTCTGGTGGGCGCCATCTTTGCGCTTTCCGTCCACGGCGCCAGTGGCTCTCTGAGGGGAGATTTTACGTGCGCCTGGTGCCTGGTTTTTACGCCAGGTGCGCGGTTTACGTCAGGTGCCTGCCTTTACACCAGGTGCCTGGTTTACGTGAGGTGCTGGGTTTTGTGTCCTGTGCCCGCTCTTTACATCGGGTGCCCTGTTTTACCTCTGGTGCCCAGTCTTATGGCTGAGGCCCCGGTTTTACGCCCGAGGCCCCCCGTTTTTGTGGCTGCCACCAGGGGACACCACTCTCACCTGGCTTTGGTGGCCAATAGGGCTTACACTTGCAGTCCCACAGTAGTATATATTTGCACACTTTAAAACTACTGTCTGAGGGTCTGGTTTTCCATCAGGCTGAATCTCGGCACCCACTTAGATTCTCCCCCACGACACCCCTTTGGGGACGCTGACAGGTCTTCCCACGCCCTCAACTACTAGCAGCCACTAAAAATAGGCGGCTTGGACAATCACAAAGGTTTGAAAGACAACCAAGAGCTAGGGCAGATTTGAACGATAAGGTTCATCTCCCACAGGAGAGGTGGCTGTTTTATCTAATGCATAGAGGGTCCAGAACGACACAGAGAGTCAAGCAAAGAACAGGAGGAATATTCTATAAACAAAGGAACAGGGTAAAACCTCAAGGGGGGGAACCCTAATGAAATGGAAATAATTTCCCTTTTAAAGAAAATCTTACTGAGCATTGATCAGTGTGATGAAGAAATGGAGGTAGCCAATACTGTCAAGATGAGAAACACACAAGGAAAAATAAGTAAACAAGGAAAATATCAGATACTGGAAAGTACTCTAAGTACTACTTATAATAGTGTAATAAAATAGCAGCATTAGAATATAGCAGATATGCAGGCTCTCTCAACCTCAGCACTAGACAATTCTCTGTTGTGGGGGCTTTCTTGTGCATGAGGGAATGTCTCCCAGCAGTATGCCTCCTCTAGCGTGACAACCAAACAATGTCTCAGGACATTGCCAAATGTCCCAGGGCAGAGAGAGAAAACTACCCCCCCCATCCACGTTGAGATCCACTGTAATAGTCACTAGATGATGCCTTTCAGCTCCAAATTTTTATCATCATACTAATACCAGAATATAACACTGTACACACTGGACCTGCCCCAACCTCTCTTTTCAACCAACCTTTGTAATTATAGACGCCATCCTCTTCTATACCCAATTGTAAAACCTGCTGAGCTGTTTGCCTCAATAACATTCCAAACCTGTATTGTAGGAATTGAAAACACCGTCAGACCCTGTAGAATAGATGACAAGGTGTCCTGAACTATTGACATAGTTAGGAAACTCGATGAATAGCACTTCTAAGCTATTATCTCGAGACCGACAGGAATGCTGTAGACTTTCTCCAAATGAAAGCACTCATCTTCACCGTTATAAAAGATAACCCATTACCATGGCAGGAAATCAAATCTACAATAAATTTCAAAAGAGAAGAATGATGAGGAGGAGGCATAAAGGACTGGTAGAAAATCTCAAGTGAGAACATGTTCAATGCATAAAAATGGGAGGAGGGCTGTTCAGACCACGACAGCGCTGGGCGCAGGGTGTGGTCTGACGCTGCTGGTAAACAAGAAGGCACTGAGAAAACTGGTGGAAATGTGTCAAGAGAGTTTAGAAAGTAGCGTTTAGACAAACCCTGCTCTCCGTCACCCAAATCATTTTCAAATTAAGTTGAAACCGTGGCAAAGAAAATCTTTATATTTGATCCTGGCTGCATTATAGAAACTCCATTTGGAAGCTGTTAAATAGTTCATGACATTTAAACTCACACCTGAATAAAAGTCCCCATCTTCCTTTCTTTGTGCTAAAATTTTAGGGCATATCCCATTGGAGATTTTTGAGCAAGAAACCTCAAAAACTCCAGGAAATGTTTAATGAGCATAAGGAGAAATAATTGAGTGATTAGATATTTGTAGCAAAAATTTGGTTTTCATGAGTTAACTTTTTCTATATAATATTCTTACAGATTCATAAATTCATTTTTAATAGGGAATTGACCTGACCCTTTACTTATTATCATCCAAAGTTGATAGTAGTTATCTATTTTGCTTATCTACTAATCTACTATGTTATTACAATTTAAAGAAACAAAACACAGGAATCTCGAATCAAAAAACATAACGTTAGAACAATTGTTTTCCTTTGTTTGTCTGAAGAATTTATCACAGATTTCCCTTAAATAAGAAGTACAGGTTGGAAAGGCACAGGAGTCAGATGCCGTAAAATACCTCCTCTACCATCCACCAGCTACATGATTCTGTTAATTCATTCAACATTGCTGAGAATCAAGTTTCTCATGTATAGATTGGGTATAACAATTATACACTATTCATAGGGTGAAGATAAAAAGAAATGGCATGTAGGAAAATGCTTTGCAAAAGTTCTATGAAGTGCTATTTTGTTATCTTATTATTGAATTAGAATTAAATGGGACCACAATATGGTTGAAAACTTCCAAGCATGCGGATGTCCCAAAAGGTCCTCTTCAGTTTGATTAAACTTTACACCGGCTTCTTCCTGACTCTGGGCATTGACCTCCCTTTCCTCTGAGGGTTTTCTTTTAAAAAACCTGTAATTTCTTTCTCTGCCCCTTCGATATGTAAATCTTTTTAAAGACCTTTTGCCCATTTTGCAGGAATATCTACATCTAGGAGCTGAGAGCCATCTTTTTGAAATGTTAACTTCAAGGGGTATCTCCCAGTTTCCAGGAGAAGGAAGGAGCCCAACTTCCATGGGTGCTTTGCTCCAAGTAAAACGACTTTCTGTCATGAAAATAAGTTTACTTTTCCTTTGGGCAAGGCCAATCAACAAACACAAATGGATCCCTCCGTATCCCAGCGATTCAAAACTCTCCCAGCCTTTGTCTCAGCAGAGTTGAGTTCAGACTTTAGTTCTGGCACCTCTCACCTACTGCAACAGCCTTGAATAAAGTTTTCCTTGCCTGCTCAACTGTGCCCTCACTATTCTTGCTTTGACACATACTTGCAAAAGAATGAAGATATTCTGGGATGTATTTGCCACAAAATTTAACGAACCCTGGCCCCACTTGTGACTCTCCTGATCAGATCTCCCACCAGTCTCTAATAGATTGTAACCTCCTGAACCAGAGGGACTAATCTAAGAACTGACCACATCGAACAATGGCTTCTCTATATAAGCATGTATTCATATATGTGAATCAACATGTAATATTACTGTTTCAGTCCCTGAATCTATTCCAGTATAAATATCAGAGTTTAGGGGCACCTGGGTGGCTCAGTCAGTTAAGCACCTCCCTTCGGGTCAGGTCATGATCCCAGGGTCCTGGGATTGAGCCCCAAGTTGAGCTCCCTGCTCAGTGGGGAGTCTGCTTCTCCCTTTCCCTCTGCCCCTCCCCCCACTCATGCTAACTCTCTCAAATAAATAAATAAAATCTTTTTAAAACAAATAAATAAATAAAGATCACAGCTTAACTTATTTCAAGATGGAGCCCTTGAAATGCTTCTATGGGTGGTCATTATGGTGATGCTACAAAGCGACTTGCAAAGTAAATGCATTTTTTTAATTTTATTTTATTATGTTATGTTAATCACCATACATTACATCATTAGTTTTTGATGTAGTGCCCATGATTCATTGTTTGCATTTCTTTTTTTTAAAACCACTTTATTGAGGTATGGTTGACATACCAAAAGCTATACATATTTAATGCATACAACTTGATGGGTTTGGAGATAAGTATACACCCATGAAATCATCACCACAATCTGTGCCATAAACACGTCCATCACTTCCAAAAGTTTCCTTGCACCCTCTTTACCATTTTGTGTGTGTGAGAAGAACACTTAATATAAGATCTATCCTCTTAGCAAATTTTTAGGTATACAACACAGTATTGTTCCCAATACGCACAGTAGATCTCTAGGACTTATTCATCTTATATAACTGAAACCTTGTTCTCTTAGACTAATACTTCCCTGTGTCTCCTCCCCCCAGTCCCTGGCAACCATGTTTCCACTTGCTGCCACTATGATGTACATTCTTCACGTAAGTGGTATCATGCAGTATTTATCCTTCCGTGCCTGGCTGATTTCACATCCTCCAGGTTCATCCATGTTGTCGCAAATGACAGGATTTCCTTCTTTTTTAAAACTAAATAATATTTCATTTTATGTGTATGTCACATTTTCATTCATCTATTGATGGACATTTAGGTTGCCTCCATGTCTTAGCAATTGTGAATACTGTTGCAGGGAACATGGGAGTGCAGATATCTATTCAAGGTAGTGATTTAATTTCTTTGGATATGTACCCAGAGTGGAATGCTGGATCATATGGCAGTTCTATTTTAATGTTTTGAGGAACTACATCCTGTTTTCCACAGTGGCTGCACCAGTTGATATTCCCACCAACCATGCACAAGCGTTCCCTTTTCCCTACATCCTTCCAACTTTCACCTTTTGTTTTTTCATATTTTTTTAAATAATAGCTACCCTGACAGGCGTGAGGTGATAGTTCATCGTGGTTTTGATTTGCACTTCCCTGTTTAGTGACATTGAACCCCTTTTCATAAACCTGTGACCATTTGTATGTCTTCTTTCAAAATAAAAATACATTTCAACACGACTTTACAAAATGATGACTTTTGGAGATGTATTATAGATGGGTAAATATACAAATTTCAAGAAATAGCTATATGAAACATTTGTCAATACTAAATATAATTTAAACATAGTTAATTTATTTCTAAAGAATTTCTACTGAAAGATGTAGAAAGAATAAATGTAGCCCAGAAGCAAGGCGAATGAGAAGAGTATTGAGTCTTAGGGAAAAAAGCTAGGGAATATAAAACTCCTCTCTTATAGTCCTTCAATAGTTTCCAATTACTTAAAGCATAAAGTAAATCACTTTACCAGACCAAAGCCTTTGCCAAAAACTGGACCAAATCAAATTTCTCCCCTTACTCACTTTGAATTTGTTCCTACATCCCTGACACTCAGTGTCTTTTCATGAATGGAAAGGAATTGCTCCCTACTTCTAAGAAACTGAAATAGCCAAATCTCTTAATACAATTACCTAATACATTCGTTTACATAATAGGGTTTGCAAATGGGTAATGCAATCATTGTGTCACATCCAAACCCAAAAGCCGTATGAAATCTCCTTACATCCCAATCTGATTAGTACTCTACATTTTTCAAAGCAAGTACACATCTATTACCTTATTATCACTAGCAGTGAGTTACATATTATTACTAGTTCACTTTATCTGTGAGAAACCTAATGCTAATAGAGTTTATTCTTATAGCTTTATGAGATATAATTAATATACAAAACCTGCACATATTTAATATATGCAATTAGATGCTGAGAGTTTAAATACCTTACTTGCGTGTCAGGACAGGACTTAAGAAACCTGAGGCGTCCAACTCTTGATTTCAGTTCAGGTTGTAATTTCAGAGTCCTGAGATTGAGCCCACATCAGGCTGCATGCTGGGTGTGGAGCCTGCTTAAGATTCTCTCTCTCTCTCTCTCTCTCTCTCTCTCTCTGGGGCACCTGGGTGGCTCAGATGGTTATGCGTCTGCCTTCGGCTCAGGTCATGATACGAGGGTCCTGGGATCGAGCCCCACATCGGGCTCCCTGCTCAGTGGGGAGCCTGCTTCTCCCCCTCCCTCTGCTTCTCCCCTGCTCATGTTTTTCTCTCTCTCTCTGTATCTCTGTGTCTCGAATTAATAAATTAAAAAAATCTTAAAAAAAAAAAAGATTCTCTCTCTCCCTCTTCCTCTGCTCCCCCTCTTTAAGAAAGAAAGAAAAGACCTTAAGCCCATTTCTCTGTTGGATGATCAGATTCCCAGGAGTGATAGAAGCAATCTTTGATTCTGCAACACCCTGCATGTTTCCAGAGGGACTTTAGGACCAGAGTGCACCCAAAGTGATAAAAGATGTACATGACATCCCCAGGACAACTGAGAGGGTTAATTTAAGGTTTTACCTGGATTCCCCCTCGCAGGAGGTGACCACATGGTACAGATTGAGAACGGCTGGTGCTTCTCTGTATTTATAGTCATAGGCACATAAAGGCCAGAGGGGCAGCTTCCTGAAAACCCTGCCTAAGGAGAGCCTCTCCACAGACAGGGTGTGTTATTGGCTGACAAGAACTGTTCCAGGAATTTTAAGGCCATGGGAATTGATCTCCAAAAACCAGAATGCTGCTGAGTCTCCAACTTGGTATAGCCCTTGCCATGCAGCTACATCTTTCATCCTTCACTTACATTAAAGGCATCTGCATCCTCTGCTTGTGTCTGTTGATGCCTCGCTGTCAATCACGTTCTCCCTTGTGAACAACATGTAGAGAATCACACAAACTAATAAGTGGTAGATTTGGTGGTTCAGAAATTCCAATTGCATATCCAATACTCTTCTATTGTCTGCTTAATATTTAAAGGAATCCTATAAGACAAACCTGCTAAATCACAGAACAGATCCCAAAGTTTATAATCAGAAATGAATAAATGCTCTAAAGTTGTTGGGGGAGTTCTGTCTCTGATTAGGATGTGGAATGGTGCAAAAGACCATCACTCCCATGGTAACAACTAGGAAAAAAAAAAAACACTTTCCTATAAAGCTATCAAAAAGCAGTGGATGGATGCAAAAAAAAAAAAAAAAAAAAAAAAAAAAGCTTTAATGAGCTAAATTCCAGAGAGACAACCCAAGAGCTGCAGAAGCTTCCACACCTAGCGGCAAATTCCAATCTGACTATGGATACCGGGTAAAGTACACTTGTCGTGGAAGGAAGCAGGAGGTGTGAGGAAAAACCAGCCATGCTTTAGCAACAGTGAAGCCAGCAAAAGAAGGTGGAATCTGTAACAGCTCAAAGTGTAAAATCATTTTTCAGGACAACATATTCCCCCACCCCCCATCATCTATATGTTCTGAGAAAGTAGCAGAAATCGTTATGAGGACAGAGCTAAAAGACAAAATTTTAGCCATTTCCTGGTACTCGGATCCCAGGGCCCTGCAAAATTTGAATCCATACGGGAATCATAACTAACTAAGCTAAAAATCAAACCTCTTCAAGTTCAAATCCTGGGAGGATCAAAGGGATTTATTTGTCCCTCAGTTGTAGCAATAGTAGTAAAGAAAGTTGGGGATTGAGCTGAAGGACAAAGTTAAATCCCCTAAATCATATTTGAAATCAGACATAAACTAGCTGCAGTTGCAGTGAGGCCCTGGCCCAATTCGAAGTCAGTGGAACCAAAAGGAACAGATCCTGGCGTGGCTGCCTGACTGAAGAAAGTTCTGGTACCCTGTGGGAAAAAAGAAAAGAAGAAAGAACAGAGATCACATTTCACTGTTTGTCAATGACTGGTATAGAATAAAAACTTATAAAATATGTAAAGAAGTAGGTAAGTTTGGGTGCCTGGGTGGTTCAGTTGGTTAAGCGACTGCCTTTGGCTCGGGTCATGATCCTGGAGTCCCTGGATCCTCCCACATTGGGCTCCCTGCTTGGCGGGGAGTCTGCTTCTCCCTCTGACCCTCCCCCCTCTCATGTGCTCTCTCTCTCTCTCAAATAAATAAATAAGATCTTTAAAAAAAAAGAAGTAGGTAAGTTTGACCCATAATGAATAAAAGGAAATTCAATAAAGGCAGACCTACTAATGACTCCACTATTGAAATCTGCAAAGACTTTATTTTTTATTTTTTTTTAAGTAGGCTCCATGCCCTGTATGGAGCCCAACGCGGGGCCTGTACTCACAACCCTGAGATCGAGACCTGAGCTGAGATCAAGAGTCAGGAGCCCAACCAACTGAGCCACCCAGGTGCCCCCGAAATCTGCAAAGACTTTAAAACAACTGTTTTAAATATGTTGATTAAAAAAAAGATGAATAAGTTAAATGATGGTAGATTTTACAAGAGATCTGTAAACTAAAAAAAATAAAGAAAATTCAAATTATCAAACTGAAAAGAAATGAAGTTTTTTAAAAAAAGTAATTGAATCCTGCTGGAGGCTGAGTCAGTCCCTGCCTGGAGCTCTTCATGGGGACCTCTCCACAGTGCGCGTGGGTTTCCTCACAGAAAGGTGGCTGGGTGCCAAGAACAACCGTCCCAAGAGACAGGCAGCAGAAGCTCCCAGTTTCTGTTGTCAAGCAGTCACAGAACCCAACTTCAAGAGTGGAGACATAGGGGCGCCTGAGTGGCTCAGTCAGTTAAGCGTCTGCCTTTGGCTCAGGTCATGATCCCAGAGTCCTGGGATTGAGCCCTGCATCGGGCTCCTTGATCAACAGGGAGCCTTGCTTCTCCCTCTCCCTCTACTGTTCCCCTGCTTGTGCTCTCTCGCTCTAGCAAATAAATAAAATCTTTAAAAAAAAAATAGTGGAGACATAGACTTTACTTCTCAGTGGGAGGAGTGTTACAACTGGGGGACCACTATTAAACCCACCACCCCAAAAGAATGGATAAACAAACGGTGGTATATTGATAGATACAATGTAGTTCTACTTAGCAATAAAAGGGCACAGGTATTAATACACACATCATCGATGTGTTTCAAAAACATAATGTTTAGTGAAAGAAGCCAGACTCAGTGGAGGAGAAAATACTGAATCACTCTATTTAGATGAAGTTTAAGAACAATCAAAAATAAATCAATAAAATGACAGAAATCAGAAGAATGGCTGCCTCTGGAGGAGCAGTGGACTGAAATGGGGCACAAAGGAACTTTGGAAAAGGAGAAATATTCTGTGTTTTCATTTTCATGTTGCTTTCATAGGTTTATACATGTGTCAAAACTCACTGAACTACTACATACTTAGGATTTGTGCATTCTACTGTATATAAGCTAGACCAGTATAGGACTGATTGAGACACAAATAAAAAAATCGTTGAAACACAAGCTATTGTGTAGTTCTGGATTAGATACTGATTTGGACAAATGAGCTATAAAAAAACAAAATTAGGACATTTGGAAATATTTTATTGTGTTTGTGGTATTGAGTGAGATAAAATTTATTTATCTATAAAGACCAAGATAGTTAGCTGAAAAAAACATATTTTAAAACAAAGTGTGCACTATGATATTGTACTGTTAAAAATATATTACAGAGGATTCTTTTAATTTTTTATTATGTTAATCACCATACATTATATCATTAGTTTTTGATGTAGTGTTCCATGATTCATTTTTTGTGCATAACACCCAGTGCTCCATGCAGAATGTGCCCTCTTTAATACCCATCACCAGGCTAACCCATCCCCCCACCCCCCTCCCCTCTAGAACCCTCAGTTTGTTTTTCAGAGTCCATCGTCTCTCATGGTTCGTCTCCCCCTCCGATTTCCCCCTCTTCATTCTTCCCCTCCTGCTATCTTCTTCTTTTTTTTTTCTAACATATATTGTATTATTTGTTTCAGAGGTACAGATCTGTGATTCAACAGTCTTGCACAATTCACAGCGCTCACCATAGCACATACCCTCCTCAATGTCTATCACCCAGCCACCCCATCCCTACCACCCCCCCCACTCCAGCAACCCTCAGTTTGTTTCCTGAGATTAAGAATTCCTCGTATCAATGAGGTCATATGATACATGTCTTTCTCTGATTGACTTATTTCACTCAGCATAACACCCTCCAGTTCCATCCACGTCATTGGAAATGGCAAGCTCTCATTCCTTTTGATGGCTGCATAATATTCCATTATTACAGAGGATTTTTAAGGCAATGAAAATACTCTGAATGATACAATCATGGTGGACCCACACCATTATACATTTGTCCAACCCACAGAATGCTCACCAAGAGTGCACCCTCATGTACACTGCAGACTTTGGGTGATATGATGTGTCAGTGTAGGTTCAATTGTAACAAATGTGCACACTCCCATGGGGATGTTGATAGTGAAGGAGGATATGCATGTGTTGCGAGAGGGGGTATATGTGAAATCTTTGTATCTTCCCCTCAATCCTTCTGTGAACCTGAACCTGCTCCAAAAAATAAAGTCTTGGGGTGCCTGGGTGGCTCAGTCTTTAAGCATCTGCCTTCGGCTCAGGTCATGATCCCAGGGTCCTGGGATCGAGCCCCGCGCCGGCTCCCTGCTCTGTGGGAAGCCTGCTTCTCCCTCTCCCACTCTCCCTGCTTCTGTTCCCTCTCTCGCTGTCTCTCTCTCTGTCAAATAAATAAATAAAATCTTTTTTAAAAAATAAAATAAAAATAAAAAATAAAGTCTTAAATATATCTATAATATTACTCACATACATTCATAGGAAAAGTGCAGGTGGAAATGCTCCAGGGTGTTACTGTGGTAATCTCTGTGCCATGGGATTGTATGCTTTCATTCTATATTTTTGCTCGCATGCTATTTTCTAATCTTGTACAATGCGCAAATACTGTTTCTATGACAATGAAAGTTTGTATGAATAATTTGCATTTTGTTTGTGAAAACAGTGCTGAAAAATCATTTCTGCCCCCCAGATATGTCATTTTTACCAAGTGTTAATTCAATTAAAAAGTATTATGTGCAGTATATAATAGAAGATTGAATAAAGCCTAACAACAGGTGACCTGTGTTAATCACTGTGGTTCATGCCTGTTTTTAATCCTTGCAGCCTACAGATAAGGAGCCTGAGGCTCCTTATCACATTCACCACATTCGCCAAACTGGCAAAAGTCAGAGTCCCCACTTTTCCTTACTCCTATGTAATCACTCATGGAGTTAATTCTACACTTGCATTGTCTCCTTCATTCTCAAAGAACTTTTTTGAGATTGCAGAGATTCAGACGGTGAAGCCGGGGATCCAAAGAAGTAACTTGCCCAAGATCACACAGCCAGCCAGGGGCACAGCCCAAAACGAAAGTGGGTGTGTCTGCGACCGACCAGCAAATGCCACACTGAATCCCTGGTGCTACCAGCAGCGTTTTCACGGGAAGCCCTAGCAGAGACTATAACCCCGTGATTCTACTGCACAATTTATAAAACACCCAGATAAGAGACGTGATATTTAGGTAGGGTTTTTTGAAGGAAATGAGCCCCTCCACTTCTTTTAAATCTAGAATGAAACCCTGATCATCAGAACATTGCACGTGTGGAACATATTAATGTGGCCTCAGTGCTTATTGAAGGATGGGCTCAGTAAACGTTCCATGAAGCCCACAAACGTGTTTGCAGTGGAGAAATCCCTTGACTCTCACTGTCTTACTGATAAGGTGAAGCTCCCAATGAGAGCTAGCCTTTAAAATTAGGTACGGGGGAGGGGCAGGGTGCCTGGGTGGCTCAGTCGGTTGGGTGGTTGGGCGTCTGACTCTTGATTTCGGTTCAGGTCATGATCTCATGAGTTGTGGGACGGAGCCCCTTAATGGGCTCCTCCCTGGCAGGGAGTCTGCATGAGTCTCTCCCTCTGCCCCTCCCCCGCCCCCCCCCACACACTTGCTCGCTCGCTCTCTCAAAATAAATAAATAAATCTAATAAGTAAATACATAAAATTAGGTGCTGGGTGAAACTTTACATTCCTTGAGAAATTCCCTTAGCATTTATTTTATTTTTTTATTTTAAAAACACCTCAATAGGGCTTACTTGTGCCAGCCAATGTTCTAAATACTTTACTAATACTGGCACATTTGAGTCAATCCTTATCAAATGCGTATATAAAGAAGCCACTTCTATCATCCACATTTAACTTAGGAGGAAACTGAGCCACAGAGTCATGACTTCATTTGCTCAAGGTCATACAGTTCATAAGTATCTTTTTTCTCCCCCCTTCACTTACACTATTCTCTTTGCCAACGAGTATGCTTTCTTTCTTACTGGGTCGCTAGCAGGTTCAGAGGCAGAATTTTTACCTGTCTTCAGCAGCTCTGGAAGATTCTTTCACCTGTAAATATGCATTTTGTTTTCCTTTGTTGTTCTGATATCAGAGTATATTTTGCATTCTCTTTGTTCATGGATAGACAGATATAGGAATAGAAATAAGGGTGGAGCCAATGACTGAGATCTAGATAAAACTGCAATTATGTCTGCAATCCCTAGATGCTAGAACAAGTACTCTGTAGCACTAAATCAAGGGGAAAGAATGATTTCTGTAATTGATTAAAGGTTAGTAGAAGTTCAAATTAAATCAGATTGTGAAACAAATATATGAATGAAGTTAATTTAAACAAGAGGCTGAATGTGTTTAGACAAATGGGAAGAGAATGGTAGTGTTTTTTTTATCTGCTGAGCAAATTCAATGGGATTAGAAGACAAGACAGGAGTATGTACAGGAACTTGTCATGGCACTGCTCAGAGCTTCTCTCCTTAAAGTGATTTTTCTCCTATGGAGTCCAGAAAAGCAATATATTTAATAAGGCCCCCAAAAGCATTCAGGAGTCCAGGTATATAAACCACCTGCTAGAACACAGGAATACTAAGAAATACCTGTTCTTGGGGCGCCTGGGTGGCTCAGTCGTTAAGCGTCTGCCTTCGGCTCGGGTCATGAACCCAGGGTCCTGGGATCGAGCCCCGCATCGGGCTCCCTGCTCAGCGGGAGGCCTGCTTCTCCCTCTCCCACTCCCCCTGCTTGTGTTCCCTCTCGCGCTGTCTCTCTCCGTCAAATAAATAAATAAAATCTTAAAAAAAAAAAAGAAATACCTGTTCTTGCCTTTTGTTGCAGATAAGAACCTTCAGCGGTGACAGATTTTCATTTGTAATCATTCACAGCCAATTCCAATTTAGCACTGAGGGGCGAGTTTAGCTTTGCAGCTGAACCAAAGCTGCTCCACACAACAGACTGTTTTTCAACTTTGTTTCTATAATATTCCTTTGTCAGGAAATGATGAGAACTGCTCATGGGCAATGGATGGCTTCTGTGAAAATACACACCTGTGTATTTGGAGGCTATTTCTTTATAAAGATGCTTATTCATGGATCATTCTGGAAATCATGCGAAAGGGACTGCCAACACTATGACATCAACACAGGAGCTGAGAAGCCAGGTGAACTTACCCTGGCCGCAAGAGTCACCTTCACAGGGCACCGGTGTGTGGCAAGGTGGTGGGACTCCACATCTAGGGCACCTGGATGTTTTTCATTTGCTTGGGCTACGATAATAAATACCACGGACTGGGTAGCTTAAACAGCAGATATTTTTTTTCTCACAATCCTGGGAGCCGGACATCCAAGTTCTAGGTATTGGCAGGGCTGGTTTCTTCTGAGGCACTTCTCCTTGGCTTGAAGCTGGCCACCTCTCCCTGTGCCTTCACAGGGCCTTCCCTCCACTCATGCCTGTTTCCTAATCTCCTCTTTTTCTAAGGACACCAGTCATATTGGATGAGGACCTACCCTAATGACCTCGTTTTAACTTAATCACCTCTTTAAAGACCCCATCTCCAAATACAGTCACATTCTGAGGTACTGGGGGTTGGGAGTCTAGCACCTGCATCTGGGGGGACATAATTCAGCTCATAGCATTATATCCAGGCACTCACACCTCCTCACATCTCCCTACCATGTTCTGAGAAGATTGGGTATTTTGGGACTGAGACATCAATCGCAGCAGTTCCGTTGCTCAGAAGCCACATCAATGACTTTAAAAGCCGATGATTTTCTGCCTAAAGTCATTTGAACAGACTTAAGGAGAGAAGGATTCCAACTACAAAATAAATTAGGATCCCGGGTTTTTAAACTCTTATGTGACATAAATGTGAATTGAGAATATACCCCAGACTAGAATTGGAATAATAGGAACGGAAGTGACATTTTAATTTCTGAGACCCCGTGTAGGCATTTAGCGAGAGCCAAAGGAGAAAAGGAGTTGAGAAGCGAAAAAAGGAGCCACGGCTCCCCAAGAAAATTTTAAAATACAGTGAGAATACACTCTAACACAAACCTTCCATGACAACACCCTCATCAGATCAGAGAATCGAGAGGAAATTGGGAAGGGCAGATTATACATACATTGATGCAGCCTTCCTAATAGTCAAAGAAGATGCTGTGGGGGGAGTTGACATGGTCTATGAATGAGTCAGAAGGCGGCTCATTAGCCTCCCGGTAATGAGCCTCCCGGTACTCACTGTGTGCTCTGAATATTGCAGGCTTTCTCACTGTTTGCACAGTTTGATCCACAATAGCTCAACCTCCTGAAATATGAGCCATTGTTTCATTTCACTAAAGCCAGGCCTTTCTGGGTTAGAGCTGAAGAAAACAGTACACTCACCAAACCCAGAGTCCTCCAGGTGGCCCCTGCAGAGTTGGTAGATTGCGCAGAACAGTGTTTGTCGTCCAAAAGCTTGGGGTACACACACTTTGCATCGTCTGTTATTTGTTGCTGGTATTTGTTGAGTCTTGTGTTGCTAAAATGTAGTTACAGTTTGGATATCCCAAAAAAGTTTGCAGCTTTTTATAACTTGCTTGACCCCAGAAGCACTCACACTGTGAGACATGCAGATGGAGTCCAACTGCCTCATTTTTCAGATGAAGAAATAGAGACACAAGACTGATGCCCCCTTTCCAGGGGCAGTGCTAAGACCAGAACATAAATACCCTAATTCCCAGAGTCCTTTCTTGATGCCATTGAACTTCTTGCTAATGAGTACTGGTCTCTGGACTCAGAGAGAGGAACTGTGAAGATATCTATTCAGAAAATCTGAATCTTCAAGTTGGAATATAACTTTTGATGTAACTGATAAATTTAATCCTCATAAATTATGCACCAACTACTGTATAAAAATTTGGATTTAGTTTATAACTGGGATATTCAAATAAAGAAAAGTTATAAATTGAGCAAGTTTAAATTTTCACATTGAAAAAATCACTTCCATAAATTAACACCATCTAGTTACTTTATACTAGTACAGAAGTTCAGGAGGGTGAAGGTACACACGGACAAAGGAAATCCATAGAAAACACAAAATTCTCAGCCATAATATCTATTTCCTTGTTTCCTGGCCACTTAGGAAAAGTACAATTTTAACTTCATTTTTTTCTTCCCCTAAGAACAGGAGTGCCAGGTCAAATACAGGATGCCCAGTTAAATTTGAATATTAGATAAACAATACATCAATTTTTAAAATAAGAAGCTCTCAAATACTGCATAAGATATACTGTATTTTTGTTTTGTTTTGTTTTTTTAAATCTGGCAATTCTGCCAACAAAGGATGCTCACACTTAGTGAAAAGGCCTCAAGGTCAGTAATAGATGAAAAGTTTATTACGAAGCCAAGGAAAGGGTGGTCATTATTCAAGAAGGGAAGCTAAGCTGCGAATTGTGCAAGACTGTTGAATCACAGATCTGTACCTCTGAAACAAATAATACAATATATGTTAAAAAAAAAAAAAAAGAAGAAGATAGCAGGAGGGGAAGAATGAAGAGGGGGATATCGGAGGGGAAGACGAACCATGAGAGACGATGGACTCTGAGAAACAAACTGAGGGTTCTAGAGGGGAGGGGGGTGGGGGGATGGGTTAGCCTGGTGATGGGTATTAAAGAGGGCACATTCTGCGTGGAGCACTGGGTGTTATGCACAAACAATGAATCATGGAACACTACATCAAAAACTAATGATGTAATGTATGGTGATTAACATAACAATAAAATTATTTTAAAAAACGGAAGCTAAATTCTAAAACATAAACCCAGGACACCTGGGTGGCTCAGTCAGTTAAGCGTCTGCCTTCGGCTCAGGTCATGATCCCAGGGTCCTGGGATCGAGTCCCACATTGGGTTCCCTGCTCAGCAGGGAGCCTGCTTCTCCCTCTCCCACTCCCCCTGCTTGTGTTCCCTCTCTCTGTGTCAGATAAATAAAATCTTTAAAAACAAATGTAAACTCAAGTAGAGGAGATGAGAAACTAAGGGATAATTTTATAGATTAAATTCCATTTCCTACATTCTCAACCAGAGCCTCAGTGAAAACTACCACATGTAAGCCTGTGTTTTAAAAGGTAAGTTTGGGGGTGCCTGGGTGGCTCAGTGGCTTGACTGATACAAATCTGCATATTTAGCATTCATGATAACAGCAAAAATAAAGTTAAATCTGAATATCCTGATATGATCAGTAGGGAAATTTATTTTATTAAAATGAAAATGATATTAAGAAATATACTCATAGAAAATGCACATTAGCAACATCTCTCTACTTATTCATACACATTTAGACATGTTCGGTGTGATTATTCGCTTTGTGGAAAGAAGACATATTGAAATGGTAGAAATAGACATGGCTCAGTCTACATCATGGAGATGCAGACATGAGAAACAGGAAGAGCGTATATGGTCTGGCAATCTTGAGATCCAAAAAAGAGGGAGGAGACGGGGTGAAGTTTAGAAAGTGTTTGTGTAGGGGACAATGGATGGAATCATATAGGGAATACCCTGGCTCCAGGAGGAAGAGCATGTGTTCAGCCAGAGAACCTGAGTATGTCTCAGAGTTGGTACCAGGCTATTTCTCCTACAGGTTAAGTTGTAACCGCTATAAATAAGTCAGGGCATGTTAAAGCAGGTTGTCTCGCTCAGTTCCTGCTGGCCAGCACTGTTTCGTGGTTGGGGGTGCGGGGTAGGGGAGATATGAGTAGGAGTGGAGCTCACTCTCCAGGAAGTTTTCCCACATCACCTTGTGTTGCTAGACAGACAGCAAGCAGCACAAGCTGTTCTCCCTGCCCCTTACCCACCATCACTGAGCATCAGGCCCACCTCGAAAGGGGCGAAATAAATCGGATGACGACAAGAGTCAAAATATATTGCTAAAATAAGTTGAAAACAAGTAGCAGTCTTCATTCCAGAAACAGGTACCTGAAGTATTTATTTGAACTGTTTTATTATAGGCCTTCTCTGCTAAGTAACTAAATATGAAACTTGTTACCATATCATTTAAGATGCACCTTTATGCTCCAAGGAAAAATACTGCCCAATCAAAAAGCAACAAATTCCAAATACCACAATAAGAATTAACTGTATGCCTAAATCCAAACCAAGTTTCAGTGTACCTTGACTAGCAAGGTACATCTAGGTACATCAAGAATCAGACCTTCTTTGAGAATGTGGCACAGTAATTCCCTCTTTGCTGACTTAATCCCCTTCCTACTTTCTTTTTCTGTTTTTGTTTTCTTTATTACATCAGGGACTATACAGTCATTTTCCATGAAATTTAGAACCAGCTAAATCAGGTAATAACATTGCAAGATTTATATTTAATCTGGATTATCTTTTTTTGATGAATTTGATGTGTAACATTATGTAAGTTTAAGGTGTACAGCATGTTACTTTGATACTTTTATTGACATGGAAAAATAAAAGACCCAGTGCAAGCCAATTGAGTGTAGGGATGTCCTCAACCAACTTTTTTTTTTGAGGGAGAGAGAGAGAGCGGGCAAGTGTGAGCAGAGGGTAGAGGCAGAGAGAAAGAGGGAGACAGAGAATCTTAAGCAGGCTCCACGCCCCATGCAGGACTCAATGTCACCACCCTGAGATCATGACCTGAGCCGAAATCAAGAGTCCAACGCTTAACCAAATGAAGCACCCAGGTGCCCCTCCAACCAAGCTTTTCATTGCATGCCTGTCAATGTAAGTCTTCACAGAAGCAGAAGCCAAGTTAGGGTTAGGCATGAGGGATAAGCCTGTGGTGGATAAAGAGGGAGGGAGCTCTCAGACTATATTGCAGAATGACACCTGCAAGAGAAAAGAGAGAAGGAAGGGGGGGGGAGGAAAAGCCTTCATCTACAGCAGTTTTAAGAAAACTTCAACCAGGCCAATGGCACATCCGTGATTAAAAGTCACTCGCTAAAGGACTCTTGTGTTAAGCCTAGAGCATAGACTCCATGGTGCTCAGTCTAGACGGAAGACAGTCCAGGAGAAGCACGATCTCAGCATGAATGCAGCGGAGAAACCAAAGTGGTGGCAGCTGGTGCTGTCAATCAACTATGCTCTCAGCAGCAGCTTCTCTTTCTTTTTACTTTTTTCTTGAAGTATAATTGACATTAGTTTCAGGTGTACAGCATAGTGATTGACATTTGTATACATTGCAAAATGATCACCACACTAAGTCTAGTTACCATCTGTCACCATACGAAGTTACAAAATGTTTATCTCGTGATGAAAACTTGTAAGATTTTCTTTCTTAGCAACTTCCAAATTGCAACACAGTATTATCGACTCTAGTCATCATGCTGCCCATTACATCCCCATGCCTTATTTATTTTATAACTGGAAGTTTTATATACCTCTTGATGCCCTTCACCCATTTCACCCACCCTGCCCTCTGGCAAACACCAATCTATTCTCTGGTTCTGTGAGTTCACATCTTGAGATTCCACATGTAAGTGAGATCATGCAGGCTTTGTCTTTCTGTGTCTGGCTTATTTCACTTAGTGTGATGTCCCCCAGGTTCATCCATGTCATTGAAAATGTCAGGATTCCCATCTTTTTATGGCTGAATAATATTTCTCTCTCTCTTTGTGTGTGTGTGTCCCATTTTCTTCATCCACTGATGGACCTTTAGTTACTTTCCATATCGTGGGTATTATAAACAATGTTGCAATGACTATGAGAATGCAGATAACTCTTTGAGATACAAATTTCATTTCCTTTCCTTTGGATATATATCCAGAAGTGGAATTGCTGATCATATGATAGTTCTATATTTAGTTTTTTGAGGAACCTCTATACTGTTTTCCAGAATGGCTGTACCAATTTACATTCCCACCAACAGAGCACAAGGATTTCCTTTTCTCCAAATCTTAACCAGTGTTTGCATCTCTTGTCTTTTGATAACAGCATCCTAACAGCAATGAGGTGATACCTCATTGTGGTTTTTATTTGCATTCTCCTGATCGTTAGTGATGTTGAACACCTTTTCCTATACCTGTTGGTCGTTTGTATGTCTTCGGGAAAATGTCTATTCAGTCTTCTGCCCATTTTCTAATCAGATTCTTTGGTTTTTGCTATTGAGTTGTAGGAGTTCCTCATAGATTTTGGATATTAACCCCTTACCAGATAGATGGTTTGCAAATATTTTCTCCCATTCTGTAAGTTGCTTTATCATTTTATTGTTTCCTTCACTGTACAGAAGTCTTTTAGTTGGATGCAGTCCCACTTGTTGATTTTTGCTTTTGTTCCTTGTACTTTTGATGTCATATCCAAAACACCACTGCCAAGACCAATGTCAAGGGGGTTTTCCCTGTTTTAATCTAGGAGTTTGATGCTTTTATGTCTTCCATTTGAGTCTTTAATCCATTTTGAGTTAATTTTGTTTAAGTCGTGTAAAATAAGATGGAGGATGGGGGTCCAGTTTCGTTCTTTGGCATACAAATATCCAATTTCCCCAACACCATTTATTGAAGAGACTATCCTTTCTCAATTCTCGGCTCCCTTGTCAAATATGAGTTGACTGTGTATGTGTGGGCTTATTTCTGGGCTCTCAATTCTGTATCATTTGTCTATACCTGAGGCATGGGCTGGCGTGACACCTGCAGAGTCCCTTGGCAGATGTTGCTGGTGGCAGGACCAAGGCCAAACAGAAATATAACCATATCCCCAGAGGGGAGGAGCTGTTTCTGGGTCTGTAGCTAGGACCACCGTCGGCAATTCAAAAACCTGAGCATGGGCCTGCTTCTCAAAACAGCCCTCTTTGGTCTTGGGCAATGTTAGTGTTTTACAGTCTCCTACCTGGATCCCAAAGCTCCCACAAAGGCACTTTTGTCCATTTGGCTGCCAAATGATTGTTGCTGAGCAGGCATCCAGTGGGACCTCCTATTCTGCCATCTTGCTGATGTCACTCCCTGTGAAAATATTATTTGTTAAAAATTATTTTGTGTGTGTTTGCCTTGTTGCCTGATTTAACATCTTTCCATAGCCTACCCAAAGAAACCTCTCCAGGGTATGTTTATAAGACTTTCTATCAAAATTAAAACAGGTTAAGCCTCCAACTCTGGATTTCTGCTCAGGTCATGATCTCAGAGTTGTGAGATCAAGCCCTGCATCAGGCTCTGTACTGGGTGTGGAGCCTGCTTAAGATGCTCTCCCTCCGGGTGCCTGGGTGGCTCAGTTGGTTAAGCGACTGCCTTCGGCTCAGGTCATGATCCTGGAGTCCCGGGATCGAGTCCCACATCGGGCTCCCTGCTCAGGAGGGAGTCTGCTTCTCCCTCTGACCCTCTTCCCTCTCGTGCTCTCTATCTCTCATTCTCTCTCTCAAATAAATAAATAAAATCTTTAAAAAAAAAAAAAAAGATTCTCTCCCTCCCTCACCCTCTGCCCCTCCTCCCTAAAAAATTTAAAACAAGCATTCTTTATTGGTGAAACCAAGAACATATTCCTTTTCTACAACTTCTAAAACAACTTAAACTTGTATGTACCAGAAAACAGAAACCTCTGCAGACCAGCATCATCTAAAGCAAATCTTAAAAGATGAGAGTAGGGCACCATATGGGTAATGAACCGTGCAGCACTTGCTTCAAGAGGCACCCAGTTTGAAAAGAGCATTGTCAGGCTGACGGAAGCATTTGTCTCAGTAAATACTCTTCTTCATTCCTAAAGCACTCAACCATGAGAAGGTGAGCACAGACAGCAGTCTAAAAGTCTCTAATGAATACTTGTAACACACAAGCCAAAAAATTCTTGATCTATCTAACCTTTGTGAAAAATAGCAAGAGAAGAGACGGGGTTAAAAATGAGGAAGAGGCATCCACTTCCAATTATGACGGGACAGCTTGTAGCAAAAATGAACCTCTCAGCAAGAAAATCTTTAAAAGATGAATAAAATACAGAAAACATCGGGTCCAAGGTATTAAAGAGTTACCAAGTCAGCCAAGACTCAAGGAGCCAAGTTGCTGGAAAGACCAAAACAGTGAACTCAGCATTCTGGGTCCCCTTCCCTTTAAGCACCTGATGATTCATACACAGGGCAAAAGGAGTTTTAAAAATCCAAAACAGGGGCATCTGGGTGGCTCAGTTGGTTAAGCGGCCAGTTCTTGATTTCGGTTCAAGTCATGATCTCAGGGTCATGAGATTGAGCCCCATGTCTGGCTCTGTGCTTAGCCCAGAGTCTGCTTGAGATTCTCTCTCTCCCTCCCCCTGCTCTCTGTCTCTCTTTCTAAATAATTAAATAAAATCTTTTTTTAAAAAAATCCAAAATAAAGAGGGAATATGCCCCAATTTATTTCATGAGTCTGACCCAAATTTCATATTAAAATCTGAAAAGGACATTGCAAGAAAAGTTAATTACAGATTAATATCTATCATGAACATAGTTGTAAAGTTGATTTCAATATTATGCATAAATACGTAAAGATAATACATCATAATCTATTTGCATTTATTCCAGGAATGCAACATTGTTCCCACATTAGGAACACTAAACAGAAAAAAAAAAAAGAAAGAAAGAAAGAGAAGAAAGAAAAACCAAACAATTCATTCCAGAAGAAGAGGGAAAAAAAAATCTTCTCAATAGGTGCCAGAAAAACACTTGAAAAAATTCATTATAAAAACATGAGCAAAGTAGACATAGAAGAATCTGACATTAGTTTGATATTGAGGGATTACAAAATACTTAATGGTAAAATGGTAAACATTTAATGGTAAAATATGGAAGCCTTACCTCCTAAGATCAGGAACATGACAAAGTACCATCTACCGTCACGTCTATCCAACACCGCATTTGAGATTTTTAGCTGTGCACCGATGTAAGTAAAAGAACTACCAAAGCATAAGGAATACAAAAGTAAATATACCTGTGATTAGTCATAGACAACACAGTTATTTATGTGACATATCCAAAAATATTCCACAGAAACACTATTAAAGTGAATCGAGCAAAATTGCTCAGTAAAGTCAGGATGAAAAGGTTTCATTGTTATCTACCAGAAAGTAGAAAATTAGTTTTTTAAATGATCCTTATAAAAGCATAAAGAATACTTACGGATTACCCTCACAGAATATGTACAATACTTTGTCATGGAAAACTAAATACAATATTAAGAGAAAATAGAAAAGATCTAAACAGAAGACAAGTGTCCATGAATTGCAAGACACAACATTGTAGACATAACTCCTTCTAAACTGATATATGCATTCAATACAACCCAAATGCAAAGCCCAGCTATATTTTTATCGTGTGGAAATTGAAAAACTGCTGTTAAAATGTATGTGTATATTTAAAAGGTCACAACCTAAGACAATTTTGAGTTCCAATTAAACAGAATAGAGTTCAAAAGCACAGCTATTCAATTATGTCCATGTGCATTTTTACAAAGGGGATACTCAGGGGCGCTTCCGTGGTTCCTTTGGTTAAGCATCTGACTCTTGATTTCAGCTCAGGTCTTGATCTCGGGGTCATGAGTTCAAGCTCCCCCATGGAGCCTACTTAAAAGTAATAATAATAATAATAAATAAAAATAAAGGGGGACACTCCAGGGAAGTGCCAAAAAGAATAGTCCTTTCAGTAAAATTTCAACGTGGAAAAAAATCATTCTTGACCCTTCCCCATACAATACACAAAAGCATTCTAGAGGTTGTGAAGATGTAAATAGTAAAGGCAAAATAATAAACTTTTAAAATAACATAAAGGAGAAAATATTAATGAGTTCAGGGCAGCAAAGAAAAGGAGAGAAAACCGTCTCCAAAAATAAATACCACAAATTACTCTTACCTACAATGTTAAAATGTGAGTGTGTGTGTCTAGAAACTATACAAAAAGACAGACGATGCTGTAGAAAAAAGGAACATACATTTTAACCACCACCCCCCAAAAAAGATATCCAAATGGCAGGTAAACAAATAGGTTAAAACCTCATCAGTCATCAAGAACATACAAATGAAAATTAAAACCACAATGAGACACCAATGTACATAGACAGGAATGGCTTAAAATAAACAATATGAAAAATACAGACATCCCTAAAGTGTCGGCGAGGCTGTGAACACTTGGAAATATCACACGCTGCCTGGGAGTATTAATTGGCACAACCACCCTGGAAAACTCTTTGACACTATTAATAAATTAAAACTGGTTTGTGTGTATTGTAGGACTAAACAATGAGTAAATATATAGATATGTGAGTCATGTTTCTCCCGACAGAAGTGAGAAACAAACAATGAACAAGGAAAGCCAGAGAATAACCTTGAATGATAGGACTGGAATTTTGAAGCAAGAAAAATATGGTTTCAGTAGTTTCTACTAAGGGGCCCACAGCCAGTGACACCCCAGGAGAACTAGATCCCAAGCCTTGCTTTCTAAATGCCATTCCCCTCTCAAAGGAAAACAGGGCTCGCTGGGGCAACCGTGGGGTAGCCACCAGAAGAGCCTGGAACATTTCCAAGCAAGCATCATGAATGGATGTTAAATTTAAACTGGGGTAAACTTTGAAGAAAAGAAGGCTATTTACATAGCCTTTGAGTATCTTTCCATAACTTTTAGCAAATTACAAAATAAAATAAACTCATAAGGGTGAAGATAGATAACAACTTAGCCAAGTAATCAAAATTCACGAAAAGAGACAAAACACCAACAGAAAGAGTCATATGGGCTCCCAGACATAATTGCTTCAGAAGGACACATCACTGCACATATCCAAAATGCATAACCATGATTGACTAATGAGGAAACATCAAAGAAACCCTAACTGAGGGACATTCTGTAAAATATCTGGCCTGTGTTTTTTTTCACAAAAGACCAAAGAAGGCTAAGGAACTCTTCTTTTTTTATATATAAATTTTATTTATTTGAGAGAGAGAGAGCATGCCACCCATGTGAGTGGGGAGAGTGGTAGAGGGGGCGCAGAGAGAGGCAGAGGGGGAGGGAGAGGGAAAGGGAGAGAATCTCAAGCAGACTCTGCGCTGAGTGCAGAGCCCAACTCAGCGCTTGATCCCACAACCCACAACCCACAACCCAGAGATCATGACCTGAGCAGAAACCAAGAGTCGGACACTTAATTGACTGAGCCACCCAGGTGCCCCAGAACTCGTTCTGATTCAAGGAGACTAGAGACATGAGAACAAGATTCAGCGTGGGTCCGGAACTGGATCCTTTACTGTAAAAAGACAGTTAAGGAGGATGTTATTGAAGCAATTGATGTACTTGGAATATGACCTATAGAATAAACAACAGTATTATTTGATGTTAAATTCCCTGAATTTGATAACTGTACCGTTGTTATGCAAATAAATATCCTTGTTCATATTATATAACATAGAGTTATGTAATATTATTAATAATAATAATATTAATACAGAAGAACTAAGGGGTAAAGGGCCTGGTGCATGCAACGTACCTCCAAATGGTTCAAAAAATATAATGTATATAATGTATTGATATACAGACAGATAAGTGGTAGGAAGGTAGATGATTGGTTCAGAGATAGATAACAGAGAGAAAAAATAGATAAGAAATATCTTTCATTTCAGGGCACCTGGGTGGCTCAGATGGTTGGGCATCTGCCTTCGGCTCAGGTTGTGATCCCAGGGTCCTGGGATTGAGCCCCACATCTGGCTCCCTGCTCACTGGGAGGCCTGCTTCTCCTTCTCCCTCTACTGTTCCCCCTGCTTGTGCTCTCTCTCGCTCTCTCTGTCAAATAAATAAACAAAATCTTAAAAAAAAAAAAGAAATATCTTTCAACTGCTCTTTTCTCTGACAGTTTACTTCTTCCTTTATTTAATTTTAATTATCTTGTTTGTGTTTCTTTCTTCAATTCCTTTTATTAAATTTTCACTCAAATCTATTCTCCCTTGGCACCATTTTAAATTTATTAGCCATTTCTGAAGTATCTTTATTCTGACATATCTTATTTCAACTTCTATCCTGAACTCAGCCAACTCTGGTGATATTTTTTCCTGGTTTTTCTCCATTTTTGTTCTTAGTTTTTGAATATTTGATTTTAGGGGGTTTTCCCTTTAAATTTTCCACATGTTATTTTGGGGTGATATGTACAGTTTATTCTGTTTTGCTGGTAATTCTTCTCCACTGAAATATGTTGATTCCCAATATCTGTGATCTTCTCTCATTGGTTTTGAATGAAGCTGGTCTCATTTTCCCTTTGGAGAGGCATTTCATGTGAAAAGTTCCTATAGGAGTCCCTCCACTGTCAGTGGAATGAGTTACACTTTCTTTAATGATTGATATGTTTTTAGAGGTCATGATAGGCTTTTGAGCTTGGGTAAATCCCCCCACCCTGTAGCCATACATCCCACTTAACTTGCAGTACACCGTGAGGAAGTCAAGATACTATTCTTAACCATAGTAATTTTTTAAATATGTATTAAAGAAACTGACAGGAAAAGAATGCAAAATAAAATAAAGACCTTAAAATACTAGAAAATACAAAATAGAAGGCAAGCTATTTCATATAGCACCTATACCACGTGTCATTCCTTTATTTTCATTGGATCATAGTCTCAAGTGAATTCCTGAGGCTAAGCACACAGTGCATTCATTTTTCTAAGTAATTACATGTCTTCATATTGTCTCTATTCTATAAGACATTTGCTTATTTGATTAAAGAATTGAAGGTTGAAAATCATTTCTTCAGAATCGTAACAACACCGCTCAGTCATTCTGTACCATCTTATTTCTGTGGTTGAGATTTGTGATACCATTGTAATTCCCTCCCCGCCTTGAAGTGATCATTTTTTTCCCTCCCTAGAAACTTTTGTGTGGGTTTCTATTTAATCCACCAAATGCTTAAGAGTGAAGGTTTTTTTTCTCTTCCTATTGTTGGGAACTTGCCGCACATATACAATCTGAAGACCTAGGTCTTTTTGCAAGTCTTAGGGAGGACATTGCACACTTGCTTTGGTAACTTCTCTTCCTCTCTTCCCCACTTCCTAGAACAACCATCACTTGTGCATTGGAATTCCTACAATAAACCAATATGATCACATTCTAAGAGAAAAGAAGCGGACGTTATTCTCACAAAATATTTAGAAATGGTCTGTAGTAGACTCAAAAGAGCAAAAATAATTATAAAATTAGTAGAGGTTAAATGTTATGTGAGAGGACTTCAGAGAGTGACCGGGCTTCACATGCCAAACTTCAAAAATATAGTAAAACTGAAGATCCAGCTGAAAGAAAGGTGGTATTGAGAATAGTCACCTCTTGGAGCACCTGGGTGGCTCAGTTGGCTAAATGTCTGACTCCGGCTCAGATTATGATCCCGGGTCCTGGGATCGGGTCCTGGGATTGAGCCCTGTGTCAGGCTTCCTGCTCAGCAGGGGGTCTGCTTCTCCCTCAGCCCCTCCCCCTGCTCCTGTGTGTTCTCTCTCTCTATCCCTCTCTAATACATAAATAAAATCTTTAAAAAAAGAGAGAGAGAGAGAGAATAGTCACCTCTCTGATCAAGTGAAATTTGTTTCCAGTTTTTATGAGGCAAAAGATGTTTTAAAAAACCCCAACTCTCTGAGGTACCCAAATGCAAAGATACAATAGAGGCCATTTTTAATCTTCAATCCTCCCTGTTTTCAACGTATGTTTAACAATAACCGGAGGTTTGTAACATTAATCAATTAACGTGATTCACAACCTATGATAATTCACATTTCCACTGTGTAGTCACTTGGATGAATCAAAATGTCCTTTATTAGTTGGGCTCCCATATACATAATTTTTCCTTCCCATGGGATGTTGGCAGTGTGAACAATTATCACAAGTATAAAAGAATATTTATTCTCTTACCAGAAATCAAAGGCTGCTTAAATTTCAAGAGGCTTTAATTTACATGAAGAAGTCAATCTTACAAACAATCTTCATGTGAAAATATCTCAATTTAGTAAAAAGCCAAGCACAGAGTCTGGAACCTGGCACAGTACCTGACAAAGGGTGCCCAGTCAATGTAAAGAATTAATGTGTTAAGAAAGAAACTTCACTTCCCTGCTCAAAACTCTCTAACGGCTTCTCATCTCATTGCAAATAAAACCAAAGTCTTTACAATGGCCTACAACCTTCTACATGATCTGGCCCTCTCCCTCTGTCTCATTTCTCAGTATGACCTCTTCATTTGTGTAATCTGCAGTACTCATACAGACCTCCCTGTTGTTTCTAGAATATTCCAGGTGCACTGAGGATGTTGCCTTTGTTCTTCCCCATACCCTGATTTTTCTTCACCCAGACACCTGCACAGTTTTTTCCTCTTCTTTTAAGTCTCAGTGAAAACTTCCTTCACTGACCTCTCTGAATTTTCAACCTTCTCTGCACACATCCTTCCCTGCTTTATTTTTCTCTTTTGCCCTTATCATCATTTAATGCATTATAATTTTCTTTTTTCAACCTGTTTATTATTAGTATCCCATCGACAGATCACGCTTGGGTACTGATAGAAACTGATGAATATGAACTCCAAGAAAGCAATAATTTTAGCCTGTGTTCTTCCCAGGACAGTGCTCAACACATAACTGCTAAATGAGTGAAAGAATTAATAAGCAAAAGAATAAATGAATGAAGGACAACTCATAAGCTGAGACTGGAGAGTTAGAGAGAGGCCAGATGATCCAGGGCTCGTAAGTCAGGTAATGGGATTTTGATCTCGTCCCAAACACAATGGCAGGGCATCAAAGGTTTTGAGTGGGCCACGATATGCTCTAATTTACATTATAAGTTTGTCATTTATAACAAGAGTGATAACTGGAGGAAGCAGAGAGGAGGCAGTAATCCAAGGTTATTGTGGTGGCTCCAGTCAGGACGGTGGTTGTGAAGCTAGAACAAGATGGGATATTGTCACACTGGTGTGGTGCTAAGGGTGCCATCAGGAGAGATTGCTTGAGGGATGAGAAAGTTGTCACAGATGTTCCCTGAAAGATAGAAGGGGTATAGACTAAAGAAGTCTCATTGCATTTAATGACATGGAAGTCCCTGCTAACCGCAGGAGGGAGGGAGAAGCAGTAAGGCTACTCACAGAAGACAGGGTCTCGGGAAACCAGCCTGACAATCCACGGGAAATCAGTAGTGTGGATAACTTGGCTTTGAGAAGAGACGGCAACGGTTTTTAAGTCAAAGATATATTGATCTCACGTGGAAGGTGGGGGGGAACAGCAGGCATACCGAACCCTAGTCCCTTCCTATGCCATCTTACAAACAACCCTCAGTCCAATTCCACTCTTCTCGGCAAAATGCCCTTGAGAAAGGGGAAGTAGGTTAACCTTCCCTAAGTTACTCATTCTACTGTTTAACCCCAGCTTTACAAACTAATGCCCTTAAATCCTAGGTAAATCCTCCACAGCGCAGGCTATTTTAGGACCATAATCTCTTCTCACCGCATGATCAAACCAACTATCTCTTGAAATACAGTCAACTTTTGTTCTACCTTTTCAGTACACTGAATATAAAAGTTGAAATAAGAGTCTGAAAGGGTAATTGTATGTGGTTATATTTCTTTGTCACTAATTTCAAAAGTCCACATAAACCATAATTCGCTATGTCTTTGCAAATGTTATCTTGTATTATAATCTTTTTTTTTCTTTTTTACAGAGGGAGAGAGAGGGGTCGGGGGAGGGCAGAGGGAGAAGGAGAGAGAGAATCTTAAGCAGGCTCCACACCCAGCACAGAGCCCAACCGGAGGGCTCAATGTCACACCCCTGAAATCATGACCTGAGCCAAAATCAAGAGTCAGACGTTTAACCCACTGAGCCACCCAGGTGCCCCATTGCTTACAATCTCTTAATTGTTGTGTTGTTCAAATATTCTGAATCTGCCTACTTACCTCATTTGAAAGTTAGTCCAGTTACACTTTCTTATAACCTCCAATCATCTCCTTGAGTTTTGATGCTACTTAAGTTATAGTTTTTCAGAAAGTGAAAGAAGAAAGTCTACAATAAGCTATGATAGAAGTGCTCTGGCCTCACTGACAAGTATACTCTTGTATTTTACTTTCCTCACCCATATTTTAAACTGTATTTCCAAACTTTGCCATGTTAGGAAGCTCCATACAAATGAATTCGCTTCCCAATTAGAAGGCTCAGTCATGTAAAAGGGAGTATATTTTCAATACCTACAATACTTAAACTGTTAGAATCAAATAAGAATAATACGTGTCCTCTATCCTATTCAATCCTGTGCCTGCCAGAGAATAGGTACTTTGTAAATATGTGCTGAATGCATAAGTGAGTGAATGAGAACATTTCACATTTTGGCAAAATGCGTGGTGGTCTAAATATTCTGATATTGGGGATGCCTGAGTGGGTCAGTCAGTTAAGTGTCTGCCTTCTGCTCGGATCACGATCCCGGGGTCCTGGGATCCAGCACCACGTTGGGCTCCCTGCTCAGCGGGGAGCTTGCTGCTCTCTCTCCCCACCCCCCACTCTTGCTCTCTCTATCTCTCACTCTCTCTCTCAAATAAAATCTTAAAAAGTAAATAAATAATAAACATTCTGATATTGAAGGGGAAAGGAAATTACTACGTGCACTTAGAGGTGTGTAATGTGTTCATGTCAGTGCTATCCTATAGAAATTTCTAAGATGATAGCAGTGTTCTACATTGTGTTGTTCAGTATGGTTTCCATCAGCCACGTGCAGCTACTGAGCATTTGAAATGTGGTTTGTACATCTAAGGAGCTGAACTTCTTTTTTTTAATTTTAACTAACTTAAATTTAAATAGCCACATACAGCTACAATAGAAGACAGGGCAGGGACGCCCGGGTGGCTCAGTCGGTTAAATGTCTGACCCTTGGTTTTGGCTCAGGTCATGATATCGAGGTCATGAGATCAGCCTTTTGTGGGGCTGAGCACAGAGTCTGCTTATCCCTCTGCTCCCCACTGCCAAATAAATAAATAAAATATTTTTGAGTACAATATTTTTATTTATTTGAGAGAGAGAGAGAGATAGCACAAAGCAGGGGGAGTGGCAGGCAGAGAAGAAGCAGACTCCCGGCTGAGCAGGGAGCCCAATGTGGGACTCGATCCCAGGACCTTGGGATCATGACCTGAGCCAAAGGCAGACTCTTAACGACTGAGCCACCCAGGTGTCCCAATAAATAAAATCTTAAAAAACAAAAAATAAGATGATGATGGTGATGATGAAGAAGAAGAAGAAGACAGTGAAGCTTTAAATGAATCTATACATGTTTGGTCCAGAAAAAGTATTCCTGTCCTTTTAAAAACTAAAAGAATTTCCTGATATGCCCCACACCATGTTAAAAAGAAACTAATTTAAATGCCAGTTTTAGATGTTTATACCAGTTTTAAACATCAGTGTCAAAGAGTCAGGTTAGCTGGAGAAACACAGCCTGTGATGGTATCCACTCCACACTCCTCCGCCTCAGTGGTTCTAATCTGCTTCAGGATTTACGGTATTCACAAAATGTTTCCGCCATCCCTGGGGCTGAATTTTTTCAGGCTCAGCTGTAGCCATCTCTGAGTGTGCCTGGTACAGAGTAGGCATGTTAGTATCCAGCGAATGCATACACAGCAAGGTGTATGTGCTGCTTTTTTCACTGAGGTACAAGTTGGTCTATGCAGCACAAGAGTCGACTATTACTCATGCATAGACAGAAACATAATTAGGGTTACCACATACGCGGGTTTAACCCAGGCGACAGAAATTTAAACTTGCAGTCCTAATGTCCCCGTCTGGATTGTTAGCCTCTTTGATTCTCAAATGTATCACTATTCAGAGTCCACCAAATCCCTACTCTTCATCAACAATCCTGAGCTGTATTTGTTTGGATTGCTACATTTTGGAATAATCAATGCATTATGATGATGGTGATGATGATGATGACGATGATGATGAAATTCTCCTTCTTGTTCTGATCATTGCAAATGTATGTTACAGGTATTTGATTAACTACAGTATATTCTTATCAAGTAAAAAAAATAATAATATTGAAATATAAAAGCCACTTGGTTTCCATAAAAAATTAAAGATCTTGGCTTAAGTCATAATTAAAAAGGAATTATGTACAAAATTAAGACAGAATGATGAAATTAAACCCTCGCTGCTGCCCCCCATGTATTACAAGGAACACTCAAGCGAGTTGAGAACCCACTTCAAAACCAGGAAGCGTGTGCTCACACTCGAGGATGCCCCCACTTCTGGCCACGCCCACATTACCGCGCATCAGAACCGAATTATAATTCCTGTGTTAAACATTGTTTAAGCTAATTTGAAATGTAATTGCATAATCACATCAATATAGTTATAGAAATGTGGTTTTTACAGACAAGGTATAATCATTTTCTAATTACCAATTAAGAACTCTCCACAGCTTATTAGAAAATAAAAGCCTAGAATAGCTTGGTAAATTACAGTAGGCAAATTAACCCAGTTGCCCTCTGGAGCTCCTCAGGTGACAGAATTACAAATAATTCACTGTGAAACCCTAGCTCTAATTTGTATCCTGAAACGAAAATTCATGCCCCCATGCTCTACACCTTTTCCTCTTCACTACCAGTTTGTGTAATTCAAGTTCCAGGGGAGAATGATATTGATTCCAGAGACTCTGAGCAGTTGCTTTGTTGTAAGTGCCAGTGAAAGACCAGTCTTTGCAAATACAAATGACTCGAACATGGTCCATTCGTACAGTGAGGTTTAAAGTAGCTTCAGAGTTCCTGAGCGACCAGTCTAAGTAGGTGCCTATATTAATATAGCACGTGGGCATAGGATGAGCAGTCAGAAACACCTGGGTTCCAGCCCAGCTCTCATTATGACCACTGACCCCCAGGGTCCTTATGTACAAAATCAGAATTTGCCCCACAACTACCAGGTTAGAAGGACAAACGAATGAAATAAAGTAGGCGGAAGTGCTCTCTGAGTCTCACTATGCACATGACGTTAAATATTTTCAGGTATTCTTGGAGTCAAACTATCTTATAGTGAAAGAAGTCCTTTCTCTAGGAATCAGAATGCCCAGCAGACTGATAACCATCCACAGAGAGCATGGTGGGCTGTGTCCTTAGGCCTGAAAATCTCGGTAAGAGAACTTTCTCTGCCTTCAGAGTTTCCAACCCAGGCCTCTTAACCTGCTACCTCTAAGAGTTTCCAAATCTGCCCTAAAAAATATTGCTGGAAAGACCAGCTCTGTGTTTTCTCCCAAATTGGATCTTTATTCCCTATGCACCTCAAGATTGCAGGACATTTCGCTCTACCTCTGAAAATATTTTAACCAAGATCCCTAGCTTCCATCACATATCAAAACCAGCTCAAAATTTCCACACACACACAAAAAAAAAAAAGGAAAAGAAAAAGAAAAATCCCTGCTGTTGTATTGTGATATTGGCCCTGCGTGGCCAGGAAAAGCTTTGCTGGTTACTCTTTTCCCCAAGATAGCATTTCTGTCTGTGCAAGCTCTCAGGTCACACTGAGAATCAGGAAATACTTCTCTCACAAATTTAAGGGGGAAAAAAGGCAGAGATCACTACCTCACCTCTGGTATGTTCTCTCCTCCCATAAATTGTGGTTCATCTAACCTCCTGTGCCTCCACAGCTCTCTGATATCTTCAAAATATTTCTTATTAGGATTTGCAGGGGGAGGGGGGCATAGGCATACTTGCCTGCGGTGTCCCATTACATCACTCCTGGGAGTGGAAGTCACGTCAACCTCTTTGAATTCTGGTCTAATATATTTTGCCCATATTCTTTAAGTAAGTTTAAAATGAAACCTTGTTTTTATTTAAACTCGGGAGTCCAATTTTCTAATAAATGGCCTTTTTGACCTTGAATCCTAACTGGTGTTCTTGCAGAAAATTTTATTATTTCAATATATTCTCTACTCCAGAGAAATTGGTACTACAAGTGTTTGGCTTTGTTCTTATCCCACAGAGAATGGCCACTCATGGGATCACCTAAAAAGTTCCTTTTGACATTGCCTTAGAGAAGATATTAATCATAGAATTCTCTTAAGATCATATGATATCTATTCCATAGAAATGAAAATAAAATTGAACATGTTATTTATGCATTATTAAATATTGTGTGGTAATTCCCTCCATGTATCTAATAAAGAAATATAAGTACAGAGAGGTAAAGTAAATTGCCAAAGAGTACAGCATTACCTGATGGAAACATTAAAAAATAAAATTAGCCCAGATTTCAAGGATTGTCCTTCTTAGAGTTCTGGCTCCTACCTCTATTTGACTTAATAAATGCCCCCCCCCTCCGCCATATTCACGGTTCAATCCTTCTACTGTGGATAAGTGATGTGTTATGGTCCAGCCCCTTCAAACAGTTAATTCCAAAGCCCCAAGTATGATCAGCAAAAGGAAGCGGTAAGAGAAAAATGCAGGCTTTAACTCTGTAACAAGTCAGTCTGTTCCTCGGTAAGATCCTGAAACAGCAAGAACACTATTCAAGATGCTAAAGTATTTGCCAACAATTGAGAACAATTAAAAATTTACTAATTCATAAAGAGTGACTTATAAAAAGAATCCCTCCTCTTTCATGTCAGGAGTATATTTGAAGAATCCACAAACGAATCACTGTCAGATGCCCCATGGGCAGGTACCCAAAAGGAACCCCCAACAGTTGCCGACACACAGGTAACTAAGGGCACCACTTGAACAGCTTCGAGTGCTGTGCTCAGTACAGTTATTTATTTAATGAGATAAAATATATTTCGGGCCATGATAAAAAAAATAATACTCTTCACTTTGTATTATCTAGGAAATTGCTGTGGAAATTGCACAGAAGGAAACCAGATAACAAAGGTTTTAATCCCAGCTTTGTCAATAGCTAACTGTGTGACTGTTAGCATGTCTGGATTTTTTTTTTTAAAGTCTGTATTTACTTATCGGTAAAGGAGGAATAATGTACACATTCCTTATTTACCATATGACATGCAAATGAGTGCAAATCTGAAGCAATTTTTGAACCACATATCGCTACACACAAAGAACATGTTAACATAAGAGAAGTTAGTTATTTTTGTAGAACTGTAGATCTGTCCAAAACAAAGCCACTTTTTAAAAAAGTTTTTTCAAATAACATATAATGTACTATTTGTTTCAGAGGTACAGGTCTGTGATTCATCAGTCTTATATAATACCCAGTGCTCATTACAATACATACCTTCCCCAATGCCATCGCCCAGTTACTCCAACCCCCCACCTCCCTTCCCTTCAGAAACCCTCAGTTTGTTTCCTGAGATTAAGAGTTTCTTATGGTTTGTCTCCCTCTCAGGTTTTGTCTTGTTTCATTTTTTTCCTTTCTTCCCCTATGATCCTCTGCCTTGTTTCTTAAATTCCACATATCAGTGAGATTTCATATGATAATTGTCTTTCTCTGATTGACTTATTTCGCTTAGCTTAATACCCTCTGGCTCCAACCATGTCATTGCAAATGGCAAGATTTCATTTTTTGATGGCTGCGTAATATTCCATTGTATATATGCCACATCTTCTTCATCTGTTCATCTGTTGATGGACATGTGGGCTCTTTCCATAGTTTGGCTATTGTGGACATTGCTGCTATAAACATTGGGGTGCACGTGCCCCTTCAGATCACTACATTTGTATCTTTGGGGTAAATGCCTAGTAGTGCAATGGCTGGGTTGTAGGGTAGCTCTATTTTCAACTTTTTGAGGAACCTCCATACTGTTTTCCAGAGGGGCTGCACCAGCTTGCATTCCCCCCAACAGTGTAGGAGGGTTCCCCTTTCTCCACATCCTCGTCAACATGTGTCATTTCCTGACTTGTTAATTTTAGCCATTCTGACTGGTGTGAGGTGGTATCTCATTGTGATTTTGACTTGTATTTCCCTGATGCTGAGTGATGTTGAGCACTTTTCCATGTGTCTGTTGACCAAACAAAGCCACTTTTATTTGTGCTGATTTTTCCTCATCTACTACAAATATATAAGTAGAAATAAAATCCAATGGAAGACACAGAGATTTTCTTTAATAGGGTTGGTCACTCCTGCCAGTTCCTCTTTTCCTAGTGGAATAGAGAGTTCCTTTGATCAACACCTGGATTTAGATATTTCACTCATTCTCAGGTAACACTAGATCAACTGTGTATAAATACATTCACATTGAGAGTGATATGGCCGCTTTTTGGTGTCATCAATTCCACCTAAAGTACTTAGAGAAACGCACGTTAGTCTTTGTCAGAATAACAACACCAACAACAAACAGATCGCAGTATTGAGAAGGTAAGAGAGGTGAGGTCTATAGCAGCTAAAAATAGGGGCCGTTTCAGTGCAAGCTTGTAAAAAAGTAAAGTAGAACAACAAAGGTGAGGCCTTGGAAAAAAACATGGCATCAGTAACAGACCAGGGGTTTAGGTGATGACCAGTGTGGTTTTACTTCTAGGTTTTGCTAACAACTGGCATGAATTACTTTAGGGCAGAGTTCAAATCATAAAAACCTAGTGCATTTTTCACTCTAAGAGGATTACTGAAGTTTTACTGAAAACCTAGCCTGTTCATATCACGCCAGCTATTATGTCTTTAGAGTGTCAGGCCCAGAAATGAAGTAAAACAGTTTCTACAGAAAAAGTAGTTTGATATTATGCAAGAAGATAAAAAGTAAATTCATGTGGCTTTACACTGATTTATGTACCGAGTCAGGCTTTGCAACTATATCTTATTCCTCTACTGTAAGCCTTAGAAACTGGAACTGGCCATCTGGTTTTGCTTTGGGAGCGGTGTGTGCAACTTTCTACTGGAAGAACTTAGCTACTGGTTTTCATCTTTCCAACAGGGACTTCACTGCCCTGTGAGTGTGTGAAGATGCCAGGCTGAGCCATGACATGGAGAAGTTACCCAGGAGTGGAGTCCCAAACATGCAGTGGGCTTTGTATGAGTGAAAAATAAATCCTTGCTCTTTTAGGCCATTGGAATTTGGGGATTGCCTAGCATTTGACTGGTTCTCAAGGGGTCACTGCTAAAAACCTTAAAATATAAATCTTAGAGTAGCATTGGCTTAAAGAAGAAGCAGTAAGGGAAATCATATTACAAGCTGGGAAGATGGCAGGCCATGTGATGAAGCAACACAGTATTTGCTAAACAGTCATGTCTGATAACCTTTGAGAGCGTCCATGTGCCTAATCATATGGTAGCTGTATGGGAAGTAATTAGACAACAGAATGTTAATAGCATGAGTTGCTTATTATTGGATACATATGACAAAGCATTTCAAGAGAGATTAGCTGAAAAAAGAATTTCCACTTGTAAGCAGGAATAAAAAGGATTAGAGAGAGTCCAAAAATCCTAGGATTTGCAAAAGTCAGAACAGACAACAGCACCCCATCCCCAGCTGGTGAAAGATTACAGGTTTTGTCCTCATTCCTCTCTAAATGCATCTTCTCCCACACTGATGTAACAGCCACGTTTCACGTGGTTGATCATTCCCTCAAAATACTTCCTTCATTTGGCTTCCAGGTCATGCCACTTTCTGTGTCTCCTTCTTTCTCACTGATCACTCATCTAAATTTCCTTTATGGTTCTTCTCCATCTCCCTGACCTCTGAACACCGTAGGGCCACTAGGCTTTGCCCAAGGCGATCTTCTCTATTGGTATGGATGCTCACTCCTTGGAGCTCTCAGGCTTTCCAATACTCCATGTATATTGACAATTCCCAACTTCTGCCCCAAATTCTAGCTGTCTACTTGACATTTCTGCTAGGATTGCAAAGAGCCATCTCAGACTTTCTGCGTCCAAAATTGAATGCATATCCCCCCAAAACAAACACCTGATCTTCCAAACCTGATGTTCCAATAGGCTTCTCATTTTAGTAAATGGAAATCCCATCCTTCTAGTTTCAATGCTATAAATTTGCCCCAAGCGACCCTGCAACAATAGACAGCAGCCCGTTTGGTCTTTGATTTTTTTGTAAACTCAATATGGAAGCTAGAATCAATACCTCCTAAAAATACCTAATTTTCATTCCAGGACTAAAGAAAAAGGTATCTATTTTTATATTACAGCATTGGCTTCAGAATTCGATACAAAGATAGACATTTGCACCCTTATACAAGTATCACTCTTTGGATCACCTTAAATATGTCACAGGGCCTGCATTTGGCTGAACAAATGAGCTACTAATGACCCTGCTCTTTCTACCGTGTGTTCTCCTGACACCAGGAATATTATTCTTCCTACTATTTTAAGATTCCCTGCACTCGTATTTTAAGATGTTTTTGCAAATTCCCCCTGTACTAGTTTTAAGATTAGATTTCTATTTCAGAGTTCATATTGCAGTTTAAGGAAAACTAAATCCTCTTACAAATCATGTGTCAAGGCCTGAATACCATCATGGCTGAATGTAACTAACTTAGAAAGATAAGTGAGTATATGCTCCTAGAACCTAGTAACACAGCTAACAGCATCCCGGATGATACGCTCTGATAGGTACTTAACATTACTTAGAAGATCTCAGTCTGAGATCTTACCTCTTTTGCTAATGGACTCCCTCACAATAAAATAGGAAACAGAATTTGGGACTAAAGGAGACATTTTAGTCACTCCTTCTCTTGCTATTCATAATGGATTCTCTTCCATGTTCCCAGCTCAGTATATGTTTTATTTTAGTTTAATGTACTTGGATATCAGTAAGTCCAAACTCAAGTCCGTTTTTCATCAGCTAGGACACTACCTGCAGATGCCCAGGCTTCATTTAGAGTTAGCCACCCAAGCAGACCAAGCCAGAGTCTATCCGGTTATGTCAGCCATCCTGCGTATAAATCCCCCTTTATACACTGTTTGCCATGAACACTGCTGTGCTGGAATCAGTGACCTAGAAATGCACATCCATTGCAAGCAAGTTGAAATAAACAAACCTCACTTGCACCCTGTAGTTGTGGTGGTATGTGCCCAATATACTCAGTGCCTCAAAAGAAAATGCAATGTGAATATCCATTTGTCCCAATTCTGGGCTCCATTAGGGTAATTATAAATCAGTGCCCCTAGTGTGAATGGAATACATGATGCTCAGAATAATGCTCATTTTGGGGAACCATTATATTCATTTGTAACCACCCCATCCACATAAAGGAAACATCCTTCCTTTCATTAGTCTGGGAAAACGATCCATCAAACTCTCTCTCAGTTGAACTAGTGGAAACATTTTACTCTAATACACTGTCTTGATGTTTCCACCTTTAAAGCTCGAACATTTTCCTGTTATGTGCGCTCAGGCACTGCTCACATCCACATCCTCATGTATCCCTTTGTCATATCAGGGTCACAGCAGCTAACCTTTTAAACAATCTATATAGAGCTGCAGCAAGCTCACAGAAGGAAACCAATGCAGCTGGTAAACAAGAATTGAGAAGTTCATTTTCTGTGAGCCAGTGAAATCCATTTGGTTCTTTATTTCCTTTTCCCTCAATCATTTATTTTACACATCAAACACAATCTAGGTTGTTGCATTTCTCTGGCCACTAGAAGGAAGTTAACATATGTTGCTACGTTATTCCCTGCCTGCCATCCAATCTCTAGTGATTGATCCTGGGAGAATTCATTCTGGGAATTTTACTAGAGGTCCTGGGAAGAACCATCACCCATCACCTTTCCCCATGGGTTTGCCTTTTTGGTTTTACAGGCAAGCTAATCCCTAAAGGAAAACTCTTTCAGTAATGAGTGGGCTTTTTCCATGGACCCAGTAGTATGCTACAGCATGCTAAAGACATTAAACCATTGACTTTTTAATTGTGATTTAATCTTACACATATGGAAATGTTGCCCAGATTAATTCTAGTTTCTTAAAGATATTCCATCATTTTATTCCCATATTGTCTTCCTCAGTGCAGAGCATTGATTAGGGAGGGGTTACATAAATATTGAAGAAATGAAGGCATGAATGAGTAAAAGCAAATTGTGTGTCACTGTTGACTTCTAGGATGTTCTATTCATGTTTTCTTCAGGAAGACTCTGCTTTACTCACTGGTTGTGTGTGAGTGTGACTGTGTACATATACACATATGTACGTAAATTATTTCGTATTTTTACTTCCTACTATAGTTTGGTTCTAATCTGCAAGACTGCCTGCATCTTATCATGAATGACAGCTTGCCATCCTCCTCATCCTCAACTTTGGTTCAAGCTGACCCTTTCTACTGTCTCTGCTCAGCTTCTTCACAATTTCCAGCAGCAGAGGACACCACATACTGGACAACTGGAGATTCAAGCAAAGTATGGCATGAGCTTAGTTGATAAGGGGGATGAGAACACTGACAAGAGGGAAAGATGGCTGTAAAATTGTTTGTGATATGTTGCCATCACTATACTAATACTTTTCCACTGTATAGCCTTTTTGTCCCCAAATTATTTTTGTAGATATCAATTATTAAAGCTCACAGTGCTCTGAGTCATATCACGTGATTTAGTTTGTGCTAGCTCCACAACTGTCATATGAACCCAATACTGGAGTTTCACTGGTCATATTTCTGAAGTAATTTGGGCCATGTCTCAATTTCCCATTTCCAGAATTTTTTCCCTATTAATAAAAAACAGTCAAAACAGGATTCAGAGTCCTTTGAAGCAATCAGAAAGGACAAAGTGCTCTGTCAACCGGGTATGAAAATCTTAAAACATTTTTTCCTCAAACAAAGAGGAAAGGCTCTTTTTCTTAAGATGTAAGGAAAGGAATATAAAGTGAATTGTTGATTCTACTATATCGATAACTGCGCCATAAGAACACTTACACATAAACTTCCAAATGTCTTGCCCCCCACCACCATGCAAAAACCCTATTTAATTAAGGTTGCTGTCTTTGATTTTTAAATACATTTTTTTTAGAAATAGAAACATGAACCCAACAAATAAATAGCCACATTTTGATGACTTGAATGTGTTTGGAATGTTGAGAATCTATTTACATTTTAATAAGATATTTCCTCAGTGCAAGTCTTAGATAAATCTCCATAGAGATGAGGCTAGGACACAGAATTAAGAAGAAAGAGGCGCCCTTGACAATTTGGAGAAAAGGAAAGATAAGCAGAGTAGTGTTTAATAGAAACAGATGTGGATGTAATCCCTTTAGGAAGAAAAAATCGGTACAAATATAACATAAGAGGAGGAGAAACGGCTTTAGACACATATAATGGAAAAACCTGGGGAGCTTTGAGAACTCAAGCTAAGAATGAGTTCATGACTCAGACTCTCTTCTAATTCACAGCCCAACAACTGGTGAATTATGTGGATAATGTGAAGAAAGACATGGTGTTAAGTGCAATATGTTATTTATAAGAAAGATTAACAGGAATTTCTGGAATTAGCCATGGAGGGCTAAAGGAAGGATCTGTCAGCCTAAAGATGTATAAATCATATTTATATAGTCACAGATATATAGGCTGGTCAGCACATCTCCAACGGATGACCAGCAACACTAGTTTCTATTCCAGCAGGATGGATTTGAGTTAACATTAAGGAAAACCTATTGACCAAAGGTTGAGCATTAAAATATATTAATGGAAGTCAGAGAATTCTATTGACCCCATTTAAAAACAAAATGGCCATCTATTTAGCTCTGCAAAGCTTTGCCCAGCTTGAAGGAGTACAAAATTGACCTAAAGTTACAGTCCCACCACCAGGTGATAAATGGTTAATGGTTAAAGGATTAGGAGAATTTGAGAGGAAGCCAGGGAGATGAACATGTGTCCCAGTACACACTGAGCCAGAACAGCCTCCTCACCCTTCAAGGGTATTCTCTCTCCCTCTGAGAAAATATTTCCCTTCCTTGTGCTTTATGTTTTCCTCAATTTTAAGGAACTGAGACTATGTGACTCCTCCACTTTGCTCTTTAAAGAAAAAGAGATGAGCAGAGATGCTGCCAAGGAAAACTGTTACCTGGGGAGGATTGAGAGGCACAGGTATGCAAATCTTCTCTCCTAAAGGGAAAGAATAAAAAGGAACCATTCTGACTCCTCTAAATCTTGACCCTCAGCCCCGCATCTCAGGCAAGAACTTGAACAGAACTCTAAATATAGTTCTCAAAGCTGAACCACGTCATTGATGGTTACGACAAAAAATTGTGAACAGCATCACAGTGAATCAACTAATGTCAGTGACTCAACAAATCCAAGCTTGCGATCGCTTTAAATAACTCTCTTTGAGGTGAAGTAAAATTTCTCCACCAATAAATTTATTCTACATGGATGTGGCTAAAATGTAGTATCAAAGCAACATCCCTCAGCTAAGTGTGGTTGCAGGGAGAACAGCAGAACTGCCCGGTGTGGGATAGAGCCTCCATCTGAATCCAAAGGCAAGCCACACTTTTGCCTCTTAATACAGACATAGTGAGAAAAGATTATTTGGAGGAGAAAGACAACTGCCCGGCCACGAGAACTAAAATGTTCCCTGAACTAACAAGGAAAGGGTCAGCATTTTGTGATGCATATAATAGAAGAACAAAAACTCTAGCACACAATTTAAAAAAAAAAAAGTTCATCAAGTTTAACTTCAAGTGTACACAGATTCAGAGTAAATTCTCTACACAGGGTCATTATTACTATGATTAATACAAGAAAGATTCAGAAGCTCTTAAGAAATGATTTTTTTTTAAGATTTTATTTATTTATTTGAGAGAGAGAGGACAAGCAGGGGGAGCGGCAGGCAGAGTGAAAGGGAGAAGCAGGCTCCCTGCCGAGCAGGGAACCCGACACGGGGCTCGATCCCAGGACCCTGAAATCACGACCTGAGCCGAAGGCAGACGCTTAACGACTGAGCCCCCCAGAGGCCCCGCGAATGGCTTTTAAGATAAGAGTCTGCCCACAAGAGCCTAGATGAGGGCAACACACACACACACACCATACACCACACACCACACACCACACACCCGGCTGTGCATGGGTCCATGTGGCAGTGCTGATGTATTGTCATTGGTCTTGCCTAGAGGGATGGGCGCAGAAATGGAAAGGCATCCTTAATTAAGGTACCTTGTGAAACAAAAGCCAGATGTGTGGTAAAGGGAAAGAGAAAGATCAGAGACTTCTGGGACTTCTGGGACTGGAAGCAGGAACTGCTGCCCTGGGCGGGTGGCGGGGGGAGGGGGAGGTTGGTAACAAGGTCGGCTTTGGACAACCTCAGTTAGCGCTCGGACAAGGAGCGCCACCTAGAGGTCTGACCCTGCCATTCTCTGTTCCACAGACAGCTGGAGCTGGGAGCAGAGGTTCCTGCAGGTGGAGGAGTGCCTAAAACCACGTGTCAGCCCACGGGGGTTTTTAATCTCACAAAATGAGACATCACGGCATCATCATTGCCACCACGTAGAGATTCCGCTTCATGTTCACACGTCTAGGAAAACCTAAAAATTTAACATTTGACTGCATATGTGCAATATATGCACCTTCGATTAGCCTATTCCAGAAACTATCATTTCCATTTGCACCTCTTTTCCATTCCTTCCTCTCTGTTTCCAATAACAGAGTCTCATTCTGAAGCTCATCCCAGAACAAGAGCGGTGCCCAGCAGACGCACCTGTTTCGTATTCTCCACAGAGCTTGTGGGAAAGTGGCCAGATGACTGAAACTTTACCTGTTGTGGTCTTTAGAAATCACCAGGGAAAATATCACACATAAAACTATCACCAAATATTTCAATTTAGTAGTTACAAGTACTGGCTTCCCATCAAAATGGATTTTCTCTTCCTAGAAGGATACTTAAGCCAGGATTCCTAATTCATATTCATCTTTCCTCAAAAACAGGTTGATCTCGACGAGCAGTACTGATCGGGTGGGAAAGGACTTTTGATAGGGGCTAGCTCCTTCCGGTCCTTGTCGTCTACCTTCCCCCCTTGCTCAGGGGAGAGCTGAGCGAGCGCCATGTTGCCAAGCAACTCTGAAAAGGCTTTCGAATCTTATTAATTAAAATAATTAATTAAATTACTGTGAAGGGCACTTGGACGACATGGACAGACCCTTTCCAGCCGAGGCAGAGGAAATGCTCACAAACAACAGCAGGACCCAGCGTGAAGACCAATCACAGAAGGAGCTGGGTGGACGCAGTTTCCACAGGCAAGATTTCCTGACATTTGCAACAACATAGAGAGAAATTGAGGGCATCATGCTAAGTTAGATAAGGCAGACGGAGAAAGCAAATACTGTATGATCTCACTTGTGGAATCTAAAAAAGCCAAACTCATAGAAACAGAATAGAATGACGGATATGGGGTGGGAAAACTGGGGAGATGTTTAGGGTATAGATATGCAACTAGGAGATAAGTAAGTCCTGAAGATCTAATGCATAGCATAGAGATCATGGCCAACAATACTGTATTATAAACTTCAAAGTTGCTAAGAGACTAAATCTGAATTATTCTCACCACAAAAAAGAAATGATAATTATGTGATGTGATAGAGGTCGTAGAGAACAGTACCCCCCCCCCGTCCTCATATTGCAACTTATAAATGTATCAAATCAACACATTGTATACCTTCAATGGATACAATGTTACCTGTCAATTATACCTCAATTTTTTTACATTTTAAAATGAAAAAATAAAAAATATAAATAAATAAATAAAATAATAAATTTTTAAAAATGAAAAAATAAAAGAGACAGAGAGCCAAAGGAGTATGAGAAAAAGTCAAAGCACACATAAGTATCTCATACCACGGACTGAATTCTCCTAAAAAGTGTCACATTTGGTGGAAGTCTTGTAAGAACTGGTAAGAACTCAAATATCCAATTTATTTCTGGAACTTCCTCAGCTTTGCCATTTTTCAGCAAATACTCCAAATAGACCTTAAGCAGCCTGAACTGGCAGAAAGACTGCGCCTTCCCTACCGAGACCCTCTCCCCATCACTTTGGTCCTTCTGTTTGAATTCGGTGAGTGTGTGCTGACTCTGCTATTGTTTTTTTTTTTTTTTAAGATTTATTTATTTGAGAGAGAGAGAGAGAATGAGAGAGAGAGAGAGAGAGAGCATGAGAGGGGGGAGGGTTAGAGGGAGAAGCAGGCTCCTCGCTGAGCAGGGAGCCCAATGCAGGACTTGATCCCGGGACTCCAGGATCATGACCTGAGCCGAAGGCAGTTGATTAACCAACTAAGCCACCCAGGTGCCCTTTATTTTGTTTTCATGAGTACTTTCTTTGTGCTTTATTCAATTAAAGTAAATGTATGTTAAAATACTTCCCTAATAAAAGCAGAATGAGTTGTTTTCATTTCTGCTTACATCACTGTTAGTAAGCAATCACAATCATTTTGTGCATGGATTTTGCTCATTTTTTGGCACCTTTCATTCCTTTGTGTGGGTCCAATTTCCCATCTGCTATCATTTCTATTACACTTGAAGAGCTTCCTTTAACATTTCTTGTAGTGCAGATCTGCTGGTGACACATCATATATGTATTTGTCTGAAAAGGCCTTTATTTTGCCTTCACTTTTGAATATTTTTGGTGGATTCAGCATTCTACGTTACAGGGCTTTTTCCTTTTCTTTTAGGACTATGAAGATGGAATTCCATTGCCCTCTGATTTGCACAGTTATTGAGGAGACATCTAAAATTATTCTTATCTTTATTGCCCAATATGTAATGTATCTTTTATCTCCAATTGCTTTTAAGATTTATTTAATCAATGGTTTTCAGAAATTTTATTATGATGGGACTCCATCTGTTTTCTTTCCCTGTATTTATCTCACTCAGTTGAGCTCACTGAAACTTCTAGATCTGTAGGTTTAGAAAGTTTGTTAATTTTGGAAATTTTTTAGCCATTATTTGTTCAGAAATTCTTTCTGATCCCATGTTTTCTGTGACGCCAACTGAATGCAAAATAGACCAAATTCTTTCTGATCCCATGTTTTCTGTGACGCCAACTGAATGCAAAATAGACCATTTGACATTGTCCCACACATCACGGGATCTCTATTCCTTTTTTATGTGTTTACTTTTCTCGGTTTCATCTGTAAAATTCCTTTTTGTACATCTTCAGGTACACCGAGTTTTCCTTTTTCGATGGCTGCTCTTAGCCCCATCCAGTAAAATCTTCATTTTGTATATTGTACTTTTATGTCCATCAGTTCATGGTTTATTTTTATATCTCACATTCCTGTCCTAATTATGTTTAAAGGGAAGATTTTAAACATAATGATTTAAATAACAATGATTATTTTAAACATAATGATTATTTTAAAACATAATGATTTAAATTAACCATTGTAACTCTGAGAAACAGACTGAGGATTCTAGAGGGGAGGGGGTGGGGGGATGGGTTAGCCTTGTGATGGGTATTAAAGAGGGTATGTTCTGCATGGAGCACTGGGTGTTATACGCAAACAATGAATCATGGAACACTACATCAAAAAACTAATGATGTAATGTATGGTGATTAACATAACAATAAAAAATTTAAAAAAAACTAATGATGTGATGTATGGACATTAACACAACATAATAATAAAAAAATTTTTTAAGATTTTATTTATTTATTTGAGAGAGAGAATCAGAGAGAGAAAGAGAGCACATGAGAGGAGGGAGGGTCAGAGGGAGAAGCAGACTCCCTGCTGAGCAGGGAGCCCGACGCGGGACTCGATCCTGGGACTCCAGGATCATGACCTGAGCCGAAGGCAGTCGCTTAACCAACTGAGCCACCCAGGCGCCCTTTTTTTTTTTTTTAAAGATTTTATTTATTTATTTGAGAGAGAGAATGAGAGAGAGAGAGAGCACATGAGAGGAGGGAGGGTAAAAAAAATCTTTTTAAATAAAATAAAGTCACAGGGATGAAAAGTACAGCATATAGAGTAAATAATATTGTAATAACTTTGAGGACATATGGAAGCTATATTTGTTGGGGTAGCATTCCCTAATGTATATAAATGTCGAATCACTACGTTGTATGCCTAAAACTAATAGAACACTGTATGTCAAGTATACTTTAATTAAAAAGAATATTAGAGTATTTTTTAAATAAATAAATTAATTAATTAACCATTGTACAATCCTTAAGCTAATTCTCTCACCTTTGCTATTTCTAGGTACCTTCTATTGCCTGATTTTTTTTCTTCGTTAACTATAATTATACGTATATATGTATGTACATATGTATATATACATATATAATATATATTTTATTATGAGTAACATTTTATGTATTTATTTTATTTCATTATATATATATTTGCTTCTGCATGTCTTACAATTTTTTCAAGATTTTATTTATTTGAGAGAGAGAGAGAAAGAGAGAGAGAGAGAGCATGAGAGGGGGGAGGGTCAGAGGGAGAAGCAGACTCCCTGCCGAGCAGGGAGCCCGATGCAGGACTCGATCCCGGGACTCCAGGATCATGACCTGAGCCGAAGGCAGTCGCTTGACCAACTGAGCCACCCAGGTGCCCGCGTGTTTTACAATTTTATATTAGATGTTAAATATTATGAGTTTATCAGGTTTTGCCTTTCTGTAGAGAATACTGAAACTTGTTTTGGCAGGCAATTAAAGTAACTTTCAGATCAGCTTATTTTTAAGCTTCATTGGGTCTAGTTAGAATTACTATTCTTAGGATTATTAGAATAAGTATTATAATTATGATTAGTTTGGCCTCAGTACTAAAGCCTGACCTTTCAGCTGTCCCTACTGACTAACCAGCCAGGTTCAGTGGGACTTGTCTCCCAGCCACGGGTGAGTTCTGGAAGCGGCTGAGCTTCTAGCTCCCCAGCTGCTCTTCGTGCTGCCTCAGGAGTTTCACACCCTACACATGTGAAGCCTAGTATTCAGCGACAGATTCAAAAAGACCCCTCTTCTGATCTCTGGGACCATTTTCTGCATAACTCCCTCTTCTGGAGTATCCTGCCCTGCAAATCGCACCCACTACCCCCTCCCCAGACTCTAACCTCTGTCTTTGCAATTCGATGGGCATGTCGTACTCTGCCTGGTTTAGCCTCTCTTGTGCCAAGGTGCACGAAGGGCCTCCAGGTGGCTGTGGCCAGAGCAACTGTAGGGCTCCCATCACTTCTTAACCCCTTCCCTGGATCCCAGGCCTTCGCTGCCTATTGTCCAAATTCTGAAAAACCATTGTTTCATAAGTTTTTCCAGTTTTTAAATTTTTTATAGCAAGAAGACAAAGCCAGTACCAGTTACTTCAAGATGGCAAGAAGTGGGAAATCTACAATTTCAGTGGCTAAGGACTTCCAGACAACTGGAATGGGTACATCTCACTCAAGGTCCCTCACAAGCTTGCAGTTGACATGTTTGCCCGGACTACAATAATATGAAAGCTCAAATGGGGCTGGACAATGAACTCCAAGGTGACCCACTAATGCCAAAGTCAAGTTGGTACTGGTTGTTTGCAGAAAGTCATGCATCCTCGCCTCATGCATGTCTCTCTGGCAGGCTGCTTGAATGTACTCACGGCAGAGCAGCTGGCTTCTCCCAGAGCAAATGATCCAACAACTACCTGTGCTTTCTACAACTACCAGAACACTTAAAACACAAGGGGAGAGTGCCTTAGATTCTTAGTAAATGTCCAACCACTGACATTCTCCTTAATGCAAACCATGGTGGATTGCATTCAGCACACTGAAGAACCAGAACCACCCACAAATTCTTCAATTAGTTACTTATTGTGAAAAAAAAATGACCCAGGTTCAATCCTGTAGAAATAGGTACAACCCCCAAGAAAGTTTGCCCAGCACCTTGACAGTCACTGCCCTCCCTCCCTTGCACAAAAAGCTTGTCATATTATTTTAGAGGTTCTAATGGGGAATGTTTCCTCAAGATTCTCAAGAGGGCCAAAGGGGATTTTGCTTGGCACACAACATCAGTATCCCCAGATAAGGAGAGCCCAGGTACAACATTCCCTTTGCCCAATGCAGTATGCTTGGCTGCCCTTGCTTCTTGCCTCTCTCCCCAAAGCTAAAGCCAGCAACCTCTTTCTGAGACTTCTGCTGTTCCATGCCACCACCTCAAAAATATGGTAAGAAAAGAAAGGAAAAGGAAAATCTTTTCTACTAAGGGGTATTCCAAGTACCAAGTACGCTGCACACATGGCCGATTTCATGAAGGACAAGGTTGTTTTTGCTTCTAAATAAAGGCAACTTGCAAGTCACATAACATTTTAAAATGCATGCATTTCTTTAGACTTTATGTATTCCTTCCAGAAAATCTACTTCTCTTCCAAGTGTGTGAGACTCATAGCTCTTAGTAATAAATTTAGCATTTAACATGCAGAAGTCTAAACCAGGAAGTCAACAGAGGGGAGGGAGACACACTGAACTTTTCTGGCTCACACAAAAATGAAAGCATTTATGTGCATGTGTGTGTGTGTACGTGTATACATGTGTGTATGATGATGTTTATGTATTCATGTTCATATTATACACATAATTTCCATTTAGCTTTTCTTGATAAGAATTAGAGGAATGGGGATGTGTGGGGGGCTCAGGCAGTTAAGCGTCTGCCTTCAGCTCGGGTCATGATCCCAGGGTCCTGGGATCGAATCCCACATGGGACTCGCTGCTCAGCAGGGAGCCTGCTTCTCCCTCTGCCTGCTGGTCCCCCTGCTTGTGCTCTCGCTCTCTCTCTCTCTCTCTCCGACAAATAAGTAAATTAAAAATATTAAAAAAAAAAAGAATTAGAGGAATAAAGAGGTACCAAGTCTACTTGTCAGTTGACAGGCATTTACTTCTGTGCTCTCTGTGCCATTTACCGTGCCGTTTGCCAGGGATAGATACTGAGCTGCTTGCCTTCGAGACCCACAGACTAGGCAATGTGCATACAACTAACAGACTTTCAGCTATTTGGCAGATATCGAATTACGCCCACTCTGTGGTAGGCTCTCTGTCAGACACTGGGGGTTCAAAGTACGAGATAAAGATCCTGACATTAACATAAGCCAGAAATGGAAATGGACATTGGGAGAGGTGTTGATGCCATTTCTATGATTGTCTAGGATTTAAATGTTTGTGTAGCATGTTTTATAGTTTAGTGTCTCAAGCAATGTTAGAAACGTTTATTGGTTGAAGGTCTGAAATTTGATAATTATGAAATACCATACAGATTCTATGTTAAGAAGGTCTTGAAAAAAAAGGATGTCATTACTTAGCCTTACTTGCATTTTTATTAATGCACTCTGGCATTTATAGTAACAATTGGTAAATACTCCTCTAAACATCTAATGATGACAACCTTCTTTTAGCACCTTAATTTTCAGGGTATAGCTGTGTTCTCTAATATGGCAGCCATATGTATCTACTTAAACTTAAATGTATATTAATTAAAAATAAAAAAATAATAATAAATTTCCCTCCTCAGTCCTACTATCCTCACTTCAAGTATTCAGTAGCCACTGTATTATAGAATATTTCCATCATTATACAAAGTTCTATTGGACAGAACTAGTTTATCAATTTCTAACATTAAAAAATCTTCCAACTGAAAACATATTTGTTTGCCAAGCATGTTTCCATAGCATTTCATTCGTTTTTTCATTTATTATTTTAATGTTAACTTTCTGACTCCTACAGATAAGCCTAATGTTATTCATTTTGTGATCATTTAAAATAGCAGTTGATTAATAAACATGTTCCCTACGCTAAATCTATTCTCTGCCCTGTAGCACTGTCATTTGAGGACACCATATTAAAAGTAACACTTCAATTCTTTAATAATAAATTTGAAAACACCATTTAAACTTAAAAATTGAGGGACGCGTGGGTGGCTCAGTCGTTAAGCGTCTGCCTTTGGCTCACATCATGATCCTGGAGTCCTGAGATCCCTCAATGGGGAGTCTGCTCCTCCCTCTGCCCCTCCCCCTGCTTGTGCTCTCTCTCTCTCTCTCTCAAATAAATAAATAAAATCTTTTAAAAAAAGAAAGAAAGCCAGAGTAACAATATTTACATCGGACAAAATAGTCTTTAAAGCAAAGACTGTAAAAAGAGACAAAGGACATTATATAATAATAAATTGTCCCATTTATTAATGGGACAATCCAACAAGAAGATATAACAATTGTAAATATTTATGTACCCAACATAGGAGCACCCATATACATAAAACAGTTAATAACAAACATAAAATACATAATACAATATATTGTATATTGATAATAATACAATAATAGTAGGGGATTTTAACACCCCACTTACACCAATACACAGATCATCTAAACAGAAAATCAATAAGGAAACAATGGTTTTGAATGACATACTGGAACAGATGGATTTAACAGATATTTATAGAACATTTCATCCTAAAAAAGGAGAATACACATTCTTTTCAAGTGCACATCAAGCATTCTCCAGAATTGATCACATATTAGCCCACAAAACAAGCCTCAACAAATTCAAAAAGATCAAACTCATACCATGCATCTTTTCTGACCATAATGGTATGAAACTAGATGTCAACCACAAGAAAAAATCTGGAAAGAGCACAAACACATGGAGATTAAACAAACAATGAATGGGTCAACCAAGAAACAGAGAAATCAAAAAATACATGGAAACGAAAATACATGATCCAAAATCTTTAGGATGCAGCAAAAGCAGTTCCAAGAGGAAAGTATATAGCAATACATGCCTACCTCAAGAAGCAAGAAAAATCTTAAATAAACAACCTAACCTCACACCCAAAGGAGCTAGAAGATGAGCCACAAACAAAACCCAAAATCAGCAAAGGAAGGAAATAATAATGATTAGAGCAGAAATCAATGATATAGAAACTAAAAAAAAAAAAAAATAGAACAGATCCATGAAACCAGGAATTGGTTTTTTAAAAGAATCAGTAAAATTGATAAACCTCTAGCCAGACTTATAAAGAAAAAGAAAGGACTCAAATAAAATCACAAATAAGAGAGAAGAAATAACACCACGGAAACACAAAAAATTGTAAGAGAAGATTATGAAAAACTATATGCCAACAAACTAGACAACCTAGAAGAAATGGTAAATCCCTAGAAATATATAAACTACCAAATCTGAAGCAGGAAGAAAAAGAAAATTGGAACAGACTGATTATCAGCAAAGAAATTGAATCAGTAATCAAAACACTCCCAGCAAACAAAAGTCTAAAACGCGGACAGTCACACAGGTGAATTCTACCAAACATTTAAAGAATTAATACCTATTCTTCTCAAACTATTCCAAAAAATAGAAAAGGAAGGAAAACTTCCAAATTCGTTCTATTAAGTCAGCATTACCAATACCAAAACCAGATAAAGACATCTCAAAAAAAGAGAACTATAGGCCAATATCCCTGATGAACATCGATGCAAAAGTCCTCAACAAAATACTAGCAAATAGAATTCAATAATACATTAAAAATTCATTCACCATGATCAAGTGGGATTTATTCCAGGGATGCAAGAATGGCTCAATATTCAAAAATCAATCAACATGATACATCACATCAGTAAGAGAAAGGATAAAAACCATATGATCATCTCAATAGATTCAGGAAAAGCATTTGACAAAGTACAACATCCATTCATGATAAAAGCCCTCAACAAAGTTGGTTTAGAGGGAACAGACCTCAACATAATAAAGGCCATCTATGAAAAACCCACAGCAAATGTCATACTCTATGGGGGAAAACTGAGAGCTTTTCCCCTAAGGTCAGGAACAAGACAAGGATGTCCACTCTCACCACGTTCATTCAACACAGTCCTGGAAGAAGTCCTAGCCACAGCAGTCAGACAACAGAAAGAAAGAAAAGCCATCCAAATTGCTAAAGAAGAAGTAAAATTTCACTATTTGCAGATGACATGATACGATATATAGAAAACCCTAAAGACTCCACCAAAAAACTGCTGGAACTGATAAACAAATTCAGTAGAGTCACAGGATACAAGATCAATGTACAGAAATCTGTTGCATTTTTATACATCAATAACGAAGCAGTAGAAAGAGAAATCAAGAAAACAATCCCATTTATAATTGTGCCAAAAATAATAAGATACCTAGGAATAAACCTAACCAAATGGTGAAAGGCCTATATGCTGAAGACTATAAAACACTGATAAAAAGAAATTGAAGATGACACAAAGAAATGGAAAGACATTCCATGCTCGTGGATTGGAAGGACAAATATGGTTAAAATGTCTAACTACCCAAAGCAATCTACACATTTAACACAACCCCTATCAAAATACCAACGGCATTTTTCACAGAACTAGAACAACAAAAAATTCCAAAATTTGCGTGGAACTATGAAAGATTCGAAATAACCAAAACAATCCTGGAAAAAAAAAAAAAAAAAGCAAAGCTGGAGGCATGACAATTCCAGACTTCAAGTTATATTACAGAGCTGTAGTGATCAAAACAGTATGGTACTAGCACACAAATAGACACATAGATCAACAGCACAGAATAGAAAGCCCAGAAATGAAACCACAACAGTATGGTCAATCAATATTTGACAAAGCAGGAAAGAATTGGGACGCCTGGGTGGCTCAGTCGGTTAGGCGTCTGCCTTCGGCTCAGGTCATGATCCCAGGGTCCTGGGATCGAGTCCCACATCGGGCTCCTTGCTGAGCAAGGAGCCTGCTTCTCCCTCTGCCTGCCTCTGTCTCTCTCTCTCTGATAAATAAATAAAATCTTAAAAAAAAAAAAAAGTCTCTTGTTGTCTTTTCCAACAAATGGTGTTGGAAAAACTTGACAGCAACATGCAAAAGAATGAAAATGGACGACTTTCTTACATCACACACAAAAACAAATTCAAAATGGATTAAAGACCTCAATGTGAGACCTGAAACCATAAAAACCCTAGAAGAGAACACAGGCAATAACCTCTTTGACATCAGCTCTAGCAACTTTTTTCTGGATAAACCTTCAAAGGCAAGGGAAACAAAAGCAAAAATAAACTATTGGGACTACATCAAAATAAAAATCTTCTGCACATCAAAGGAAACAATCAACAAAACTAAAAGGCAACTTACAGAATGGGAGAAGATATTTGCAAATGACATATCTGATAAAGGACTAGTATCCAAAAATACATAAAAAACTTATAAAACTCAACACCCCAAAAACAAATAATCCAATTAAAAAATGAGCAGAAGACCTGAACAGATATTTCTTCAAAGAAGACATCCAGAATATCAACAGACACATGAAAAGATGCTCAACATCACTCATCATCATGGAAATGCAAATCAAAACTACAGTGAGATATCACCTCACACCTGTCAGAATGGCTAAATCAACAACACAGGAAACAACAGGTGTTGGTGAGGATATGGGGAAAAAGGAACATTTGGGCACTGTTCCTGGAAATGCAAACTGGTACAGCCACTGTGGAAACAGTATGGAGGTTACTCAAAAAATTAAAAACAGACCTACCTCGCAATGCAGCAATCTCACTACTAGGTATTTACCCAAAGAATAAAAAAATACTATTTCAAAGGGATACATGCAACCCAAGGCTTATAGCAGCATTATTTATAACAGCCAAGATATGGAAGCAGCCCAAGTGTCCATGAATTGATGAATGGATAAAGAAGATGTGGTATATACATATAATGGAATATTACTCAGCCACAAATAAAAGAATGAAATCTTGCCATTTGCAATGACATGGATAGAGCCAGAAAGTATAATGCTAAGCAAAGTAAGTCAATCAGAGAAAGACATACCATATGATTTCACTCATGTGGAATTTAATAAACAAAACAAACAAGCAAAGGAAAAAAAGAGAGAAGGAGAGAGAGAGCGAGAACAGACTGATGGTTACCAAAGAGTGAGGACGGGTGAAACAGGTGATGAGGATTAAGCAGGGCCCTTGTGATGAGCACCCAGCACTGCATGGAAGTGTTGAATTACTACGTTGTACGCCTGAAACTACGAACACAGCTGACTGTTAAAAATAAACAAGTACGGGCGCCTGGGTGGCTCAGTCGTTGAGCGTCTGCCTTCCGCTCAGGTCATGATCCCGGGGTCCTGAGATCGAGCCCCGCATCGGGCTCCCTGCTCGGCAGGAAGCCTGCTTCTCCCTCTCCCACTCCCCCTGCTTGTGTTCTCTCTCTCTCTGTCAAATAAATAAAATCTTTTTTTTTAATTAAATAAATAAATAAGTAAGTAAGTAATGGGGCACAGGAGTGGCTCCGTTCGTTAAGTGACTGCCTTTGGCTCAGGTCATGATCCAAGGGTTCTAGGATCGAGCCCCGCACTGGGCGCCCTGCTCCAAGGGAAGCCCGCTTCTCCCTCTCCCACTCCCCCTGCTTGTATTCCCTCTCTCGTTGTCTCTCTCTCTCTCTGTGTCAAATAAATAAGTAAATAAATAAATAAGAAATAAACAAATATTCCACTAGACAAGCAGAGCTAAATAGTACTGAACGGCCATGGCCTTTTTGTGCATAGGCTTTTTCTCTGGCTTCACCCACAAGAACATCTTTTTGGCAAGGATTTAACATAACCTCGCCTAATTTCATTGGCAGACAAAGGCAGTTTTTCTATCCTATGTCTGATCTCAGGTTTGCTTAGACATTCTTCTTCTACACTTCAAAGTTCCTCAATTAAGTTTGGCAGTGTATCCATACGCTGGGGATAGCGCAAAACCCTCTCCCTGATATGGAAGGCTGTCTGTTCTCCCCAGGTCCTATAACCCACAATTACATTAAAGTTTTAGATACGCTATCAATATTAGTAGCTCTAAGAGAAGAGTCTCGCTTCCCAATCTTGGACACCACAGAGTTAACAGTGGCTCAGCTGGACACAGAGGTGATCTTGGAAAAAGGTATGTTTCTTCTCTGGGGATTGACTTCTTTATACTTACATCATTCTCATTGTCATTAAAAAACTGAGTTTACTAATAACTGAAGAAGTCTATCTACAATTCTGGACCTTTGCTCTCCCAACATTCTAATCATACACTTTCTCCTCTTCTGATCCAAGTAGATACATGCTGAAGTCAAACACCAAACCCTTGATCAAAATGGCTATAATTCTCCTGCTACAGTGACTCTCCCCTTCACTATACCTAAGAGCTGATCTGATTTCCCTGTCAAATCTGTCAAGTAAATCTTTAAAGGTGTCTGTCAGTTGCCAACACAAGGTCTGGCAGACAAGAATGCTGCCTTCAGGAAGGAAGAAGAAACCTCTAGAGTTACAATATAAAAGGCAGTGAGGCTCTGAATATCCAGGGCAGTAACACTCCCATCTGAATCTCAAGTGTGGATGTTCATAAGATGTGGAAATACAGGAAGGCAGTTTCTACAGAAGACTTGAAAGCGGGAGATATTCCTTTATTTCCAAAACAAGATAACAAGACTAATGACTCATTAGACTCAATGTTCTAAATGGGGTAGAAAATGCTCCTCATGAATTTAAACGTTATTCCTTACAGACTTTCAGGGAGCCAGAGACTTTCTACTAAAAATTTTTGGATCACCTATTTGAAGTCAAAGCTGCAAGACTCTCTTTTTTTTCTTGTCTCAACTCTATAGAAAGCAAGCCTATATTTAGGATGAGTTATTGAATAGGGGAATGGAGATTCTAAAGTGGTCTAAAGACCTCTCGACGGCTAGATGTCCCATCTTATCATTCCTTAACAGGGAAGGCTAATAAAGAGCTGCCTCAAATAGTTGATCTATATAAGTCTCATTTCAGCTCAGCTGCTGATTCATCAGATACATTTCTCGCTGTGTGCAGGGGCTTTCTGTCTGACAAGATGAAATTTGGCTTAGTAACTAGAGTTCTGATTGCTGTATCTTCTACCTTTCATAATATGTTCTCCTAAAGGTCTTGGAATAAATAGACCAACTCCCCTTGCCATCATCCTTTTGTGCTCTCTAGCAGAAACTAGAGAGGCACATACCTGAGATCTGTATCAATTTAACAAAAAAGTTGAGAGAAAGAATGCGATGAATGTAATTTTAAAATAATGGATAAATGATAAGTTCCAAATGGTCTAGAGTATGACTAACAAAAATTGAAAGTAGTAGAATATGTGGGAGAAATATTACTGGTTTCTTTCGAGATGACAATAGGTCAGTAGATTACTCATTCAGAAAATTTTCAAGGGTTTTTGATTGCTTAAGAATAAATTAAAGGGGAATGCTTGCTTTATGAAAGGAAAACTTCAGATAATTATCTGAAAAGTATTACACATTTGAATAAGTGAAAAGGAACACTGCATATTGAAGAACTATAACATAAAGTCTCTTCATTCTGTCTATACAATATTTCCTCCTAATAGAATATATTTAAATTAATCTGAATGCTTAATAGAAGAGAGTGATCCAACATATACATACACATGTGATTTTATATACATCTATACATGTGTGTGCATGTATATATTCCAATGAAATATACCTTTTTTGTTTTTAAAGACTTTATTTATTTATTTGAGAGAGTGCATGAGAGCACAAATGGGGGGGAGGGGCAGAGGGAGAGAGAGAAGCACTGAGCAGGGAGTCCGATGCAGGGCTCATTCCCAGGACCCCCCAGAGATCTAGACCTAAGCCCAAGTCAGACACTTAACCAACTGAGCCACCCAGGTGCCCCCATTCTTTGTTTTTATATATGCATATATTCCATGTATGCATGTATGATTTATTTAGAATTAAACTATACTTCTAAAATAATACGTTGGAAGTTTTTTTCATTACATTGCAAAACATCAATATACTAAATGAAAAGGGTACGAAAATATTTTTAAATCATTCAGTGGAATAAAAAGTATAAAAAGTCATTTATGTCATATGTAAAATATTCGTAATGTGTACAGGATGTAACTGTATCATAAAAACAAGATGGCAAGCGATACTGCAGCACAGATTTCAAAGGCTTATGAAGAACTTATGTTCTTCATTATGGAAATAATTAATGTCCATTTTAACGAAAACAAAAGGGTTTTTAAAGTAAGTTTTTTTAAGGCAAATTACAATAAATTATTTAAAAGAAAACAAAAGATCACCCAGAGAAGACCATGAGCACAATTTGATACATAATCTTCCAAACTGCTTTTCAAAATGTACCCTAATATGTTCCTATTTTCCTGAAAGATGTGTTCATTCACTTTGGTTCAAATTCAGATAAATAATCACTTGCATATCTAAAATAGTCTCTCTCAATATTTCGCATGGCATTAGGGTTTCTTCTAGTATTTCATATTACATTGTCTCGTATTCAGCTTTCCTCAAACTGCTGACATCCAAAAGAAGGAAGGAGGAGGGGATGAGGAGCTGAAAGGAATGCAGAGTATCAGTGTTGAAGCCTCCTCACTGAGCACACTCACGGTTCATGAGGGAAGCAGTTAATAAAGAGTTTCTGTAATTGGGGCGCCGGGGTGGCTCAGTCGTTAAGCATCTGCCTTTGGCTCAGGTCATGATCCCAGGGTGCCCACATCAGGCTCCCTGCTCCGCGGGAAGCCTCCTTCTCCCTCTCCCACTCCCCCTGCTTGTGTTCCCTCTCTCGCTGTCTCTCTCTGTGTCAAATAAATAAATAAAACCTTTTAAAAAAGAGTTCCCATAATCAAATGGGTCAGTATGTTTCATTTCCATGTGTTCAGCGCAGTAGGCCTATTACTCAGCAAACAAGATACATCACGTAATTACAAACACATTTGGAGACCCTGAGGTTCTAGGTAACCCTACACCTCCAAGGTGCAAAAAGGTTTCCCCAGGCTGGATTTTTCTTTTCATGCAATGTACATGTTTATTTACACTTATACTGCCAGTGTGTTTCTGGATTCTGGTTCCCTAGTGATAAGGAGAGGGTGTAAATATCATTAACATACAGGAACCCCAAGGAAAATGAAGGCATAGTTAGTATGCATGTCAGTAACACAATGCCACCCCACCACTCTGCTCGAAGTCAGCCACTTCTTTTTTAGTAACTGAGCATCAAATGGTTTTCTTTTCATAGAAAAATAGAAACTCATCTTGGATGCTTTTCCAGTCAGTCAATACCACACACACGTACTGAATAGCATCTATGTATGTGTCAACCACTGTTGCTGGTGCAGGCACTTACGGTAAATTATTCTATCTCTGTAACATGTTATTTGGAGGCAGATTGGCACTACTGACAAGGAATTTAGGGTTTAATTCGCATCTAAAAGTTTTAAATACCCGTAATTGTGGATGGCCAAGAACATTACCCATGGTTAATTTGCATATCGTTCCCTTTGTCCTAAAATATGAGGACGTTTAGCAAAACTTGGCTAAAGTGACATGGCACACCAAACTGAAGGCAAAGATCGCTTGATGGATGCTTGGTATGGAGGACTGGTGGGGTGATGATGAGCCACCACAGTGTCATGTCATGCCCACTGAATCTCCCTGATGAGCATACCTCCTGTCCAAGCTCTTACAGATTCATCCTAGAGCTGTCTGGCTCAGTTATCTTGGTCCTAGGTGGCTGTAAGCAGAATTGTACTTCAAGAGGTTCAAAGGGCTCAGGGGTTATCCATCAGGCCAATTCCATTTCAAATATAAAAAATCTTGTGCGCTCTGGTCAAATTGACATTTTCTCCATCTTATGTGTCAGTAGCACAAAAGCTAAAGCTCCTTCCATATTGAGATTCTGAACTTTATTCTCCTTCAATTTAACCGTCCTTTCCCTAAATCTTTTCTCAGGCTCGCTGATTGCTTCTCTTGAAAATACTCTAACCTCGTATCCCTTTCTTATTATGAATAAAACAGTTATCCAAACCTCGAGAAATTTCCCTACTTCTCTAGCACTTTCAGCCTGCAATGCTGTGCCAATAGGAAAAATTGAATCAGGGCTCTGTGGGGGAAAAAAACTGCTTCAAGGGGAAATGATGTATTGTCTATAGAGCACGTGTCTCCCAGTTATCTATTTATGATTCTATGACAGCTCTTCCACATCTCTGTAAATTCTAGATACCTGGTAGCAATGAGGGATAATTTTTTTTAAGATTTTATTTATTTATTTGAGAGAGAGAATGAGATAGAGAGAGAGCATGAGAGGGGTTAGGGTCAGAGGGAGAAGCAGACTCCCCGCCAAGCAGGGAGCCCAATGCGGGACTCGATCCTGGGACTCCAGGATCATGACCTGAGCCGAAGACAGTTGCTTAACCAACTGAGCCACCCAGGCGCCCAATGAGGAATAATTCTTATCTATAAATGCAAACCTTCCCTCCCTGTCCACAGTCAGTTGGCCTTCCTCCCCAGCTGTGGAGAAGCCAGGATTTTTCTCTTGAATCTATTAAATGTCTACTTGATTCCCTCACTGATTTACCAGTTAAAGAAAATCTCTAATAACTATTCACTTTATATCAGCACAGGAGCCACAATTTTATCTTTTTTTGGAAATTATTATTTAATAGCTCCAAATGAGGAAAAGGAAGCATAACTGGAGTACTAATCAGGGAATTTATAAAAATGAGAGGAGGAAAGAGGACATATCCAGCAAGAGGGAACCAAGAGTCATATTCTCTCATCATGCTTTTCGTTTCTTTGTGGTTTTTTTTTTAAGATTTATTTATTTACTTTTTAGAGAGAGAGCATAAACAGGGGGAAGGGCAAAGGGGAGAGGGAGAGAGAGAATCTCAAGCAGACTCCCACTGAGCACAAAGCCCATCACAGGGGCTCAATCTCATGACACCAAGATCATGACCTGAGCTGAAATCAAGAGTCAGACGCTCAACCAACCAAGCCACCCAGGCAGCCCTCATGCTTTTCTAAGCGTAAAAATGTCACAATTTAGGGGGGATGAAAATGAAGATTTATTTAGTAATTTTCTCTTAAAGTAATAACACTTTTACATTCACACTGGAGTCTTGATGGAAATGATTAAAGGGTGATGGTTAGTGTAGGTAACCATTGTCAAAACCACTGCACCAAAGTTGAACAGGCAAGGAAGACTTTACTCAGGGCTGTTGCAACTCCAGCAAAACAATGGGAGGGGGGTTTTTTGAAGCTGGGTTGGGGGATATCCTAGATCACCTGTGTTCACAGATTGGCCTTACCCAAGGGAAAAGGGACGCAGAAAGAGATTTTACACATTGAGAGAAGGCAACATAGAGATAGAGCAGAGAGAGATTTGAGGATTGGGGTGATGTGGCCACAAGCCAAGCAATACTGGTATCCACCAAAAGCCAGAAGAGACAAGGTAACTTTCCCCCCTTAGGCCACCAAAGTGAGCACAGCCCTGCTAACACCTTGACTTTGACCCCGTGATACTGATACGGACTTCTGGCCTCCAGAACTACAAGAAGAAAAATTACCATTATTTTAAGCCAGTAAGTTTGTGGTAATTTGTTAGAGCAGCCACAGAAAACTAATACAGGTGCGCCTGGGTGGCTCAGTCAGTTGGGTGACTGACTCGATTTCAGTTCAGGTCATGATCTCAGGGTCACGGGATCGAGCCCCATGTTGGGCTCCGTGCTCATCTGGAGTCTGCTTGTTCCTCTCTCTCTGCTCCTCCTCCTGCTTGTGCTCTCTCTCTTTCACTCTCTCTCTCGCTCTCAAATAAATAAAATCTTAAAAAAAAAAAAAAAGAATACACAACCGAGAAGCTGGGTGCTGCAATAATACCTAAAACTGTGGAAGAGGCTTTGGAATTGGTAATGGACAATGGCTGGAAGAATTTTGAGGAAAAGCCTAGATTGCTTTAAATGGACTATTGGTAGAAACAAAAACACTAAAGACAATGCTGGGGACCACTCAGAAAGAAATGAGAAGCACAATACAAGAAGCCTGGATCATCTCAGAAAATGGCTATATTGCCATCAACAAAATATTGGAAGCAATATGACCACTAAAGATGCTGCTCAGGGGGCTCAGAAGAAAATGAGAAATGTGCTTCTGGAAAATGGAAAGGCAATCCTTGTAATATAGTGGCAGAGAGCTCACTTCACTGAGTTAGGACCTAACATTGCATGGGAAATAGAACTTACGAGTGATGAATTTGGGTAGTTAGCTGAGGAGATTTCCAAGCCAAGCACTGAAAATGCAGCTTGGTTTCTTCTTGCTGTTTATGCTAAAATTCTAGAGGAAAGAGATAAATTGAGGAAAGAATCCTTAAGCAAAAAGGATCCAGGACTTGATGATTTGGGAAATTCCCAGACAGTCCATATTGGAAAAGATGCTAAAATCAGGAGATTCACTGTTATGAAAGCGTGCTCAGGAAAGAAGGCTGGAGAACCTTTGGTCAGTGCTCAAGAGATTAAGCATGAGCAAAGAGAAGCATCAGTTGGGGGACTGGAGCAATGTAGGTGAAAAGAAGGGTGCACTGATCCAGGAATTATGTGTGGTGGTCCAGCACCATAGGCCCTGAAAAGTGGCTGGATTCTGGATATATTTTGAGGACAGAACTGACAACATTTTCTGATTGAATGTACATATTTTGTGAGAGAGAAAGGTTGGGGATTATTTCAAAACATTGCGTCTGGATAACTGGAAGGATGGAGTTGACATTTCCTGAGATAAATTTATAGGAAAATATCAGGAGGTCAGTTTTTATCGTAATAGATTGATATTTCGATTTAAAAAAAAAAAACAAGTAGAGATTTTGGAGAGATGATTGAATTGAATATGGGAGTCCAGAGATCAGCTTCTAGGTCCAGACAACAGCTATAAATTTGGGATTATCAGTATAGAGATGCCATCTAATGGATATGACTGGAGGAAATTATCAGGACCAGACTATAAATTCAAAATAGGAAAGGCTCAAAATGGAGTCATGAGAGCCCTCAAAATTAAAAGGTCTAGAAGAAGAGAAAGGACTGAGCAGAGGAGACTGAAAAGAAATGTGGTAGGAGAAAAGCCAGGAGATTGTGGAGTTCTGTTAAGCCAAGTGAAGAGACTGTTTCAATGAAGGAGCGATCAAAAGTGTCCAAATCTGCAAGTCCTTGGAGACAGTGTCTAGAAAAGTTTTGTTATAACAATGGGGATGGAAGATTAACATGATGATTGCAGGGTGGGGAGGAGATAAGAGAGAATTTAAATACAGTATATACAGGAAGTGAAATGAAATTGCCTGGAAAGTAAAATGATTTGCTTTAAAAAAAATCCACAAATTTGGCCAGATTAAGCTCATTACTAAGTTAAAAGAGAAATCTTGTGCTGAGAGACGCCAGACGGCTAGAAGTAAGGAGGAAATGAGTAACCACCATGACTCATTCAATTAGAGAGTTTGCTAATTAAAGAGGTAGTAAGTGCGGCTTAATTTGCAAGATCTAAGGGGAAAGCAAATATGATTGTTTTAATCTGTTAAATCTGTGTGGTAAAATGGAGAGAGAAGAGGCTGAATAGGGTTCTTGAAGGGTTAGAGGCCTTGTGAATAAAAGGCAAAGGTGAAGGAATTGACTTTTGGAAAGAAGTACTTCTTCCTCAGAAACGATAGGGATGGGCGAGAAGGTAACTGTTCACCAGCGTTTCTCAGTTTGAGCACTATTGACATTTTGAGCTGAATGATTCTTTGTTGTGGGAGAGCTGTTCCGTGCATTACAGGACATTTAGCATCCCTGACCCTGACCCACTGGATGCCAGTAGCACTCTCTCCCATCGTGACAGGCCCAACTGTCCCCTGAGAGCAAAACTGCCTTGGCTGAGATCCGCTGATAGAGAGATATATTGAAAAGAAGAGAATTTCACTGTTGATCTGGGAGCACTAAGCATACAAAGCCTGAGAATGGGCTGGGTGACTAAGCGAACTTCTTGGAAAGAAATTTTTAATGACAGCTGATACTGCTGTGGTGACTTTGATCTATATCGATTTCGTTGACCACAAACTGTGTTTGCCAGAATCCCCTTTCCTGGGTGGTTCTAGATTCCTGTAGGCCACAGAGACATTTGACATGACAATCAGAAGGGGAGGGAGTCAAGCACATTCCTTCCACACTCAGAAGGCTGGGGCAGGGCACAGCACCCTTGCATGTTCTAGTGCAGCCCACGCAGTGCCTCTCATCTGCTGGCTCATCTGGGAGTGAGGTCACAACCACGCCACAACTCGTCCTGATGGCTCCAGGTGCGCTCCTTCTGTCTCTCCCACTTGGGACGAGGCGCCTCTGCTTGGTGATGAAGGGTGCCACTGGCCTTGTGGGTCATCCACCCCCTGAAGTGGGAGACTTGGAAGCAGTGTGAGACCCATGTGGGTTCCAGTTCATCTTTGAGGGCTTCAGCCCATCCTTGCAAGTTCCAGTTTGTGTCTACTCGCCCCTGCTTCCTGTACATCTTTTTTTGTAACAGCCAATCCCCTGATTCTGAGCTGTAGCGTCCAACATAGACACCATAACTGTACATAAACTCTTTAACGAGATCTCTCAGTTGTCTGAGGTGAAATCCCTCCAACAAATCCCACATTCTATACCAATTCCTTATTACTGCCTGAATGTCAGGTATAACAACACTATAAACTATGTTTTAGCATCCTTATTTTATAGGTGAGGACACTGACTCTCAGGAAGACGAATTCCATCAAGATCCCACGTTTAGTAAGTGGTGGACATAGAGTTCGAAAAACATCCACCTTCCTTTAAAAATCCTCTCTCCTTCCACCATATTGGTCTACCATGCTGTCAGTTACTGGCTTTGGGAGGTTTTTAAATGTATTAACCTTGACCTATGGATAAACGACTCTCTATTGTATTGTAATAATGGTGGCAAGTGAATAAAAGCACCTTTCAAGATAGCATTTAATGTTGTATTAGAGGTAGGAGGCACAAAACTTCAAGATACAATTTACTTGCTCTTCAAAGATAGAAAGTAAGAAGAGTTTAAGTTTCCCAACTTTTATGACTGCATAATGCTTATGAGACACTAACATTTGGCGGCAGCAGATGTCCGGGAAGTTTAGAAGGGACCTTAATCAACCCATCAACATTCAGTTTAATCAGAACTAGGAGAGAGTGATCAGGGGTTTTATGACTATACTAGTGCGACCATCAATGCCCTGGCTCTAACTTCCTGCCTCTTACGACCACAGGCAGAGCTTCTAAGCCTCTCCCTCCCCACGTTACACTTACAGCAACAAAGCAGCCATGCTCACAGTACACATGGACTGTGGCAATAGACCAAGATAGAACAAATCTTGATTTTTATTTGCTGGTGTTGTACAAATCAGCAGCATAACCACCCAGGCATTGATGAAAACATATTAGGTTCTCCGGGTGAACAACCTCAGATGTACATCTCTCTTGTGTCTGCTATAAAGTATAAAGTCCTAACGTACAGGGACAAATCTATGAACTGCTTTCCCAATAAGGCTAGAATCATAGAATATCAACATTGGAAGAGATTTTCTTTTTCGGGTCACCTAACCCATTTCCATTCCAAATGGTTGAATCCATTCTAAAACAAAGCTAGCTGTCATCCATGCTCTTTTTACACTGCAAAACACCAGAGAATTGCCCAACTCAAAAGAAAGCCTACATTGTCCTCTGATAGCTAAAAGCTAGGATGCACTTCTTGCATTGAGCTAGACTATGCCTGCCCATGATTATGACCCAGGTGTTAGAAGAGTCATTTTGCATCATTCAGAGTATGTTTCTTCCACCCACTGTGTGCCATATTTAGCATTTAGTGCATGCTCTGTTGTTATAATAATGGCAATAATAATGAGATTGACATTAAACCAGCTACTTTCTAAACCAATTTGTTCCATCAGTAAAATTTTTGTTAGATTGATTACTAGAAGCATAAATGATTATTGCTTTTGCCACATTTTTTCACTTTATATCATAGTAGCATTATGGTTATAAAAGCTCAAAAAAGGTAATAATTATTTTAGTAGTCATTTTGAAAAGCCTCTTTTCCATGATTTCCACAGAAAATTATTCACTTGAACAGTTTTTTTTAAGTCATAGTAAATACAGGATATGTGGTTTTTTTATCTTCTAAAAATAAGCTTAGTATTCCAGCCCACTCTAGGACCGCAGCTGTATTACCTGAGAACAGGATAAAATTTTGAAATCAAATATCTTCATCAAGGAGAGGGTGCAAGATGGCAGAGTAGGAGGACCCTAAGCTCACCTCATCCCATGTTAACAACTAGATATCGCTCACATCCAAGTAAATAAACCGGAGAGCCATCCAAAGACCAGCAGAACAAGCTCCACTACTAAATGTAGAGAAGACGCCACATCGGAGAGGTTAGGAGAAGCAGAAACAGTGGTTGGGAGCTGCCCATAGGTGGGAAGGGCCTGGGTCACAGAGAGGCGAAAGCACCAGGGAGCCCACACAGGCATAACAAATCCACATAACGTCTGGCCTTGAAAACCAGAGGGACTGAATTCCATGGGTTTGTAGAACCAGGAAGACTTGGAGTCTGGAGCTTTAAAAGTCAACTGACTCAGCATGGGGTGAGCTAGGAGGGCAGTGATAGCTGGATCCCACCCTTAAAGAGACAACAGCCTGAAGACAGGCCACAAAGAAGCCACAGCTGGCACAACAGGAGGGAGATGGGCTTACACTGATTTCAGAGGGACTTGTCTGGAACAGAGGAGCTGGCAGTAACCCTTCTCCTCCCCCTCCCTGGGGTAAACCTGCAGGATGCAGCACTGCACTGACACTGGCTACCTAATCTGGGAGCAGTGCTCTCCTGAGGACTTGCCCACTCCGAGCATGCTGGCCTGGGCAAATTTTGTTAACGCCATGCACACACCCTGCCCAACTGCCGTGAGCACAGATGCCACACAACTCTGGCCACTACCACTCCCACCACATGCCGAGCTGCCAGCAGCCACCAGGTTGTGGGAGATCTGGCCTAGAACTAGTGGCTCAGTGCAAATCGTGCTAACATCGCTGCCCTGCCCCCGAGCCCTCCTGCTATCATGCCCCCTCAGAGTGTGGGTCTCACTAACACCACAGAAAGCAAGTACAGCCAACAGCAGACAAAGCATCAGTGCAGACATCTGGACTGAAAGGAAAAGTGACTCAGACACAACAGTAGGACACAAGCAACACACACAGGAGACTCCCCTGAAGTGCCAGGTTCTGGGGAGCAGGGGACACAGCACCACAGGGCCCTACAGCACCTCTTTTCATAAAGCCACTACTTTCAAGGGCAGAAGACATAGCTGACTTTCCTAACACACAGAAACAGACACAGAGAGGTTCACAAAATGAGGAGACAGAGACATATGTCCCATATGACAGAACAGGACAAAAATCAGGAGATCTAAGTGAAAGAGAAATCTAAGTGAAATCTAAGTGAAACAGAAATAAGTCATATGCCTGATACAGAATTTAAAGTAATGATCATAAAGATACCCACTGGACTTCAGAAAAGGGTGGAGGACATCAGTCGTATGCTTAACAAAGAGATAAAAAATAGTGCATCACGGATGAAGAACTGTGATGAAATTAAAAATACAACAGATGGAATAAGCAGTAGGCTACAGGAAACAGAGGAATGTATCGGGGACCTGCAGGATAGAAGAATGGAAAGCAATCAAGCTGAACAGGTGAGAGACAAACAAATACCACATAATGAGAATAGACTTAGAGAACTCAGTGACTCCATCAAGTGTAAAAACATTTGTGTTATAGGAATTAAAGAAGAAGAGAGGGAAACGGGGGCAGAAAATGTATTTGAAGAAATAATAGCTGAAAACTTCCCAAATCTGGGGAGGGAAACAGATACCCAGATTCAGGAGGCACAGAGATCCCCCAACAAATTCAACCCAAGGAGGTCCACACCAAGACACGTGGTAATTAAAGCTGCAAAAGAAAAATGATAAAGAATTTTAAAGGTTGCAAGAGAAAAGAAAACAGTTACATACAAGGGGAAACCAGGTAAGGCTATCAGCTGATTTTTCAGCAGGAACTTTGCAGGCCAGAGAGCAGTTGCATGATGTATTCAAAGTGCTGAAAGGGAAAAATCCACAGCCAAGAATATTCTATCCAATAAGGCTGTATCATTCAGAGTAGTGGGAGAGATAAAGAGCTTCCCAAACAAACAAAAATTAAGAGCATTCATGACCACTATGCCAGGCCCACAGAAATGTTCAGGGGGACTCTGTGAGTGGAAAACAAAAACCATAAGTAAGAGTAAGAAAAATAGGAAGCACAAAAGAAAAAAATTAAGTATATCTATAAAAATCAGTCAAAAGAGGCACAAAATAAAAGGATGTAAAAAATGATATCCTCCCCAATGTCATGGAACACTACATCAAAAACTAATGATGTAATGTATGGTGATTAACATAACATAAAAAAAAGAATAAAAAAGTGATATCAAATATCTGAAACATGGAAGGGAGAGGAATAAAGAATGATTTCAAAATTAAGCAACCATCAGCATAATATACATTGTTATCTGGAAGATGTTATACATAAACCAAATGGTAACTACAAATCAAAAAACAGTAATAGATACGCAAAAATAAAGAGTAAGGAAGCCAAGTATATTGCTAATACAAACCAGCAAACAATGCAAGTGAGGAAAGGATCAGAGAAAAACTACAAAAACAAACACAAAACAAGTAACAAAATGGCAAAAAATACATATCTATCAATAATTACTTTGATTCACTAGCTTTTGGAGATGTATCTTGAAAGAAGTTGCTGTGGGCAATGTCAAAGAGGTTACTGCCTATGTTCTCCTCTAGGATTTTGATGGATTTCTGTCTCACATTGAGGTCTTTCATCCATTTTGAGTTTATCTTTGTGTATGGTGTTAGAGAATGGTCGAGTTTCATTCTTCTGCATGTGGTTGTCCAATTTTCCCAGCACCATTTTTTCCATTGCATGTTTTTTCCTGCTTTGTCCAAGATTAGTTGACCATAGAGTTGAGGGTCCATATCTGGGTTCTCTATTCTGTTCCATTGGTCTATATGTCTGTTTTTGTGCCAGTACCATGCTGTCTTGGTGATCACAGCTTTGTATTATAGCTTGAAATCAGGCAACGTGATGCCCCCAGCTTTGTTTTTCTTTTTCAACATTTCCTTGGTGATTCAGGGTCTTTTCTGATTCCATACAAATTTTAGGATTGTTTGTTCCAGCACTTTGAAAAATGTCATTGGAATTCTGATCGGGATGGCATTGAAGGTATAGATTTCTCTGGGTAACATAGACATTGCAACAATGTTTATTCTTCCGATCCATGAGCATGGAATATTTTTCCATCTTTTTGTGTCTTCTTCAATTTCTTTCATGAGTGTTCTGTAGTTCCTAGAGTATAGATCCTTACCTCTTTGGTTAGGTTTATTCTGAGGTATCTTATGGTTTTTGGTGCTATTGTAAATGGAATTGTTTCTCTAATTTCTCTTTTGACAGTTGCGTTGTTAGTATATAAGAAAGCAATTGATTTCTGTGCATTGATTTTGTATTCTGCCACATTACTGAATTGCTGTATGAGTTCTAGTAATTTGGGGGTGGAATCTTTTGGATTTTCCACATAAACTATCATGTCGTCTGTGAAAAGAGTTTGACTTCTTCTTTGCCAATTTCAATACCTTTTGTTTCTTTTTGTTGTCTGATTGCTGTTGCTAGGACTTCTAGTACTATGTTGAGCAATAGTGGCAAGAGTGGGCATACTTGACGTGTTCCTGATCTTAAGGTAAAGGGTCTCAGCTTTTCCCCACTGAGGATGATATTCAGATTGTACATAGATGGACTTTATGAACTTGAGGAATGTTCTCTCTATCCCTATACCCTGAAGAGTTTTAATCAGGAAAGGATGTTGTATTTTGTCAAATGCTTTTTCTGCATCAATTGAGAGGACCATATGGTTCTTCTTCCTCCTCTTATTAATGTGTTCTATCACATTGATTGATTTGCAAATGTTGAACCACCCTTGCATCCCAGGGATAAATCCCACTTGGTCATGGTGGATGATCCTTTTAATGTATTGTTGGATCCTATTAGCTAGGATTTTGTTGAGGATTTTGGAATCCATATTCATCAGGGATATCGGTCTGAAATTCTCCTTTTTGATGGGGTCTTTGCCTGATTTGGGGATTAAGGTAATGCTGGCCTCATAGAATGAGTTAGGAAGTTTTCCTTCTGTTTCTATTTTTTGAAACAGCTTCAGTAGAATAGGTATCATTTCTTCATCGAATGTTTGGTAGAATTCCCCAGGGAATCCATCAGGCCCTGGACTCTTGTTTTTTGGGAGGTTTTTGATCACTGCTTCAATCTCATACAAATGGCTAACAGACATATGAAAAAAATGTTCATCATCATTAGTCATCAGGGAAATTCAAATTAAAACCACATTGAGATACCACCTTACACCAGTTAGAATGGCAAAAATGGACAGGGAAAGAAACAACAAATGTTGGAGAGGTTGTGGAGAAAGGGGAACCCTCTTACACTGTTGGTGGGAACGCAAGTTGGTACAGCCACTTTGGAAAACAGTGTGGAGGCTCCTCAAAAATTTAAAAATAGAGCTACCCTATGACCCAGCAATTGCACTCCTGGGTATTTACCCCAAAGACACAGATGTAGTGAAAAGAAGGGCCATATGCACCCCAATGTTCATAGCAGCAATGTCCACAATAGCCAAACTGTGGAAAAAGCCCAGATGCCCTTCAACAGATGAAGGGATAAAGAAGATGTGGTCCATATATACAATGGAATATTACTCAGCCATCAGAAAGGATGAATACCCAGCTTTTACATCAACATGGATGGGACTAGAGGAGATTATGCTAAGTGAAATAAGTCAAGCAGAGAAAGTCAATTATCGTATGGTTTCGCTTATTTGTGGAACATAAGGAATACCATGGAGGACATTAGGAGAAGGAAGGGAAAAATGAAGGGGGGGAAATCGGAGAGAGAGATGAACCATGAGAGACTATGGACTCTGAGAAACAAACAGGGTTTTAGAGGGCAGGGGGGAGGGGGGATTGGTTAGCCCGGTGATGGGTATTAAGGAGGGCATGTACTGCATGGAGCACTGGGTGTCATACAAAAACAATGGATCGTGGATCACCACATCAAAAACTAATGATGTATTGTATGGTGACTAACATAGCATAATAAAATTTTTAAAAAATAATAATAATAATTACTTTGAATTACTTTGAATTGACTAAATGCTCCAACCAAAAGACACAGGATGACAGAGTAGATAAAAAAAAACAAGACCCGGGGCACCTAGGTGGCTCAGTCGTTAAGTGTCTGCCTACGGCTCAGGTCATGACCCCAGGGTCCTGGGATCGAGCCCCACATCGGGCTCCCTGCTCAGTGGGAAGCCTGCTTCTCCTTCTCCCACTCCCCCTGCTTGTGTTCCTGCTCTTGCTATCTCTCTCTCTGTCAAATAAATAAATAAAATCTTAAAAAAAAAAGACAAGACCTGTCTATATGCTGTCTAAAAGAGACTTATTTTAGACCCAAAGACACCTGCAGATTCAAAGTGAGGGAATGGATGGGGTACCTGAGTGGCACAGTAGGTTAAGCATCTGACTCTTGCTATCAGTTCAGGTCTTGATCTCAGGGGTCATGAGTTCAAGTCCCATGTTGGGCTTCACCCTGGGTGTGGAGCCTACAATGAAGGAAGGAAGAAAGAAAGAAAGGGAGGGAGGGAGGGAGGGAGAAAGTGAGGGGATGGAGAAATATCTATCATACAAATGGATGTCAAAAGAAAGCTGGAGTATCAAAGACTGTAACAAGAGACAAAGAAGAATAATATATAATAATAACAGGGACAATCCAACAAGAAGATATAATAATTATAAATATATATGCACCCAACATGGGAACACCCAAATACATAAAGCAGTTAATAACAAACATAAAGGAACTAACTGATAATAATACAATAATAATAGGGGACTTTACCACTCACTTAAACTGAAGGACAGATCATCCAATCAGAAAATCAACAAGGACACAGTGGCTTTGAACGACACATTGGACTAGGAGGATTTAACAGATAGATTCAAAACATTCCATCCTAAAACAGCAGAATATACATTCTTTTCAAGTGCACATGGAACATTGTCCAGAATCGATCACATATTAGCCCACAAACAAGACTCAACAAATTCAAGAAGACTGAAGTCATACCATGCATCTTTTCTGACCACAAACTAGAAATCAATCACAAGAAAAAATCTGGAAAGAACACAAATACATGGAAGTTAAACAACATGCTACTAAATGATGAATAGGTCAACCAGGAAAGAGAGAAATCAAAAAGTACATGGAAACAAATGAAAATGAAAATACACAATCCAAAATCTTTAGGATGCAGCAAAAGTAGTTCCAAGAGGGAAGTTTATAGCAATACACGCCTACCGCAAGAAGCAAGAAAAGTCTCAAATAAACAACCTAACCTTATACCCAAAGGAGCTTGAAAGGAGCAACAAACAAAACCTAAAACCAGCAGAAGGAAGGAAATAATAAGATTACAGCAGAAATCAATGATACAGAAACTAAAAAACAATAGAACAGATCGATGAAACCAGGAGCTGATTCTTTGAAAAGATTAAAAAAAAAAAAAACTGATAAACCTCTAGCCAGACTCATCAAAAAAAAAAAAAAAGAAAGAGAGAGGACTCAAACAAAATCACAAATGAGAGAGGAAAAATAGCAACCAACACCATAGAAATACAAACAATTATAGGAGAATATTATAAAAACTATATGCCAACAAATCAGGCAACCCAGAAGAAATGGATAAATTCCTAGAAACCTGTAAACTACCAAAACTGAAGCATGAAGGAAAAGAAAATTGAACAGACTGATTACCAGCAAGGAGATTTGAATCAGTAATCAAAACACTCCCAACAAAAAAATCCAGGACAGGTGGCTTCACAGGCAAATTCTACCAAACATTTAAAGAAGAGTTAATACCTGTTCCACTCAAGCTTTTCCAAAATAGAAGAAGAAAAATTTTGTAATTCATTCTATGAAACAAGTATCAATCACCCTGATACCAAAACCAAATAAAGAGAGCACACCCAAAAAAAAAAAAAAAAAAAAAAAACTACAGGCCAATATCCCTAATGAACATCGATGCAAAAGTCCTCAACAAAATACGAGCAAACAGAATTCAATAATACATTAAAAATTCATTCACCATGATCAAGTGGGATTTATTCCAGGGATGCAAGAATGGCTCAATATTCAAAAATCAATCAACATGATACATCACATCAGTAAGAGAAAGGATAAAAACCATATGATCATCTCAATAGATTCAGGAAAAGCATTTGACAAAGTACAACATCCATTCATGATAAAAGCCCTCAACAAAGTTGGTTTAGAGGGAACAGACCTCAACATAATAAAGGCCATCTATGAAAAACCCACAGCAAATGTCATACTCTATGGGGGAAAACTGAGAGCTTTTCCCCTAAGGTCAGGAACAAGACAAGGATGTCCACTCTCACCATGTTCATTCAACACAGTCCTGGAAGAAGTCCTAGCCACAGCAGTCAGACAACAGAAAGAAAGAAAAGCCACCCAAATTGCTAAAGAAGAAGTAAAATTTCACTATTTGCAGATGACATGATACGATATATAGAAAACCCTAAAGACTCCACCAAAAAACTGCTGGAACTGATAAACAAATTCAGTAGAGTCACAGGATACAAGATCAATGTACAGAAATCTGTTGCATTTTTATACATCAATAACGAAGCAGTAGAAAGAGAAATCAAGAAAACAATCCCATTTATAATTGTGCCAAAAATAATAAGATACCTAGGAATAAACCTAACCAAATGGTGAAAGGCCTATATGCTGAAGACTATAAAACACTGATAAAAAGAAATTGAAGATGACACAAAGAAATGGAAAGACATTCCATGCTCGTGGATTGGAAGGACAAATATGGTTAAAATGTCTAACTACCCAAAGCAATCTACACATTTAACACAACCCCTATCAAAATACCAACGGCATTTTTCACAGAACTAGAACAACAAAAAATTCCAAAATTTGCGTGGAACTATGAAAGATTCGAAATAACAAAAACAATCCTGAAAAAAAAAAAAAAAGCAAAGCTGGAGGCATGACAATTCCAGACTTCAAGTTATATTACAGAGCTGTAGTGATCAAAACAGTATGGTACTAGCACACAAATAGACACATAGATCAACAGCACAGAATAGAAAGCCCAGAAATGAAACCACAACAGTATGGTCAATCAATATTTGACAAAGCAGGAAAGAATATCCAATGGAAAAAAGACAGTCTCTTGGGACGCCTGGGTGGCTCAGTCAGTTAGGCGCCTGCCTTCGGCTCAGGTCATGATCCCAGGGTCCTGGGATCGAGTCCCACATCGGGCTCCTTGCTGAGCAAGGAGCCTGCTTCTCCCTCTGCCTGCCTCTGTCTCTCTCTCTCTCTGATAAATAAATAAAATCTTAAAAAAAAAAAAAAAGACAGTCTCTTGTCTTTTCCAACAAATGGTGTTGGAAAAACTTGACAGCAACATGCAAAAGAATGAAAATGGACAACTTTCTTACATCACACACAAAAACAAATTCAAAATGGATTAAAGACCTCAATGTGAGACCTGAAACCATAAAAACCCTAGAAGAGAACACAGGCAATAACCTCTTTGACATCAGCTCTAGCAAGTTTTTTCTGGATATGTCTCCAAAGGCAAGGGAAACAAAAGCAAAAATAAACTATTGGGACTACATCAAAATAAAAATCTTCTGCACATCAAAGGAAACAATCAACAAAAATAAAAGGCAACTTACAGAATGGGAGAAGATATTTGCAAATGACATATCTGATAAAGGACTAGTATCCAAAAATACATAAAAAAACTTATAAAACTCAACACCCCAAAAACAAATAATCCAATTAAAAAATGAGCAGAAGACCTTGAACAGATATTTCTTCAAAGAAGACATCCAGAATACCAACAGACACATGAAAAGATGCTCAACATCACTCATCATCATGGAAATGCAAATCAAAACTACAGTGAGATATCACCTCACACCTGTCAGAATTGCTAAAATCAACAACACAAGAAACAACAGGTGTTGGTGAGGACATAGGGAAAAAAGGAACCCTTGGGCACTGTTGGTGGGAATGCAAACTGGTGCAGTCACTGTGGAAACAGTACAGAAATTCTTTAAAAGTTAAAAATAGAACTGGGGCACCTGGGTGGCTCAGTCGGTTGAACGTGGGACTCTTGGTTTCAGCTCAGCTCATGATCTCGGGGTCGTGAGATCGAACTGCTTGGGATTCTCTCCCTCTCCCTCTGCCCCTCCCCACCCTGCTCTCGTGCTCTCTCTCTTTCTCCCTCACTCTCTCCCCCTCTCCCGAGGCAAGGGAAATGATCCAGTAATCACTCTACTAGGTATTTACGAAAAAAATACAAAAACACTAATTCAAAGGGATACATACACCCTGATGTTTATTGCAGCATTATTTACAATAGCCAGACTAAGGAAGTAGCCCAAGGGTCCATCAATTGATGAATGGATAAAGAGGTGGTAATATATTTATGTGGTATATATTTATATATACATACACACACACAATGGACTATTACTCAGACATTAAAAAAGAAAAGAATGAAATCTTGTCATTTGCAATGACATGGATGGAGCTAGAAAATACAATGCTAAGCAAAATAAGTCAGAGTAAGACAAATACCATATGATTTTACTCATATGTGGAATTTAAGAAACAAAACAAACAAGCAAAGGGGGAAAAACAGAGAGAAGTAAATGAAGAAACAGACTCTTAACTATAGAGAAGAAACTGATGGTTACCAGAAGGGAGGTGGCAGGGTGGCAGGGGTGGGTTGGGTGAAACAGGTGATGGGGATTCAGGGGTGCACTTGGGATGAGCACCAGATGTTGTATGGAATTGCTGAATCACTGTATTGTAAACCTGAAACTAATAACGTACTATATGTTAACTATACTGGGATTTAAAAAAAAAAATTTTTTTAAAGAACATCTTCATCAAAACTAGGAACAATTAACTCATGCATATTATCTTCTACTAGTGCCTGATGGATTTTGATACATGTTGTACCCCTTTCAAGATTGGAGAAATCAAGTCACAAAGAGCTCTTACTATTTTTGAGATCTCACAGCCATCTGCCAAAAACAGAAGGAAGGGCTTTCAATGGCCCATCTCTTCGTACCTAGAGCACAGTCCCTCCAGGAATGCCTTATCTTTTACCTCATCAGGGTCTGTCTCTGCTAAGGGAAAACGGATAGTGCAGGTATTGACAACATAAGTGACCTCAAGAAGAAAATTATAGGCATGGCCAACATGTGCTAAAGCACAGAGTTTATCAGTATTAAGAACTGATTCATCAGTTTAATTTCTCAGTAACTGATTAGTATCTGTCTTCCGAATAAATCTGCTTCTGGGATGCCTACGTTCTGCTGTTACAAGTAAAATAATGTTTAATAAGAAAATGAATGAAAGATTGCTTCTTTCAGATAAAAAAGTGAAAAAGTCCTAAAGGGGAAAAAAACTAGAAAAAACAAGCAAAGTTTAATGATTCAACTTCAGATTATACAAGGGGAAAAAAAAGGCAATTTAGTAAAATTCAATAAATAATTCTTTTAAATTAAATTATTTGTTAAAATTAAGCCGTGCTCTGGGTTTTTAAATCAAAATGAATATCCTATGGTAATTGGGGATATGAAAAAAATAAATTAGCACTACTTGGAACATAGTTAATGTGTCTGAATGGATGCCAATACCTGTTTGTGAGAAGGAATAATATTCTAGTAGATGAAAGTTGCAAATTATGTTTTAATAGGTTCACATACAATGATGGGCAAATTGTAATACTCATTTTCTTCTGAATACTTCAATTTGCACTGTTTTCCTCCAATAATTTCTGCTTCAATGATTGTATATTCATCTTCACTATGTATTATTTTTCCCTAAATTAAATACTCTATTTGTAAGTTGCAGGGGAGATGCGGGACGACACACATGAAGACTAATCCAGATTCTCGTGAAACCACCTGATCTTTCATCAGCATGGCACTTCATTTTCAAAAATAATTCCTGTGATTTTTTTTGCCTTGAATATTCAGGAACTAGCTATCCAATTCATTTGTATTTATTCATCTTGCTTTTTCTTCACATTTGATCTTTGTTTCAGCCTTGAGTCATTTCACAGCTAATTAATTTTTCTACCTCCCAAGTGAGAAAAAGACAAAATAATATAAGCTATTCTAGTAGTGTCAAAGGAGAAAAAATTAGAAAGGCACTACGGTTGTTCCAAATGTCTGTGCCATCTGACCCCAGGTCCATCTCCTTCCTTCCACACTGCTCTGGGTATGCACAACTTTTGACATACAGCTCTACCTCTGCCCTACTTAGAGATGCAGCCAATCCTGCCAAACCTGGCTGTATATGTGGAAATAAACATGACAGCTCCATGCCTGTGAGGTCACCAATAGTTCTGCTTCCCCAATACAAGAAAGCGTCAGAAATGGCATGTTTACTGAGAATTCCCTCCATCCCTCCAAATTAATTTCTTCTAAAGAATACAGCTCTACCTTCTTTTCCTGATTGATAATCTGCCTTCCCTGAAGGGTCTGGAGTCCTCCTCACTCTTGACCTCATGTAGCTAGATTTTCAACAACACACCAGCTAGCTCCCCCTTGCCTGCTCCCTTCTCCTAGGGATGAGAATTTGAGCCTGTAACATCAGACACTGTTTCAAAGAAGACACACCATCAGGAAATCTGTATGTACCATCCACTTACTACAAGTATGTCCACCACCTAGAGATCCCAATAAAGCAGCCCTGTGGAATGTCATAGCTCGATACAATACTGTTCTCTTTGGCACTTCCCCCATGGATAATGTTTTGGAGACTTAGCCACTTCATTGAAGGCAACTCAGCCTTTAATTTGTCCTACCAATTAGTTACCTCCTGCCCTTTCTTGGTTCTCTCTGCTCCCCCTCACCAGCCAACATTCAAAGTCCTACAACAGCTTATATAATTCAGGTTAATTTAATTTCATCTTTTTGTCACTGTTTCCTACTCCAAATCACCAAAATTTGTCAGCAATTACATGTTGCTGTAGTAGCTGAGCTACAGTAATAGCTCAGAACTGATGTCAGGTTTCTCTATAGTAAGTTTCTTTTTAGCAAGGTTGATAAAATCTGCAACAAAACTGGTACAAAATATGATCCACTCTCTCTATAGATCTATGAATGCTTTGACTAATATGAAGAAAGCCTGGAGAGATACCAACTAACTAAAAGGATTAGCCATACATTGATATTTTAGTTGGCCTTGTGTTAAGGAACTTGAAGATCCCCAACACTGCATAAGCTTATTATCTTAATCATTGCTGCAACCCCTAGGACCTATCACAGTACATTACTAAGGTGGGTTTCTAAAATTTTAGTTAAATAAATAAGTGAATGGATCTTGTGCCTGAATTCAAGGTATCTAAAGTAACTTGAATAAATACCAGTCATGGAAGAATAGTGCAAAAAATAGTGAGTACTATAAAAATTAAAAGAGAGAATAGAATTTAATGAAGAAGTTGGAAAAGAGCACATAGAGAATTTGGAACTATTCAGCCTTAAATTTTGGTCAAGGTTTAGCATCAGGTAAGGGGGAAAGTATTCCTAGCACAAGGAACAGAATACATGAGTACCCACAGGTGCATAAGAGAATGGACCGACAAGGAGAATGGCTCTTTGGAGTGAAGAATGTGCAGGAAATACAGTTAGATGGAGAGACTGAGGCCAGAACACGGAGATCATGAAAATTCAGGCTGGGGAGGACTTAGAAAAGCACCAATAAATTTTGAGTCTAGTCAAGAAAGATGTTTTTTTGTGCGTCAAGTCATCAACTTCCTCTCCATTCCGCTAAGTCCATTTTGCCAAAAGATCCTTATTTCTTTCTCATGCTCTGTGTTAAACATAAGACTTCAGGATATGCTGGCAGGTAGAGAGTTCATGGTAAACTGAAAAGAGAGAGCCACAATCAAGTACACGACATAGTAACTTGGGCAAGGATGTTGTCAAATGCCTGTTCCCCAAACTATCCCCAAAGCATCTATTGACAAAACAAAGCACGGTTAATTGCTTACCATGGTAACGGAGAACACTAGATCAACAGAGTCTTAGTAATGTCCTAGAGAGGGAAGGACAAAGTCAGGATGTTTATTGAGATTTTGCTTAAGGCAGGTATTTCAGTGTGGAGGCTTGATGACTATTGAGTAGGAATCACGATGTAATGGCTTAGACCAACAAGCACAGCAATGCGAGACTATGAAGGTAAGGGGTTCAGGATCTGGCATACACTGTCCACAGATGCTTTCAATTAAGGAGCTGAAAGAACTATCTGGAAGTCTTTGGAATGAAAAAGTTAGTTACAAGTTGTATCTTCCTGGGAGAGAGTCTCATGAAATACTGAGGCTATGTCGAAGACAGTGGAATAATAAAGTCATGCTAACAGAGATGGTGAGCTGCAGAGATGGTTTCGATTCTCAAAGTACGTGCATGCAAAGAGCAGAGGAAGCAGACCAGAGGGAAGAGGGGCCACACTGTGCTAGATAGATTCAGAAAAGTCTTCAAAGAAACACATGACCTCTGTGCCACCACCTGAAGACTGAGCGGGAGTTTGACCTGTGTACAAAAAGGGAGAAAGAATTTCAGGCATAACATTGTGTACGAAAAGGTCTCGAAGAATGTGTTTGGTCGAAAGGACTCTAAGGAGTTTCCATAAGCAGAAGGCTTTTACTCTGGTTCTAAAATAGCAATTGATGTACTTCTACTGACTTCTACTGTATTCATTTTAATGATTCAGAATATATTGTTGGGAATGAACTCTGTGTATAAGTTAAGAATGATTTTTTCTAATTATTCCTGAAAGCCCTTTAGTGTTTTAAGATTAGTTTAAAAACAAATATAATTTGGAGAGACAAACTTAAACTCATGTGGTTTTTTTTTTTAATAGATGTTTTTTTAAGAACGAATTGTTAAGGGGTGCCTGGGTGACTCAGTCTTTGGGCATCTGCCTTTGGCTCAGGTCATGATCCCAGGGTCCTGGGATGGAGCCCTGCATCGGACTCCCTGCTCAGTGGGAGACCTGCTTCTCCCTCTCCCACTCCCCCTGCTTGTGTTCCCTCTCTCACTCTGTGTGTCAAATAAATAAATAAAATCTTAAAAAAAAAAAAAAACGAATTGTTAAAACATACAGAACTTCACTCTCACTTGGGGGGGGCAATTTAAAAGAAAGGAAGCATGGAGCTTCCAACAGGGTTCATAGTTTCTATGATATAGTGTGATAGCATTCAAATCCTCCAGGAGAAGAAAGGAAATATTCTATCATACTGAAAGCCAGAGTTGAGACCACTTAGTTGTCTCTCCTGCATGTCAGGGAATTTTCGGTAAACTAACTTAGAAATAAAACCAAGTGGGATACAACTGCCATGCTGTATAATAGAAGAGATGGCTTTGAAAGAGATTTAATCAGAAAATAAATTTCAAAATCAAAAGCATGTTTTGCCTGGATCCACCATTCCAGAGTCAAACCCTGGTCCCCAACAGGGCCCAACAACAAGGAACTGAAATCCCTCTGTGAACCCAGAGAGGACCTCAAACTAGTCTTGAAGTGACAAGATACAGGTAAGTCTTCTTAAATATTATTTTCCCTATATCCCATCAAAATCATAACCCTTATTGTACTCCTTTCACCCGCCCTCTCCTCAAAATATGTGGGGAGTTCACTAAAACAGCCTCTATCTCTTGCGAGACCCCTCGCTATACTGGGTCTTGCACTGTGCTTTGGGCCTTTCCTCCTGAATGCCCTAACCTGCTTTTTATCTTCCAGAATAAAGGTCACCAAACTCCAAATCATGGTTCGAATGGAGCCTTACAAGGAGGTCCAACCAGACATCAACAGGGGACCCCCTCGATAGATCGGGATAAGAGGAACCCTGGCTGCTGCCCCCTATCCAACGCCCTGACCAGCAGGAAGTAGCTATGATCAGTCATCACACTTCTTCCCTAATGGCAGTTAGGTTTACCTCTTCAGTGGGGGGAATGATGAAGGATAGTTGGAAGGCAGGCAGGCAGGGACAAGGGATCCCCCCCGCCCCGGAGCCTTAAAAGGAAACCACCCTTAAAAGGATTTTGTACCACCCTGAAAGGAAACCTCCACCCTTTCCCACATGATAGATGTGACAAAAACCTGATTGGATGGCAGGCACAGGGAGGGTTCATGAGATTAAAACAGCCTACCAACAAGCCCATAAAAACCCTTAGACTTAGAACCTCCGGTGGCAACCCTCAAGGGTCCCCTCCCTCCTCGGGAGCTTTGTACTATCACTTTGCTATGGCCCAATAAACCTTGCTTTGCTGCCCACCAAAAGAAAAAAGAAAATCATGCTTTGGTTCAAGAACAACAGGATACCAACAAGCCTTTGATCTCAGGAGCTTCACCTAGAAAGCTGCATCCTTATTCCTTTGGTGTCCTTGTCTGATAAAGTTCAAGGCACCACCACCTGGCCCTTCTAGGAGTTGGTCAGACCCAAGTCCTCCAGTCAGTGATGAGCACAGCTCAGATTCCACAAGCTGCAAGCCTGCTAACCCCACACCTGAGAGCCCAGACAGATTCAAAACAACCAGCTAATTAAACCTGGAGCACCAAGCTATCATCATCCGAGATTCATGGGCATCCAACAAGCAGAAGAACTAGCAACCCGGCATTCAGCAACAGCTGTCACCTGCTATAATGTTCTTTAATTATCTTAAAATCTCTAAGAACTGACAAATGGGTGACAAAATGCAATTTTCTGTGTCAGGAAGCGAGAGACAAGCCTGTGTTACTTTGATGAAAGGAAATACTGTAAAATCATCTCTCTCAGCTCTTCTTATTGGGGAGGGGGGCTGTTGTCACTCAATTCTAGTCTGTAAACACTGTTTCCTTCTTTATAAAGATTAAATGGAGGCCAGAATGGGCCTTGGGCTGTGCGAAGCTGTCCCCTGGCCCAGCTCCAGTCCCAGCCCCACAATGCTACTTACTTCCTCCCATGGAGAGGCATTCCTGGTGTGGACCATTAGCAAAGACTGACTGACCCAAGTTCCCTGGAATCACAGCATGCCTCCTGCCACAAATTTCTCCAGGTGCCTGTCCAAATTGTGACCTAACCCCTCAATGTTGCCGTGATGTCTGTTATGACCTCCATAAGGATTTCCAGTAGTCCCTAATTTCTGTTTTGGTCATTACATTCTACAGAATGTGCATGATGACATCTTTGTTCCCCTTGGGCAAGTTTACTTCTACCATTTACACAGCTTTTCCAGCCTTTATAGGTAAAAAATGTTCATGAGAACACAAAATAAATTGTAGAAAGAAGGTCACTGTGTAGCAAACAGCTCTTAACATCAGCTAGAAAACCACATCATCTATATAGAGTAGTAGGGCACTCATAAGCCAAGAGCATTGCACTACTCATGGTCACAGAAATAAAACAGAGAAAAATATGAGCGAGCTCACATTGGCTGAGAGTGTAAGATAGCCCTTAGAGTTTGAGGAAAACATATATTAACAGTGCACTACAACAGATTGTTACATACAATTAAAACTGATATATGTGTGTGCAGTTTTTTAAAGCATTTGAGAGAGAAATAGCATAGCCAATCAGCATGCTAGTGTCTGTTACCAGACGCTAACAATCTAAAAGGATCGCTAATAATTCTTTTTTATTGTTATGTTAATCACCATACATTACATCGTTAGTTTTTGATGTAGTGTTCCATGATTCATTGTTTGCGTATAACACCCAGTGCTCCACGCAGAACGTGCCCTCTTTAATACCCATCACCAGGCTAACCCATCCCCCCACACCCCTCCCCTCTAGAACCCTCAGTTTGTTTCTCAGAGTCCATTGTCTCTCATGGTTCGTCTCAGGATCGCTAATAATTCTCAAAACAGGCGGTATTTGTGACTTGTTCTAAAATTGTGTGTAAATATATTAATGCATGTAAAAATGACTGCAAGCTCTGGTTATATTTTTGAACCAATGAAACACAGTTTTTATATTAAAATTTTAAATTAGAGTGTTAATAGCTGATCCATGAACATTCCTGCCCACTAATTACAGTATAACCACTTAAATTTTGTATTTAAAAACATTTTATGCAATTAGCACATTATTTTTTAAATGTCTATTAATAGTTAAATTAGACTGTTTTGTGATCTCTGAGATGTAAGCTCTCTGGGGAGAAGGCCAAGATCTGTCAAGAAGTTTTGTTAGTGACATTCTGATAATGTTAATATTATCAACATTTGGTATCTGATAATTTTTTTTTATTAGAGAGAGAGAGAGCATATACGTAAGCATGGAGGGAGGGGGGAGGGGCAGAGGGAGAGGGAGAGAGAGAATCCCAAGCAAGCTCTACACCCAGCACAGAGCCCGATGCAGGGCTCAATCTCACAACCCTGAGATCATGACCTGAGCGGAAATCAAGAGTTAGACGCTTAAGTGACTGAGTCACCCAGGTGCCATGATAATTTTTGATAATAGAGAGAAGTCAACTGTTTTCTCCAAGGCCATGTAATCAAATTCACCCATTTTTTTCTTTTCTATTTTCAATCATCACTGCATCTCACCTTATCACTTCAGAGCACAGGCCTGGGCATCTCTGTGTCCAGCACATGATTAGACCAGTTATTGAAATGGCACCTGAAACGGACATGCCACTCATCTAATGAGATGAGAAGATATTTATTTTCTCCAGTCAACAACTACTGAAAACCAAAGGCAGGGCATGACGCTGATCCAGAAGAAGGTACAGCACCAAAAATAAATGAATTAAAACAAAACAAAAAAAATGAAAAGGATGGAATCCATGGATTCAGAGAGACTTAAAAAAATGTATCAACCAAGTGCAATATGGAGCCATTTAGGTCCTTATTATTTTGCCCCAGCTGAAGAAAGAAAAGAAAAAGAAAGAAAGAAAGAAAGAAAGAAAGAAAGAAAGAAAGAAAGAAAGAAAGAAAGAAAGAAAGAAAGAAAGAAGAAAGAAAGAAAGAAAGAAAGAAAGAAAGAAAGAAAGAAAGAAAGAAAGAAAGAAAGAAAGAAAGAAAATTTACACAAGGACCAGGTATTTGATTGTATTAACTACTGTTAACAATTTAAGCCTAACAATGAAATTACTTTTATATTTTATAGATATATACTGAAATATTCATGAACAAAACAATATAATTTATTTAAAATTCATCTAGGTGGGAGTGGGGTAGATATATTTTTGGGGGGTTTTTTGGTTTTTTTTATTTAAAGTTTTTTTTATTTTATTTATTTATTCATGAGAGACAGAGAGAGAGAGAGGCAGAGGGAGAAGCAGGCTCCCAAGGAGCAGGGAGCCTGATGTGGGACTCAATCCCAGGACCCTGGGATCATGACCTGAGCCGAAGGCAGACGCTTAACCATCTGAGCCACCCAGGAGCCCGGGGTAGATATATTTTTGAAACAAAATTTTTGAACCAGGATGATGAGTATGTGGCTGATCACCATACTATTCCATCTTTATATATGTGTGAAATTTTCATAATAAAAATTTTGAAAATAAATAAAATATAAAACACATGGCTTGTGGTCCAGAGTCATGGGGTTTTTTTATTCCAATGGGCTAACTAGATTCTATTTAGAATGGAATGTGATTTATATAAAATGCAGTATTTGGTACAGCCTAATTAATCCACCTGTCCACCCGTGAGAACAGGGAATAAGATAAGACGCTCATAGCGTTCCCCAGTAGTTCCTAAGCCATGTTGAAGGCCAGGTTTTCAACAGTTCATGGTGGTAGCAGACAGCGTCGGTGCCCTACCTTTCAAGATGCCCCAGGCGACTTCCCACAGCCTGTATCTACAGTATGACCCCTGAGGGCCACCGCCTGCACACTTGCCTGGCAGGTAGGAAGTGCTGAGGAAGGAGCAGTCCCAGGAACGGTCCTCAACAAATGACTATCAGGAGTTGTTTTGCTTAGCTTCACAGCCCATTTACTAGTAAATTCTGACGCATGTGTTTTGCACTTTTCCCAGAGATTCCTTGTGGGATCATGCTCCAGTAGGCCCATGATGGCAACTGGCCTAGGGGTTCCCCCTTCATTTGGTTCCCTTTGATCCTTCCTTTCCTACCAGTTTCCTACCAATGTCCCCTTTGCTTCCCTACTTCACATCTCAGGGTCTGCTTTGGGGAGAATACGAACTAAGAAAAATAAATATAAGCAGTGGGCTTTCCTTAAAAATGAATGTATTCAAAAATATTACTATGGGACAACTAATAATGACAAAAACTTAAATATGCTAACACATATTGAGTATTTACCATAGGCCATGATATATATATATATATATATACACACACACATATATATACATATGTATATATGTAGTAAAAATGTGTTTACATAATTTATATAGCATATGATATACATTATGTATAGTTTATATAATATATAATAAATATATGTATATTGTATATATTTATCTCACTTGATATTCACAGTTACCTTATTTTATAGATAAAAAGATATATTAACCTGACCAAGCTCTTACAGCTAGCAAATGATGGAGTTGATAATAATAGTCTTACATTTTGGTATTAAATTAATACTGTTATTAAGTTGATAGTGTTAGTCGTTTTGGGGAAAGTTTGGGGAGGCAGTGTGTGTATGCTGTAATATTCTCACTCGGCAAAATAAAATATGTACTATAAATCCTTCTCACTAAAATTATTATGAAAATAACTACAAAACCTACTTTAGCCACATCTTCTGAGAAGGAATATAAACAAATGAATAGTCCTTTTATCCAAACCTCCTCCCCTCATCATAAGGATGCTAATTTTTTTCTTCTGGAAAGAAACATTTTGAAAACAGAATGAAGAGGAAATGTATTCCAATAGGATAATTCCATCACTCCAGGCTTCCTTCCTACAGAGAAGAAAGCCCTCCTGAAATTAAAGCATGGCCGCTAACAGGGCACCAAAGACAGGTCAAGATAACTCAAATCACCACATCACTAGAACAGAGCTGAACCTCAACATGTAGCTGGCTCTGAGATTTGCAAGAAGTATGCCCAGATGTCAGTCAAAGGACATCTCCATTTAAAACAGAAATACCTAAAAAAAGAAAAAAGAAAAAGAAAGACCTCAAATGCAAAAGATCAGCAATACTGGGGGAATTGTTTTATAGCATATAGCAAAAGAGGTAAATGCTATTCCTAATGATGTCTGGCCCTGGGATATGTCCATCCTGCACAGCACGAACTAAAATGATTCATTCTAAGATCTTTACATTTGTGACAACACAGATGGACCTAGAGGGTATTATGCTAAGTGAAATAAACCAGACAAGAGAAAAACAAATACCATATGATTTCACTTCTATGTGGAATCTAAAAAACAAAATAAATGAACCAAAAATAAAACAAAACAAAATAAAAAAAAAAACAGACTCACAAATACAGAGAATAAACTGGTGGTTGCCAGGGGTGATGGGAGGAGGGGGAGGAGAAATAGGTGAAGGGGATTAAGAAGTACAGACTTCCAGTTACAAAATAAAAAACTCACAGAGATGAAATATAGGGCATATCGTCAATAATACTGTAATAACATTGTATGGTGACAGATGGTAACTACATTTATTGTGGTGAGCATTGTATAATATAATCAATTATTGAACCACTATGTTGTAGACCTGAAACTAATATAACATTGCATGTCAACTATACTTCAATAATAAAAACTTAAGTATATAAATAAATAAAATGATTCATTCTTAGATATAGTTGTTCTCTGCTTTAAGAAAACCCCAGAGGAGGAGGCGGAGCAAGATGGCGGAGGAGTAGGAGACCTAGATTTCGTCTGGTCTCAGGAATTCAGCTGAATAGGGATCAAACCATTCTGAACACCTACGAACTCAACAGGAGATCGAACAGGAGAGTAGCAACAACTCTCTGAACAGAGAAGCGACCACTTACTGGAAGGTAGGGCTTGCGGAGAAGTGAATCCGAGGCGATATTCGGGAGGATAGACGGCGGGGGAGGGGGCCTCCGTCGGCCGCTTCTGGCAAGTGCTAGAGCCGCGGAGCACAAAATCGGACCTTTTAGAAGTCGGCTCGGCGGAGGGAAGTCGCTGCAGTGGCTAAGCGGGGGGTGGAATCCTCCCGGGACAATGTGGTCTCAGGACCCTTGGGGTCACAGAGATACCGGGGTGCCTGAGTGCAGCAGAGCTCCCAGGTATCAGAGCAGGGAAACCGGCTGCAGATACGGAGCAGAGTCGCGGGCTCTCAGCTCGGGGTTGCCATAAACTGTGATCTGCGGCCCAGTCGGGGCACGGCTCCCCCAGCAGGGACCCAACAAGCAGCAGATCCGGGGAGACTCCCCTTCCTTCCCGGGGAGGAGCGGTGCGGGAACGCACTGCAGGGATCTGCTGGGTTTGGAGACTCCACACGGGGTCGGGTGCCAGAGAGAGCAACGCTCAGTCACAGGCCGGGTGAGCACGGAGTGCGGCCGGAGACCGGGGACACGGAAGTGACTGCTTTTCTCTGGGGGCACACTGAGGAGCGGGGCCCCGAGTTCTCAGCTCCTTCAAGTGGAGATTGGGAGGCCACCATTTCTGCCCTGGGCCTCCAAAGCTGTACCGAGAGCTTGCAGGGAACAAAAGCTCCTGAGAGCAAACCGGAGCAGCTTCCTTAGCCCGGACCGACAAGGGCGGGGCAATTCCGCCTCCGGCAAAGACATTTGGGAACCACGGCAACAGGCCCCTCCCCCAGAAGATCAGCACAAACAGCCAGCAAGCCAAGACCAAGTTGATCGATCAAGGAGAATAGGAGAACTCCAGCGCTAGGGGAATACTGCACATAGATTCATGGCTTTTTTTTTTTTTTTTTTTTACCATGATTCATTATTTCATCAAAGTTAATTTTTGTTGACTGTTTTTTTTTATTTTTCTTTTTCCCTTTTTCAACCAACATCTTATAAATCCCTTTTAAAAAAAAAACAAAAAACATTTTTTATTTTTCATTTTTAGAGTCATATTTTATCCCTTCATAGTAGTTACCCTTATTTTTGGCATATATATATAAGTTGTTCTCTCTTTAAAATTTTGAGGTACAGTTTCTTCTAACAGATCAAAATATACCCTAAATCACTAGTGTATGGCTTTGTTCTAGTCTCCTGCCTGATCACATTCTCTCCCTTTTTCCTTTTTTTTTTTTTCTTATATCTTCTTTCTTTTTTCAAACAACTTATCTTACCAAGTCCTTTTATAAAATCTTTTATAATTTTCATCTTTACAGTCATCTTCCATCCCTTCATTGTATCAACCCTTATTTTGTACATATATGTCTTTCTTCCTTTAAAATTTTAGGAGGCACTTTTTTCTAACAGACCAAAATACGCCCAAAATCTAGTGTGTGGCACTGATCTATGCACTAGCCTGATCATATTTGATCATATTCTGCCTTTTTTGTATTGTTTTGTTTTAGTTTTTATCTTTTTTTTTTCTTTTTTTTTTTCTTTTTCTCTTTCTTTTTTCTTTCTTTCCCTTTCTTTTCCCCTGGTGTCAGGTCTTTTCTGATTTGTATACAGTATATTTGCTGGGGACGTTGTTAACCTGTTAGCATTTTGTTCTCACATTCATCTATTCTCCTCTGGACAAAATGACAAGACGAAAGAAATCACCTCAGCAAAAAGAACAAGAGGTAGTACCGTCAGCCAGGGACCTACTCAATACCGATATTAGTACGATGTCGGACCTAGAGTTCAGAATCATGATTTTAAAGATACTAGCTGGGCTTGAAAAAAGCGTGGAAGTTATTAGAGAAACCCTTTCTGGAGAAATAAAAGAACTAAAATCTAACCAAATCGAAATCAAAAAGGCTATTGATGAGGTGCAATCAAAAATGGGGGCACTAAATGCTAGGATAAATGAGGCAGAAGAGAGAATCAGCGATATAGAAGACCAAATGATGGAAAATAAAGAGGCTGAGAAAAAGAGAGAGAAACAACTACAGGATCACGAGGGCAGAATTCGAGAGATAAGTGATACGATAAGACGAAACAACATTAGAATAATTGGGATCCCAGAAGAAGAAGAGAGAGAGAGAGGGGCAGAAGGTATATTGGAGCAAATTATAGCAGAGAACTTCCCTAATGTGAGGAAGGAAACAGGCATTAAAATCCAGGAGGCACAAAGAACCCCTCTCAAAATCAATAATAATAGGTCAACACCCCGACATCTAATAGTAAAACTTACGAGTCTCAGAGACAAAGAGAAAATCCTGAAAGCAGCTCGGGAGAAGAGATATGTAACCTACAATGGTAGAAACATTAGATTGGCAACAGACCTATCCACAGAGACCTGGCAGGCCAGAAAGGACTGGCAAGATATCTTCAGAGCACTAAACGAGAAAAATATGCAGCCAAGAATACTATATCCAGCTAGGCTATCATTGAAAATAGAAGGAGAGATAAAAAGCTTCCAGAACAAACAAAAACTAAAGGAATTTGCAAACACGAAACCAGCCCTCCAAGAAATATTGAGAGGGGTCCTCTAAGCAAAGAAAGAACCTAAAAGCAGCAAAGAGCAGAAACGAACACAGACAACAGACAGTTAACAGTCACCTTACAGGTAATACAATGACACTAAATTCATACCTTTCAATAGTTACCCTGAATGTAAATGGGCTAAATGCCCCAATCAAAAGACACAGGCTATCAGATTGGATTAAAAAACAAGACCCATCAATATGCTGTCTGCAAGAGACTCATTTTAGACCCAAAGACACCCCCAGATTGAAAGTGAGGGGGTGGAAAACCATTTACCATGCTAATGGACACCAAAAGAAAGCTGGGGTGGCAATCCTTATATCAGACAAACTAGATTTTAAAACAAAGACTGTAATAAGAGATGAGGAAGGACACTATATCCTACTTAAAGGGTCTATCCAACAAGAAGATCGAACAATTGTAAATATCTATGCCCCGAACATGGGAGCAGCCAATTATATAAGCCAATTAATAACAAAAGCAAACAAACACATTGACAACAATACAATAATAGTGGGGGACTTTAACACCCCCCTGACTGAAATGGACAGATCATCTAAGCAAAAGATCAACAAGGAAATAAAGACTTTAAATGACACACTGGACCAAATGGACTTCACAGACATATTCAGAACATTCCATCCCAAAGCAAAGGAATACACATTCTTCTCTAGTGCCCATGGAACATTCTCCAGAATTGATCACATCCTAGGTCACAAATCAGGTCTCAATCGGTACCAAAAGATTGGGATCATTCCCTGCATATTTTCAGACCACAATGCTTTGAAACTAGAACTCAACCACAAGAGGAAAGTCGGAAAGAACTCAAATACATGGAGGCTAAAGAGCATCCTACTAAAGAATGAATGGGTCAACCAAGAAATCAAAGAAGAATTAAAAAAATTTCTGGAAACCAATGAAAATGAAAACACAAGTGTTCAAAATCTTTGGGATACAGCAAAGGCAGTCCTGAGAGGAAAGTATATAGCAATACAAGCCTTTCTCAAGAAACAAGAGAGGTCTCAAATACACAACCTAACCCTACACCTAAAGGAGCTGGAGAAAGAACAGCAAATAAAGCCTAAACCCAGCAGGAGAAGAGAAATCATAAAGATCAGAGCAGAAATCAATGAACTAGAAACCAAAAGAACAGTAGAACAGATCAACGAAACTAGGAGCTGGTTCTTTGAAAGAATTAACAAGATTGATAAACCCCTAGCCAGACTGATCAAAAAGAAAAGAGAAATGACCCAAATCAACAAAATCATGAATGAAAGAGGAGAGATCACAACCAACACCAAAGAAATACAAACAATTATAAGAACATATTATGAGCAACTCTATGCCAACAAATTAGATAACCTGGAAGAAATAGGTGCATTCCTAGAGATGTATCAACTACCAAAATTGAACCAGGAAGAAATAGAAAACCTGAACAGACCTATAACCACTAAGGAAATTGAAACAGTCATCAAAAATCTCCCAAGAAACAAAAGCCCAGGGCCAGATGGCTTCCCAGGGGAATTCTATCAGACATTTCAAGAAGAATTAATACCTATTCTCCTGAAACTGTTCCAAAAAATAGAAATGGAAGGGAAACTTCCAAACTCATTTTATGAGGCCAGCATTACCTTGATCCCAAAACCAGACAAAGACCCCATCAAAAAAGAGAATTACAGACCAATATCCTTGATGAACATGGATGCAAAAATTCTCACCAAAATACTAGCCAATAGGATCCAACAGTACATTAAAAGGATTATTCACCAGGACCAAGTGGGATTTATTCCTGGGCTGCAAGGCTGGTTCAACATCCGCAAATCAATCAATGTGATACAATACATTAACAAAAGAAAGAACAAGAATCATATGATCCTCGCAATAGATGCAGAAAAAGCATTTGACAAAATACAACATCCTTTCTTGATCAAAACTCTTCAGAGTATAGGGATAGAGGGTACATACCTCAATATCATAAAAGCCATCTATGAAAAACCTACAGCGAATATCATTCTCAATGGGGAAAGGCTGAGAGCTTTTCCCCTAAGGTCAGGAACGCGGCAGGGATGTCCACTATCACCACTGCTATTCAACATAGTATTAGAAGTCCTAGCCACAGCAATCAGACAACAAAAAGAAATCAAAGGCATCCAAATCGGCAGAGAGGAAGTCAAACTCTCACTCTTTGCAGATGATATGATACTGTATGTGGAAAACCCAAAAGACTCCACCCCAAAACTGCTAGAACTCATACAGGAATTCAGTAAAGTAGCAGGATATAAAATCAATGCACAGAAATCAGTGGCATTCCTATACACCAACAACAAGACAGAAGAGAGACAAATCAAGGAGTCGATCCCATTTACAATTGCACCCAAAACCATTAGATACCTAGGAATAAATCTAACCAAAGAGGCAAAGGATCTGTACTCAGAAAACTATAAAATACTCATGAAAGAAATTGAAGAAGACACAAAGAAATGGAAAAACGTTCCATGCTCATGGATTGGGAGAATCAACATTGTGAAGATGTCAATGCTACCTAGAGCAATCTACACATTCAATGCAATCCCCATCAAAATACCATCCACTTTTTTCAAAGAAATGGAACAAATAATCCTAAAATTTGTATGGAACCAGAAGAGACCCAGAATAGCCAAAGGAATACTGAAAAAGAAAAGCAAAGCTGGCGGCATCACAATTCCGGACTTCCAGCTCTATTACAAAGCTGTCATCATCAAGACAGTATGGTACTGGCACAAAAACAGACACAGATCAATGGAACAGAATCGAGAGCCCAGAAATGGACCCTGAACTCTATGGTCAACTTATCTTTGACAAAGCAGGAAAGAATGTCCAATGGCAAAAAGACAGTCTCTTCAACAAATGGTGTTGGGAAAATTGGACAGCCACATGCAGAAGAATGAAACTGGACCATTTCCTTACACCACACACAAAAATAGACTCCAAATGGTTGAAAGACCTAAACGTGAGACAGGAGTCCATCAAAATCCTAAAGGAGAACACAGGCAGCAACCTTTTCGACCTTAACCGCAGCAACTTCTTCCTAGAAACATCGCCAAAAGCACGGGAAGCCAGGGCAAAAATGAACTATTGGGATTTCATCAAGATAAAAAGCTTTTGCACAGCAAAAGAAACAGTCCACAAAACCAAAAGACAACCGACAGAATGGGAGAAAATATTTGCAAATGACATATCAGATAAAGGGCTAGTATCCAAAATCTATAAAGAACTTATCAAACTCAACACCCAAAGAACAAATAATCCAATCAAGAAATGGGCAGAAGACATGAACAGACATTTCTCCAAAGAAGACATCCAAATGGCCAACAGGCACATGAAAAAGTGCTCAACATCGCTCGGCATCAGGGAAATCCAAATCAAAACCTCAATGAGATACCACCTCACACCCGTCAGAATGGCTAAAATTAACAAGTCAGGGAACGACAGATGTTGGCGGGGATGTGGAGAAAGGGGAACCCTCCTACACTGTTGGTGGGAATGCAAGCTGGTGCAACCCCTCTGGAAAACAGTATGGAGGTTCCTCAAACAGTTGAAATTAGAGCTACCGTTCGATCCAGCAATTGCACTACTGGGTATTTACCACAAAGACACAAATGTAGGGACCCGAAGGGGTACGTGTACCCCAATGTTTATAGCGGCAATGTCCACCATAGCCAAACTGTGGAAAGAGCCAAGATGCCCATCGACAGATGAATGGATAAAGAAGATGTGGTATATATACACAATGGAATATTATGCAGCCATCAAAAGGAATGAGATCTTGCCATTTGCAACGAAGTGGATGGAACTGGAGGGTGTTATGCTGAGTGAAATAAGTCAATCAGAGAAAGACATGTATCACATGACCTCACTGATATGAGGAATTCTTAATCTCAGGAAAGAAACTGAGTGTTACTGGAGTGGTTGGGGGTGGGAGGGATGGGGTGGCTTGGGTGATAGACATTGGGGAGGGTATGTGCTACGGTGAGCGCTGTGAATTGTGCAAGACTGTTGAATCACAGTTCTGTACTTCTGAAACAAATAACGCAACATATTTTAAGAAAAAAGAAAAAGAAGAAGATAACAGGAGAGGAAGAAAAGGGGAGTATGTCAGAGGGGGAGACGAACCATGAGAGATGATGGACTCTGAAAAACAAACTGAGGGTTCTAGAGGGGAGGGGGGTAGGGGGATGGGTTAGCCTGGTGATGGGTATTGAGGAGGGCACGTTCTGCATGGAGCACTGGGTGTTATGAACAAACAATGAATCATGGAACACTGCACCAAAAACTAATGATGTAATATATGGTGATTAACATAACAATAAAAAATAAATAAATAAATAAATAAATAAATAAAAAGAGGGAAAAGAAAAAAAAAAAAAAAAAGAAAACCCCAGAGGAATACTCAAGTGAGTGCGTTTTTATATTTGTAAAACTTATCAGGCAGTGGATGGTATTATGTATCAAAATGTAAATCTATTTACATTTTGACTTGGAATTTCAATTCTGGGAATTAATTGAACAGAGATAACAAATATAGAAATGTGTATCTATAAGAGTTTTTTTTTATTAAATCAATACTCTTAATAGCACAAAACAAAAAGAAAGAACTAAATTGCATAGAGTACTGACTAAAGTATAATATATATAAAATGGAATCATAGGCATCCATTATGAAGAAGGAATGATGTGATATAGGAAAAGTATTCATCATTGGGCATGGAAAGTATTCTACCAGAGAACATGGTTAGTGGAGGCTCTTCATGTTCTAAACATATATAGAAATATTTAGAACTTTGCATAACAAATTCTGGATACCTTTATCTCTTCAGCTATTAGTAAGTTTTCATTTCAAACTTTGTTAATTTTATTATTTTACAGGTGTATATTTTTACACCACTTTTTAACACTTTTGCAACCAACAGAAAGTAAAGATGTTTTGAAAATCTAAAAAGGCAATATAACACAAAAGAAACTGGGTTTACCCAGTAATATTATTGCCCTAACAAGGAGATTCTATCTGCTACAAAATTCTTCATCAAAAGATGCCCCAAGGAATGAATTGTGTTGGTGCTTGTATACTTAGTCACAGATTATAGGTTCCTTGACTGAAGGTGCTAGAAACAGAGAAATTCAAGATTGGAGTTTTACAGGCTATTGTCAAAAAGTGAAAAGAATTTGCAAATTTATATCACTACAAATATTGTAAACTGGAAAAAAACTTAGAAATTTGCAAAATTCCCACTGCAATTCAATTTATACAAATCTATGTCTATAGTTGCTTAAAATAGGGTCCAAATGCAATTGTGCCAACCCAACTTCCTTCAGGTCTCATTGCAGTCCAGGTCACAGCTGTGCACCATCAGAGTGCATTACACCTTCACAGACAACAAAGAAGCAGCACCAAAGAACAAAGGTAATGGATCTGAGTCCTAAGGAAGGAAGACAGAAGTCATGGGCAAGATACAGCAAGTGTGATGCCTGTTGACTTATGTTAACAGTTCTGGTTTTTTATTCTATTAATTCTATGTTATTATTTAACTTGCTCTTGCATAACCAAAGAAGGCATCTTTGCAAGTCTTTGGCACCCTCTTTTGGACAATCTGATTACTTCAAAATTGAAATCTGTTTCAATGAAATGGATTCCGGAGTATGTTATAGGCAAACTGAAATTAAACTTGTATTGATACTTTTAATATTTTTGTTTTCTATAGTTGATAGACTTTAATTTTAGAGCAGTTTTACATTTGTGGAAAAATCAAGCAGATAACACAAAGCTCCCATACCCTCCCCCATAGTTTCCTCTATTATTAACAACTTGGATTAGCATGGCACATTTGTTAAAGTTAATGACACAATATTAGTATATTATTATTAAATAAAAATCCATAGTTTACAATAAGGTTGTACAATTTCATATGTCTGCCATTATAGTATCAGGGAAGTTTCACTGCCTTGTGCTTCACATTCTCATCCTTCCTCTCATTCCCCCAACCCCTGTAACCACTGGTCTTTTTCATTATCTCTACAATTTTTTTATGTCTCTATAGTTTTTCAGAATGACAGAGACACATATACTGGAATAATAAAATATGTATTTTGGGGGCATGTGGGTGGCAGAGACAGTTAAGAGTCCTAAGATCCAGCCCCAAGTCAGGCTCCATGCTCAGCTCAGAGTCTGCCTGAGTTTCTCCCTCCCTCTCCCTCTGCCACTCCCCCCTGCTCAATTGTGTGCTCTCTCTCTAAAATAAACAAATAAATCTTATTATATATATATATATATATATATATATATATATATATATATATATATGTGGGTGTGTGTGTATTTTTTCAGAATGGCTTATTTCACTTAGCAATATGCACTTAAGAGTCTTCCATATCTTTTTGTGGTTTGGTAGTTCATTTCCTTTGGTCACTGAATAATATTCCATTGTATGGATGTACCAAAGTTTGATTATCCATTTCCTACTGATGAACATTTTGATTGCTTCCAGTTTGGGCAACTATGAATAAGACTGCTATAAACATTTATGTGCAGGTTTTTTTGTATGTGTTAATGGATATGTTTTCAACTCATTTGGGTAAATACCAAGTAGTTTGCTGGTAAGACCATGCTTAGAAACTGCCCAGCTATCTTCCAAAGTGACTGCACCATTCTGTATTCCCACCAGCAATGAATGAGAGTTCCTGTCATTCTGTATCTTCACCAGCTTCTGGTATCATTGGATTTTAGCCATGCATATTTGCATTAGTCGTGATGTATAATTTCCTATTCACCATTGAATTCAATTTGCTAATATCCTGTTAAGGACTTTTGCATGTATTTTCAGAAGAGATGTGAGTCTGTTGTTTCCCTTTTTTTTTAATGTCTTTATCTGGTTTGGTGTAGGGGGAGGTTAGAGTAAGGCTAGCTTCATAGGATGTGTTAGAAAGTTTTCTCTCTGCTTCTATTTTCTGTAAGAGGTTGGAAAGAATTGGTGTCATTTCTTCCTTAAATGTTTAGTAAAATTCATCAGTGAGACCGTCTAGAACTGGTGCTTCTGGTTTTGGAATTTTATTAAATAGTTATTCAAAATCATTATAGATATCACTCTATTCAGATTATCTATTTCTTCTTGTTTGAATTTTGGTGGTTCTATCCAATTGGTCCATTTTATCTAAGTTACCAAACGTGTGTCATAGAATTGTATGAAAAATTCCTTTATTGCCCTGTTATTGTCCACGGGATGAGTAATGATCAGTTCTTTTTTTTTAAGATTGATTGATTGATTTTAGAGACAAAGTGTGTGTAAGTGGTGAGAGAGGCAGAAGGAGAGGGAGACAGAGAACCTCCAGCCGACTCCCCACTGAGCGGGGAGCATGATGTGGAGCTTGATCTCACCATCCTGAGATCACAACCTAAGCCAAAATTAAGAATCAGACGTTTAGCCAACAGCCAACCAGGCACCCCAGAGTAATGATCAGTTCTCTCAGTATTTTACTTCGTGTATTTTGATGCTGTGTTGTTAGGAACATGCATATTAAGGACCCTGTTTTCATTATGTACTACCTCTCTTTAACCCTGATAATTTTCCTTGTTCTGAAGTCTTCTTTGCCTGAAACATAGTTACCCCAGTTTTCTTTTGATTGATGTTAGCATGGTAGAACTTTCTATAGCCCCTCCCTCTTTAACTATCTGTGTCTTTATACTTAAAATGGCTTCTTATAGACAATATATAGTTGGGCCTTTTTTTCTTATCCACTTTAACATTCCCTGTCTTTTAGCAGGTGTATTTAGACCATTCACTTTAAAAGTAGTGATTGATAATTTGGATTAAAATCTACCACCATATATATAACTATTTTCTATTTGTTGTTCTTCTTTCATTCCTTTGCTTTAATCTTTCTCTTTTTCTGCCTCTCTGGTTTTAACTGAGCATTTTATATGATTCCATTTTCTCTGTCCTCTAACATATCAATTACACTTCTTTTTAAAAATATTTTCCTGGCTGCTATAAAATTTGCAGTATTTATTTACAACTAATCAAAATTCACTTTCAAATAACATCATAACCCTTCATTGGTATTGCAGGTATCTTATGACAGAATATCCCCAATTCCTTCCTCCCATCTTTGATAACATTGATGTCACTTATTTCACTTAAAATCTCTATCTAAAATCACCTAATACATTGTGGCTATTCTTGAATAGTTTTCTATCATATCAATTAACAATAATAAAAATAAAATATCTTATTTCACCTTTGTATATGTATATCTGAGTTTCTGACATACGTCATTTTCCTCCTTTTGACATTTCTTGTAAGGCATGTCTACTATCAACAATTTTCTCCAGTTTTCTTTGTCTGAGAAAGTAGTTTTTATTTTTTTACTTTTGAAGGATGATTTCTCTGGATACAGAATTCCACTTGGTGGGTCTTTAAAAAAAACAAAAAACACTTTAGGAGCACAAGGGTGGCTCATTTGGTTAAGCATCTGACTCTTCGTTTCAGTTCAGATCATGATCTCAGGGTCGTGAGATGGAGCCCCACATCAGGCTCTGCACTCAGCGCAGAGTCTGCTTCTCCCTCTTCCTCCCCCTTTGCCCTTCCCCTGGCTCACACACACACACACACACACACACTCTCTCTCTCTCTCTCTCTGTTTCTCTCTCTCTCAAATAAATAAATAAATAAATAAAATCCTTTTAAAAAAAACACTTTAGAGGAGGAGGAGCAAGATGGCGGAGGAGTAGGAGACCTAAATTTCGTCTGGTCCCAGGAATTCAACTAGATAGGGATCAAACGATTCTGAACACCTATGAACTCAACAGGAGATCGAAGAAAAGAATAGGAGCAACTCGGGATGCCTGGGTGGCTCAATCGGTTAAGCGGCTGCCTTCGGCCCAGGTCATGATCCCAGGGTCCTGGGATCGAGTCCCACATCAGGCTCCTTGCTCAGCAGGGAGCCTGCTTCTCCCCCTCTCTCACTCTGCTTGTGCTCTCTGTGTCAAATAAAAAAAAAAAAAAAGAATAGCAGCAACCCTCTGAACAGAAAAGCGACCACTTTCTGGAAGGTCTCTTCTGATTTGTTTAGTGTATATTTTTCTGGGGTCGTGGTTACCCTGTTAGCATTTTGTTCTCTCATTCATCTGTTGTCCTCTGGACAAAATGACAAGACGGAAAAAATCACCTCAAAAAAAGGAACAAGAGGCAGTACTGACTGCCAGGGACCTAATCAATACGGACATTAGTAAGATGTCAGAACAAGAGTTCAGAATGACGATTTTAAAGATACTAGCTGGGCTTGAAAAAAGCATGGAAGATATTAGAGAAACCCTTTCTGGAGAAATGAAAGAACTAAAATCTAACCAAGTTGAAATCAAAAAGGCTATCGATGAGGTGCAATCAAAAATGGAGGCTCTAACTGCTAGGATAAATGAGGCAGAAGAGAGAATTATGTGATATAGAAGACCAAATGATGGAAAAATAAAGAAGCTGAGAAAAAGAGAGATAAATAACTACTGGATCATGAGGGCAGAATTCGAGAGATAAGTGATACCATAAGATGAAACAATATTAGAATAATTGGGATCCAGAAGAAGAAGAAAGAGAGAGGGGGCAGAAGGTATAATGGAGCAAACTGTAGCAGAGAACTTCCCTAATTTGGGGAAGGAAACAGGCATCAAAATCCAGGAGGCACAGAGAACTCCCCTCAAAATCAATAAAAATAGGTTAACACCCAACATCTAATAGTAAAACTTACGAGTCTCAGAGACAAAGAGAAAATCCTGAGAGCAGCTCAGGACAAGAGATCGGTAACCTACAGTGGTAGAAACAATAGATTGGCAACAGACCTGTCCACAGAGACCTGGCAGGCCAGAAAGGACTGGCATGATATATTCAGAGCACTAAATGAGAAAAACATGCAGCCAAGAATACTATACCAGCTAGGCTGTCATTGAAAATAGAAGGAGAGATAAAAAGCTTCCAGGACAAACAAAAATTAAAGGAATTTGCAAACACAAAACCAGCCCTACAAGAAATATTGAAAGGGGTCCTTTAAGCAGAGAGCCTAAAAGTAACATAGACCAGAAAGGAACACAGACAATATACAGTAACAATCACCTTACAGGCAATATAATGGTACTAAATTCATATCTTTCAATAGTTACCCTGAATGTAAATGGGCTAAATGCCCCAACCAAAAGACACGGAGAATCAGACTGGATAAAAAAACAAGACCCATCGATATGCTGTCTGCAAGAGATGCATTTTAGGCCAAAGACACTCCCAGATTGAGAGTGAGGGGGTGGAAAACCATTTACCATGCTAATGAACACTAAAAGAAAGCTGGGGTGGCAATTCTTATATCAGACAAATTAGATTTTACAACAAAGACTGTAATAAGAGATGAGGAAGGACACTATGTCCTACCTAAAGGGTCTATCCAGCAAGATCTAACAATTGTAAATATCTATGCCCCTAACATGGGAGCAGCCAATTATATAAGCCAATTAATAACAAAAGCAAACAAACACATTGACAACAATACAATAATAGTGGGGGACTTTAACACTCCCCTCACTGAAATGGACAGATCATCTAACCAAAAGATCAACAAGGACATAAAGACTTTAAATGACACACTGGACCAAAAGGACTTCACAGATATATTCAGAACATTCCATCCCAAAGCAATGGAATACACATTCTTCTCTAGTGCCCATGGAACATTCTCCAGAACAGATCACATCCTAGGTCACAAATCAGGTCTCAACCAGTACCAAAAGATTGGGATCATTCCCTGCATATTTTCAGACCACAATGCTTTGAAACGAGAACTCAGTCACAAGAGGAAAGTCAGAAAGAACTCAAATACATGGAGGCTAAAGAGCATCCTACTTAAGAATGAATGGGTCAACGAGGAAATTAAAGAAGACTTAAAAAAATTCATGGAAACCAATGAAAATGAAAACACAAGTGTTCAAAATCTTTGGGATACAGCAAAGGCAGTCCTAAGAGGAAAGTATATAGCAATACAAGCCCTTCTCAAGAAACAAGAAAGGTCTCAAATAGACAACCTAACCCTACACCTAAAGGAGCTGGAGAAAGAACAGCAAATAAAGCCTAAACCCAGCAGGAGAAGAGAAATAATAAAGATCAGCGCAGAAATCAATGAAATAGAAACCAAAAGAACAGTAGAACAGATCAACAAAACGAGGAGCTGGTTCTTTGAAAGAATTAACAAGATTGATAAACCCCTGGCCAGACTTATCAAAAAGAAAAGAAAAATGACCCAAATAAATAAAATCATGAATGAAAGAGGAGAGATCACAACCAACACCAAAGAAATACAAACAATTCTAAGAACATATTATGAGCAACTCTATGCCAGCAAATTAGATAACCTGGAAGAAATGGATGCATTCCTAGAGATGGATAAACTACCAAAACTGAACCAGGAAGAAATAGGAAACCTGAACAGACCTATAACCACTAAGGAAACTGAAGCAGTCATCAAAAATCTCCCAAGAAACAAAAGCCCAGGGCCAGATGGCTTCCCAGGGGAATTCTATCAGACCTTTCAAGAAGAATTAATACCTATTCTTCTGAAACTGTTCCAAAAAATAGAAATGGAAGGAAAACTTCCAAACTCATTTTATGAGGCCACCATTACCTTGATCCCCAAACCAGACAAAGACCCCATCAAAAAGGAGAATTACAGACCAATATCCTTGATGAACATGGATGTAAAAATTCTCACCAAAATACTAGCCAATAGGATCTAGCAGTACATTAAAAGGATTATTCACCACAAGCAAGTGAGATTTATCCCTGGGCTGCAAGGTTGGTTCAACATCCACAAATCAATCAATGTGATACAATACATTAATAAAAGAAAGAACAAGAACCATATGATCCTCTCAATAGATGCAGAAAAAGCATCTGACAAAGTACAGCATCCTTTCTTGATCAAAACTCTTCAGAGTATAGGGATAGAGGGTACATACCTCAATATCATAAAAGCCATCTATGAAAAACCCACAGAGAATATCATTCTCAATGGGGAAAAACTGAGAGCTTTCCCCCTAAGGTCAGGAACATGGCAGGGATGTCCACTCTCACCACTGCTATTCAACATAGTATTAGAAGTCCTAGCCACAGCAATCAGACAACAAACAGAAATCAAAGGCATCTGATTCACAAAGAAGAAGTCAAACTCTCACTCTTTGCAGATGATATGATACTGTTTGTGGAAAACCCAAAAGACTCCACCCCAAAACTGCTAGAACTCATACAAGAATTCAGTCAAGTGGCAGGATATAAAATCAATGCACAGAAATCAGTGGCATTCCTATACACCAACAACAAGACAGAAGAGAGACAAATTAAGGAGTCGATCCCATTTACAATTGCACCCAAAACCGTAAGATACCTAGGAATAAATCTAACCAAAGAGGCAAAGGATCTGTACTCGGAAAACTATAAAATACTCAGGAAAGAAATTGAGGAAGACACAAAGAAATGGAAAAACGTTCCATGCTCATGGATTGGAATAACAAATATTGTGACGATGTCAATGCTACCTAGAGCAATCTACACATTCAATGCAATCCCTATCAAAATACCATCCACTTTTTCAAAGAAATGGAACAAATAATCCTCAAATTTATATGGAACCAGAAAAGACCCCAAATAGCCAGAGGAATGTTGAAAAAGAAAAGCAAAGCTGGTGGCATCACAATTCCGGACTTCAAGGTCTATTACCCTATTACAAAGCTGTCATCATCAAGACAGTATGGTACTGGCACAAAAACAGACACATCGATCAATGGAACAGAATTGAGAGCCCAGAAATGGACCCTCAACAATATGGTCAACTAATCTTCAACAAAGCAGGAAAGAATGTCCAATGGAATAAAGACAGTCTCTTCAACAAATGGTGTTGGGAAAATTGGACAGCCACATGCAGAACAATGAAACTGGACCATTTCCTTACACAACACACAAAAATAGACTCCAAATGGTTGAAAGACCTAAACGTGAGACAGGAGTCCATCAAATCCTAAAGAAGAACACAGGTAGCAACCTCTTCAACCTCAGTCGCAGCAACTTCTTCCTAGAAATATTGCCAAAGGCAAGGGAAGCAAGGGAAAAAATGAACTATTGGGACTTCATCAAGATAAAAAGCTTTTGCACAGCAAAAGAAACAGTCCACAAAACCAAAAGACAACCGACAGAATGGGAGAAGATATTTGCAAATGACATATCGGATAAAGGGCTAGTATCCAAAATCTATAAAGAACTTATCAAACTCAACACCCAAAGAACAAATGATCCAATCAAGAAATGGGCAGAAGACATGAACAGACATTTTTCCAAAGAAGACATCCAAATGGCAAACAGACACATGAAAAAGTGCTCAACATCACTCGGCATCAGGGAAACCCAAATCAAAACCTCAATGAGATACCATCTCACACCAGTCAGAATGGCTAAAATTAACAAGTCAGGAAATGACAGATGTTGGCAGGTGTGTGGAGAAAGGGGAACCCCCTCCTACGCTGTTGGTGGGAATGCAAGCTGGTTGCAGCCACTCTGGAAAACAGTACGGAGGTTCCTCAAAAAGTTGAAAATAGAGCTATTATATGACCCTCAATTACACTACTGGGCATTTACCCCAAAGATACAAATGTAGGGATCCGAAGGGGTACATGCACCCTGCTGTTTATAGCAGCATTGTCCACAATAGCCAAACTATGGAAAGAGCCAAGATGCCCATCGACAGATAAATGGATAAAGAAACTGTGGTATATATATATATACAATGGAATATTATGCAGCCATCAAAAGGAATGAAATCTTGCCATTTGCAACGACGTGGATGGAACTGGAGGGTGTTATGCTGAGCGAAATAAGTCAATCAGAGAAAGACATGTATCATATGACCTCACTGATATGAGGAATTCTTAATCTCAGGAAACAAACTGAGGGTTGCTGGAGTGGTGGGGGGTGGGAGGGACGGGGTGGCTGGGTGGTAGACATTGGGGAGGGTATGTGCTATGGTGAGCGCTGTGAATTGTGTAAGACTGTTGAATCACCGACCTGTACCTCTGAAAGGAATAATACATTATATGTTTTAAAAAAAAAGAAAAAGAAGATAGCAGGAAGGGAAAAATGAAGGGGGGGAATCAGAGGGGGAGACGAACCATGAGAGACGATGCACTCTGAGAAACAAACTGAGGGTTCTAGAGGGGAGGGGAGGTGGGGGGATGGGTTAGCCTGGTGACGGGTATTAAAGAGGGCGCGTACTGAATGGAGCACTGGGTGTTATACGCAAACAATGAATTATGGAACCCTACATCAAAAACTAATGATGTTGTTGATTAACATAACGTAATAAAAAAACATTAAAAAAAACCCTTTAAACATTTCACTACACTCTCTTGTTTGCATGGTTTCTGACAAGGAGTCCAATATAGTTCTTATAGGGGCCCCTCTATAGAGAAGTCCCCCCACCCTCCTGACTTCTTTTTCTGTCTTTGGGTTTTTGTAGTTTGAATGTAATATGTATAGGTATAGTTTTCGTGTTTATCCTGCTTGGTATAATCTGAGCTTCCTGGTTCTGTTACTTGGTGACTGACATTCACTTGGAAAATCCTCAGCATTATTACTTCAAATATCTCTTCAGCTCCTTTTTCACTTTTTCCATCTGTTATTCCCATTCTGTGTGTGTTGCACCTTTTTTAACTGTCCCACAGCCCTTGGATATTCTGCTCCATTTTTTCATTCTTTTTTCAGTTTGGGAAGAGAGTGTTTGCTTTGATAGTATCCTATTTATTCTTTATGACAAAAATTTGATTCCTATATTTCAAATTCATAGTCCTAACCCTCAGTGTCTTCGAATGTGACTCTATTTGGAGACACGGTCTTTAAAGAGATAATTAAGGTAAAATGAGGTCACTATGGTAGGTCCTAATCCAATATTACTGGTTCCTTACAAAAAGAAATGAGGACACAGTTACAGAGGGAAAGCAATGTGAAGTCACTGGGGGAAGAAACTCATGTACAACCCAAGGAGAGAAGCCTTGGAAGAAACCAACCATGCAGATACAGGGGGCGGAGCAAGATGGCGGAGGAGTAGGAGACCTAGATTTCGTCTGGTCTCAGGAATTCAGCTGAATAGGGATCAAACCATTCTGAACACCTACGAACTCAACAGGAGATCGAACAGGAGAGTAGCAACAACTCTCTGAACAGAGAAGCGACCACTTACTGGAAGGTAGGGCGTGCGGAGAAGTGAATCCGAGGTGATATTTGGGAGGATAGATGGCGGGGGAGGGGCCTCCGCCGGCCGCTTCTGGCAAGTGATAGAGCCGCGGAGCACAAAATCGGACCTTTTAGAAGTTGGCTTGGCGGAGGGACGTCGCTGCAGTGGCTAAGCAGGGGGTGGAATCCTCCCGCGACAGTGTGGTCTCAGGACCCTTGGGGTCACAGAGAGACTGGGGGTGCCTGAGTGCGCCAGAGCTCCCAGGTATCAGAGCAGGGAAGCCGGCTGCAGAGACGGAGCAGAGTCGCGGGCTCTCAGCTCGGGGTTGCCATAAACAGTGATCTGCGGCCCAGTCAGGGCACGGCTCCTCCAGCAGGGACCCAGCAGGCGGCAGATCCGGGGAGACTCCCCTTCCTTCCCAGGGAGGAGCGGTGCGGGAACGCACCGCAGGGATCTGCTGGGTTTGGAGACTCCGCACGGGGTCGGGTGCCAGAGATAGCAACGCTCGATCACAGGCCGGGTGAGCACGGAGTGCGGCCGGAGACCGGGGACACGGAAGTGACTGCTTTTCTCTGGGGGCACACTGAGGAGCGGGGCCCCGAGTTCTCAGCTCCTCCGGGTGGAGATTGGGAGGCCACCATTTCTGCCCTGGTCCTCCAAGGCTGTACCGAGAGCTTGCAGGGAACAAAAGCTCCTGAGAGCAAACCGGAGCAGCTTCCTTAGCCCGACCGACAAGGGCGGGGCAATTCCGCCTCCAGCAAAGACATTTGGAAACCACAGCAACAGGCCCCTTCCCCAGAAGATCAGCACAAACAGCCAGCAAGCCAAGACCAAGTTGATCGATCAAGGAGAATGGGAGAACTCCAGCGCTAGGGGAATACTGCACATAGATTCATGGCTTTTTTTTTTTTTTACCATGATTCATTATTTCATCAAAGTTAATTTTTGTTGACTGTTTTTTTTTTATTTTTCTTTTTCCCTTTTTCAACCAACATCTTATCAATCCCTTTTTAAAAAAAAAAAAAAACATTTTTTATTTTTCATTTTTAGAGTCATATTTTATCCCTTCATAGTAGTTACCCTTATTTTTGGCATATATATATAAGTTGTTCTCTCTTTAAAATTTTGAGGTACAGTTTCTTCTAACAGATCAAAATATACCCTAAATCACTAGTGTATGGCTTTGTTCTAGTCTCCTGCCTGATCACATTCTCTCCCTTTTTCCTTTTTTTTTTCTTAAATCTTCTTTCTTTTTTCAAACAACTTATCTTACCAAGTCCTTTTATAAAATCTTTTAAAATTTTCATCTTTACAGTCATCTTCCATCCCTTCATTGTATCAACCCTTATTTTGTACATATATGTCTTTCTTCCTTTAAAATTTTAGGAGGCACTTTTTTCTAACAGACCAAAATACGCCCAAAATCTAGTGTGTGGCACTGATCTATGCACTAGCCTGATCATATTTGATCATATTCTGCCCTTTTTGTATTGTTTTGTTTTTGTTTTTATCTTTTTTTTCTTTTTTTTTTTTCTCTTTCTTTTTTCTTTCTTTCCCTTTCTTTTCCCCTGGTTTCAGGTCTTTTCTGATTTGTATACAGTATATTTGCTGGGGACGTTGTAATCCTGTTAGCATTTTGTTCTCTCATTCATCTATTCTCCTCTGGAAAAAATGACAAGACGAAAGAAATCACCTCAGCAAAAAGAACAAGAGGTAGTACCGTCAGCCAGGGACCTACTCAATACGGACATGAGTACGATGTCGGACCTAGAGTTCAGAATCATGACTTTAAAGATACTAGCTGGGCTTGAAAAAACTGTGGAAGTTATTAGAGAAACCCTTTCTGGAGAAATAAAAGAACTAAAATCTAACCAAATCGAATTCAAAAAGGCTATAGATGAGGTGCAATCAAAAATGGGGGCACTAAATGCTAGGATAAATGAGGCAGAAGAGAGAATCAGCGATATAGAAGACCAAATGATGGAAAATAAAGAGGCTGAGAAAAAGAGAGAGAAACAACTACAGGATCACGAGGGCAGAATTCGAGAGATAAGTGATACGATAAGACGAAACAACATTAGAATAATTGGGATCCCAGAAGAAGAAGAGAGACAGAGAGGGGCAGAAGGTATATTGGAGCAAATTATAGCAGAGAACTTCCCTAATGTGAGGAAGGAAACAGGCATTAAAATCCAGGAGGCACAGAGAACCCCTCTCAAAATCAATAATAATAGGTCAACACCCCGACATCTAATAGTAAAACTTACGAGTCTCAGAGACAAAGAGAAAATCCTGAAAGCAGCTCGGGAGAAGAGATATGTAACCTACAATGGTAGAAACATTAGATTGGCAACAGACCTATCCACAGAGACCTGGCAGGCCAGAAAGGACTGGCAAGATATCTTCAGAGCACTAAACGAGAAAAATATGCAGCCAAGAATACTATATCCAGCTAGGCTATCATTGAAAATAGAAGGAGAGATAAAAAGCTTCCAGAACAAATAAAAACTAAAGGAATTTGCAAACACAAAACCAGCCCTCCAAGAAATATTGAGAGGGGTCCTCTAAGCAAAGAGAGAACCTAAAAGCAGCAAAGAGCAGAAACGAACACAGACAACAGACAGTTAACAGTCACCTTACAGGTAATACAATGGCACTAAATTCATACCTTTCAATAGTTACCCTGAATGTAAATGGGCTAAATGCCCCAATCAAAAGACACAGGCTATCAGATTGGATTAAAAAACAAGACCCATCAATATGCTGTCTGCAAGAGACTCATTTTAGACCCAAAGACACCCCCAGATTGAAAGTGAGGGGGTGGAAAACCATTTACCATGCTAATGGACACCAAAAGAAAGCTGGGGTGGCAATCCTTATATCAGACAAACTAGATTTTAAAACAAAGACTGTAATAAGAGATGAGGAAGGACACTATATCCTACTGAAAGTGTCTATCCAACAAGAAGATCTAACAATTGTAAATATCTATGCCCCGAACATGGGAGCAGCCAATTATATAAGGCAATTAATAACAAAAGCAAAGAAACACATTGACAACAATACAATAATAGTGGGGGCCTTTAACACCCCCCTGACTGAAATGGACAGATCACCTAAGCAAAAGATCAACAAGGACATAAAGACTTTAAATGACACACTGGACCAAATGGACTTCACAGACATATTCAGAACATTCCAACCCAAAGCAACGGAATACACATTCTTCTCTAGTGCCCATGGAACATTCTCCAGAATTGATCACATCCTAGGTCACAAATCAGGTCTCAATCGGTACCAAAAGATTGGGATCATTCCCTGCATATTTTCAGACCACAATGCTTTGAAACTAGAACTCAGTCACAAGAGGAAAGTCGGAAAGAACTCAAATACATGGAGGCTAAAGAGCATCCTACTAAAGAATGAATGGGTCAACCAAGAAATTAAAGAAGAATTTAAAAAATTCATGGAAACCAATGAAAATGAAAACACAACTGTTCAAAATCTTTGGGATACAGCAAAGGCAGTCCTGAGAGGAAAGTATATAGCAATACAAGCCTTTCTCAAGAAACAAGAAAGGTCTCAAATAGACAACCTAACCCTACACCTAAAGGAGCTGGAGAAAGAACAGCAAATAAAGCCTAAACCCAGCAGGAGAAGAGAAATCATAAAGATCAGAGCAGAAATCAATGAAATAGAAACCAAAAGAACAGTAGAACAGATCAACGAAACGAGGAGCTGGTTCTTTGAAAGAATTAACAAGATTGATAAACCCCTGGCCAGACTGATCAAAAAGAAAAGAGAAATGACCCAAATCAACAAAATCATGAATGAAAGAGGAGAGATCACAACCAACACCAAAGAAATACAAACAATTCTAAGAACATATTATGAGCAACTCTATGCCAGCAAATTAGATAACCTGGAAGAAATGGGTGCATTCCTAGAGATGTATCAACTACCAAAACTGAACCAGGAAGAAATAGAAAACCTGAACAGACCTATAACCACTAAGGAAATTGAAACAGTCATCAAAAATCTCCCAAGAAACAAAAGCCCAGGGCCAGATGGCTTCCCAGGGGAATTCTATCAGACATTTCAAGAAGAATTAATACCTATTCTCCTGAAACTGTTCCAAAAAATAGAAATGGAAGGGAAACTTCCAAACTCATTTTATGAGGCCAGCATTACCTTGATCCCAAAACCAGACAAAGACCCCATCAAAAAAGAGAATTACAGACCAATATCCTTGATGAACGTGGATGCAAAAATTCTCACCAAAATACTAGCCAATAGGATCCAACAGTACATTAAAAGGATTATTCACCATGACCAACTGGGATTTATTCCTGGGCTGCAAGGCTGGTTCAACATCCGCAAATCAATCAACGTGATACAATACATTAACAAAAGAAAGAACAAGAATCATATGATCCTCTCAATAGATGCAGAAAAAGCATTTGACAAAGTACAACATCCTTTCTTGATCAAAACTCTTCAGAGTATAGGGATAGAGGGTACATACCTCAATATCATAAAAGCCATCTATGAAAAACCTACAGCGAATATCATTCTCAATGGGGAAAGGCTGAGAGCCTTTCCCCTAAGGTCAGGAACGCGGCAGGGATGTCCACTATCACCACTGCTATTCAACATAGTATTAGAAGTCCTAGCCACAGCAATCAGACAACAAAAAGAAATCAAAGGCATCCAAATCGGCAAAGAGGAAGTCAAACTCTCACTCTTTGCAGATGATATGATACTGTATGTGGAAAACCCAAAAGTCTCCACCCCAAAACTGCTAGAACTCATACAGGAATTCAGTCAAGTAGCAGGATATAAAATCAATGCACAGAAATCAGTGGCATTCCTATACACCAACAACAAGACAGAAGAGAGACAAATCAAGGAGTCTATCCCATTTACAATTGCACCCAAAACCATTAGATACCTAGGAATAAATCTAACCAAAGAGGCAAAGGATCTGTACTCAGGAAACTATAAAATACTCATGAAAGAAATTGAGGAAGACACAAAGAAATGGAAAAACGTTCCATGCTCATGGATTGGGAGAATCAACATTGTGAAGATGTCAATGCTACCTAGAGCAATCTACACATTCAATGCAATCCCCATCAAAATACCATCCACTTTTTTCAAAGAAATGGAACAAATAATCCTAAAATTTGTATGGAACCAGAAGAGACCCAGAATAGCCAGAGGAATACTGAAAAAGAAAAGCAAAGCTGGCGGCATCACAATTCCGGACTTCCAGCTCTGTTACAAAGCTGTCATCATCAAGACAGTATGGTACTGGCACAAAAACAGACACATCGATCAATGGAACAGAATCGAGAGCCCAGAAATGGACCCTCAACTCTATGGTCAACTTATCTTTGACAAAGCAGGAAAGAATGTCCAATGGCAAAAAGACAGTCTCTTCAACAAATGGTGTTGGGAAAATTGGACAGCCACATGCAGAAGAATGAAACTGGACCATTTCCTTACACCACACACAAAAATAGACTCCAAATGGTTGAAAGACCTAAACGTGAGACAGAAGTCCATCCAAATCCTAAAGGAGAACACAGGTAGCAACCTCTTCGACCTTAGCCGCAGCAACTTCTTCCTAGAAACATCGCCAAAGGCACGGGAAGCCAGGGCAAAAATGAACTATTGGGATTTCATCAAGATAAAAAGCTTTTGCACAGCAAAAGAAACAGTCCACAAAACCAAAAGACAACCGACAGAATGGGAGAAAATATTTGCAAATGACATATCAGATAAAGGGCTAGTATCCAAAATCTATAAAGAACTTATCAAACTCAACACCCAAAGAACAAATAATCCAATCAAGAAATGGGCAGAAGACATGAACAGACATTTCTCCAAAGAAGACATCCAAATGGCCAACAGGCACATGAAAAAGTGCTCAACATCGCTCGGCATCAGGGAAATCCAAATCAAAACCTCAATGAGATACCACCTCACACCCGTCAGAATGGCTAAAATTAACAAGTCAGGGAACGACAGATGTTGGCGGGGATGTGGAGAAAGGGGAACCCTCCTACACTGTTGGTGGGAATGCAAGCTGGTGCAACCCCTCTGGAAAACAGTATGGAGATTCCTCAAACAGTTGAAATTAGAGCTACCGTTCGATCCAGCAATTGCACTACTGGGTATTTACCACAAAGATACAAATGTAGGGACCCGAAGGGGTACGTGTACCCCAATGTTTATAGCAGCAATGTCCACAATAGCCAAACTGTGGAAAGAGCCAAGATGCCCATCGACAGACGAATGGATAAAGAAGATGTGGTATACATACACAATGGAATATTATGCAGCCATCAAAAGGAATGAGATCTTGCCATTTGCAACGACGTGGATGGAACTGGAGGGTGTTATGCTGAGTGAAATAAGTCAATCAGAGAAAGACATGTATCACATGACCTCACTGATATGAGGAATTCTTAATCTCAGGAAACAAACTGAGTGTTACTGGAGTGGTGGGGGGTGGGAGGGATGGGGTGGTTGGGTGATAGACATTGGGGAGGGTATGTGCTACGGTGAGCGCTGTGAATTGTGCAAGACTGTTGAATCACAGATCTGTACTTCTGAAACAAATAACGCAACATATTTTAAGAAAAAAGAAAAAGAAGAAGATAACAGGAGAGGAAGAAAAGGGGAGTATGTCAGAGGGGGAGACGAACCATGAGAGATGATGGACGCTGAAAAACAAACTGAGGGTTCTAGAGGGGAGGGGGGTAGGGGGATGGGTTAGCCTGGTGATGGGTATTGAGGAGGGCACGTTCTGCATGGAGCACTGGGTGTTATAAACAAACAATGAATCATGGAACACTGCATCAAAAACTAATGATGTAATGTATGGTGATTAACATAACAATAAAAAAATTTAAAAAAAAAAAAAGAAACCAACCATGCAGATACATTGATCTCAGATTTTTAGCCCCCAGAATTGTGAGAAAAATAAATTTCTGTTGTTTAAGCCACCCAGTCTGTGGTACTTTTATGGCAGCCCCACGAAACAAATCAAACACCAATCAGAGGATGTGCCCAAGGGCCCTAAAAGCAAGTTTTTTCCAATGTACATTCATATACCTACGTTGCAGCACCAAACTTCTCTTTTGAAACCATTTTTTTTCTCTTTGGCTATGTAGAAATAAACAGGGAAAGTAATAATAAGCAGGGAAAGTTAGACAGAAATGTCTCTGCCACCATACAGATTTCACATGGCTCAAACTGTGGGCTGCTTCTTGGAGACTGGGAATTTTTATAATCGCCAAATAATACCAAGGTCAAAGCCAAGTCCACGAGAAGAGCTGTGGGGCTATGCATTGCCTTATGGTATCTCATCATTTTCAAAGTCTCACAGGGACTGGCCCACATGCCCAAGGGAAAAGGGGAATCATGTATAGAAGGCTGGGTAATGAGACTCAGGAAAACTGCAAAGAAGGATTTGTACTGACTATTTTTGTTTGAGCTCTAACCTGTAGTCCGACTTCAATTCTAAGCTCAACTACCAATGAGAGGAAGAAGCCAGACAATTCACTTCACTCCACAACAAGTGCCAGTTTTCTCTTGTGTGAAACAAAAGTATCAATCCATTAGCCAACCTCTGAGGCTTTTAATAGCTCCCAAACTTTATAAATAATAAAGGCAGAAGAAGATAATATCCAGTAAGAAAAATCTGTGATGACAGACTTAAAAGAAGCTTGAGTCACTCTCTCTATGGCATCCCCATGACTTGGACAAGTCTGTATGAAAATAACCAAAGGCAAAGCAGTGAGCTCACTGCAGTGTAAGTCAGGCAACTGAAGTGATATCAGTGAAAATGTCAGAATAAGAACCTCTGAAAATTTACCCTCTCATAAAAGCAATGAAAAAATAATGGCAAAGATTGTCAGAACCAACTTTTTCACAGCTCCGGATATTAAACAAACACTTGTAGTAACCCAAGGAGTATTTATTCAAGGAAAAAAATGGCGAAACATTCATAAGAGCAGCAAGCTTTTTGGTGTTTTCTTTTTAAGATTTATTTATTTATTTTAGAGAGAGAGGGAGAGAGAGAATCTTCGAGCAGACTCTCCACTGAGCATGGAGCTGGATGCAGGGCCCAATCTCATGACCGTGAGATCATGACCTGAGCCGAAACCAAGAGTCCAGTGCTCAAACAACTGAGCCACCCAGGTGTCCCGCTTTGTGGTATTTTAACCCACCCTAGTACCTAACTGCTGTGGGAGACAGTTTGGGGATTCCCCAAAAAGTGAAACATAGGGGTGTCTGGGTGGCTCAGTTAAGCCTCCGCCTTCGGCTCAGGTCATGATCTCAGGGTCCTGGGATTGAGCCCCACATCGGGCTCCCTGCTCGGCAGGGAGTCTGCTTCTCCCTCTCCTTCTGCCTCTCCGCCCCCCCCACTCGTGCTCACTCTCTCTCTCTCTCTCTCTCTAACAAATAAATAAAATCTTTTAAAAAAAGTGAAACAAAGGGTTACCACATGACTCAGCAACTCCACTCCTAGGTATATACTCAAGAGAAGTGCAAACATATGTTCATACAAAAATCTGTACACAAATGTTCACAGCAGCATTATTCATGATAGCCATAAAATGAAAACAAATCACGTGTTCATCAATTTATAAGTGGATAATAAAATGTGGCACAGCTAGCTATGCAAGGGACTATCACCCATCCATAAAAAGAAATGAAGTATTGACACTTGTTGCCACATGGATAAATCTTGAAGACTTGGCTAAGGGGAAGTAGTCAGGCACATGATATGACTCAGTTTACATGAGATGTCCAGTATAGGCAAATCCATAGCTACAAAATGTGATTAGTGGTTTCATCTTTTTGGATTAATGAAATATTTTGTAATTAGTAACGACAGTTGCACAACCTGTGCCTGTACTCAAAATCACTGAAATGTACACTTTTTTTTTGAGAGAGAGAGAGAGAGAGAAAGAGAGCATGCATGGGAGGGGAGGGGCAGAGGGCGAGGAAGAGAAAGAATCCCAAGCAGACTCCACGCCCCGCAGGGAGCCCAACATGGGGCTCAATCTCACCACCCCGAGATCATGACCTGAGCCAAAATAAGTCAGATGCTTAACCAACTAAGCCACCCAGGCACCCCTGAAATGTCCACTTTAAAATGATGAATTTTATGGTATCTTAATTACATCTCAAACAACAACAACAACATGCAATTAAACCAAATACTATCATGGATTCGAAGAGACTGACCTTAAGCATGGGGCAAACCAGCCACATCAACAAGAATGAATAGAACACCAGCACTGTGGCTTCTCTGATTTTGACACATATTCTCAATCTTTCAAAAGACCAATAGACTGTTGCCAGTAAAGCATTTTCATTTTAAGCTTCATAATAAGCTGGTCCATTGTTGTCATCATTCCTTGCCTGACATGTGATTTCATTTTATTTCCACAACACAGTAAATTTTGATAGATCACAGTAATTTCAATCCATGAGGAACTTCCAACTGTAGGAGTGAATTAGAAAGATATTTTTATATTGCCTATTTAAGATAACAGGTCCCAGCACCATGCTTCGGGCAAAATACATCAAAAGAATGAACTGAAGTTTAAGTTTCCTTTTAGATCTCAATTTTTATAACATCACAAAAATTCTTGCCTAAAAGCAATCCAAATTATTCAACAGCAAGGTATTCTACATTCACCTCATTCAGCCTGAGGGAAAGAACAAAGTCAGTAGCTGGAGACACTTCTAAGGTTGAAGCACATTCATCTTCTCGTTATGCCTTTTTCAGTCACCAATCCCTGAACATGACACTGGTACCCTCAGAGAGAAAAATGCAAGGAAGAACTCTTTGAAAAGTTTTCTGTGATGTCACATTTGCAAAGGTAATTCTCACGTGAAAAGAAGCAATAAGAAATTCAAGTAATGAAATTTAAATACCATGTCCAACAATTATTGCCATTTTACCCTACCCAAATCAATTAAATTTAACTCTCTCTCTAAATTGGTATTAGGTAGCACTGAATCCCAATTTGATTTTTAAAAAAATACTTTGTATACTTGCTTTTATTTTATTTTTTTATAATTTTCCTCATCATTTACTTACACAAATGAATTTTTTATTTTTTATATTTTTATATGAATTTATTTTTCTTAAATATTTTATTTATTTGATAGAGATAAAGAGAGGGAACACAAGCAGGGGGTGGGGAGAGAAAGAAGCAGGCTCCCCACTTAGCAAATGGGGCTCGATCCCTGGACCCCCCAAGATCATGACCTGAGCTGAAGGCAGACGCTCAACTGAGCCACCCAAGCGCCCCTCATTGTTTCTATTTTAAAAAGTGTCTTGCTGTGATTATGAATGAAATGTGAGAACGAAGTGTGGTTTGTCAGCCTCTAATGCTGTTTATGACGGAGCAGGGTTGATACTCAATTTCAGAGGGCTCTGTGGGGATCTTTACCTAAAAGCGTTTATCTACTGAACTACCCAGACATCCTCATTACAAAATAATTCCAAATACAAAGGAAGTCACTGGCACATTATCCAGGAGCTACTTGGATGACAAGTTTCTATTTAGTCGGGTCTTGCAGGCGTCAGTCTGTTTTGTGCAGAGCCTGGTCTTTCACACACAAACACACACACACACACACACACACACCCCACTGGGGTTGTGTAACACTGTGGTCCTGCTTAATAAATGCTTCTTTAAAAAATGTTATTGGGATATAACTGACATATAAAAAGTTACACACATTTAATGTATACATCTTGATGAGTTTGGACATTTGCATGTACCCATCATACCGTCACCACAACCAAGATATGAAACATAACCATAACCTTCCAAAATTTCCTTGTATTCTTTTGCAGGTTTTTTGTCTGTTTGTTACTGATTTGGGGGTTAGAACACTTAATATGAGATATATATTCTTCACATATGTTCAACTTCACCATGTCGTTTTGTTCACTATGGGCACAACATTGAATAAATGTTTCGTGATGATGAACATGACATCAGGTACTATTGTCAATGTTCATTTATTTACATAATCAATGATTTCGTATTGACCACTCAATTTGTGACAGGTCCTGTCTTGGCACCGGTGACAGCATGACGAACAGGAAAACAAGGCCCCTGACCTCATGCGGTTTTACATGTAAGTGAAGAGGGGGAGAAAGTAAACACAGCATACATAAACAAAATCATCTCAAATAGCGTTAAGTGCTATGGAGAAAATACAGTTGAATAATAAGATAGGAAGTGACCAGGCAAAACAATGTACAGAGTTTCACTAAAGTGCACAGGGGAAATGGTCTGCTCATCAGGCCGTCCTGCACCTGCAAAAACCAAGGGAGCTCCTATACAGAGAATATTTTGGAAACACGACATATTCCAATAATGGATGTTTGAAGGCCAGGTAAGGAATCAATGTAGCAATAAAAACATCCAACTCACATCAGGTTAGCACTGGGTGGTCTGCTTTAAAAAGTCTCCCCTAAGATTTGGTGGGTATACCTTTATACATATGTAGCTCCGGCCTGTTTCAGCTTTCAAGATTTTATTTTTTATTTATTTATTTGCGAGAGAGAGTGTGCGAGCACATGCAAGCGGAGGGAGGAGCAGAAGGAGAGGTACAAGCACACTCCATGCTGAGTGCAGAGCCTGGCAGAGCCCGGTAGAGTCCGATGTGGGGCTCAATATCATGACCCCGAGATCATGACCTGAGCCCAAATCAAGAGTCAGTCGCTTAACTGACTGAAACACCCAGGCGCCCCATTCTGTTTGAGCTTTTTAAAAGGTGTTTGTCTAGAGGCATCTGGGTGGCTCAGTTGTTAAGCGTCTGCCTTTGGCTGGGGTCATGACCCCGGGGTCCTGGGATGGAGCCCCACATCGGGCTCTCTGCTCAGCGGGAAGCCTGCTTCTCCCTCTCCCACTCCCCCTGCTTGTGTTTCCTCTCTCTCTGTCTCTCTGTCAAAATAAATAAATAAAATCTTTTTTAAAAAATGTGTTTGCCTAAAGACCAGCCACAATACTGATATTTAGCAATGAGAAAAAACATACTTTCCAACTTTGTCTGCAAGACAGAATGCAGAAACTATAAATCCTGAAATGTCTCACAGAGCTGATATCACCTTCACACTCAGAAGTAAGAAAAGGGATGCAATTTTCCAATCAACAAATGAACAAGGTCAAAATGCAATTTGGGAGTGAACAATGGTCATTGCAAATGGTCTAGCTATAGATTATTTACAACCATTTCTTTCAAGACAGCTATCTTAATGCTTCACATGATATTAATTAAGAAACAAACCTTCTCTGAATTTATATAATATCTTTCATGTACTTGATGTAATTTATAAACAGTAATTTATAAAGTCTGTACAATAAAGGTACCTGCAAAAGTGAGGCAGGGGTGTGATGCTCCTTGCTACATGTGAGAAGCTCAGTGTCTTCAGTGAAGTAGCCATATTCATTTCAAGGGCTAATGGTTGGGCAGAAAGTTGGAGAGATGGATGCCAATTCAAGTCTCCTTCGGCATCTTCTGCAATACTGTGGCAGAAAATCTAAGTCAAATATCCCAGTTTATCTTTATTCTTGGTCCTGGTCCATTTGAGCTCCTGTAACCAAACACCCCTTATAACTAACAGATATATACTTCTCACAGTTTTGGGTGCTGATAGTCTGAGATCAGGGAGCCAGCGTGGCCAGATTCTGTCAAAACCCCTCTTCGGAGTCACAGACTGCTGACTTCTTGCTGTGTCCTCACCAGTGAAGAGGTCTTGTCGTTTCTAACACATTGGCCAGAGATCAGTCACAAAGTTTTCTTTCCAAGATAACTCTAGCCCATGTTCACTCGTAATACCAGAACTTTGGGGGACATAATTATTATTTTTAATATTTTGCTTTGTTAATTTACAAGAGGCTGAAGTGAAACATGTATTATTTGAATTGGACTGTAACTGTTTATCTCGGATTTAGTTGATCTCTGCTCTGATTACCAACAGACAAGCAGCTCCTGTTTGGTGTCCCTGTTGGTCTCCTGCCTACGTTCTGCAGTCTTTCTGGAGGGCTGCAGCCAGAGCCACCCAGCCCAGGGGTGTGTGAGGACAAGTGCATCGAAGGCTGCACACAGTGCTCCAGAGGGGACAAATAAAACACTAAGTCTCCAATTTGCACTTGTCTTATATTAATAAAGAAGAAAGAGTTAGGCCTCTAATATTGACTTGGGAGAACAATCCTACCGTTTCCGTGTGAAATGGCAGTATGTCAGGCTTGAAGAAAGAATGCAAGTTCACTGCCGTGTTCGAATTTCTTGAAGTGATCGAGAGAACATTGAGACTCAGATGTCTTCCATTCCACTTAAATTAGCTCCACTATGACATAAAACAGGGATCTAATCAGACCCGATGTATAATCTGTAAAAAATCCAAAATTGTCAAAAGCTATGTCATTATTACCACAAGCTGCACAGTTTTATGCATATTTTGTAATCTGCATAATATGTCTACATAGTGCTACATATGTGTATATATATATGTATAAATATATTGGATGTTTACTAAAACTACATTTATTATAAAGGCTGTTCAGCCAAAGTAGTTTAGAGACTCTAGTCTAAAACACCATTTTAATCATATTAATCAGTTAACTGAGAACTATGTTTACTCTCCACTGGCTACAAGGTATAATCTGAGCCCTTACGTAGCAAATCTGGCCCTCCATGCTGTGGACCTGGTCCCCGTCCTTACCCATATTTCCTACTGCTCTTTTATTCCTGCTAATTGCATGGACCCACTCCATCTTCCCTGACCTGGTTATGATATTTTGAGTATCGGTCTCCTTCTACATGATATTTCCACTGTTGGGGACAGACTATTATTTCCCCCCTTCTCCAGTGGAAAAGTTCTACACATCTTTTCACCCTGATAGATGGTCCCCTGCTCTGTGAAGAATGCTTCCTTGGTCACGGAGGGTCCACATCTATGTCTCCCCCATGCAGACAGGAGCCCTCTGAGGCAGGAAACACATCTTATTCTTCTCAGCCCATCAGGAATTAATGTTAATCAGGGCCTTCATAAATATATCTAAATCCACTTAGACGTGGAAAACTACCCTTAATGACTGTAATATTTCTCCTCTGGGTCCCAGTAGATTGTCATAGTCAACCTATGACATGTATGATTGTAGGCAAAATATCTTTATAAATTTTACACTGAAGTAAAAATTCCATGATAAAAGATATAGGAATAAAGTAGAGCTCAACAAGACAGACTTGTGTACCCAAACTAATACCAAATATATAATTTCATAGATCTCTTAAAAGAACTTAGAAATTCTTTGCACTGGGCTTTTTCTGAAAAGCATCTCAGTTGTACAACATCGCCACCTAATGGTAGACTTCAAAACAGTAAGTCAATCCTGTCTTCATGGTGTCAAAGATACACGAAAAGACCTTAGCTTCCGGCCATGGTGGAATAATGCAGGATGAATTTGCCCTTCCCCCAGGGGAAAAAAACAGATAAAATATACCATACAACTGTTTGCAAGACACTAGATAATGGGCAATTAAGGACAGGAGTCCTGTGAAACAGGAAACAGTTGGGGTGCCTGGGTGGCTCAGTCAGTTAAATGGCTGCCTTCGGCTCAGGTCATGATCCTGGGGTCCTGGGATCGAGCCCCACATCTGGCTCCCTGCTCAGTGGAGAGCCTGCTTCTCCCTCTGCCTGCCACTCTGCCTACTTGTGTTCTCTCTCTCTCTGTCAAATAAATAAATAAAATCTTAAAAAAAAAAAAAAAGAAACAGGAAACAGTCGTCCCCAGATTGCGGCTTTGAAAGAGATCCCAGGCCGCAGGCAAGGAGAGAAGGAGTGGGGGGAATGTTCACTCATTAATGACAATGTGTCAATATTTGCTTATCAATTTTAACTGTGTCACACTAATGCAAGATGTTAATTATAGGAGAAACTGTGTTTTTAAGAACTCTTTGTATTTTATGCTCATGTTTTCAGTAAACCTAAAATTGCTCTGCATAGTGTGTGTGGGCAAGGCGTTCAGAGCTCTGGGGGTGCCCCTCGACACCTAAATAAAGTTGTTTGAAAAAAGAACATTAGTCAGGGTTTACTGTATTTGTCCCTCTCCCCCACCTCGGCTGAGGTCCGCCTGGCTGCCCAACACTGGTTTGATTCCAGGCATAGTGCTCTTGATGTTCTCTGAAGTTAATGATATTCTGGATGTGAGGTGACTCTACAGTGGCCTCATGTCATATTCATGATGCTCTGTGTCCTACTGGTCCTGGGGCCAGTCAGTAGCAGCACATCCAGGGCACCTTAGACCAGGCCCAGCTCCCCACTCATTGCTGTGTGCAGTGGTAGTTTGGTAGTCAAGGTCGGATTTTTCATTATCAAGATTTGACTTAAAAAAAAAATAAAAAGATCTGGGGCGCCTGGGTGCCTCAGTAGTTAAGCGTCTGCCTTCAGCTCAGGTCATGATCCCGGGGTCCTGGGCTCCCTGCTCAGCGGGAAACCTGCTTCTCCCTCTCCCTCTGCTGCTCCCTCTGCTTGTGCTCTCTCTCTGACAAATAAATTAAAATCCTTAAAAAAATAAAATAAAAAGATCTGACTTTATACAGAGACAAAGTGGACACTGGATGGGGTGCCTGGGTGGCTCAATCGGCGAAGCATCTGACTTTAGCTCAGGTCATGATCCCAGGGTCCTGGGATTGAGCCCCCACGTCAGTCTCCCTGCTCAGCGGGGAGCCTTCTCCCTCTCCCTCTCCCTCTGCCAGCCGCTCCTCCTGCTTGTGCTCTCTCTCACTCTCTCTCACTTGCTCACTCTCTCTCAAATAAATAAATAAAATCTTCTTAAAAAAGAAAAAGAAAAAAGTTGACACTGGAGAGTCTGCCCCTCTGGAGGAGAGACAACATATTTTTGAGTAGCTATGACCAATTGAAAATGAATTTGCAGGACCTGAGTCAAGTTCAGCGGCACCCTTCTGAGAGACATGGTATCAGCAACAATAAAGTTGGAGACCATGCATAAAGACCTAGAAACATCTGACCTTTTACTTGGGTGTAAAGTACACATTCCAAAACTACCAAAAGAGGACAAATGTCAAGACAAAAAACAAGTCGAGCTAATGGCCAACATACCAGCAGAACAGTCTTTACCAGCTATATCAGAGTACCAAAGTCAAGTCACTGCTGCTGTTAACATCTGCAAAAGCCTTCAGGAATGGGCGCCTGGGTGGCTCAGTCGGTTGGGCGACTGCCTTCGGCTCAGGTCATGATCCTGGAGTCCCAGGATCGAGTCCCGCAACGGGCTCCCTGCTCGGCGAGGAGCCTGCTTCTCCCTCTGACCCTCCCCCCTCTCATGTACTCTCTCTCTCTCTAATTCTCGCTCTCTCAAATAAATAAATCTTAAAAAAAAAAAAGGCCTTCAGAAAAATTAAGGAAAATTTCAGGGAGCTCTCAGAGATGCTCTAGAGAAAAATTCTCATCTTCACGGAAGCCTGACACTGTTTTCAAAAAGAAACTGAATGAACGAACAAAAGAGTGAAGACATTTGTTACACAAGATAAAGGAATAGTACAAAAAAACTCTTTTTAAAAACTCAGATCAAGCTTCTGGGCAAACACTGCAGAAGATGAGGGACGGGCCTCCTGTTCCTGGAGAAGGCATGGATGGTGGAGCCTGGAATTGGATGAAACAAGTTCATCAGAAGACAAGACCACGTGGAAGGTGTACCGAAGGAAAGACAATGATCGGTATGGCTTGAGTTTAAAAAGAAACCAGCTGCATACTAACTGAACTCAAGAATATGAAATAATCGGGCCTTGAAAGATCATCTGAAATGTCCCTAAACCAAAAGCTTCACTGCAATCAGGGGTGGGAGGGAGCACAGTTAGAAAGGGAGATGCCACAGCTCCAGTGGAAACTTCACATCCTCCTTCAAGGGTTATCAGCATAAAAATCATTTTCACCAAATACCTAATTTACACAGAATGTACCCTGCAGAGATGTACGAGAATCTTTCAAAAACAGATGACAAGACATGCCGGTAATGCAAAGAGCTGGACACCTACAAAACACTAGCCAAAATTCTGTCAGGAAAATTCTAAAGAATAGTGTGTTATTACTGAATCCTATTCAAAGAAGAGCTCACGACAATGAGTTAGGAGCTCTGTTGGCTGAGAGACAGCTCCAAACTTAAGAAAGTGCATACCTGAGACCAAAAAAAAAAAGAAAAGAAAAAGAAAAACTGAAAAGAATGTAAGTTTCCAAAAAAATATCCTTATGTCCCTGATGTTGCAAATAGGACATTTGGCAGAGGGCAAAGACCACCAGGGCATCCTCTGGATGTCCAGATCCCCAAGGAAGGAGTAGCACTAGGCTGCGGTTGGTTGAGGAGCCAGGGTCCCTCCAAGGATCAGGAGCCCAGGGGAAAGACTGCTCTGGCAGGTCAGCTCCATCCTAACACAGCAGATCTTTTTCAAGATCTCAAGATTGTGAGGATAACCTGGTCCTCCTGGTGCAGACGGCAGCTTGGGACTTTCTTTTGACTCAACAAATCACAGGATCCGAATTCCATTGACCTAGACCCTGGTCCTCCCTCTTGCCCCTTGCCGGACTTCAGATGTTTTAGAAAACCTTAAGGGGATTGCTCAGGGGGGATAGGACTCTCTGGTCTTCCCCCCATTCGGGCCCCACACTTCCTCCCCATCCTCCATCAGCCACAGGAAAAGTCTCTGCATCGAAGGCTGTCCACACAGCCTGAAAACAGAAGTGAGTCACCACTGAGCTGACCCCACCTTCCATTGCTCCTACAGCTGTAGAACCAGAACCACAACAAGATGTTATCTCTCCACTAAAATATTTTTCTAATATTATTTTAGTCGTATTGCTATTAAGCAATCCTGTAATGTCTACAGTGAAAACCACTTGGAATTATACTTCATGGACAATGTTCTATAGTTGTGGATTATTTCAATGTGACACTAAGTTAATTGCTTCATTGTATCCTATTTGCAAGCAGCATAATTACAGCTTTTTGTTGTTTTTAGCAAGTCTTCTAAAATAATCCAGGAGGCCAGGATTTCATTTTGCCTTTCTTTTAAAATAATTTTCATGTCGCTCTTCTGGTTTTATTGCCATTGATTACACAACATCTCAATGGCGGACCTGATAGAATTACAACATTGAGGATTGCAGATTATTTTGTGCCTGATGTGAATGTGAATCAGATTTAACCCTGAGGCCACCTGCCTCCACTCTGCTCAACCTGCCCTTATGTCCAGCTGGGGTGCTGACTGGGAGGCAAACAACCTTGACTCTGAAAGGCAACCCAGGTTCCTAGGTCAAGCCCAGCCACTCTTCACCCAGAGCCCGCCCCAGACAAAATTACGAAGGTGACCAAGGCTTTCCAGGACCCCAACTCCCTTCCCTGTCCTGTGTCCTGTAACACCCTGCCCCATCACAAGCCTGGATTTGGGGCTGGACAGGACCTCAGAGGCTGGCAGTCAACTCCCACCCCTCCTTCCCTGAACTGTCTCTCCTTTACAACAGCACACTCAATGGAAACAGCTTAAAACTCTAAATGGGACCATGAGTCCATGATGCTCAAAGCCCACCAATGCCTCCAAATCACACTGAGATTCAAATCCATGCTCCTGGTCCAAACATGCATATGTCCAAGCCCCTCCTACTTAGCCACTGACCATCCTTCTGTCCGACTAGCCTCTCAAGTTCACTTGTGCCATTTCCTCTGCCAGGTACACCTTTCCCCAGATGGGTGGGTGCTGCCTCCATTTAGACAACAACGCTCGTCCTGTCTTCTGAAAGTGCCCTTTCCTGACCACCCCAGGCCAGTGGCTCTGCTCACTCATCCCTCTCTGTTCCTTCACCCTATTTATGGCCTCAGAGCCATCATCCTTTCTGAAATCGTATTTCCATGTTTATTCACATGTGATTTCTGCATCACTTTCTGCACTAAAAGGGCAAGTAGGGCAGAAAGATGATCGTATTTCTGCCAAGCCCTCTTTCCTGTCAAGCACAGAACAGGCACTCAAGGATTTGGGAAACTGAGCAAGAAATGAACAAGTGAATCCAGTGGGAAGACACCCGTGAAACCTCAGACCTGCCCAAACAGCCATCGTGGGCCTCCCAGTGCTGGACCCACATATGTGTAGAGCCTCCTTGGAGCCTTCCCTGGACCCCGCTGCTCCCACGGGCTGAATGTTCCCTAAAGAACACAGGCTTTGCCCTAGAAATGTCTCCTCTGTCAGGCACGGGTTTCAGGCCAAAGACTCCATGTTAACACAGCTCCTGGAGAGGGCAGGGGAAGGTCAAGGTTGTGGGGAAAGAGGAGGAGGCGTGGAGGGGTAGCCACGCCTCCTGTGCTGGGTGTTGCACAGGAAGGAGCTCAGGTGCTTTTTTGGTAAAAGAAAAGCCACCAGACCTCAAGGTCCCGGTTTTTCACTGGTTTGGGGAGTCCCTATAGCAAGGAGGGACTTGCGAGCACTAAACACTCAGCCCTTCCCTAGGAGTCATGGCTAATATTTGCGAGGCTCAGAACTCAACAAAGCACAGATCTTCACAGGAACTCCACACTGTTCTCTACTTCATCCTCTCAAAACCCACCAATGGCTCCCCCCTAGTGCAGTGGTCCCATGTGGAGATGAGGAAGCTGAGGCCCAAACAAGTTCCAAATTATGAAACACTGACACGTGGTTGTCAACTCATGATCTGAAGCCCAGGGACAAGGCTCACCTCTGTACTTTCCTAGCTGGGTTCCTTTGGGCACATTCCCCTAAACCTGCTCCCTCGAATTCCTCAACTCAGACAGAGGTGCACAGGTTAAATGAAATGAACTTGCGGAAAACTCTTAGCACATGGTAAAAGAAGTTGCTATTTTTATGATCACCCTCTAAGTTATTGGCGTTGAATCTGGGACATCCATCCCAAAATCCCATTCATTTTCCATTCTCTGAAAAGCTGCTTGGCCTCTGTTTAAGCTTTTATTGGCTGGCAGACTACAACAAGAGGCAGCATGAGGACCTCTCCTGGGGGAAATGGTCATTTACTCAGGAGGAGCTGCTCCAGAGATTGCAAATATGCATGTGCTTGGGCCACGTGTGCATAGGTTGGAAGCCTATGAGCACACTCTTCCAGGGGCAGAGCTGCACATCAGTGCGTGCGGGAGGGACAGGGGCTCAGCCTTGAGTACGGATCATGGGAATGGTCCCTGGAGCTGAGAAAGATCAAGGGAAGAGCGGGTCAGTCATGCCAGGCTCACTGTGAGTGGGCGAGAGACAATGGGAGTGTAATTAGCAAACGCAGTCCTAATTAGAACCAAGGGTTCTTTCTGCAAGTGAGAGAAATATTTTGGAGGTAACTATGGGAACAAACAGGAAAGGGTCCTTAAAGTAACACTGGAAATTAACTTGTGCTTCTCTGCAACAGTAACAGCTGAAACCCAGGGGATGCTCCCCCTGCCCCAGCACTCACATCTAATTCAGTATCCCCAGCATTAGGGTCTGAGCCTTTTATCAAGTTCAGAGGGTGGCAAGGTGTCTGCCTCCCTCCTGGCCGTTGGTGACCTGAAGAGCTTTCACACAGACCACTCACTGCCCCATGTGGGAACTTGATAGGACTGTAATTCTTAAATAATTCTCTAGAATGGTAGGTGTTTCCAGTGTGGCTCTTGAAATTCAGTGTCTCCATGTTGTTCTATTTGTAGGTGGTATTTTGTGGCTACTAATGAGTCCACTAACATAATCAGAAACACAGAATTTTCTTTTTTCTTAAAATGAGACTTTTTCTTTCTTCTGCTTTCATTGCTGGTATATGAGTAAGAACAGTATTTTGGTTGGCTCTGTTTAACAAGGCCCCATAACACGAACACTAACAGGGAATTTTACATGAGTGGACTCACAAGATTTGGAATGCAATGTTTATTTCAGCTGTAACAAGAGCTGAGTTACTCTAGTTATAACACTAATGCGTTTTTGTTTGTTTGTTTGTTTGTTTGTTTTTTGAAGCAACCAAAGTATTTATTCGAGGTCTTAGGGATTGCAATCTGGGAGGCACAGAGTTGACTGAAATCAAAAGTGTGTTCCAAGTTGCTTGTGCACATAGAATGAAGGCTTATAAAGGTAAAAACCAAGAGGTTATATAACTTCTTTTGATAGAATTATGATTGGTGTTGGCAGATTTTAAACTATCTAATGCATCATTGGATATTTAGCCAACAGAATTTTCATGATCTCTCTTTCAGTCCAAAGTAGAAGGATGTGTTTCAGGAGGTTGTCCAGTTGCAATTGACAAAACTCAAAAGTTCATGGAGCTTTGAGAATTGGAACAGGAGATTTGCAGGGGCCCTACTTCCTCAGTGTCCTTTTGACTCTATTTTGAGTGATTTTCTTAGCAATGCTGACTTCATTTGGAATCTTCTTTCACAGATGAGAATCCAGGGTGCTTTCAAGAAGCTATTGATACTGGCTAACACATAACACTAATATGTTTAACAAGATCAATTTTTGATTTAAGAAAGGGTAAGTTTGTGAAACATTTTGTAT